>NC_052954.1:7273578-7887953 GCF_013358895.1 Oreochromis aureus | reverse complement strand
ATTTTACAAAGCACACGGCCACAAACTCTGCCCTCCACTCCACGGAGGGCCAGGGAGTAAAATAATGTTATAATGGTAACTGAGATTAAGTGATTATTAAAGATGTTCTCAGTTTTACAGCAGTTGCTCCCTTAAAGCCTCAACTTCACATTAATTTTCCAGTCCAACTGTTTCCAAAGCCTATGAATAATCTTGTTAAAAAAAACTCAGTATTGACCATAATAATTCAGATTCAAATTTTACCTTTGATAATTGAGTAGGTGAAAATGACTTGGGCCCCAACAGATATTTGCTATCTGGGTACACTATACAGAAACAAAGGTATGATTAATTAGGTGCGTACAGTAGAGCAGGGCGATATGACCAAAAATATTTATCACGATATACATTTGAAAATTTGCGATAACGATATAACTGACGATATAATTGACACTAGACAAAATACTTTACAACTCCACAACTTTATTAGTGCAAAAAACCCCATCAATGTATTTTCACTTAAACAAGCAGCTGTTTTTTATTTGCATTAAAGTTATATAAAAATGTAACAGTGCAAATTCCTTGCTGACAGTTTAACCAAAAGGCATTTCCAGTGGAAATTGGCCGACATATCCTCAGCAAAACCATGTATAATATCCACAAAACTTAAAAAGAGGTTATACACACACAATACGGTAATATTATGTTGAAGCACAGTACGTATCACTCCGCGAGGCTCCTGCCTACGATAGCCGTAATGCTCCGACAATCCATAGAGCGGTGCGGCTTCGTAGCTTAGCAAAGTCGTACTGAAACATTTGACAGATTTTCGAGCGCCGTGTACCACATAAAATCGTTTCGAGGTCAGTAAATATAACCAGAATTCATACATAAGGCACACGGGATTATAAGGGACACTGTCGATTTTCAGAAAAATCAAAGGATTGATTTTAAGTGTGCTGTATTTTCCAAACAACACGGTAATAAAGACAGCCCGCTAGCATGCTCTACCAAAAATAGTGCTTTGTTGTGTATCTGACTGACGAAAGCTAAACCAGTTCCACACCACTGAAGTTGCAGCATTTTTACAAACCAATTCTGGTTCATCCATTTCATTTAACGATCCACTTTCGCTCTTCTCATTCTGCGTCACCGCCATGTGCGTATGTAAACAAAGGCACTGCGCACGCGCGTTTTACCCATATTCTATCGCGATATTTCATTTTCCTATCGTTGCCCAAAATTACACCGGTATTACCGTGAACAGTATGATATACAGTTTTAAAATCCCAATGAAAATATTTAACAAATGCATGTCTGATGCACATGTTTCATCCCTCTTATGAAACCACAGTGTGACATTTTGGTAAATGCATGTGTTCAGTTTCTAGTGTATTGAGTTAGAGGGAAAGATCAAAACCCCTGTCTTATTTGACAATTAAATTGAACCCTGGTATGTTTTATTAAACTGTTAAAGTGGTGGATGTTCATTTTAAACATGGCCAAATTTTCAAATAATGAGGTCAGTGCATATGTAATTAATTCCTGTGAACCAGACTGTTCTGAACAATCTGTTTCAGGACGTTTTTCTACTCTGATGTCATTGAGTGGGCATGTTTTTGGGGAGCAGCCAATTAGAAGAAAAGGGAGGGAGAAGAGAGCTAAAAAGTTTTGTTTTCAGATGTTTTCATGATAAAAGGCTACTTGAGTTCAGTCTGAGAATAAACATATGGAAAGAGAAATGTGTCTAATGGATCCATTACATGGATACATGGATAAACACATCAGCCAGTTAACATCAGGAGCAGTATAAAGACTGGAAACAGCTAAGTTAGCAATGTCCTGCACTAATATATGGAGCAGCAGCACCAAAGTCCACTAGTTATCATGTTATATCTGTTTAAAAACTACAGTGTAACGAGACAATAAGCTATTTTACAAGCCGGTTGTATGTGACTATTATGGTGCAACCAGAGAAGAACGCAGAAGGTTATAGGCCTTAAGAGCCAAGAGAGCCATCTCTGAAACCTATCCCAGCTTTCAAGAGGCATGGTGCTCCCTGGACAGAGTATATGTCTTCTACAGAACTAATCCAGGAGATATTTAAGAGTAAATTACCAGAAAATTTGAATTTCTATCAATTAGTTCATCAGCCAATTGGTGGAAGGCAGATATTTCAACCTTTGGAGAGAACCAGTGTGATTCCATCTGTTTCTTGCTCTTTGCTAGAAGAAACTCTCTGTTGGCTCTAGCCTCATAGGTAATTTACAAATCTTACACAGGTACCGACCTTCTCCACTAACTCTTTGAAAAAAAGTAAATAAGCACATACTATGCACCCAGAAAGTATTTACAGCCTTGTTCAACATTTTGTCATGATACAGCCTTATTCCAAAATTAATTTAATTCATTTTCCACCTCAACATTCTACATACAATACCCCATAATGATAAAGTGAAAAACATTTTCTTGAAATTCTTGCAAATGTATTAAAAATAAAAAACACGAAAATAACATTCACATAAGTATTCACAGGCTTTGCCATGACACTCAACATGGGCTCAGGTGCACCCTGTTTACACTGCTCATCTGTCAGATGCTTCTACAGCTGGAGTCCACCTGTGGTAAATTCAGTTGTTTGGACATGATTTGGAAAGGCACACACCTGTCTGTGCAAGGTCCCATAACTGACAGTGCATGTCAAAGCACAAACCAAGCCATGCCCAGTACCAAGGAATTGTCTGTAGACCGAGACGGGATTGTATTGAGGTACAGATCAGGGGAAGGGTGCAGAAAAATGTGTGCAGCATTGAAGGTTCCAGTGAGCACAGTTGCCTCCATCATCTGTAAATGGAAGAAGTTTGGAACCACCAGGACTCTTCCTAGAGCTAGCCACCCGGCCAATCTGAGCTATCGGGGTAGAAGAGCTTTAGTCAGGGAGGCTACTCTGACAGAGCTCCAGCATTGCTCTGTGGAGAGAGGAGAATCATGCTAGAGTGGCCAGACAGAAGGCACTCCTCAGTAAAAGGCACACGACAGCCCACTTGGAGTTTGCCAAAAGGCACATGAAGGACTCTCAGACCAAGAGAAACAAAACAACAACTGGTACTGAACTCTTTGGCCTCAATGTCAAACATGATTTCTAGAGGAAACCAGGCAGTGATCATCAACTGGCCAATACCATCCCTACAGTGATGTGTGGTCGTGGCAGCATCATGCTGCAGGAATGTTTTTCAGCATCAGAATATGGGAGACTAGTCAGGGTCAAGGGAAAGATGAATGCATTAATTTACAGAGAAATCCTTGAAGAAAACCTGGGGGCGAAGGTTCATCTTCCATGAGGACAACAAACCTAAGATAACAAAGTACCACTTCAGGACCACTCTTTGAGTGCCTTTGAGTGGCCAAGCCACAGACCAAATTCAAACCTGATTGAACATCTTTATAGCGATCTGAAAATGACTGTGCACTGACGCTCCCCATCCAACCTGATCCACTCTGATAGAGCCTGAGAGAAGAAGAATGGGGGAAACTTCCCAAAAATAGGTGTGCCAAGCTTGCAGCATCATACTCAAAAAGACTTGAGGCTGTACAAAAGGTGCTTCAACAAAGTTTTGAGAAAAGGCTGGTAATACTTATTTACATTTTCATTTCTTTATTTTTAATACATTTGCAAGAATTTCAAGTGCATTTTTTTCTCTGTGTCATTATGGGGCATTTTTTCCCACCCAAACGTCTTTTCTTACCTCCTGTCAGAAAGGAGAAGTTTGGAGTTTAGGTTTTTATCACATTGTGGTATTGAGCCCAGCTCAGCTCTGTCCAGTAGGATCAACTGATGCTTGAGTTCCTTGAACCTCTGCAGCTCCTCCACATCCCCTGACTCTTCCTGCTCCTCCATACCCCTCAGCTCTGACAGCTGGAGTTTCTCCACTGCTGGCAACTCTGGGAATGAAACAACAATGGCAGCTACTACTACGGTGTGGGGGCAACAGATACTGCAACAATCAGTGATGTCTGCAGCTGCAGTGGCTGGCAGGAGGCAAAGATTTACCAGCATTTAAGAAGCTAATTCACACAGGTAAATCCACTCCTTTAAATATCTGTGTGGACTGTGGAGGAGAATGTGACCAACAAATTTTTACTGATTTTATAAAAAAGTAACTTCTAACAAGAATAAATGTTCAGTTTTAACACAGCTAAAGGTGGATAACAATACAATGTGGAAATTCAAACCCACTACACTCCTTCTCTTGGCCAATTAAATGAGAAGAGATTTACATCTGAAACTCGGGATCCTATCTTTGTTAATAACCTTGTAAGCAGGGAGATAAATAATTTGATTGAGGGTTCTGTCTCTGCTTATTGTGCAGTAGCAGCAGCCTCTCCTGTTTCAGCCTTCTCACAGTGATTATCTCCAGACAGGGCTTAGTGACAGAGAGCTCCTGATTAGAGCCCACAGGTTATCGATCATTTCCATCGGGCTAAAAATATTACAGAGCTGGAACAGTGAAAAGGGAGGAGGCGCATGATGGTGGTGGTGGTGGGGAGTCGGCTGAGCTGCACGCGCCGTCTCCAAGGGAACAGGAGTCACACTAGAGAAGCGGTACCAGGGCAAGGAGCTATTTTTGTGAGCGTGCTGTCCTGCCTTTGACAAAAAGAGCAGATGGCTAGGATGCACGTGCATGCTGCTTGTGTTGTTCAAAGGTAAAGTGCCTTTGACTCACCTGGAGGGGTCTTCCTTGCGCTGACTGGCCGGTGAGCCAGAGCACTCCTCAGGTACTGGAGGATGGACTGGAGTCCCTGCTGCACAATCTCTTGTGGAGGAAAGTGGATTGGGCAGTCCCTCAGGTTCAGACCTTTGAGGGTAATCACATTTCCTGAAAAAGGCAAAAAATGACTCATTCATAAAGAAGTGTACTGAATAATGAAGAGGCTTACATTACTCATATTGTATCAGCTACCTGTTAAAAGAGATCCATTATGTGTTTCCTTATTTTCTGTCATGTCCATGATTTTTTAATGTTCAGTTAAATACTTATTTTTTGAGCGTAAGTGGACAATGTCGTTTGTGCTGTTTATGATTGTGTCTGGTGCATTACGTGCTAATTACTGTGTGGTGAAAAAGCAACTGGAAATAGACAAGAAAGAATCAATGGCACTGAACAGGCCAATCACAGTAGTTGCTGGCTGCATCAATGCAACATGTTCATTGTTATGGAAGTGACATTATATTCAGAAAAAACTTTTGTTGAATTGACTTTAAAAAGTTATGTCACGTGGTTCCACATAACTATCTTAAGTAACTCTTAAGAAACTGATTGCAATGAAAACATACCCCCCCCCCCCAAAAAAAACCCCCAAAAACAAAACAAAACAAAAACAAAAAAACAAAACTGTTTATTTAGGACAAATGATCAACAAAGAGCTGTTCAATGACCCAGTGTAAGATAAATGATTATTTTGAACTGTGAATCATGCAAAGCGACACTAGTGGTGTCCAAGGACTTAAATTCTGTAGCTTTAAACAAGCAAAATAGGTCCCCTTTAAAATTCTATAGTTACTGCATACATGTTATTCACATGTCAATATTTATAACTTCCTGAAAATGACAACTTTTTTTTTTAATAAGGAGGGACCACTCACCCAGTTCAGGTGGAAGTTCAGAGATAGGATTCCCTTCTAACAGCAGTGTTTTCAAGCACCTACATCCATAAAAACACAGATTATGAAATGCTTAAAGAGGTTAGGCCTTCGTCATAAAGCATCTTTTCTCTCAAACTTGTATAATGTACACGGACAGGAGGAAAGTGTACAGGCCACTCTAAAGTCATATTGTATAAATATCCTGAAATGCTTTTTAGCGCCTGGGAATCTCATTTTGCTACATTTAGATTTACAACTGTAGCACTTGTGTGCTTATCATAAAGTGTTCAACTTATGTTAATAGCTTTGAAAATGTTAACGGTGATCAGAAAATGTTCCAAAATATGACATTCTCATAGTCCCATATTGGTCTATGTCTTGGTTTAAGAGTAAAGTGTAAGCTCAAAGTTGTCCAGATAAGTTCAAATGAACACACGTGCACATTAGACTGGTCTATAATTATTAAAAAAAATGTTGCATAACAGTACCTGTGTGAGCCAATTTCAGGTGGTAGTGACTCAATTAGGTTTTTCCTGAGATCTAACCACAGTAGGTTGGGCAAGCTGATGAACATTGAGCCTGGAATACTGCATATCTGGTTGCCTTCAAGACTCAGATACTGAAGATGACAGAGGGAGCAGTTAGTAATGATGCAGTGGTAGAAACATTTTTTTCTGCTTGAAAGCCACTGGAGCATACATCATGTAGCTGGTGTGTGTTTAGAGTCCACACTGACCTTTAGCTTGCTATTTCTCAAAAGACTGTCTGGAACATGTTTCAGCTGAGATCTGCTCAGACATAGCGTCTCTGTTGAATAACATTCAGCGGGCTCCTGTGGATCGGCATCCTCGGGAGGAGTGCGGGGGATCGGCGCTCTGACAACACTGCTCCCAAAGACAAAGCTAAGCTGCGCACCAGGAAGCTCAGCCTCCTTCTCCGGGGAAGTCATTGCACAAAGGAGGCCGAGACGCTTTACCGGTATACTCAAAATACACGAGTGTCTTTTGGCAGAGAAATTTCTCGTCGTTTGTCTGTAATATAAGAAAACCGTCCAAGTTTTAAATAAATGAAGAGACGTCGTCTAACTTGGGTACGAGCTAAACTAACTTACCCACAACCAAAGGATTAGCCCACCATTAAGTGACTGTTCAATAACTGTGTTAGCTTACCTGCTATTTCAGCACACACACTACTACCAACGTGAACACGGCTCAGTGTTCTCTAAAAACAAACACTTTATAGGTCGGAAAAAACTAAGAAACTGAAAAATTTTATGCTAACTTTTAGACACGTCTCGCGACCTGACGCTGTAACCATAGCAACGGGGTCAACACAAGCTGGCAGCTGTCCACGTGCACAGCAAGACCAATGCGACTACCTTGACATTTCTTCAGTAAAATTTTTGTATGTATATATTTTTTTAAGTTAAATGTTTATATACTTTATTATATGCAGAGAAGAAAGAAGCGCAAATGACCTAATGTGCACACTCTGTAGATAACGTGTTAATCCCCTTCCCCAGTCAGTGAACCGACTCCACCCATCCATTTTCTAATGAGATTGTGAAATAATTCACTGAGGTTCATTTGGGCGGCAGGATAAACACGGCTTCCCTCTGTTGTGAACGCGAGCCGGGAAGCCTCCACTCTGTCCTGAGCCATCCTGGCTTTACGTCCACACATCGCTCCTAATGTATTGATTTGCACGACAGTCCGTGATACAGAGTTACGTCGAATATACTCATTAGCCAACAACTGTCACACTACTCTCGCAAGAGTCAAGTTAGTGAGGATACTAATTAGTAGTTTCCGGTTATTGCTTTCAATATAAAGGTCTAATGGGCAAGCGGTAAAAGCAAGTGGTATCCCATTTATTCAAGTATAAATAAATTTTTTTTATCGAGATTTTGTTC
Source organism: Oreochromis aureus (assembly GCF_013358895.1). Lineage (NCBI taxonomy): Eukaryota > Metazoa > Chordata > Actinopteri > Cichliformes > Cichlidae > Oreochromis > Oreochromis aureus. Next base: position 7,880,418 of record NC_052954.1, on the reverse strand, counting down.
AGCAGGCTACTTTTGATGGCCATTGTGCCACATTTACCTACACTTGCGAACTAAATTTGCTGAGTCGAACTGGATGAATAATATTGATGTATTAATGCCACTTCAGTTTCTGTATGCAATTTAAAATCTCAAATTATAGGGATTTGACGACACTACCATTACTACAAAGTTATTCTGGCTAATTATAATAAACTACATACAAGAAAAAATGGGTGGGAAAATGTGTTTATCTCAAATAAAAGTGGAAACTTAACCCCCCGAAAAGAATACAGATAATTGAAATGATTTAATTTACTTATAAATCTACCTAAATGAGATAACAAATGTATATTTGTGCTTCTGTTTATTTAGACTGGGATATAGCTGACAATAAAAATAACTGAAAATACTGAAAACTAACTGAAACTAATTCCAATTTAAAAGAAAAAATAAAACACTAAATTAAAACAAAAAAAAGAGGATTATAAAACTATAAATACATCGTCTAATAATTTTGAGGCGATTGAAAAGTCCTTTTGAGCTTTTATTTTTTTACAGTTAACTGACTGACTTCCGGTTATGGCTTTTCTAACTGAGTGCCTCTCCGCGCAGCCTGTACTCTTCAAGCCCCATCAAACACGAGTCCGTCGGTCTGGCTGCGCAAGGCAACTGAACACTACGAGCAGCGAGTGGTTATTCCAGCCCAAACCTCCAACTTAGCAAACAGTGTTAGCTCTAAATATCATCCCTGTCCGTCGGTAAGCGCTGCACTTTGCTTTCCGCTTCCTTCTGAGGACTTCAACTCGCGCTGGTCAAATTGTCGGCAGACCAAATACGGAGAAATAAAACGAAATAACGGACACGTCTCGGCTGAAATGCACGGCTGTTGTTACTGTCTTTTGAGGAGGAGGGTGTCCGACACAGAGCTGTAGTTTCTCTTCCAAGAAGGCGAGGAATGCAAGCTGAGCATCAATGTTTCACTGGGGCAAGTGGAAGAAGAGGATGGGAGCCAACAGTTCTTCAAAGAGACCCGTTTTCGACGAAAAGGAAGATGGTAAGTGAAGGCAAAGGTGTCACCAAATCTCTAGCAAAAAGTGGCACTAACAAGTTTGGAACTTATTATTGTGTATGTCTCACTTACGCTGGCATTTTTTTTTCACGGTATCCCTCCGCTTGGCACAGTACACAGGCTCAGTTATCAAAGTTCCTGTTAGGAAATTAAACGCTGTCAAAGGAGTTTAGACGGAGTTTGGCTGCTCACGGCGAACAGACAGTGTTCATGTGGGACATTTTCAAGGCTTGAAGTCAAACTTTCTACTACAGGAGGCAGCAGCAACAATAATAATGATAATAATAAAAATAATAATGCGAGATTAAATGTACATTTTCATCACATGACCTGATGCTGACTGCATATACATGGAAAGACCCCGAGCAGGTGAAATAAATCTTACCAGTACTATCAAACTATAGCTTAGTCTGGGCATTTCACTCTTTTAATATTGTGGGCTATCTGTGTTGTTTATAGCTCACAGTGTCGGCATTTTAACCTCGCTTAAATTGTATTATCGCGATATTTGGTGTGGAACTTTTAAATAATGACATGTTAATCAGATTCTTCTGAATTGTCTTTTTTTTAAGTGTCATTTTCTTTTTCTTTTTTTCTCTCTTTTTTGGGTAATTAATTTCACTCTGAATAAAAGTTAAGAACAGTTAGAGTTATTTAAGACATTAAGCCGTATGTCATTTTATCACCTTTAACTTCAGCACTGGTCTAGAGTGGCATCCTTAGTGTGGAAGTTTGTCCACTATGATCATCAAAGAAAAACGTCAGACCTTAAAAAAATCCCTCACTAGGATTCCGACAATCATAATGCCCACTTGAAAAAAACAAAACAAACCTACAGATTTAAACGAATGTCTTTATATTTTACCATCAGTGTCAAAAGAAATTAAAACGCACATTCACCAAACTCAATATGAAGCTGTAAAAATCCAAATCTCAGACCAAATGTATGTGCTTTAGTATTTTACGCTGACCTGGGCTTTAACTTGCATTTATTTTCCAGCTGCATCTCTCCGTCTTTCTCCTTATACCTCCACCTTTTCTTCTTCATTGTCCATTTTAAAGGGCAGACGTTAACGTTGGAGAAGCGGGGAGAGGGAGACGCGTGTCTGTAGCCATATGTGGCGAGATCATAAAGGCAAAAGGCAAGAGTGACAGATTTGGAGAGGTCCGTTGCCTCACTAAAGCCACAGCCCTCAAGGCACAAACCCCCCCCCACCCCAAAAAACGCAGCTCTTGCCACTGAAGCGCAGTATATACCTCCATGCTCACGCTGCGAGGAAACACTTTAATGACTGAACGAGCTCTTTGGAAATATTGTGTGTTCAAAGACGGAGAACTAATTGCATAATTAAGACAAGATTATAGTGTCACGCGTGGAAAGTAATGTTAAGTAATGTCTTGTCAGTGTATGGGGATATAAGCCTCTTGGAAGTGAGCCCAATAAGCTCAGCACTGGATTGCAGAATCTCTGATGATGGACTGCAGGAGGGGGGAAAAAATCCACTGTTGCTGCAGAACTATTTGGCCGGAAAACTTGAGTAAATGAGGTCATTTCACTGCAGGGATATGGTCATATGCTCTGTGTGTATGTATGTGTGTGTTAGTACTCTCCTTTTGCACACAAGGGTAACCCAATTAAGTCTACAGCTCTTGCCTTTAGGAAAAGTGTCCAGCTGTAGTTCAGATCACTATCAAGGGGAGTGGTTACTGGAGTGGCCCTACGGCGTTCGCACTTGCAGCAGTTAATCAAAGCCAGGAGAGATGTTCTCGAGCAGGCTGTGCACATTTGGCTTTCTTTAGCTTTTCTGTGCGATTAAAGGGAAACTTTAAGGCTGAGGTCAGAACCTCTTCAAGACTGTGTTGCTGTGTTAATGTGTGATTTGTTTATGCCGAGCTTGAAAAGAGGGGGAAAAACTAGAGATCAGCTTCGTCTTTATCCTCCCATCATCAGTGTAACGCAGGTGTCACTTAGGCTTGACCTACAAAACACCAGCAGTGAAAAATTCAGTTGGTGGAGTATCACCGCCACCATCAACTGTGGTCTTAATCACCGGCTTTGTCACCACCGCTGTCATTATGCGTAGAAGCGTAGACCGAGGCCTGATCTTAGGTGGCAAAGATGCATTCGATGTTAATTATGCAATGTTGTCATTACGGGGATCTGCTGAGCACAAAGGGAGCAGTACGCATCGTGGGTGGAGGGCACATATGCATTAAAGAGAGACAACTGTTAATGTCAAACTGATCACCTTGAACATTTGCGGAGCGCTGATTCGGCACCGCCTTCGTGAAGCAGCTGGCTCTCTTTTTTTTACCCCGAGCCTCGATAACAAACGGAGCAAAAGATGCGCTGCCTTCTGGATGCTGACTTAGGCTCTAGATGTCTCTTGCTGCCTGTCAGGTCTCTTAGAAACAGTATCCCTTTGGCTTCTTGGAAAACAGCATATGGCTTACATTAGGCAGTAATATTAGAGCAGATTTTGGCTCAGAAGGCTGCAAACATAATCAGGCGGTCAGGTTGATGTCGAAGCGTAGCTGCCAGAAGGGCTTTTTTGGCAGGTAGTTTGATTAGCAAAGGGAGGCTGTGGAATTGATTGAGGTGCACATCCTGCTAGTTTGCGACTTGCTCGAATGCTCTTTAACAACAGCACAGAGTGTGAGGGGAAAAATAAGAGAAGTCGATGTTTGGAGAAATGGTGATGGAGTCTGCTCCGTCAGACATTTAATCATGCATTTTATCACCATTTGAGAGCAGTCTTTCTTATTCATGAGCGTGCAGAACTTGTTACATTTGTAACTTGTCCTTGCCAACCTGCTAGGCTCATGAAGTTGTAAAGTAAAAGTTTGACATTTTAGAAAATGGCGATAATTTGGTTTCTTGCCAAGAGTTAGATGAGAAGATTGATGCCGCCCTCAGCCCAGTTATCTCTGCTCGGCATAAAGATTGGGGAATTGCTGAGCCTGCCTCAGACACAGGATTTCTCACAGATTTATATTCTGTGGAGATGTGTGTGAAAGTGTGCCATGAAAGGAGGTGCACATGCTTTTTTAAATCAACCATAAATAACTGAGCAGTTTCATGAGCTCTCTCTTCAGTGAGTCTCTCATGCTCTGGTTGAATGTCGGCTCCACTGTAGCTGAAATGTAGCTGGTAGTCCTCGTTCTGCTCTTCAGCTTCGGTAAGCTGGGCGAGGCGGTACTCCTCACCTCCTGCTGCAGGGTCTGCTTAGAGCAGGGGTCCCCAATCTCAGTCCACGAGGGCCGGTGTCCCTGCAGGTTTTAGATGTGTCCTTGATCCATCACAGCTGATTTAAATGGATAAATGACCTCCTCAACATGTCTTGAAGTTCTCCAGAGGCCTGGTAATGAGCTAATCATGTGATTCAGGTGTGTTGACCCAGGGTGAGATCTAAAACCTGCAGGGACACCGGCCCTCGTGGACTGAGATTGGGGACCCCTGGCTTAGAGTGTCTCTCCAGCCAGCTGAACATCATCTCTATAAATAGCCCAAGACAGTGGAGTCTCTCAGATCCTGTTGAATGTTTGGGACTAACTGGTTTAACAGCTACTGAACTTTCAAAATGGGATGTAATAAGATGTAAATTGCTTGCCAAAAGTTGTTTTGGAGAGATGAAAACATAAAGTAAAAGTACTAAAAGGAGTTGTTGAATATATTTGGGTACCCAATAATACCCAAATTCACAGCAGATGGCTGCAGGTTGGTTCTGCTCAAGGTTTCTTCCTGTTAAAGGGGAGTTTTTCTTTCCCACTCAGAGTTCAGGGGGTCGTCTGATTGTCGGGGTTTTCTCTCTATTATTTTAGGGTATTTATTTACAATATAAAGCGCCTTGAGATGACTGTTGTTGTGTTTTGGCGCTATATAAATAACATTGAACTGAATTGAATTAATATAACTGGGCGGCTCGGCTAAGTAAAGTCTGCATGTTGAAAAAACTGCAACACCTCAAGCATTAAAATTGCAGCTTTAGATTTAGCCAAGATGTAGACAGACACACAAACATGCTGGTGTTATTTTTCTTTTATTGTTTACTGGATTTAAAAAAATGTGTCAGTTATTCAGAATCCAAATATGACAACTCTGAGCCATTGTTTATCAGAAAAACAAAGACTTTAAGTAAAATAAGCTACTTTTGGCTGAATCCTTATTCACAAGGTGCCACCACAGCAGATAACTCCACATATTTGATCTGGCAGGTTTTTACTAGAGATGTTTTTTTATTAGGTGAATGTGTTAACCACTACACCATGGAGATATTAAAGATTTTAAGTCAATTAATGAGGTAAATCAATTGGATACAGTAATAGCTGAATAAACCAACAGAATCAAGAATGGGTAATTGCGCTAAAAGTTGTTGAGTCAGTAGGAGCTGACAGCTAGCCAGACTCTAGACAACGACTCAATTCACTCTCTCCAAGTCCTCATGTGAACTGGGAGCATTCAACTAGTCTGTTGAGTAGCTTTGAAAGAGGACACTTGTTGTGAATGTGCTACAGTACTTGGGGAAAAAGTGCAGAACTGGCAAATGCCTGTTTCAGTTCAGCATCAGCACGGAGTTGGTGAACTTGTTATTTTCGCTCCAGAGCATCTACAAAGTCTTTAAACTGCGTTCGTGATTATGACTGCAGAACATGCTGTTAATTGTGTTGTCTGTTTGTGGTGGTGTTATATTGTTGTATCCGTTTGATCATTCATGTAAAGCCACAGGCAAATTTCCACTTCTGTGGACACTGAACGTGTGTGTGTGTGTGTGTTTGTGTGTGTGCGCACTCGCATGTCTGCAGCTTCTTTTTCCATCAAGGATAAATGCACGAGGCACTGAAAGCAGATTTGGTTTAGGATAAAGATAGATGCAGAGAGAGATGGCTGATTACTTGCGCTGAATACTGAGGCGCTCACTTTGTTTCATCTCGGTTGCAGACTCTCAATTTCTCTCACTGTCTTTTTATTCCACTCAACTTCATGGCTGCCTGCAGCTACTGGCCTCTTGCCACAGTGGCAGTCCACTGTAATTGGCCTCAGCAGTAAGTTACGCAAGATGTGGGAAGACTGTCCTGGTCATATTGCAGTGTCTTCTGACTGCTGAGCACGGACGTTGTTCAGCATGTAGTATTCAGACTGAATTAATCTCTTTTGGCTGGCCATCATTAAATGCATACATCAGTTTATTTCCAAACTACTACTATGTACTCACAAGGTAACATGGAATGAAGGGATCACACAGGTGCCAACATAACTCTTTGTAGCATTTATTTAAAAACAAACAAACAAAAAGAGACTGATTCCATCTAACATAAGTTTACTTATCAACAATCGCCTTGCTCTTATTTTGAAAGTCCAGTCGAGGCTGACTAGCTTTTCACTGTTTTTCTTTGTCGTGGCCGTCCTGCATCTCATTTAGCTGCCCCTCCAGTGAGTGTCTTGTCCCATGCTTAGATAGACTCAAACTCCAGCATCTTGGATTGCAGTTGGATGGCTAATCTAATCAGAACTCACTGAGGCTGCAGAGCAGAGCGAGCATTACCATCAGCAGTCTGCAAGACTCTGTTGCAAGAGCCTCACAGCTCTGCTATTTATTTGTCACAAACTAGCTGTACTTGCAGTGTTTAACAAATTCATCACACCACCACCACCTTATGTAAGGTTTATGCCACAGCTGACCCAAATTAACACTAATGGTAATTCCCCAAATTATTTTTATGTATCTGTAATGGTTAATCCAGCAGAGAGTGCAAGCTCTTTAAAATAAATATAAACAATATAAAATTACTGCTGTTATCCACGAATTCCAAAAAATTAGTTTTAGTGGTCGATGGTTACGATTAATTAATTTCTTGAAGATGATCTCTAAAAATTAGTTGAGTGGATTCAGGAACCACAGCAGCTCAGCTACAAAGTGTCAGACCATGTAAAGGTACAGAGCGCTGATGAAAAGTCGCCAGCTTTCTCTCTGAATTAATAATTGCCTATTTCTAAATCCGGCATTAACATCAGCATAATAACTGTGTTCCAGGACCTTCATGGCATTCACGGCCGATGCAGGATCACTCTGTTCCAGAGTAAAGCCACGGTTTGATGAGTTTGGTAAAGTAACAAAACTAGAGATCGCAAGCCAAGCCTACATCATCGTCTGACCTCGCAAATGCTATCTGGATGAATGGACAAAAATTCCCACAAACGCACTCGGAAATCTTGTATAAAGACTTTCCAAGAAGAGTGAGAGCTGCTATTGCAATGGGGAACCAGCTCCGTATTAATAACTATGGATTTAGAATGGGATGTCATAAAAGCTTCTGTGGGTGTAATGTACACACGGCCCAGTATTTTGTCCATTAAGTGTAGAAAAAATGACCAATTTAGACCACATTTAATGCCATTACGTGATTAGATTATTACACTATATGAATAGAATCTGTCACATTAAGATGTGGTGTTATATATATTTTTTTGATTGTTTGTTTTCTGTTTTTTGTTGCAGCTGCATAGCTGGCTCCACTTATGTTAACAATGACAGACTGCTTGTGCGTGTCACATCTAACAGTGTTTTTACGTGCGGCTGACTGCACCTGCTGTTCGCGTTGACAGCTCTCAGTCGACCTTTTTCGCAGCGTTTTGACTCGTCATAGTAGGAAAATCGCTGGTGTTACTAATACCTTTAGCGTCTTTAATCGTCTCGCCAGGCCGGGACGCTGTTAACAATGAGCCAGCATGAACGCTACCTGGAATTCAGCCCTCATTTATTGACACTTGCACTTTTACCAAAGTAGGCTCCCCCAAGAAGGATTTCTAAGCTCATACTGTAACGTTACATGTCACCTTTTCCCAGACGGTTGCTTTTTCATTAAAGATGAGACCTCTTTGCAGGAGACGGGCTCATAAAAGCAGCCTTGTTTTGTCCCTCGCTCTGGTCTTATGTAATCTTGTTTGCTTCAGGTGATGCGCAGGCGATGACAGTTGTAGCAGCCCTGGTGCCTGAGCCAAGGAGTCTTCAAAGAGATGAGCTCAGCTTGATGCTGAGGTGGCAACAGGGGGAATAAAGGTCTCTCTTCCTTGTCGAGGTGTGTGTATGTGTCTGTGCGGGGAGGAAGGATTAGGACAAGAGGAATGCAACAGGCTGTCAAAGCGGCTGACAGTTTTGTCTTTGCGTTCTGTTTTTCTTCTTTCTTTTTAAACACTGAATTTGCTCTTTCCCGACCTGTACAAGGAGAACGAGTACACAGAGCTGTGTTGTTGACCCCGAAGTCGCTCTTCTTTGTCACAGGGAGATGAAAGACGAGAATTGATAAAAGGAGCATCTAATAAAGTCAAGAAAGTGTTACCTCTGGGCACCCTTGCAGGAGTCGGTGGAGTTCAATATTTGACTCAGGTCATACAGTTCTCTCTTTTTATGGAGAAATATATTACCGCTTCCAGTCTGCATTCAGCTCATTCCCACCGCTTCGATTGCTGTGCTAAATTCATGACAGAGGGAACAGAAACGGCACTCTCCTACCCAATTCCGGGGGGAAACCTGATTGAAACTGTAAGTACATTTCCACGGTGCCCTTGCTCATGCAACCGCACACCAAATGAAGAGGATCGGAGAAGATAAAGACTCGGATCGCAAATCACAAAGTCAACACAAGTCGCCACACAGACTGACTGATGTAAACTCTCTGTAGTTTGGAATCCCATTCATTACTTAGACAGTGTGTGTGTGTGCTGTATTTGACTGCGTCTGTTGTGAGGCCTCTGTGCAGCGACTAAGTTCCAGCATACTGTTTAGCAGCCAGCTCAACTGTCATTGCCCATGGAAACCAATCAAAACAGGTTTTCCGATGATCTGAGCATTGTTTCTATGTCAGGTGTATTTCCATTGTTTTATAGAGGAAAGGTGGTTGGATGTGTCCACAAAACTCTTAAAGTGTGTATGTGTTGTCCTTTGTTTTAAGTACTTAAAAATATCCCAACAACAACAGGGGGATTACTGACTGTTCACGAAGTGCCCTCCATTACTGTTGCTGTGCTTGTAGAGCTTTTCATTCTGTTGAGGCACAAATGCAGTTTGCAAGAATGACCGTGGAAGATTTAACACTCAAAACTCAATGGCTCCTTGATTTTTAGAAAGAGGTAGATATTTTCCAGCTAAAATGGTTTTTATCACATTTCATCCGTTATAATGTAGTTAGATCACATTTCAAGCAAAAGTACTGCTTGATTTTTTTTATTTTTTATTTTATTTATTTTTAGCTGTAACTATTGGAACAAAGATAGGATCTCGTTTTTATTTTCTTTGAAGGATTTCCGCTTGGAGCTTTTTGATGGCTGTAGCTATCTTTGACTTTGCATGCGTCTCCTGTTTGTGCAGTGGATCTGATCTCACAGCAGCACATACACCTTCCAGCTCGGATGCTTGGTAGTTGGTAGCAAAAAGCTTTATTGTTTTAGTAGATTAATGATGGCTGGTAGGGATTTTAGCAGAATTCATACTAATAGTACCTTTCAATTTCTTTGTCATTACAGTAGGCAGCATATGTACTCAGACCTGTGAAAAAATTGATAACCTTACTTAAATACTCATTTGCAACACTACTGATGCCGACATTGTCACCTTTGCCTCCTCCAGATGACACACAACTCTGCAGACAGACAAGAGCACAGCTCCTGCCCTTCACCAGTAGCTGAACTTGTGACCAGTAGCACAAACTTGGCAAAGCATCTTAAATAATTGTGTGAGATCAGTAAAGCTCATCTTTCAGTGACTTGAAATATTTTTGATTAAGGCCGTTTTTGAAAGGCTTTTTTAAAAAGCTCCGTATGAAGTTCAAAAGCACAGACGCAGCTTGTTTCATGGTAGAAATGTCAATGCCAGTGGCATTCATTTCATCTTGGCCTAAGATGATATCATTTAACATTTTTTGACAAAACGATTACCATGTTAATCTTCACAATTCAGTTTTATCATGCAGAGGTTGCTACAGTGACTTTTGTGCTCACTGTTAATGTTTCCATTTCAAGTGCTCTCATCTGTAAGCTTTGACCATTATAGTTTCCTATTTTGGCCATGATTACAATGGGTGATCAGCTGTACTAACAACAGCACTTGGCTTGGAAACAACAAACTTACTATCTTGCTTTCTTTTAACAGCCCCAACATTACTCGTTACCTGAACGATCACCTTTTATCAGCCTTGTGGACCTTAAATGTGCACATGAGTATCAGAGTGCAGAAAAAAGCAAGAACTGTGGTAAAATTGTTGTTTGCTGGCTTGGTTTCAGAATTTTTAACCCCTGCTAATCAATAGGTCAGCAGATATTTGTTATAGCAGAGAATAACTTTCCATCAGTTATTCTGCTACACACCGTACAAATACCTAAAAGTCTAAATCCACATTAATGCAGTAAAACTTCTGAGTCTTCTTTAAGCATCACACTACATTTTCACTGTCTGTCCTAAGTGTAGTCCAGTTCAGCACATGTCCCAGCCTCAGGCGCACACAGTCCTTACGGCAGTAAGCTCTTTTGACATCCAGTGACCCAGCAGTAACCCTGGGCTTGCACATCTCATAGAAACATCATACAAAGGTCGCTTCTGGACAAAGCTGCGATTCATACATACAGGAATTACTTTTAATGAACTATACCTACTTTTTAACAGTTTCTTCCAAGTTACAACATGGTTCATATTTTACATGGACTTTGGGAGGATTATTACCCAATGACACGTTTTAGACTATGTTTATTAATAGCTAACTCCATAGCTGAACTAAGAACCGGGGAGAAGCTCCAAGCATCTGCTTTACACACTCCACTTTTCAGCTCTGGTCCTCTTTACTGGTCTGCAGGATGGCCACATACAATCCAAGCAGGTTCAAGTCCAAGGCTCCAGACTCCAGTCTGCATCTTGGCGCAGGACTACTTGTCCGCCTGTGGAATGGAATTGCCCTTCTGCAAACACTGTGTAATATCAGCTATTGCCATACCTGCATAGACACAGTACTGTGAAAAAGTATTTTCTTCGTTCCTGATTTCATTTTTGCATATTTGTGACACTTGCATTTTTCAGATCTTGAAATAAATTTTAATATTGGACAAAGAGAAGCTGAGTGAACACATAATGCAAAAGTTTACTTCGTTTTTTAACCTTTTCTTATAGGGACAGTTGGGTTTGCATAGCTTTTCTTCCTGTAATAATTGAAATAACCATCTAAAATCTGCATTTTGTGTTTCCTCAGGTTAGCATTGTATAATATCAGAGTGTTTTGATGATATGCAACATTTCAGTGTGAGAAATATGCAAAAAGCAAAGAAATCAGAAATGACATCATGTGTCCTCATTAATGACAGTGTAGCTCATACAATGTAGCTCATCGTAATTAAACAAATAAAAGTGCCTTAATATATACATATACATATTTACTGCAGTGCAATGTAATGTGGTAGAGTTGAAAAACTACTCGAGGATTTGAAACTGTTTAGCTGAAAACTATTTAGAAACTTGCCTCAGGATAATCCAGAGACCACCGCAGAGGAAACTGTTGATGCTGCAGTGCGTGAAAAACACCCAAGTACTGATATTCCAGAGAGTGAAAACACCCTGGCAGACATGTACACTTTGGAAAAGGATGTTTCAGTAAGTGGTAAAAACTATGGAAATGTGCCTAAGGCCATTAACAATACAGAGCTGTAAGAAAATGCAGAAAATAATAGATTGAACACAGAGGTTCAGTGAGAATACACACAGCTGGAATCTACTGAAATCCACTGTATAATCTTTGTTCCAGAGTTTGAGCTTAGCTTTCACTGATGTCTTATATGAGACTTAAGATTCTAACAGGAAGAAACCTCAGACAGAACCAGGCTCTGGGAGGGGCAGCCAAGTGCCGAGAAGGGTTTGAGGGGAGGACAAAAGGCATAAAGGAGCTGTATGGATCAGCTCTCTGAAACTAATTAATTTGGTTTCGTGATGTTTAAAGATGCGTTTACTGTGCATGGTGAATTTGAATTTCATAGTTGTGCAGTAAATTTAGAAATGGCAATGAAACATTTGAGGTTTGTCTGCATGCATCAAAATTTTTTTATTCACAAATGCAAGTGAAACACTTTCACTTGAGTCCTTTATTTCTGATATGCAATTAATTAAATTTTAATTTCAGTTACAATTTTGGCCTCCAGTAGTTGTTAAACCAGAATATTTATTGTGCTGCGTTCTGTCTTGTAATCACTGACTCGTTTTGCCTTCTGGCACGTTCCTTTTCATTACGTTTGCATCTCCATAAAAGCTCACTGTTTCCCAGACTGTGCTACATTTAGTTCAGTTCACATTTATTTATTTGTTTGCTTTCTTCATTTTGGATGGTAATTGAAATTCAAAGAAATCTGCTTAAATAAAAAAAGACCATTTGTTTTTGTCTTCAAATTGAATGAATCCATTATTTTGTTCAGTGTTTGTGAAAAATTATTTTACTTAATGTGAATTAATTGATTAGTGAGAGCTGCTTAAGCCAGTTTGCTTCATAGGTCAGCTTGTAGCTGTGATTGGTGGAAGCACACCAAACGGGCCAGTTACTGGCCTGTCAGCTCGCCTAAAATACCCTTTTTACTGGGGCCATCGTGCCATTGGTTATTTTAAACCCTAGAAATCTAAAAACATAAACCATCTGTTAAACTCTTGGCAGGAAGTGGTTGTGGTACAAAGGACACAACTGCTGAAGACAGACACCAGCGTTAGCATTCACAGTTCTGTCTGTGACTGGCGTTCGACACCAAAAGCACTTTGATTAAGGTTTGGAAAGATCCTTGTTTTGGTGAAATCTGAAAGCCATTGGCTCTCAAGAAATCAGGATTTTTCTGTGTATTAAAGATTGAGGGGTCTGACAAAATGCTTTTGCCATTATGTAATGGCGCACCTGATGTTCTGGGAGATAAGAAGGCGTTCATGGTGCGACACCGGGATGGAGATGAGACGTAATGTTCTTTAAAACTATGGTAAAAGTTAACGGAACATTTTGTGGTTTAGGTTGACGTAAGCTGTATTGTGTCTGTTTTTGCAAAAGAGGGGGCTTTGTTGTCTTACCCATATAAAACCTTTGTCTAATTATTGTAAGTTTAGTTCGATCGCTGACTTTGCCCAGCGTCGGACTCCGCGCGTGTAATCAATAAATCTTTGCTTTGATCACATCTTCTGGACGAGAGTTGTTATTTGCTTGTGAGCCCTCCGTACTCCTTTTCTCCAATTTTTGAACCTTAACAAGATGAATACAACTTTAAAAGCCAAATAATACTGCCACCACTACAATGAGATATTACAAGATTAGTACAATATAAACGCTATTGTGGGGGAAAGAGTTTTAACAGAAGTATAAACCTCATCGATTCATTGTCAGCATGTTTTACAAAGTCTGTGAAGGCAACCTGTTTCTTACAGTCTCAGTTTTTTAAGTAGCTGATTGAGATCAGAGGAAGTGACACTGTTTTTAATATCACTGACAAAGGACAGGACGGGCGTGGTGAAATGGTGAAATGGTAAAGTGTGTCTCTTTGTTGTCAGAACACCAGACTACCCAGCGTCACTCTTCTTCTTTGTGTTGCTGTTTTGGGATCAGTTGTGTTGGCAGAGAGTTTGTCACACTGCATGCATACGCATAATACACTTACTGAGGGAAATCGGGGTAAGGCAGAAAATCAGAACTTGTTTATGTCTCTAAAACCCAGGTTTACATGCAGTTTGTCAGTAATCAGATTTCTTCCCAACCCAAAGCCCAAGCCCAAGGGCTTTGGGTTTAATTATTTTGGACACTAAACATAATAATCTTCCCTTTCATCCAGCTGCACAAAGCAGTACTTTGCGTGTCTTAAGTCTGTCATGCCACGTGCTCTTATAAAAGCTCACTAAGAAACACTTTTACACAACACATGGCTGAAAATCAGGTTTCTCCTACACTGATCTACATATTTAACCATATTTCCCTTAATCTTTTATTCCTAATTAATAAGTTTCTCATTTACTAGTGCTTGTTTCCACACATGCAGATTCACCGATCTGCTATAGTGGCACCCAAAAACACACATCCCTTTTCCCATTCTTGAAATACCCCTCACTGAATGGCCACTGAATTGTGACACTATTAAATCTGACACAGGCTCCTCCCTTCCAGCTGCCCCACATACCCCAGGGGGAGGATTTATTCAAACAAACCTGCTTCACTTCACAAATCAGAGGTTTGCATAAACAGCCACAGTGCTACTTACAGGTGTAGGAGTTTATTTGAAGTTAGAAAATCTGGTTTGGGCATCACGTGAGCGCACACCTGACTGTTGAACTGAATACACAGCTCTGTCCTATATACCTGTAAAGCCTTACAGAAGTCAGGTGTATCTGGGGCAAAGCATGAAGTGTCGTGCTGCAACCTCAAATCGGAGCTGCTAAGGTGAAAAAAAAAAAAAAACTAAAAAACTGGGCCACAGTGTCCGTGTCCTTAAATATGGCGCTATGCATGTCATAAGTCACCTCAAGCACCGCTTGGCATTAGTTGGTCTGTGCTTGGCTGTTTCTTTTCTTTCTTTCTTTTTTAAGATATCATTGCCTTCTGTTGTTTCACTGTAAGTGTATACTTATACAGGTTCTTTCTTTAAGTTAATACATGCAGGCAACATATGTCTGCATATTAAATAGTTCCTGAAATCACACCATCCCACTGAAGCACATACATTTATGTGTTAACGTGAGGACAGCTGGCATAGGAAGTGAACATGTGTTTTTCAGCCCTTTGTGTACTTTTCACCTTTCAGGGGTTGAAAATAAAGAGTCTAGTTATCTTTTTTCCTACATCAGTACATCTACCTTAAAAAAAAATCACACTGCTGGACAGTATAAAGATCTATTTATAGTACATATCTCATTTTTTTTTGTCCTTTATCTTAGAGGCTCTTTGTGACTGCTCTTCCTCTTCCTATCCCTCCACTACATTCCATTTCCCACTGTGCTTTAAATAGATCTCTAATGTATCCCTCAGCTAACAGTTGAAAGGTTAGTATGGCATTTTAACCCCAGAGCGTGGTCCATTTCTTCACCACAATGTGTCACAGCCCAGTGGTTTGTGAAACCAGGTCCCACTGAAAAAGCACGGAGATGGTGGTTGGGGTTGGCTGTTGAGACACGGCTCTTAATAGGGACTGGTTACAAGGAGCAGGGAGCAGCTGTCTACACACTGACTCACGCATCAGCTTTTGTAAAGTGTTAACAATATAATGGAAACTCTCTCAAAAGTGTAGGCAAGTTTAACATTTCCTGAAGTGTTATGTAAAATACTAGGGGAAAAAAGTATTTTTTTTTATAATGAAGTTGCTGTTAACATATCCAGATCAGTTACAAATAAGAGGAGAAAGTTGGCGAGTTTTGTGGTGTCAAAGATCCCTGGCCCTAAAGAGCCAATCAGCAGCCACACAGGCAAACGTGTTGCTGCACTAAATCCGCATTATGATTACTTTGGTTACCATAGTTTGCATGGAAGATGCTGCTTTGCCAGAAAACATTCGCCAACTTTGCCAATAAGTATGTGACTCGAGCAACCTACTAGCAACTAAAGCAATTGTAGTGCAGCAACCCCAATGCCTAAAGACTAGTCAGTGGCCCTCCACTAACAAGTGCAGGTGTAACATGTTACTATACTCTTCAGCGATCACGAATTCCCAGGTTTATATTGTTAACCGGTAAGTGACACTGGGTTTTGTTTTACAGAGTAATGCAGAATTGATATGGTAACTAGTGTAATGAATTGCTTTCTAAACCGTGAACCACCGGTTGCTATTGAAAAGTGTGAACTCTGCGACTGGTGGTTACCATGGGGTCTCTGACGGTCTTTAGGCCTGCGTGAATGCGGCTTTAGTGATCAATTTCACTACTGCTGGTCTGAGGCGTAATTGTAAATTGCATATATAATTAGCATGGCATTTGTTCAGTGCTTTGGGAGAATCAGCTAGAGATATCAATAATACATGTTAGAACTACAACCTGCTGTGATCTTTATTCTAAATGAAGCATTTTAAACCTTTATTTGGGACTAAATCCCCTAACTATTGATTTGAATGGTTATTCTGCACATGTTGTTTTCATGTCTCACTGATTATTGTACGGGAACTTGTGATAAATAACTGGATTAATGCATTGCTCCAGGGGCTGTTGGGTAGCAAGTTTTACTTTTAGGATTGTGTTGCAACAGAACCTTTGCTAAGAAATGTTGGTTTCCTTATTGCTCAGTCGCAATGCAAAGAAACCCAACCACAGTAACATTTTATATGAGTCACTTAATAGAACCTGAATTATCTTGTTTTTTTTAAAAAAAAATGTCAAGGTTAAAACTGAGTGTTTTCATTATTAATCCATCTGCAAATTTCTGTAAAAATGCTTGTCCTTCATGGTTTTTGAGAACTCAAAGAACTTCAGAAAATCCCAATAATGTAGTTTATAGAATAGTTTAAGCTTTAAAAGGCATCCTGCTGTAGAAGCAGTGGTTGTAGTTTTGCAGTAACTTCACCTTAAGCGGTTATACAGAGGCTTACCTGGTTTCATGATGCTGCTTTGGCCTCATGACCTTTGAGGAGTCATGCAGGGCTTTTCAGTAAATCCATTTCCCGTTCACAGTAGAAACTTGACTCCATGCTGCAGGAGAACACTAACATTGACTTAAAGTGTAGACAATCTATATTTGTGGTCTGGCTCCAGATAATCATAATTATTGGATATAGATAGTAAACCTAACACAATGCCTTCCCTGTGTTTTATTAATAAGAGAAGACAAGATGAATGCACAACGTGCAAATTCTGGCCCAGGAGTTGTGAATCACACAGAATTAATTATGCCAATGCAGGGACTACATGATGTGCCACCACCGTAACGTAACAGACACACACACACACACACACACACACACACACACACACACACACACACACACACACACACACACACAAAAAAGGCTTGATTGCCATGGTAACCTCAGAAGTTTTCACACGGTCCAGATGATGTTTCTTTGTGACAGTGCCGTGCATGCGAGAGTCCCCATGCTGCAGTGCAGAATTATCATCTGAAGTGTTCTCATCTTGCACCCTCTTCGTCTTGACTGCCTTAAGATGTATGATGCAGCCTCATGCAGGGAGTCCAAATTCAAATCTCCTTTTTCATTCTCTGCAGCATGGCTCCCTGTTTACAAAGATTTACTCGACATCTGTGCGGGTTCTTCATATCACATTCAAATTAAAGCTCTTGTAGTTGCACCTTTGTATAAGAGAAGTAGTGTAAATGCTACAGTTGCATTACCACTGCATCGTCTTTGATAATAGAGCTGGATCTGTAATGGTACAGAACAGTGACCTAATTTGCTGGCTGCGGGTTAAATACAGTTTTCTGTCTTGTTCTGTAAGCTGTAACCATTTGTAGTGATTGTTCCCTGCGTGGTTTTTGCTCAAGTTGTCCAAGATTTTATTAATTTGCTGTAATTAAAATTTTCTTTTTTAACAACTATATATTTTTTTTCTCTCTGATTGTCCTTCACAGATTTGAGTAAATCTATTCTTCTTTTTCTTCTTCTCTGAGACCTTCACAATCAGTCAAGTAGTGCATAGCCTGTTCATTCTTGTTAAGAAAGCTAATTTGCTGCTCACAAGCTTTCTGGGTTTTTGTTGTTGTGGCAGACCTTAATATTGTTCATTTGCTCCCTCAGAAAGAATCTTATCTCTCAGTTATATTGCACCTTCACAGACCTTTAGACCGTATCTATAGACTGAACTGTGAAACATGAACATAGCAACTGTGAAGCCACTCATTGGTTGGCTAGTTGTTGCTTAGTTTTGTTTGGTTTTTTTGGTGTTTTTTTTAAAACAATATTATCTTTACATGGATGAAAGGGTGGAGTGCTAAGGTATGTGCTAATGCTAGCTAGCCTGGTTAGCAAGTTGCTTCATTAACTGTATGCGTACCATGCAGAGATACGCATGTTAGCTAATTAGTGCTAATGGATTAATATAAGACACTAGAATCCACAAACCTCTGGGATGATTTGCACCACACAGTAAGCTGTAATGTTAGTCAGATCATCAACTTAAAAATGCTCCAAAGGCTCCAATAATACACACACACACACACACACACACACACACACACACACACACACACACACACACACACACACACACACACACACACACACACACACACACACACACACACACGCTAGCACTAATGGCTCAAAGTAGTGAATGCTGCCTAGCATAGGACACCTGTCAGTCAATCCAACTGTCCACAGAGGCCTAAAACATTTTCTATACCTTTTTTTTTTTTTTCTATACCTGGCAGCATGTATGTCTTTTAATACTGTAAAATTGGGCAGTTTAACATAGCAGTTTATAGGCATGGACTTTCTTTTGCGGTCATATTTAAATGACACTTCAGAGGCTACAGGCCAGAACCAGTACTTCCATCAAACAGTCAACACTGGAGACTGTCTTCACCAAAAAAACTTACTAGAGCGGCAGCTGATCAGTTTGCTCAGTTATTATTGTCATAAATTGTTAGGCAGATAAAATATCTGCAGACATTTTAAATAATTCATTTAGGGAAGTGTGTACATTTTTCTTGGCACACACCCGCCACTAATACCACAAATAGCCCATAAATCTGTGGGAAACACTGATGTCACTTTCAAACTTTCCACAGTCAAAATCAATGGAGAAAAACTTGAATCACAGCATCCCTACTGGTAAACGGGATATTGATTGGACTGTTCTGCAAAAAGCAGGCTAGACAGAAACAATTTACCAGATTATTGTGTTTTTCCCTCTTCAGAGGAAAATGTGAATAAGATGCGCAGGTTTCGGAGTAATTGCCTCATTCACGTGAAGGCAATTACAAGGCAAAGAAAGCAAAAAAAGAGAAACAGAACGAACAGAAGTCTGGACACATTCAGGAGGTAGACGTGGTACACCAGCTGTACGGACCAGTCTCTCCAGTCAGAGAGAAGAATGTAGGAGGTGAATAATGGATGTAGAAATAAGCAGGCATGGCTGCTTAGGGAGCGAAACAGTAGTTTCTATCAGCTGATAATGAAACACTCAGTGAAACTTTGGCAGTTGACAGGCACATCCCTGATCTTTCCCTCCATTGATCTCCTTTAGCGTACCAGCTGGTCAATTCCATTTTAATTTGATGAGTAACCTTAGGAACTAGGTATGGTGTATGAGTCACATGCTCTAGGAGTTGTTTTTGAATAGAGGTTCATCACATTAGCGAAGCATGCGCACACACAGAGTTTAAAAAAAAAAAACAAAAAAAAAAACCCTTAATGGCTGCATTAATTTTCCAGCAGTGTGACTCTTTTGTGTTGTTATAAAAGCTGTTCAGCAGATGAAGATCAGAAAAGCGCGACAAATTAATGCACATGTGAGGAGACTCAAATGATAAGCAAATGATACTCATGCCCACAGGAAGCATTGACTTAACGCGGCCATTCAGTGCATGGTTGCACGGACACGCCCTCTGCATGTACCTCCATATCCTTGTCCAATTATCAGTTGAGACCCATGGCTAAAATTGTCACGCCTGTGAAGACAATGAGCTCCTTTGTGCTTGTGAATATTCATAAGGTGCTCTGTTTAGAGAGCCTCCAATTAGGCTGTATTAGCACTCCAGTGTACAAGGAGAAAATGATGATGATGGCTGCTCAGTGATGATAGTGATTTAAGTAAACAGATTCATCAAATGTGGCCTTCAGCAGGCTGCGGATGCACTTCCCTGTCGTGTCAGTTTGAAATTGAAGGAGGCGATCACTTGCTTTTTGTGTCAGTACTTTTAGAGTAAACTTTTGCTGCATACAAGTCTCCTAAGTAAACAGGAAAACACCGAGCTTTAAGGAGCTCCTTTCAGAGGCAGTAGTCTCATCTGTATAAACAAGTAATGTATCTGTGACCCATATTTCTCACAGACTACCAAATACGCTTCAAGTTGTGCAAAGGCGTCTTTTGAGCACGGACTAATAACTGGAACTCCTTGATATGAATCGTGCAGCAAACTTTAACGATCGCCCTTTCATAACATGCAGCTTTTCCTCTGCTGTTCAAAAGAGTCCCATCAATAAAGAAAATCAGTGGAAGATCAAGATCGCTCGAGAAATCCCGGATTCAAAATGTGCTGAAATTGTGTAGTACAGTCTTCTCCTGTGGCCTCTCAATTCCATTCAATTTGATGCTCAATATCAAAGAGTGTAGGGTTGTCCCAGCAGCAGCTTCTACTACTACAGACCATGAAATATGGCTTACTACTGCCATAAAATATTCAGTAATCATGTGGGAGAAGAAGCTGCTGTGAAGCAAGCAGGTCTTACTTGGTTGCACTATGTAGTGTCACATGCACAGCGAAGAGTCACATGCACTCACACTCTGATTCTTCTACCACAATGACAAGTCGCACAAAGCACGTAGCCTTCATCATCCAACAGTGTGTGCTGCAGGCGCAATAAACCTTCCAAGCATATGGCATATTGGTTCTGTGCGCTGTCTATGCAAATGGAAACCTGTCAGCAAAGCTCTGAGAAATGGCTTGTACATGAGCAGACAGCATAGGATTGGATTAGGAGCAGAAGCATATTCTCAAAAGACGTAACAGGAAGGGATCGATGCTAGGAGGTTTTTTGATCCCACTCCAATGGGCTTGTCCACACAGCGTGCATTCACTCAGTGTGATTTGATGGCTGGGTCATACTCTAAATGTGCTCTGTATTAACATTTCAGGGTTCACTTTCTGCAGCGAGCTGCTTTACATCCTAAAAGGGACTCGGCCGTACCTTGATATTTGTTCATTATTACAGATATTTCACAACTCATTTTCCCATTTTGATTTATTTGTTTGCACAAACCCCGGGGCAACTGCAAACTGTCCATCAGTGTATTGCATTATTAAGCAGAGGGAATGTCTGGTACATCGGCATGCAAACTGGGCAGTCATTTATCACAACGTGAATCACCTCTGAGTTTTCCTGCTTGATTACAAACACAGTGGTATCCAAAATGAGAAATCAGTATTGAATCCTGCTGAGAGCATTCCTCGATACTATGTAATGTGGGATGTTTAAAAGGCTTTTAATGAACAAAATTTTCAATCCTAAGAGTTTGTGAGCAACAATTAGCAACAAAACCCCTACAAAAACAGGGAACCACCCAACTCCGACCCCAACCCTACTTATCCTAAATAACTAATAAGTAGTAGTTTAGAAAGGGAATGATGCCTCCTGATACAGATTCTAAATGACTGACTCTTAGTGAGATCTAGTATTACCAGCTCAGCGTCTTTGCATTAAGTGGCGGTACATAGATGAGTCTAGAGTTGGATAGTCTTCTCCACAGTTTTATCGTGAAACTGTAGTAAGGCTAATTCAATTAAATTTGAATCTGATTTGATGAATTAATGGGCAAACATTCTGAAAAGTGAGCTTGATCGCCAGGCTGTTGGCGATCTCTCTGACCATTGTAAATCCCTCCCTGAGATCGTCCTTCATTGGTGTTCATGTGTTCAAGTTTTACTGATATCAGATATATTATGTTGCATCCCCATTAGTGTAGTGCTTCGCCTCCTTCACAGTTCTTGGTAACATTCAACCCCAGCTGGATCCATGATAGTCGAACAGTATCACAGTCCAGTTTATTGATTATGTGATAATTCTCTTCCACTTTGGTATATCCTCTTTGGGGAAGTCGTGGTGAAATCTGAGGCCTCATAGTAAAAGATGAGATCTGGTGTTTATATGTGCAGATGAATGTATCTATTCAAGGAATGCAGTAGTTGTGAAATTGTAGTGGATACTGATACAGATTTTTAAAATACCCATTTTGACCAAAGTCGATACCAGTGTTTTATTTCTTTCTTTTTAAAAAACATTTATTCCCTGCATGGAGCAGGGGAAAAAAAGTCTGAACGGTCTTTTAAAAAGTAAAAATTCAACCATAAAATGTACAACTTCAATTCCAAAAAAGTTCTGATGCTCTGTAAAATGCACTATGAGAGTTGCAAATCATAAACCCAGTTTATTCAGAAGGAAACCTAAAAAACACATGAAATCTTTAAGCAGACAAAATCTAGCAATTTAAGAAAAAAAAAATGATTTGATGGCACTAACAAAAAAACCCCCCAAAAAGTTAGGGCCCTTCCCTGACCAGTTGCTCTAAAACCTGTAGATATCGTTCAGCACTGATGGTGCAAGCTGTCAGTTCCTTAGGCATTAATAGGCATGTCCACACCAACAATGTAGGCTTATAAAGTGAGTGCTGATAACAAACTAGATGGTCCCTCTTCTTTTTAGCCTAGAGCAGCGGTCCCCAACCCTCGGGCCATGGACCGGTACTGGTCCATGAGTCGTTTGGTACCGGGCCGTGAGTGTTGAGGTTCAGGTGTGAAATTGATGGTTTTCAGGGTTTTTATTCGCTTTTATCATTAATATTTATTGTTTTTATCGTTACCTCAGTTTCCCTGTGTCTTTTTCCGTGTGTTATGAATAAATTTTATTTATTTTTTTTTTGGTACCGGTACTGGTTTTATTTTGTTGCATTTATCCGCGACACCTTAACCCCAAGTTGCTCTCCGATGCATCCATCAGAGTGTGAATGTAGTTAGAAAGCACTCAGTATAGAGAAAGTGCTTGTGAGAATGGGAATGATTGGGTGAATGTGGCATGTTGTATACAGCGCTTTGAGTACTCCGGGAGAGTAGAAAAGCGCTATATAAGAATCAGTCCATTTACTTTTTTAGCCTCGTGTTGGCCCCGTCCCCAATTTTTCAGGTGTATTTCCATCAATTTCAAAATAACCTCATTTTTTTGTTAAAATGATACATTGTCTCAGTTTAAACATTTGATAAGTCTTCTATGTTCTACCTTCACAATTCATTGCATTCAGCTTTTATTTACATTTTTTTTTACCAGAGTCTCAACTTTTTGGGGGTACTGGGGTTATATTGAACACCATCCAAGACAAAATGATGGGACACACAAACCCTAAGTGGTACCTAACAGTCCTCTCAGTGGTTGTACCTTGAGCCAAACTCGGATTCAGTTATTCTCTCTACTATTTAACAGTGCTTCTCAGAAGAAAGCTTGGGGTGTAAGGTTAGAGGAGATAATCATTTATTCAACATTTTCATAATTACAGACATGAAACAACAGGAATTTTTGACTAAAACAAGGGAGGTCTTCCCATTTTTAAATTACACTTCTATGCCAGGATGAAACTACAACGCCGTAAATCAGCCCAGCTAATGTTTCTCAAGTAGAGAATATTTCATAAATAACACAAACTCGCGTCTTTCATGATAAACAGCCCCCGGCATCTGTTTGTCCTTGATTCTGTCAAAGGTCTCTTATCTGTGGTTACTTACATATGAGTGGAACTCATAACTGATCACTGTGGATCGATTGCCACCACTCCTTCTCTCAACAACTTTTTTTTTTTTCTTTCTTTCATGCAGGGAGCAGCAGCTGTGATGGTGACTAATAAAGAATAAAGAACCTCTGATGAAGATTACATTATCTCAGGATTCATAATTAATGTCCAAATATGACTATAAAACCTTCGTGCTGCAAACTAAAGTCATATTAGCTCTTACAGAAAGGTTTGCGTTCCTCAGCATATTCCTCCTCCTCTCCTGTGTTAAATACAAACTATGCATTTAACTGAGCTTCAGTTTGCTTTGGATTTCCCTTTAATAAAACCCTAGTTAAAGAAAATGGTTTTGAAAGTTGTCTCTTTAATTCATTATTTCCTGGTGTGTTATTAGCAAGGTTAATGATCTAATTGCATAATGTATTTTTCATCATGGTCAGGAAGGTGCCCTCCTCGTTTTTACCTTTTTCACCTTCCCTCTTTTTGCTTTAATCATCCTCTGTGTTACAGTTGATTCTATTGAGTGCAGGCATCATAGAAACAAATGCAGTCTTTCATGAGCTTGTATGAAGCTCCCCGAGCTACTACCATCAAGGTTATTGGATTTTTTTTTTTCTGTTCATTTTTGTTTTGAAGTTGCTCCGGAGCAACAAAGGTGCGAGAACAGATCCACGCTCCCTGTTGCAGAGTAGTAAGCGATACAGCGTTTCTCTGAATGTTATCAGTTGTGATGGAAAGGCAAAGACACGCTCACGGATGATTAGATGGTGTTTCTGGACTGAGATGAGCTATATGGAGCGGCTCTGGTTCTGGAGGCTGAAATCATATTCATTTTCTCCTTATATAGCGTGAGGTGACTGATGGAGCACTTTCACAGCTTGGGCTAAGATGAAAACAAGCAAAGAAAACGGCGTTAGAAAATGCCTGCTTCAAGCTTAGATGCATAAAAGCATAAGAGTCAGGGTGCATTTGCCAAAAACATCCATTAGCAGAGTTTAGAGTTATATTAGGTCCACCGCTAACAGGTGGTGGAAGCTGGGTTATGCTGTTTAACTGTGACGTTAAACTGAAAAGTCTGCATGTTAAAGTGCTTCTATAATGCTGCTTCTTATTTCCTGTCATATATGCAGTTAGCTCCATAAGTATTTGGACAGTGACGCATTTTTGGTATTTTGCCTCTGTACGTATCAACAGTGAATTTGAGATCAAATAATTAGGACGTGATTGACGTGCAGGCTTTCAGCTGTAACTCCAGGGATTTAACAAAAGTGCTACATTAACTGTTTAGAGAATTACAGCCATTTTTGTACACGCAAACCCTTCATCCTGCTACTTCTATCAGCAGCCACATCATCAAAAAACACTAGTGATAAACTAAGACTGGCAGCCATATGTGCTCATGCCATAGCGTTTCATCCAGTCTTTGACAGATCATGACCTGTTTTCCCTCCTCCAGACTCTTCTCGCTATTGTGGTACAAGTTTTTCTTGGTTTCATCTGCTCAAATAATATTTTTTTTCCAGACTTTTAGATTAATCTAGCCTTTCTTTTCACGGGTAGCTTCTCTTTCATTGGCAGTACTTTCTTTCTTTTTTGAAATGTATCAGATTTCTATGTCATTGATAGGTTTCGTTCTTTCAGCCTTCACTTTCTCAGAGTTTACTGAGCAGCTACATTTACCTGCTTAATTTGTCTGGAAATGACGATGCCGGAGGCCTCACCTTCCCGTGAAACAGGCATCCTGTCTGAAAATTCGTGACTTTGTATGAAAATGGCTCCAATTCTTTATCAGTTCATGCAAAACAGGCGTTGAATTAAAATCCACTGTGATAGTGTACAAAGGCAAATTTGCAAAACATGTGCAAGCAGTACAAAATCAAACTTTGCCAAATCAAACATGTGGCACTGTCTGCTGTGGGGACTTCCTTGTGACAAGGGGGCAGCTGATATGATCAAAGTATAAGCACTACAGAATATAAAGTGAGATTTTTGCAGAAAAACCTAATGAAATTATTGATGTTGATTTTTCTAGTCACTTTTAATCTCATTAATAAAAGTATGACTTTCCATGAGAGATGGAAAACTATCCCAAACTTTTGCATGGTAGTATATATGACCACACACACCCACACACTCTCAGTTTCTCTGTCACCTGACATGGGCTTTATGCCAACATCAACACCTCCACAGGAGCCAATCCCCCCATCGAGGACCCCTGTGGAGCCTGCTCAGCATATTATCCTTGTGTTTCAGGAGCTTACAGCCCCCATAGGAGGAATAGATGTTGTCATTCTCCCATTACCTCCATAGTAATTCCATTCACTAACAGTGTAGACTGCAGCGTTGGGCCGTTGTCTTTTGTGCAGCATCCAGTGAAAACTGAGTGCAGTAGATAGAGGCAGCATGCTGTTTGCTGCAGATACTTTAAAAAAAGAAATCCAGCCTCATTCACCATCATCTTGCTTGTTTCTCTGGAGTACCACTTGTACCACTTGTGATGTGACACAAATTGAAAATACAACCAGCAGTCTTCTATCGATTTTAAGATAATTTTCACAAGCGTCATCATAGAGTAGATGAAGGTAATTGAAGCCTTTCTTGTTTCGTGTGGATGTACCATGAAGAGTTCCCTTGTTTGTTTAATGAATGGATGCCCTCTGTCCTTTAATCATCTGCTTCAACACCCGCTGAGGGAGCTGTGTAGAAATCAAACACTTGAAGAGTGCATAGAAAAGTGCAGGACACTCACTGTGAGTAGTATGAAAGTCCTTTCATTGAAATCACATTAGAATAGTTGGTTACACAGAATTTGATTACATTTCACAAGTAAATAAAAAGCTCCCTGATGAATGTTAAGGTGGATATTTATACTATAGCCATTTATTGACTGAACTGCAGGCACTTTACCTTAGCCAGCGTAGTGGTGGCCCTCTATATGTTGTGATTTAAAGCCTCAGTGACTTATATAGCTTCTACAATTCTTTTCTCTCAGCCTTGTGCATGAAGGGATGGTTACAGGAATGTCCACAATAATTAGCCCCTCAGCATAGAGCAAGGCCTGTAGTCCTACCCCTTTATCTAAAGAGCAGCTCCTTTCACCAGGCTGGATAAAAGGAGGAGGAGGGGGGACTTTTGTTTCGTTTCCCATTACCCAGTGACTCATACTTCGAGGAAGTGCTGTGATACTGGGTACATAGATCGATGGTTACCAAAAAACAAACTTAAAAAGAAAAACAGTGGAGGTGGATGATTTTGATTGTGTCATGGTGAACTGCGTAAAATCATTTCTTAAGATGCTGAATGAACATTTGTTAGGTTTCATTTGTGAATAGCATCTGACACATCACGTCAGCAGCATGTCTCAGTGTTGTGTGAAGGTTGGCCTCCTTTTATTGGAGGCAGATTCAGGGTTTACTCAAGTCTTCGGTGAAAGCATGAACCCTGTGAGGAGAAGTTCACAGTTGATTTAATCTTTTCATACCCCTTCATATTTGTGTGGATGCCCTCAAAGGGCTTCCACACTATTGAGTTCCTGTTTCTCTTTATTCTTTATCTTTCTACTTTATTCTTCTAGTTGCTCCGTATTTCGCCGATTAACTACTGCTTCAGTTTTCAGCCGATTTTCTCCGTTCAAACTCTAAACTGTTCTGCTCTTTCTGCTAACGACTGCTATGACTTTTGGTGTTTATTACTGTTATACTTTTAAAATATTACACTTTTTTCCTTTAATTTGTCCCATTGAAATGAATGGAAAACTTCCACAATTCTGCTAAAACTTGCTTGTTTTTGAAACTTAACTACTTTGTCATACTTTCACCTAGAAACTCCATTCAAACTTTAAAATGTTCTCAGACTATTGGGCTATTCCTGTCTGATTCAGCTTTTTCAGATCTTCTACCGTTTTAATCTTATACCTCTTTAAGTTTTCAGTTGCAAAATTGTGATTTTCAGAAAATACATGCGTTGTTATGGTTGCTATGCAATTAACTCAGAGTGTACACTCGTCTATTCTGAATTTTCTCTTCATGTCTGAACAACTTCTTGCTACTCGCTCAATTTCCACTCAACTTACACAAATTATACATCAAAAGCGTAGGTATTTTTGCTGGCTTTCAGAAAATGTCACTATCATTGTTGTGGGACTTATAGATTTTTGCAAATCTCCTCAGAGTAACATAAAGTCTCAAAACTCTCCATAGAAACTCAATGGAGAGTTTCTTCAAAATCAGCTGGAATTCTCTAATGAGAGGCATTTTCAAATCGTCATATCTCCTTAACGAAACAAAGTTGAGACATGACGCTTGTGCCAATATATCTTCAGACATCGCTGATGCTCACAATTCAAGAATTTTTCCTCACCTATTACCGTTTGGCCATGAATTACACTTGTTTGAGGGTAGGAAATTTTTCCTCGCTCAGATTTCTTCAGATTTCAAACTCTGGAAATGAGGCACTTTTTCTCTCGTCATATCTTTTTGATTGATTTCAACAGAGACCTGAAAATTTCCATGACTGTTCACCAAAGCCTGCTGTTTCTTACGGTGAAAGAATGATTTTGATGCTCCATATAGATTTAGAGTTACAAAACGTTGTTTGAGGTCAAGTCAGGGCAGTTTTGCTTCGCCTCTACTCAGTTACAGTGTATTACAAGTCATATAGCTTTAATAATTTATATTTTATCTCTGAATTATGAAGACCTGGAGATTTCCCCATCTCTTCTGAACAAAGCGATTGTCAGAATGAGCGTTCTAGCCCCTACGGTTAGGAAATTATGGCCATTTGTTCGAGGGGAATCCTGAATGTGAGAAATACACTAAAGAAAACTCAGAGCTCTCTCTGTGTCTGTGTGTGTAAGTGCTGATTAGAGCAGGTGCAGCTAATTTAGCTGACCTAGATATACCAAGCCCAGACTCTTAACAGCCACTGTTCCCTTTGCGCTCTGTGTGTGTGTGTGTGTGTATCAGTATTTCTCCCATGTTAAAGTATTACTCCTCCATAATAGTATTTCTCCTAAATCAAAGTACTTCTACTACATCTTAGTACTTCTGCTCAATCATAGTAATTCTGGGAAATCATAGTATTTATCCCAAATCATAGTATTTATGCAAAATTACAGTATTTCTGCTAAAAAGCAGAAATAGTACCTTTTAGCAGAAATTTCTGTCAAAAGATATTATTTATGTTAAAACATACTATTTCTGCTAAATCATAGTATTTGTGCCAAATCATAGTATTTGTACCCAATCATAGTATTTCTGCCATGTCATTGTATTTGCGCCAAATCATGGTATTTTTTGCCAAATCATGGTATTTGTGCCAAATCATGTTATTTCTGCCCAATTAAAATTTCTGTTATGTTATAGTATTACTACTAAGTCGTAGAATTTCTGTTATGTTATAGTATATCTGCTGATTATAGTATATGTGCCAAATCATAGTATTTATAGCAAATCATAGTATTTGTGCCCAAACATAGTATTTCTTGCCAAATTGTAGTGTTTGTGCAAAAACATACTATGTCTGCAAAATCACAGTATATCTGTTATGTTATAGTATTACTACTAAGGCATAGTATTTCTACCAAATCAAAGTATTCCTTCAAAATCATAGTATTACTGCAATTTCATAGTATTTGAGTGAAATCGTAGTATCTGTGCAAAAACATACTATGTCTGCTAAATCACAGTATATCTGTTATGTTAAAGTATTAGTACTAAGTCACAGTATTTCTGCCAATTCGTAGTATTTATGAAATCATGGTACTTGTGCCAAATAATAGTATTTTTGCAAATCATAGTATTCGAACCAAAACATAGTAGTATTTTGTGCGAAGTCATAGTATTTCACTCAAATCTCAGTAGTTGTGCTTAAACGCAGTATTATTGCCAAATCATAGTATTTGTACTGAAACATAGTATTTCTGCCAATAAGAGTATTTCTACTAAATCATAGTACTTGTGCCAATTCATAGTATTTCTGCCACATTGTGCTAGTTGTGCAAAAACATAGACTGTCTGCAAAATCATAGTATATCTATTATGTTATAGTATTACTACTAAGTCGTAGACTCTCTATTTTGTTAAATTATATCTGCTGAATACAGTATATGTGCCAAATCATAGTATTTGTGCTAAAACATAGTATTTCTGCCAAATTGTAGTATTTGTGCAAAAACATAGAATGTCTGCAAAATCACAGTATATCTGTTATGTTGTAGTATTACTACTAAGGCATAGTATTTCTACCAAATCATAGTATTCCTTCAAAATCATAGTATTACTGCAGTTTCATAGTATTTGTGCAAAAACATACTATGTCTGCAAAATCACAGTGTATCTGCTATGTTATAGTATTACTACTAAGGCATAGTATTTCTACCAAATCATAGTATTCCTTCAAAATCATAGTATTACTGCAATTTCACAGTATTTGAGCGAAATCGTAGTATTTGTACTAAATCATGGTACTTGTGTCAAATCATAGTATTTTTTGCAAATCATATTATTTGAACCAAAACATTGTATTTGTCTGAAGTCATAGTTTTCTTCTAAATCATAGTATTTCACCCAAATCTCAGTAGTTGTGCTAAAACCCAGTATTATTGCCAAATTGTAATATTTGTACTGAAACATAGTATTTCTGCCAATATGAGTATTTGTACTAAATCATAGTACTTGTGCCAAATCATAGTATTTCTGCCATATTGTGCTAGTTGTGCAAAAACATATACTATGATTTTGCAGAGAGTCTATCTATTATGTTATAGTATTACTACTAAGTCGTAGACTTTCTGTTTTGTTATAGTATATCTGCTGAATATAGTATATGTGCCAAATCATAGTATTTGTGCTGAAACATAGTATACTGCCACATTATAGTATTTGTGTAAAACCAGAATGTCTGCAAAATCATCATATATCTGTGATGTTATAGTATTACTACTAAGGCATAGTATTTCTGCAAAATCATAGTATTTTGCAGAAACATAGTACTTCTGGTAAATCATAGTATTTCTACTAAATAATAGTATTTCTGCCAGATCATATTATTTGTTTCAAATCATAGCATTCGAACCATAGTATTTGTGCCAAAATATTGTATTTGTACAAAGTCATAATATTTCTTCTAAATCATAGTATTTCAATCAAATCTCAGGAGTTGTGCTAAAAGCAGTATTATTGCCAAATCATTGTATTTGTACCCAAACATATCAGTTCAACTTATTTAACTCTTCTCAAGAGCCCAACATCTCTTCTTCACCCGTTTCAGCAGAATTGTGAGTTTTTTCACCCTTTTCAGCACAAATCCCAGATTTTTCAGGTGTTTTCAACAGAAATCTCTTTTTAGCAGACATTCTGCTGATTCACCTGTTTTCAGTGCAACGTTCTACTTCTTTACCTCTTTTCAGTAGAAATTCTGCTGATTCACCTATTTTAAGCAGAATTTTCAGCCTTTCACCTCTTATCAATACAAATCTCAGTATCTTCTGCTCATTTCAGAGGAAACCTTTTCGCCTCTCCTCTTTTCAGTACAAATTTGAACTTCTGTACCCCTTTGAAGCAGAATCTTCGCCTTTTCACCTCTTTTCAGCAAAAGTTTCTGTTTTTTCACTTGTTTTCAGCATAATTTTTCAGTTTCTTTACTGCCATACAATTTTGCAGCAGACAGCTTCAGCGTTAAGGCATCCACACAGCATTTTCGCAGGAAATGCAAATTTTTCTAGTTAATGACTGATGTTAAATTGGAAAAAAGCCCAAGTTTACTAGTGTGGAGCCATATCACAAGGTAAATTTACCAGCCACTTTGTTAGATACATGTACGGAGCTGCTTGTTAAGACAAATATCTAATCAGCCAATCACATGGGAGCAACTTGGTGTATTTAGGCATGTAGACATGATGAAGTTTAAACCAAGCATCAGAATAGGCGAGAAAGATGGCATAGCTGTTGATGCTGGGCTGACTGAGTATTTCAGAAACTCCTGATCTGTTGACTTTTCAGTGACAAAAAGAGAAAATATCCAGTGAACGGCAGTTCTCTTGGGAAAACTGCCTTATTGATGTCAAAGGTCAGAAAAAAATGTCTGATAGGAAGGCAATCGTAACTCATACAACCATTTGTTACAACCAAAGAATGCAGAAGAGCATCTTGCACAACATGTTGAACCTTGAAGCAGATGCGTTACAGCAGCAGAAGACCACACCATGTGCCATGCCGGTCAGCTAAGAACAGGAAACTGGAGCTACAGTTCTCAAAATCTGACATGAGAAGGTTGGAAAAATGTTGACTGGTCTGATGAGTCTCGATTTCTGCTCTGACATGCAGATGGTCAGAATTTGGCATAAATAGCATGAAAGGATGGATCCATCCTGCCTTATGCCAGCTGTGCAGACTAGCGGTGGTGGTGTCACTGTGTGGGGGGTATTTTCTTGGCACATTTTGGGCCCCTTAGTACCAACCGAGTAGCAATAATACTAGTATTAACATACTGAACATGTCCATCTCTTTATGAGAACAGTGTACCTCTCCTCTGATGGCTGATTCCAGCAGAACAGCGTGCCATGTCACAAATCTTAGATCATCTTAAACTGTTTTCTTGAACATGACAGTGAGTTCAGTGTACTCTAATGGCCACTGTAGTCAGCAGATCTCAGTCTAATAGAGCACCTTTGGAAGGTGATATAGGAATCATGGATGTGCTGATGGATTCATAACTTGATGGACTTTTATTTGTAGAGCAAATCCAAACGCAGAGTTACAAAGTGCTTCAGAGTTTGATTAAAAGCCACGCGTTAAAAATAACTTTACATTTTCAAATCAACCATACAGTCATACTGACATATACACATGCAAATGGTTCCAAACTATGATGTGCTTTGGTCATCAGCTAATCACCTTAAAGTTAATTTAACTCCCAACATTCACAGTTTGGTTTGTATTCTTTATTTTAAGTCGACCTTAAGACAAGCAGTTGTGGCGTTCAACCTGCATACTATTATTAAGAAGATATGAGCTATATGAAGTAAACAGAGATAAACATGCCAATTAAAACTACAAAGCAAAACAAACTCATAATGAACTTTAATTAACCAGTTTTTACCCAACAAACAACAACTGGAGCACAGCCAAAACATCTGGTTGGAGCTGTTAGATCTTTTGACTCAAGGAGTGCCAGAGCACAGACATGCTGTGTATTCAGATGCTTCAATTCTGGCTAAACATTATTGATGAATCATTAGTTTGAAAGGGCGAGTCTCTCCTGGAAGCCACTCATTGTGTTGCCACGTGAATGTGTGTGGAGGAAAAAGTTTGAGAATCAAAGAAGAGACCTCGAAAGAAAAGTTCAAGCACAACTTACTTTGTCACCTCTGCAGGCCTGGACCATGAGTCCGTGAAGCAGGTGTGAATATTGGAACGTCACTTTGGTAAAGGCACAAAAATTGCCAGACATCCCCCTCACTTCTGATGTCACAAACCTTAGTACGGGGAGGGGATTTCCAAACCTGTTTATCCATCTGCTAGTATATGCTATACTGGCACAGGACCCAGAGGAGAAGCTGAATCATCGCTCTCGCTGGGAGAAAGACCTGGTGAATCTATGAAAACACAGCGCTAGATTTAATTTTTATTTCATTTTCTTTATCCTTTTTAATATTGCACAGAGCTACATTCATGCTACAGTGCCTCTGTGTTTTGGCCCTGAGGTGCAGTCGGAGCCGTGCCATATGAGGGGATTAGCCATGTACAGAGGGAGCGTATCAAACTGTCTCCCAGACAAACTACAGAAAACACACCCTTGTCTTTGAAATCACCTGGCATGGCGGGGGTCTGCCTTCTCATTCAGCACTCAGAGGCTGGTTAGCAATGGGTCTGCCTGGAGGAGCCCAGTCTGTCTTTTTTTTTTCTCCCATTATTGCTCTTTGTCTACACGGAGAGGGTGCTGAGTGACTTATAAGGAGAAGCTGCATGAGTTGGCATCACGCCTGCTGTGCCCTAATCTGCTTGGGGCACTGTTACACATGCACACACACACACATGCACAGAGCAGAGGTAAGTCTTAATCAGTAACACAGATGACCAGAAGGCAGGGGTGGAGGTCCATCAGTGACCGTCTTCATCCGCCCACATTACCACAGCTGGAGTCTGCACATGCAGGCTTAACCTTGAACAGGAAACCTGGCAGTGTACAAAGTTTAGAAAAGTGCGTATATCTCTTTTGTTCTGTGGTTTTGGTATTTTGGCTACATATTTTGTTTTTTGTACATATTTTTATGAATCTTTATGTTTATTTACTTTTTTATTTTTTAAAAATAATTTTATATATATGTTACATTTACATTTTCGTGCAGTTTTTTATATCTGTTATTGTATTTTGGTATCTTTACCTGTCTCATAAATTCAGGGCTACATCCTTTCTATAGACAAAGAGCTTATCTTGGAGCCTTCAGCTTCTTCTTTAGTACTTTCAAAGGTGGATGTAGGAAGTAAGAGTAATATGTGATGATAATCTGTGATACATGAAATAATCTTATAATAATAGTAATAATGGATCTGTTCTTGTCAAGAAAATGCTTGTGCAAAGGTTTCATTGTGCTTGTCATTATCCTTATTAGCACCACAGCTCTGCCTCGCAGTGACAGTTTAGTTGCAGTTTCGAGGCTCATTTGTGTATGAGCATAAAGACTTTCCTCGCAGTGAGCTGTGATCTCAACTACTGAGCTGATGCATGCTATAGTTACAGCTGGATAATTTTTCTCTTTCGTAAAGTGTTTAAACAGACTCCTTCATTATTAATTGTTTTACATATTTTATCTTTTATGAACGTCAACAAAAATTAAAATACACTGTAATTAGTACTTTTAACAATTTGATAAATGCCTTTTATTATATTTTTAACATCAGCATGCTAAAGGACGTTTTGAGAAGAGACTGCTAATTTATATGCTAAAATATGTTTTTCTGCTTGGTCAAGATGATGAAAACACTTTATTATCCTCTAATAGATTTTTTTTAAATGCTTGGTGATCGTAGTACCCAAAATGAGCTGCATCAGGTACTTCCCTGTGTATCTGGAGAGGATCAGAAGTCCCAGGTATACTGGTATTGGGGGTTGCAGCTGTAGGGATGACTCTGTCTGAAACCTCCAGCTGACTGTTTCCTCTCAGCTGTAAAAGGTTGATGATTTACAAAACAGACACCACGTCGTTTAAATAGTTGTTCCTAGTTTCCATTCATCCATTTAGTTTACTCTGGTCTTAATCAAGATCTTAAGAAGAGATATTGTTAGAACCTAGAAAGAGGAGGAGCAATTCAGACTTTAAGTTTGGAATATGCATTGCTGGACAGAAGAAAGTGGCACACCTATTCATCTTCAAAACAGGTTTGACTGACAGGTTAAAAGTTGACAAGACAAGATGCTGAAACGTTACACACACACACACACACACACACACACACACGATGATAACATTCAAAAGGAAGAAATTAGTTCCAGTGTTATTGTGTGTGTGTGTGTGTGTGTGTGTGTGTGTGAAAGAGATCTTGAGAGAAGCTGAGCTTTATTCAAAGTGATTTGAAACACACTGCAGCAATAAGGGCAAACTAGTGCACAGTTATGTTTACGTGAGCGTTATTTTATATGCATTTGTACAGTTCGATAACTGTGAGAGTACATTGATAGCATTTAGCTCTAGTAACAAGCATTTGTACCAGTGAGCATGAAAAAGTAGGGGAAAGAACTAGTATGTAAGCACTGACTGGTACTGTACTGTGTGTGTGTGTGTGTGTGTGTCTGTGTGTGTTTTTATGCTCAAGTGTATGAATAAACGAGTCAGTTTTAAACAGTATCAATTTAAACAGTAGAAGAGTAGCACTATATTTATATATATATTTATAAAGAATTACAAACAACAATATTTGAATTCAATTCAATTAAATTTTATTGATATAGCAGCAAATCACACCACCAGTCACTTCAAGGCTGTATGTATTATTGTAAGGTAGACCCTATAATAATACATACAGAGAACCCAACAATCATATGACCCCCGTATGTATTATTGTAAGGTAGACCCTATAATAATACATACAGAGAACCCTACAATCATATGACCCCCTATGAGCAAGCACGTTGGCGACAGTGGGGAGGAAAAACTCCCTTTTAATAGGAAGAAACCTCCAGCAGAACCAGGCTCAGGGAGGGGCGGCCATCTGCTGCGACCGGTTGGGGTGCGAGAAGGAAGACAGTTGTTGTAGGTCTGACTGAAGGACTGATGTGATGGTAAGTTGACTACTGCTCCGCAGATTAATCAAGGGAATTTAAGCCAAATTGTGCCTAATTTTAAGACCATATTCATTGGTTGTTTTTGTTGTTATTATTTTGGGCTTTTTTTAAAAAAAAGAATTGCTAGCTTCCCTAGAGTTTTGGCAACCCCAACAATCAGATGATTGCTGAGAAAGCACAAGGTTTCATACCCCTGTGCTATTCATGTCAGTGCAGGGTGGTCTCCTAGAGAGGCCAGGGTTGAAAAAAGGGATGCTTCAGAACCTCCAAAGGTGTTATGCGCTGATTTGCATCCAAGGCCAACATCTGTTTGATTAGCCTGACAAATAATGGTTGGCCATTTTCAGGTCCTCGCCTTACCTTCAGTAGTTGTTCGAGGTCATCGAGACACTTAAGTTTTATATATCGAGTTTCCTGGGATTGATAATTTGTCTCGTATTGAAATTGTTCTTTGGTCTTAAATGTCCAGCGCTGTTCGTAGTAGTTATCTTCGATGAAATAGTAATGAGTGTACAAGCCAGACTCTAGAAGATGATCTGGTAGCTGACCCTGAGTTTCAATTATGAATTTCAAAACATCATAATCGTCTCTCCCAGGATAGAGAGGCACCCCTGTAGCAAGCTCCACAGCTACCAGCCCCAGAGCCCACATGTCAATTGCTTCATCATATGGAATGCCAAGCATAACCTTGGGTGCACAATAACCAACCGTCCCCACACGGTAACCAGGAATCAGTGCAGAAGCAGGACATGCAAGGCCAAAGTCTATAAGTTTGACTTTGATGGGAGACTCATGGCGATTCACAACCATTATGTTGGCAGGTTTGAGGTCAGCATGCACTATTCCCACAGAACCCAGGTGGAACAGAGCATTTGCGATCTGATGCAAAATTGGCCTGAGTTCTCTTATTGGGAGACCCTGGTTATTCCAGCCCCTATGTAGTCCCACAGGCTTTGATCGAGGAGTTCAAAATTTAAACAAATACGCGCTCCATCGAGGAAATAGCCGTTCCATTCAACAATGTTGCACCTGTCTGGATCAAGCGTCGCAGCTGCTCCAGGATGAAAATTTCATGTTTTGCCTGTTGCAGAATTTCAGGGTCGCTCTTGTTGACTTTAATAGCCACAATTTGGTTGTTTTTGTATTGCGACACCTGGTTACAACACCGAAGCCTCCTTCTCCAAGGAAAGACTCTACCATGTGGTGATCTCCCAAAATGGTCCCTTCAGATATTTCAAGATCCTCTTCAGAGGAAGATGGGTTGGCTGAGGTGTTGACGTGTCCTTTTTGAGGAAATTCAACTGAGTTTTGGAAACTGCAGTTGAATTTTTGCGATCCTTGACTTTTCCAGCTTGAAGGCTGCTGAGAGACCACAAGGTTTTCTCCCCCTGTGCTATTCATGTCAGTGCAGGGGGCACTCCTTGAGAGGCCAGTGTTGAAAAAGGGATGCTTCAGAACCTCCAAGGGTGTTATGCGCTGATTTGCATCCAAGGCCAACATCTGTTTGATTAGCCTGACAAATAATTGTTGGCCATTTTCAGGTCCTCGCCTTACCTTCAGTAGTTGTTCGAGGTCATCGAGACGCTTAAGTTTTATATATCGAGTTTCCTTGGATTGATAATTTGTCTCGTATTGAAATTGTTCTTTGGTCTTAAATGTCCAGCGCTGTTCGTAGTAGTTATCTTCGATGAAATAACAATCAGTGTACAAGCCAGACTCTAGAAGATGATCTGGTAGCTGACCCTGAGTTTCAATTATGAATTTCAAAACATCATAATCGTCTTCCCCAGGATAGAGAGGCACCCCTGTAGCAAGCTCCACAGCTACCAGCCCCAGAGCCCACATGTCAATTGCTTCATCATATGGAATGCCAAGCATAACTTGGTGCACAATAACCAACCGTCCCCACACGGTCACCAGGAATCAGTGCAGAAGCGGGACATGCGAGGCCAAAGTCTATAAGTTTGACTTTGATGGGAGACTCATGGCGATTCACAACCATTATGTTGGCAGGTTTGAGGTCAGCATGCACTATTCCCACAGAACCCAGGTGGAACAGAGCATTTGCGATCTGATGCAAAATTGGCCTGAGTTCTCTTATTGAGAGACCCTGGTTATTCCAGCCCCCTATGTAGTCCCACAGGCTTTGATCGAGGAGTTCAAAATTTAAACAAATACGCTCTCCATCGAGGAAATAGCCGTTCCATTCAACAATGTTGCACCTGTCTGGATCCAAGCGTCGCAGCTGCTCCAGGATGAAAATTTCATGTTTTGCCTGTTGTAGAATTTCAGGGTCGCTCTTGTTGACTTTAATAGCCACAGTCTGATTGTTTTTTGTATTGCGACACCTGGTTACAACACCGAAGCCTCCTTCTCCAAGGAAAGCCTCTACCACGTGGTGATCTCCCAAAATGGTCCCTTCAGATATTTCAAGATCATCTTCAGAGGAAGATGGGTTGGCTGAGCTGTTGACGTGTCCTTTTTGAGGATATTCAACTGAGTTTTGGAAACTGCAGTTGAATTTTTGCGATCCATGACTTTCCCAGCTTGAAGGCTGCTGAGAAAGCACAAGGTTTTCTCCCCCTGTGCTATTCATGTCAGTGCAGGGGCACTCCTTGAGAGGCCAGTGTTGAAAAAGGATGCTTCAGAACCTCCAAGGGTGTTATGCGCTGATTTGCATCCAAGGCCAACATCTGTTTGATTAGCCTGACAAATAATTGTTGGCCATTTTCAGGTCCTCGCCTTACCTTCAGTAGTTGTTCGAGGTCATCGAGACGCTTAAGTTTTATATATCGAGTTTCCTTGGATTGATAATCTGTCTCGTATTGAAATTGTTCTTTGGTCTTAAATGTCCAGCGCTGTTCGTTGTTGTTATCTTCGATGAAATAGCAATCAGTGTACAAGCCAGACTCTAGAAGATGATCTGGTAGCTGACCCTGGGTTTCAATTATGAATTTCAAAACATCATAATCGTCTTCCCCAGGATAGAGAGGCACCCCTGTAGCAAGCTCCACAGCTACCAGCCCCAGAGACCACATGTCAATTGCTTCATCATATGGAGTGCCAAGCATAATCTCAGGTGCACAATAACCAATTGCCCCACAGTACCACCAGTAATCACTGCAGAAGTGTTACATGCGATGCCAAAGTCTATAAGTTTGACTTTGACAGGAGACTCATGGCGATTCACAACCATTATGTTGGCAGGTTTGAGGTCAGCATGCACTATTCCCACAGAACCCAGGTGGAACAGAGCATTTGCAATCTGATGCAAAATTGGCCTGAGTTCTCTTATTGGGAGACCCTGGTTATTCCAGCCCCCTATGTAGTCCCACAGGCTTTGATCGAGGAGTTCAAAATTTAAGCAAATACGCTCTCCATCGAGGAAATAGCCGTTCCATTCAACAATGTTGCACCTGTCTGGATCCAAGCGTCGCAGCTGCTCCAGGATGAAAATTTCCTGTTTTGCCTGTTGTAGAATTTCAGGGTCGGTCTTGTTGACTTTAATAGCCACAGTCTGGTTGTTTTTTGTATTGCGACACCTGGTTACAACACCGAAGCCTCCTTCTCCAAGGAAAGCCTCTACCACGTGGTGATCTCCCAAAATGGTCCCTTCAGATATTTTACGCTCATCTGAGCCGAAGGATGGGTTGGCTGACATGGTGTAATGTGTCTGCTTGTTTTCTGAATTGGTTTAGAAACAAAACTGAACTTGTTTTGGTTTCTGTCAGAAAATGCTCTCAAAACCTCTCGAAAGGGTTTTAGTCGCTGTCAGGTCAATGTCAAGCCATAAAGTATAATAGGTGAGCGCTCCTATTTATGGGTTTTGGGATCAAAGCAAAGTTGCCACGTCAGGAAGGATCAAAGCAAAGTTACCGCATCACAAGGGATCGAGGCGTTCGAATGGTTGTTTGTGTAATGTTGTTCACACTAAGAATTTTAAAAGGAAACTGACAGTTACAAAACTTTTTGTTCGTTTATTTGTATTTGGGGGGTTTTGTTGTTTTCTGCATACCATGTCAAGCTTTTCTGTATAAAGTAATGAAGAATCTTGGATTTTAATATTGTAGTTCGTGGATTTCGGATTTGGTGCTTAAAACTTCGTGAAACTGTAACCGTATTTCATTCACCATAAATAACTATCTGATTTTGAATAGTTTTCTTATCAGATAGAGAAGTCTAAAACCAACATTTCTCTGCCTGGGCTGGCTTGTACCTCTGCACGTTAGTCTGTTTCAATGTGTGACACCCCTCCTCACCCCTCCTCGAACAGTCGGCGGTGAGTGCACTAACGTGTCCGGAGGTGGCCGTTTTAATCAGTGTTT
This sequence comes from Oreochromis aureus, assembly GCF_013358895.1. Classification (NCBI taxonomy): domain Eukaryota; kingdom Metazoa; phylum Chordata; class Actinopteri; order Cichliformes; family Cichlidae; genus Oreochromis; species Oreochromis aureus. Next base: position 7,840,342 of record NC_052954.1, on the reverse strand, counting down.
GCTGGAAAACGAAAAGTACAAGGAGTCTGCAAGAAGGATTTGTACGTTTTCACAATGGGGGAGTTTGCGTAAGTCCTAGTAAATAATTTTCTCGAGTGTGTACGTTACACATGCTAATTTTTAAAATTGTTTTTATTATTTTGCTAGCTAGCATACTCGCGGGATAAATGATTGAAATGCACTCAGTGTGATGCAATACGGTGCCGCTATTATAACAGTTAATTATTGCATGGTAATTTATGGAATATGCTGTGAATTTAACTAAGATTACACAGCAGTAGCAGTAATGCGAGTTACTTCCCCAAAGTGAAAGCTTTAAACCAGGGGTGTCGAACTCCAGGCCTCAAGGGCCGGTGTCCTGCAGGTTTTAGAGCTCACCCTGGGCCAACACACCTGAATCAAATTATTAGTTCATTACCAGGCCTCTGGAGAACATCAAGACATGTTTAGGAGGTCATTTAGCCATTTAAATCAGCTGTGTTGGATCAAGGATACATCTAAAACCTGCAGGACACTGGCCCTCGAGGCCTGGAGTTCGACACCTGTGCTTTAAACGTTAGCCCGATGCTTAACTAGCCAACTTAAGGCTTTCTGATTGAAGGCTAAAAGCGGCGTTGTCACCCAGTAAATAGAATATTGATTATATTTTTGTGTATTGCTGCAGCTTTTTCAAGTATGAACTTGGTGCTTTTGGCAACCTTAGGGGGAAATAATGGTAATATGACTGATCCATATGGACACAAAGAATATACACTTTTTGTGCTACCGAAGTTCCCTCGCTTTCATTCAAAATCTGTTTATCATTAAACAACTTAAACATAATTGCCTCAAACTCACATTAAGGCCTGTGGGGCACTATCAGCCACTGAGACAGTAGACAAATGACTATTTCATACTTTAAGAATACACAAGCATGCAGCCTTAAAGTCTAAAGTGTTGAATTGAACTGAGTATGTCATCTGTTCAAAGCCTCTCCCAGTCAGTGCTGTTCTCTGTGCCTGTCTTACTGTACATGATGTTATTAGCACAAACACTTTAAAGGTGATCATTTAGGACTTCAACAACACAGACTGCAATGTAGTTAAGTGTCTTACAGTTAGTTTTGAATGAATCAACTTAAAAAACAACACAAGCTAAGATCTGTCTCCTCCTATTTTTTGTCACATAAGAACGAAGCATCAAGATCTGATGAGAAGACTTATTAATTTGGCCTTTCACATGGTCTTACTGAGGTGATGCGAAGTGAAATATGCATCCTTTTTTTGTGCTGGACAAGTTTGAAAATGGACATTGAACGTGCTTACAAAGTGCTTGAATTTGACCCTGAAAAAGGTGTATGAACCCACGTGTAGTAAAAACCTCTCATAGCAAGTTAATCATATTACATTGATTTAATGCTTTAAGCACAGAATTTAGTCACACAGTCAGGACAGCATCTGAGTTACCTTCATCGGTAAACATGTTTATGCAGTAACACTGTGGGTAAGTCCTCTGGTTCAAATCAATTCCAGTACATTTGGAGATGTAAGTCTTAACCTTTCACATGCATCGGGAAGGAAAATACAACCAACATTTAAATATCTTAATTAGATTTATTTTAAGTGTCGTAATGAGCTGCTGAATGTGAAAGTTAGTAACTGTTGATTTTACTGGCCAACAGTTACTCAGTGTTAGCTAATTACTCTTTACTCTGAGTTGTTGAAACAAATCTTGGCTGTTGTCTGTTGTTGGTTAATCTGATTCCTGAGCGCTTGTGTTTGTGCTCAGCCAAAGACGTTGGTTTTTTTGTTTTTTTAAATGATGAAGCAGCTCTGCTCTCTATAGTATTTATTTGTTGGAGGGAATGCGTTTTGATCATCCTCATGTTCATTTCCAACATGATATTCTTATTCTTGGACTCTAGTAGAGTAGTTTTGCATGATTAACAGTTCAAAAAAATGCTTCTTTATCTTACACCGAGTCCCTCTTTTTCTCCTCTGCCTGAAAAACAGGGGTTTTGGCTTTTTTGCCTTTAAGCTAACTTTACTCATATTGGTTGATATTAAAAAGACTTGCTATTAATGATCAAGGCTTTTTTAATATCATGGATTGGGTGTTCTTTTTATTCATGCTGTTTCTGGGGTCTATGATGGATAATTTGGAATTAAAATTGCATAAATTAAGCTCTGATTACAAATATTAGTCTCACACGTTGCATTAATTTAATTCAAAAATGAGTCAGGTAGGTAGAAATACACCAGAATAATGAAATTAATCTTGTATTTATCGTCTAATCTTGATCACATGTTCAGCGCTCATAAAAAATATACTTGGAAAACAAAAATATTTGTGCTTATTATATTGTTTATTTATTACAGAGGAAAAAACATGACACTCTTCCTCACCACTTCCATCCAACCATGTCCCTCAGGACTCATTTTAAGCTGCGTACAGAAGGATTCAATCAGTCTGCAGAACACACATGCGTCTGCTCCAGTGGCAATGAATGAAAACATCTGGCTGTGTTATTATGCATACTGAAATAGGAAAATAAAATAAGATGAATGAGTTCAGCGCTCTGAGCTGGATGTCTTTCTGAAATACAACTCTCCTGCCTCTGGTCTTCATGTGAAATGTCTTTACTTGCTCAAATTTGATCTTGTAAAAGTCGATCATAAAACTTATGGAAGCGTGTCTAATTTTATTGTGATCTAGATCAAACTCATTTTAGATATTTGTTTCTATGTGCTGCGTGTGTTATTTGTTATTCAGATGTGAAGTTTAAAAAAGTTTAGCTAAGTCTTCATTTAACAAATGTTATTTCTGGGGTTTTGTTTTGCTTGCTAATCGTCGATACTGTGACGGTGTGTCACTGTACAGATCCTCCAGGGAAAATGTTTTTGTTTTTTCACATTTTGACTGTTGTGATTCATTATTTCTACTTTTCCATCTTTCACATGTTTCATTATCCAACACACACATTATTCTCTCCCACTGTGCTCCTACTTTTTAATTCTTTGAAAAAAAACATTTAATCTCCACACTACTGCCAAAGTGCACTGATACATTGTGAAGTGCACAGAGAGTCTGGATTTCCATTTCTCATACAGTACCGAGCAAAAGTCTTGAACCACCCCCTAATTTTTTCATATTTTGCCAGGTCAGTCTGTGTTAACGGTGTTATTAACTGCATTCTTCAACTAAAGAAGTGGGAACAAATTATATGGGGTTTTGTTTTTTTGCAATAGGCTGCAAGTAAATGTGTAAAGATACAATTTAAAATTGGTTCTTTGTGAAGTTTTCTGGTCCTTTCCGTGACTTAGGTGTCTGTTTATGTTTGAATGTTTCAGAGATTAGTGTGAAGTGTCTTAACAGACAAAAATTGGTCAAATACAAGCCCTGGATTAAAAATCAGAATCACTTTAAAAAGCCTGGAGAGCTATTCCTTAATACCACTTTAAAGATTATAGGGAAGTCTGGATCCCTGGAAGCGAATAAAGAAATGAGGGATGGCTCAAGACTTATGCACAGTGCTCTACATGTCATGTTCCCTGTTTTATAGCTCAGCTCAAACTGACACGTTCTCACTAACTGCTTCTCATTTTCTCCACAGTAAACTTTGACCACTTCCAGATACTGCGGGCCATCGGGAAAGGGAGCTTTGGAAAGGTAATGTGGCCTCCATTTTTCATGCGACGTGTATATTCTTTGCCCTTAATTATCCACCACAGTCGTCATCTCTAAAGAATCAGAGCAAGCTAAACTAAATGTGCTGGGATTAGGGCTGTGCGATATGACCAAAATCTCATATCCCGATATTAAGACATCTATCGTCCGATAACGATATAAATCACAAAAATGTAACATTTTCTGTAAATTCTGTGAATGTCGGGCAGCTCGACTTGCGTGAAGTGTTTCCAGCTGGGTGTACCTGGAGTCGAGTGTTTTAACTGATGCATGAAACGATACATTTTTAGACATAAGTTGTAACAGCTGTCGTTTTCTTTGTGAGTATTTATTACACGGCGTGCTGCGGGGAAAAGCCTGTTCTAACGTTTGAGTCTAAGGTTTATTTTTTAGCACCTGACGGCTCTTTTTTGTTACTCATCCGTAAATACTCTGCATCTTTCACGTGATTCAGTTTATTTTGAAAAGTCTCAACAGGATCTTGAGCTTTATTGTGAAAGGTTTATGTGGAAAATAAACAAGCGGACACGAGGTGGTTTTACCGTCGTTGTTGCTAACGACAATGCTTAAAAACAAGCGCTTGTCCGTCTGTAGTGTGGTTATATTAAATATAAGAGAAAGAGAGAACTTTAGGAAATTAATATAGCCACTACAGTGACCATCAAAATAATGAAAAAATATTGCCGTAAACAGTTTATTTTGCGACACCACGAAACAAACGATAGCGTAAAATGAAACGATAGACGTTTTTCTATCGTCATCCGATATATATCGTTATATCGAACAGCCCTAGCTGGGATTACACTTTAGTTCTTGTATGCTGCTTAACAGAGCCGTCCTTTTTTTTCTCATTTAATAACAGTTATAAATGCAGCTTATGTAATTATTTCTATAAAGTCAGTTAGAGGAGAGCCAATTTATATTCCATCTCACTCAATCTATTGGGAATTTTGACCTGACGTCTCAATTTAATTACAGAGCAGCACAATTCTGCGGCTCTATTTGTCATCGTGCTCAACGGTTGGGCTGAATAAAGGCAGGAGGAGAACTTAGCGTGTGTATGTGTGTGTGTGTGTGTGTGTGTGTGTGTGTGTAACCAAATTACCCACAGTTCTTTTCAACCTTGTCACAGGTGCCAGTATCACCGTTGGTGGCCATTGTTGATAAAACAGTCATTTTGGATTAACTTGTGGGCCATTTTTTTCGCCTCCTGCCGAAGAATTCCTTTGTGTACCCATTGAACGTCTGGATGAGACTTCAGTAATGAATTCAGGACTGTGTGTGTGTGTGTGTGTGTGTGTGTGTGTGTGTGCACGTGTGTGTGTGTGAGATACACAATTGGGGCTCCAGAGATTGGAATAGTTTATCTTCATTTTAAATCCCAAATATCACTGCTAATATTTGTTCATTATACTTGTGTCTGTGCACGCCTGTGCAAATTCTTCTTTGCTCTTTACAAAAACACTTTTTTTCGCTCTAAAAACATGTCCCTCTGTAATATGGAAAGTCATTGCCCAATGCTGAATACATTACCATGTGAATTTATGTTAATTTTTACTTATTGCTTTGTTCCCTCGAGCTGCTGTCACTTCCCTTATGATACCGAAGTGGATCCGCAGTAAGCCGAGAAGCATTATTTTTTTAGAATAACAATTTACACTCACTCTAGTTTCTTTGAGATGAACGCCACATGTAAATAAGGTTCATTCACATTGTCGGCTTTAAAATTCAAACTTAAAGAGTTTGTAAGTAAACTGGCTGAGATGAGACACAGATGATGCACCGGGTCCTTGTCTGAGTTCTGGCTTTCAGCTGTGCTGTATCTCTTCCCCAGCCGTGCACGCACAGACACTGTGCTACACATACACAGTGAGACAGATGCTCACAGAGACGTCCAGATACATTTTGTCCTTGCTGGAGGTCATCTTGTGTGTGTTTTTTGGCCCACTGTGGCCTCACACCGAGCTCCTGCTGTTTTTTGAACACTTTAACAGCACCAGTCTTTAGCTTCCTGTTGAACACACTTAAGTGGGGGAGGTGTAGGAGGTAATAAATCACCTTTGGTTATCCTAATTTATAGTTGTCTTTATGTTAAGGATTAAAATAAAATTCACAAGAGAAAGGTGTTGGTGTGTGTGGTTGGGAAGAGAAGGGAGCAGCTAGAATGAAGCAGAAACAGAGGGAGGTGTTTGCCTCTCGCTGTAGCGCTGTGAAACATGATCTGTATATTGCAGCTTGTGTAGGTGCTCCAAGAAAATCGGTTCATCGGCATGCAGCACTGTAGATGTGCACGTATGCACTCACGAAAGAGAGAGGATGCGTGTGTTGCTGAGCTCGTTCTTGCACAGCGGGGAGATGTGAGGTAGGTTGGGGCTACCTCATAACTCCCCGCTGTGAGGCTGCCAGAGGGGAAAAAGAGGGAACCGCGTCCTTCTCCTGAAACGCTCATTTTCCTCTTCTCACTTTTCATCTTTACAATCTCAGCACTTGGGTGTGTATCTTCTTGCAGCAGGCCTCTGTCTCACTCTTGTTTTATAAGAGCTCCTCTTTGTGTTATCTAGCTTAAAAGCTTGTGCAGACATCACTTTGACTCTTACAACAGAAGACATACTCTGCCCCTGACTAAGCACCGCAAGGACCCATATCACACTCTGTGACTTAAAGTGCCCTAATTGACAGCTGACAGATGCGTGGTGAAACCTTTACCTTCAGTCATCAGTTTAAAAAAAAAAAAAAAAATGCACAGGGAGGCATGCCTGCTGGCAGCCAAAGATCCTGCATCAAAATTCTCCGAGCGTAGCCGCAGCTACAACTGCAGTCTGAAAATGTAAACTGATGCTGGCATAATGACAGCGTGGGTTTGGGTGTTACAGTTTGTACCTGAAAAGTCTAATTTATGCCTGAGTACATGAGTAGAAATAAAAGGAGTACCACGTAATTTAATGGGTCAGGTGGGGTCCAGAACTGAATTAGAGATAATGTAGGGCTGTTTTAGGTCTGAGCCGCTAACCTGACGTTAACGCAACACAACTGCTGGTAAGTGCGTGTTGTTTAAAACAGTTAGATAGTTGGAGAGGCAGGTCAGTGCTTTTAAAGGTTTATCAGGTGCCAAATCATTTTATAGTTGTGACATGTAGGACTGTGCAAAAGTTTGAGCCACACCTTAATTCTAACATAGAACTCTCTGGGTAATGGGAAACGGGTGCAACAGTTTAAATTTGGAAAGCATAAATGAAAATACAGTATAAAAGGCAAAAACAGAGTTTATATAATGAGTTTGAGAGTCAATATGTGCTGAAGATAAAGAGAGCATCTTTATCTTCAGCACAGCCTGAACTCTCTTAGGCACCTTTCTTTGGAATTCCTTTAAGTAGTCTTCAGGAATAGTTCTCCGGGCTTCTTTAAGGACATTCAGAGCTCTTCTTTCGATATTAGCTGCCTTTTTGTTCCATTCTCTGCTGAGATGATCCCACACGGCTCAGGTCAGTCCATGAATGATGGGGTTTCATTGTGTTTAGTAAGCTGCTGCCAGTCAGACACTTTCCAGATGGTATTGCATGGTGCATCAAAGTCTGGTGGTACGTTTCTGAGTTCATAATTCCATCAGTTTTGACAAAATCCCCAACACCCTGCAGACCCAAACTATGACAGAGCTGTACAGTAGTTTACAGGTGGTTGTAGACATTTTACCAGCAATTTGAAGCAGAAATGTCAAATTTTGGTTCATCACTCCATAAGACCTGCTGCCACTGATTTTCAGTCCAGTTCTTGTGTAATTTGGCATCCCTCACCCTTTTCTCCTGTTCCCTTCCTTAATAATGGCTTCTTGACAGCCACCCTTCACGGACACCATGAGATGAGGCTTTGGTGAACACTGGATGGATCAACTGAAGGACCAGGTGCAGCTTTCAGGTTCTGTGTCAGGTGTTTGCTGGATTTTTTTTTTGACATGACTTTCAGGTACTGTTCCTCCACTGTAGATGGATTTTTCAGCCTGTCCCCTTTTTTTCTGTCCCCTACTTTTCCAATCCAAAGAAATTGGAGGAAATGGTGTGTTTTTGTGACAGGTTGCTAGTGACAAAGTACCTAAAGATAAAATTTAAAATAGGTTCTTTGCTAAGTTGTGTGTTTTGTATTGCATTTGACAACTTGAGTTTGTCCCTTGAGTTAGGTTAAGTGGCTTAACCAAAAAAAACAAACAAAAAAAAAACAACCCCCCCCCCAAAAAAAAATATATAAAAGAAATGTTGCTCAAGAAGAACATCTGGCTCAGTCCAGGCAAAATATAAAGAAACGAGGAGAGGGTCAAGACTTATTCACAGATAATCAATCAAATTAATCAAGCTTCATCTCGAAGCAGCCTCCTGGCTGTAGGAGCGTCTCGTTTTTGTCTCATTAACTGTCTGGGGCCGCTCACAATAGTCTGCTGTGACGGGGTCCTCGAGGACTAATGTTGCAGGGAAATCATTAGGAGAGTGCTTTGGACTGAGCTTTGCTGAAATCTCTGTTTTCCCCCTATCAGAGTGCTCCACCGCCTCCACCCCCCCTCCTCCTCCTATTCCTTCTTTTCAAACGTCAGTGCAGGTACCGTCTCCCTCCCTCCCATCCCTGTCTTTTTGTTACATAATGCCTAGTGGCTGTGCTCACTATTCAATTCAAGTTGGTTTAAGAGAGATGGTAGTTTAAAAAAAACACAAAAACAAGCTGTTTTGGTAAAGCAATATATAGGATTATTAAAGATAAAATATGGTGTTAATTTTGTTTGAATTCCTGCCGTCTCTCTTTACTTCTCACTCTGTTTTGAAGCATCTGCCTTCCAGCAGATGGGAGAGACTGTAATGGTAGCTGCTTTCCAGGAGGATGTAGCTCATCTGTATCATGACTGCTAGGCCTGTTGGGCCATATACGTCCTAAGAGTAAGAATAATTTCCTGCTCTCTCTTTTCCTCTCTAACTTTTCCCTGTGTGCATCAGACTTTCGCCCCCCTCTTCTTTGTCACTCCAACGTTCTCAGCTCAGGCTGCATAGGAAGCTGGCATTTTGCCGGGCTTATTAAAGCCTGTGCTTTGGAGCTCTGGAGGGGGGCTAACACTCGAGGGGGACATGACAGTCATTGGCAGCGACAGCAGTTTAGTGACAGCTTCCTAATGTCAACAGTCACATGTACAGGTAAACATCTAAACAGATAGAAGAGAGGTGGATGGAGAGAGACAGGGAAGGTCAGAAGTTGTGGATGAACTCAGCCGGCGGTTCCTGCGTCGTCTTTCCCTGTGCCGTGCAGCTGCTTCAGTGGGAATAAAGCCTCATTAGGATGGAAATGGGAAGGCAGACGAACAGAGACGGCTGCTGGAAATGAGTGGGAGTAAAAACGAGATGGAGATGGGGGAAACGGACAGCACAAGAGGCTGTGACACTCATCATATCTATGGAAAGGTCAGGAGATGATCAAGCCTTCAACATTTTCAACTTTTTTTTTTTTTTTTTTTTTTTAAACCTCCGTTGGGCTCTCAGATGGCCAATCAGTCCTCCTGTCTCTAAAGACTGACAGTAGCTGCTTTTTACTTCTCATCCCTTCCTTTTTTCCACTTCTCAAAACCAATTCTCATCTTTACTTAGATGAAAGTTGGTTTTGCAGAGTTCATCTTGCAGCTCAGCCACAGCATAGCCCTCGGCAACCAATTAGCCTAGAAATGTGCGCTCTTCCGTTACACTACACCTCTATAGGTTTCACAGAGTAAACCTACACTGCACAGCAACATAAAGAAGAAGACGGGGCCATATGGTTGGAATAGCTGCTTTAACGTACCACGCAGAGAGCTTGATGTTCCCTGGTTTATTTATTTCAACGGTATGATTTCAACCATATTTTTTTTATCTACAAGAAATGGACCAGCAGATTGTGAAAACCAAAAAAGAAAAAATAGGCCATTCGGAGGCGTTAATATTAACATTCCTGCCAACAAAATATAACATATAGGGTAGGAAATGAGAATGGCAGCATTGCTGCGAGCCAGAAAGCTGTCATGACCTCTAAATTCTCCGCTGGAGCCTGAATCTTATTTCATCACCATCCAACTTTGCCAAAGCGTGCCTCCGTACATAGACGTATTAATCATCAGGGTGTTCTGGGTATCGCTGCATTTCTACTAATAATAGGGTTAAATTCTTGGTTGTCTTCATTATCATTCCAACCACTCTTCCCCAGAGAATAACACAAGTATCAGTATTCTCATGTACAGCATCATTATGTACCTTCTACAAACAGGAGAGAGAGAGCTTTGTTCCACCTCCACATTTTTTTTTTGATATCTGTTTAGAAGCATGGAGAATGGATTTCAAAACTGTGACAGTAGCCAGCGTTTTTCTTCAGATAAGGTTACATTTTCTGATTAAAACTGATAAGAATCTGCGATCAAATAACTCTAATTTAACTTTAAAAGGTCTGCCCGCAAACTTTGTGTCCTTTGATCAGCGATGCCGTGCCCTCAGGCTGGACCTCAGGAAAGATAAGAGTCTTTAAGATATTTATGTCTTTGCAACCTTTGAAGATACTATAAATTGACATTTTTAGGTGTGAGTGCCTTCAGTATGACAAAATTAAGTAACAAAACCATCCAAAAGAAGGGTGTGAAGCTGACTTTGTAGTTACAGGAGTTATGGGGGTTGATTTACTTAGTCTTTCGATGCGCTCAACCACATTTACCAGAGCAAAGTGGTCTGAAATTGATTTAAAACTTTCCATATTTAGAGTTGACTAACTGCTTATCCCTAACTACCATTTCCTGGACCAACAGTTGATATGATATGAACTGATACTTTGTGTCATCATTACAAAACTGTTGAGTTGTTCGCCACAGAGTTTAGTGTAACAGAGTAACTCTGTACTGCTCTTTATTTTTGGGGGGAAGTTGGCAGCACAGTAACTGCAGCTGTATTAGCTGATGCTGTGTCCCATTTGTCAAATGTAGTGGTTAGTCATCATCCTAAAGGCTATTTGTCTTGTATAGTTAAAATATTCAGCTTGGAAATAAGAATGAAATAACAAGTCTGCCAGCATGATGTTTGCATACTGCTTATGTGCTGTAGTAAGAGCAGAAAGCCTGCCAGTTAACGTAGGCAGGGCTTACCGACACAAATCAATCAATCAATGCCTTTGTGAAAGCGGTAATACTGGCAGGTCAGTCAGCGGTCAGTCTCACAAGGGAATGAATGTGGAACTAAGTTACTTTTGCCCAGAGAAGGACACCTCAGCTAGAGAGAGGACCAGAGCTGTGACCAGTCAGGATTATGATGATGTCAAATACCTGTAGTTAACAAGGTAGCGAGCTAGGTATATCGCACAGTCTCAGTGAAAACAGCGATCAGTTTTACATCTTACAGACTCACTTTTAATAAAAGTCCAAATTCTCCTTTGCTGGATTATTGTTGGTATTGCTTTCATAATAGCAAAAGCATTCCTGTATTGACTTTTCAGGATTAATCCATTATTTTTGGCAGTGGTATGAGTGGAAAACCATTGAAAAGCACCTTTTTTTTTTTTTTCTTTTTTCTTTTTCCAGTTATGGACTTGCCCAAACATAATCTGGTCTTTAAGTCTGACATCATTAGCCGTTTCGGGGTTCAAACACTGCTTCAGGTCCCAAAGTCAAACAAACACTGCGGCATCACTGAGAGTTAAAAATTGTCTGAATTCTTTCATCTTCAATAAAATGATCAGTGTGGCTGCTCTACCAGGTGTAACAATTCAGCAAGAAAACAGGGTTTATGAAGTTTAAGGCAGTTCGAAGTTAGCAGGGAGTTAGCGTCCATCTAGTTTCCATCTAAAGATCATACACCATGTTCTGACTTAGGGATTTCTGAAAAATTAAAAAATTACAGCTCTGCTATCACTTCTGACATAAATGAAGACAGAAAACTAAACAGCAGTGACGTTTGTAGGGTTGCTGAAGTTGGGCTAGCTGGTATATAATGGTGGCTAGCTACACAGCTATGCTTAGCATAATATAACACATCAGCACAATGCTGGAAGCTGGAGGTTGAATGCTAACTTTTTTCCTCTTGATAAAAGTTAACATGAGGGTTCCCAATTGCATGGCAGGATGCTGTAACCGGACCAAACTTCAGTCAGGAGACCAACTGAGATAATCCATCCACAATACGAGGTTGGTCATTAATATACTAATGCATGGGCTGGGCTGTAGTTACATGGTAAGGTTTTAAAAACTGAGCTTTAAAAAGTGCTGCCGATGAACAGCGGTAATAAAAACAGAGAAGGGCCGAGAGAGATCACTGACTTCTTTTTAGGGACTTGTTCAGATTAAATAGAACACGATACAAAGCATTAAAACATGTTAAAAACACAACAGCCTTAATAAACGCAGAGTAGTTTGGACCCGAAAGCAGGGTTCATACGTCATCACTTAAAGAGCGGATAGTGGCTGCTGGCTTAATTGGTGTTTAAATTTCCTGAACAGTAGCATCAGCTCCAAACTGACATGGCCAGAATGTCAAGTGTGAACTCCACCAAATACGTTCGTACGGACGTAGCCGCCCAGAATAAAAAATTAAGCCAAAAGGGAAGTGCCTGTATTTATTTATTTTAAACTCCCAGCAGAGGAAAATTTCTCTGGTTGCAAAGGACTAGAGAAGTGTTTTGGAAAACGGCCTTCAGCTCTCTTGCTCTGTCCACATTTTGCCGATGAGTTTATGGGCTCAGTAACTAGTTTCAGGTCATGATGAATAAAATATGAAGTACATTTTGTAACTAAAGGTCATCATTAGAAAATCCAGTAAAGACAGGGTATGGCCAAGCTTCAGGCTTCATAAGGGGACTTAACAGTGGATGACATCACGATGGCTACGTCCATGTGTTATATAAAGTATATGTTTCAGCCTTCTTGTTTTTGTGATATATAACAAGATAGCAGATGGCAAACTGCAAGTTATATCATGTTGATGAATATGTATGAGATATTTCCACTCTTAATGGAGCACTCAGCTACACCTCTAACAGCTTCAGTAAACCTATAGTGGAGATAAGCCTTCAGGCCCTTTTTGTGCATCTTTGGTCTCCATTACCTTCTTTGATGCATGTAATCCTCATTATGTGGTCCTTACATTTCCTTGCCTTCATACACGAACAGCTTCAAACGTCTTTCTGTCTGTTTTATATAAACTAGAGGAAAGCACAGACAGGCAAGTGTGTCTTTAGAATTTTTGTATTAGTTTATTATTGTGTATGTAAAGTCTTTCTTCCTCCTTTAGTTTTCCTCTCTCGTTTCTGAGAGGACAACCAGTGTTTCACTTTAATATGACAAATCCAGATTAAATGCATCCACAGCTTTTGTCTGTGTTTCTGTAAAATTTTGTGCTTTAATTTCTTTGTTAAATTTATTCTGTCATAGCAGTCCCATGGATATGGCTCATGACGAGAACTGAAAGATTAATTAGTTTGGCAGTCAACAATACTTTAATCTTTCTACATTAAATCACTGTAGAACCACGCTGATTTGTTTGTTTGCAGCTTCCTGTCACAAAGAGGCAGCGGCTGCTGTCTGTCGGCGCTTCAGAACATCTTAGAACCAACAGTTAGCTGGTTTGTACATTAGTACAACGGGGCGATCGTGGCTCAAGAGTTGGCAGTTCGTCTTGTAATCGGAAGGTTGCCGGTTCGAGCCCCGGCTCCGACAGTCTCGGTCGTTGTGTTCTTGGGCAAGACCCTTTACCCATTGCCTACTGGTGGTGGTCAGAGGGCCCGGTGGCGCCAGTGTCCGACAGCCTCGCCTCTGTCAGTGCGCCCCAGGGTGGATGTGGCTGCAATGTAGCTTGCCATCACCAGTGTGTGAATGTGTGTGTGAATGGGTGGATGACTGAATGTAGTGTAAAGCGCTTTGGGGTCCTTAGGGACTAAGTAAAGCGCTATACAAATACAGGCCATTTACCATTTAGTAAAATAGGGCGTGTATTAGGGTTGAGTGATATGTAAATTGTCGGTCCAATAATCAACAAGACTTTTGATGGGCGGAGCAATGTAATCATGCACATACTGATTCGTGCATTTACAACACAGAAGAAGTCCAAACATGGATGAACTGCTTGCAAAATAAATAAATAAATGAAGTCGCCAATTTGGGATTTCTTTGGCTTTAAACCGGATGAAAGAGGTTTAAAGGAGCATGTTTAACCCGGATGAAAGAGGTAAACCTAAGGATGTAACCAAAGTGGTATGCCGCTTATGCAGACGTATAGTGCGAGCACGACTAACTTGCATGAGCATTTTATCTGTCCATGTACCAATGTTTTTTTCTGAACATAGGCTACTGCCTTTTTTTCTTTGAGTGAGTGATCTACATTTGGGCGCACTCTGAGGCAGGTGCATTTGCTCGCAGATGAAAAAGGCTGCTGTTAAAACAGCGCTCTTATTATTATTATTTTTTTCTGTTGACTGCTTCTATTAGCGCCATCATTATTAGCAAACTTACTCATGGGCAAATAAATAAATAAATTGCCCTTGTAAAAACGATTGTCGGCAGGCTCACCCTGTCGTCGATAGTCAATATATTCATCCAATCACCCAACCCTAGCATGTATCACATGTCGATGTTCATCCGTCCACTTTCTTTAAAGCTTATTCAGTTCAGGGTCGTGGGGGCTATAGTCTATCCCAGCCTAGACTGGTCACAGGGTGTCGCAGGGCTGCATAGAAACACATAACCATTTATGCTCAAGGTATGGTCCATTTTAAAATTCCCAATTAACCCAACACGCATGTCTTTGGACTGTGGGAGGAAATCAGAGTACCCAGAGGCACGGGGAAAACATGCAAACTCAACGCAGAAAGGTGGAACCAAGGACCTTCTCTTACTAACACACAAACTGTCCTGAATGACTGTCCTGAAAGTGGCTGTTCTATTCAAATCTATTCAAATCCGTTCTATTCTTGCTGTCAGTGCTAACCACTGCATTACTGTGCAGCCCAGTATCTGATATCAGTACCGACAATCTTAATTATTTACTTTCATCTTTTTTCATCAGATTTTTTAAAGGTTTAAAGAGCAGAAACTTGATGTGACACACTTGATCAATATCAGCCACTTGCAGTCAGTTGCATCTTGATATGTTGATATGAAGATACCAGTCAGCACAGCCAGTTGTGACCCATACCAATATTCGACCAATATTTTGGTTTATTCCAATAAAAGGGAGGGAAAAAAATGAGTGAAACCAACTGGTTGACTGGTCACATACATCCTTTATCCACTGTTACTGTAGCAACGGTGCTAAAAGTTCACTGACTTGAGCCAGTCAGATATGCAGAACATGCCCTTAAACGATGGTCTGAACTTTTGAAGTGTTAGTCAGACAAATAGGACTTTTGAAGATAGCACTGCATGTTGAAAAGTTAATACATTTCTGTAGAGTTTTGTAAATGATGCCTAAAGCAAATCATTTTCTTTGTAGAGCGAAGCACTCTCAGTCTGCTAGAATAATGTGTTTTTATGCAGGTGTGCTTGTGCTGCAAGTGCCATCATTTATATGTATTTGTATCTGTACTTGAGACTGTTCTCATACTAGGGAAGAAAATGTATTCCTCTTTCTTTTCTTCTTTTTTTTTTTTTACTTGTATCACGTAGCTTCATTTTGCACAGCTAAGCCTCAGAGAAGTCCAGTATTAATGGTCATGCCTGCCGTCTTCCCACAGCTGAGCAAATGGATGGCCGAGCTCAGTAAACACGTTCATTTCCTGCAGGCTGACAGCAGCCGCTGTGGAGCAGGAGACATCCAGTGGAATGAACCAAATGAAAGTGCAAATTATTCTTTCTTCTCCCAGGATGACATGTTTATCAGACCCTGAAACTGTGTTTTCCTCTCTCGACTCACTCAAAGCACTCTTACCAGAATGAAACGTGGGTAAGAGGAGCGTGTTTGGTGCAAAGGAGTGGGTGCATTTGCACGTTTCCGGGTTACCCTTTACTTAGGCATGTCTTTCTAAATCATTCTTACCAACAACAGGCATGAGCTGAACATTAACCTGAGGGAATGGAGAATGCACAGCCCTTAACATACAGTACATTTCTGGAGAACTTAACAGATAAGACACAGGCTGCCCTCCTTCTCTTCCCCCCCATCATCCCTCTCTCGACCAGTGGCCCTCTCTGTCCATGTTTCCCCCGTGTGTCTCAGTTAGAGGCTTCTGGCCGACTTGGCACTTACCTGACCTAGAAAACACAAAATCTGCAGCTTCCTGACTGAGCCCACTAAATTTAACACCCAACCTTTTTCTCCTCGCTGCAAGCCTTGTAGTCCCTGGAGCTTTAGGCCTTCTGACAGCAATTGATAGGACTGCTAACTATAGCAGAACAGTGGAGAGGACGAGGCGGAGGAGGAAGGTGGATCGGAAAGGTAAACAACATACAGCCATCAGTGGGATTTAACAGGGACCCTCTGCTTTGAAGCGCAACATGAAAGGGCTTTTTTTGCTACCAAGTGATATGTTCAGCTAATAAGCATTTAATAAGTGCATGTGTTCAAGGAGTGCGTAACACTGAGATTAACCAGAGGGAGGCCTGGGTAGAAAAGAGCCGGAGGCTGAGGCAGATGGTTGGGGTGCAGAGCTAGATCAGTATTTTTTCTTTTCTTTTTTTTTTCTTTTTTTTTAACATATGAAAGATTTAGAGTGGAAGAAGGCAGATTTGGATTTATATGCTGAGATATAAACTCAGAGTTTTAGCCTGCAAAATCACAGAGAGCGTGGCTGCAGGTCAGTCTCCTCTGAAACGTTACAGGACTGTGATTTCATCAATATATTAATTGATACAAAAAAGGTGAAAGAGTGGTAGTCTGTCCCAAGACCTCATATCTTATTATTAGGGTTTAATAATGTTATTATTGCTATCCCACACTAAAAGGTCATTCATGGTTCTTGATCAGCCGTGGGCAATTAAATTTCCCAAGTGGCCACATGAGAAACTAGGACTGTTGTGGAGGGCTGCAAAACTAAGCTTATAAAGAAATAGAAGTGAATATTGTGCAGAAACGAGTTGGCTTAGTGACCCTCCCCAACTGGGACTGTTGTGGAGGGCCATAACCTTCCCAGTAACCAATCAGTCAATCTGAATAATATACAGTATATTTGTGGGTTACAAAGATTACTTTCATTGCTCTACTAATAGAAGTGCATTGAGCCAGCATGTGCAGTACAAGGACCTGAAACTGAATAGAATTCAGCCCTTATTAAATGGGTCTTTTGCTTTTTAAATTGTTCTTTCCAGCAAGTTTAGTTTTCTGCTGTTTGTCTTAATGAGCAGACTCTTCTTTATAAATTCAGTTCAGTATAATGCATAAAAGAATCTTCCCATAAAATGGTAAAAATATATGTTTTGAGAGATTGTCTCCCATTTGCGGTTAGCAGTGTCATCTACAACAGATGGTGAACTATAAAACAACAAGAATAAATTAGGAGTTTTCTACAGTTTGTTTTTAGTTCAAGCTCTTAAGTTGATATGAATTCATGGGTCTGGGCGTATGAAGCATATTTAAACATAATAAAACCATCGCCAGTGCCAATATGAGAGCCAACCACTCTGAATTACTTTTACTCTTATACTTTAATGCAGTGTGTAAGATTTTATGATGGAAACTGAAAGCATTTAGCATCTTATAAAGCATCTGCTTTATCAGCCTTATTGATGATAGTTTACAAAATGAACATCATGACCTCGAAATAGCGACTGAGACCATAAACTCATCAAAAGAGCATTCACTGCGGTCTGAGAAGAAGAGAGCAGAGGTCTGTCTTAACATAGAGCTCGTTTTGCAACAAGACTTGGCCCAAGTTTAAGGTAATTCCGCACTGGCTTCACTTTTCAGACCCTGAAGATACGTCCATCTTTTATATAAAGTTTATGGCCACCATAAATCATCTTGTAATGCCTCTAAAAGTCATCACAAGCCCCTTGGGGCACTGGTGCCAGGGTTTACAACCTCGGTCATGCTTTAGATTCAATTGTGTGTCCTTCAGCAAGGCTCTTAAACTCCGAGCTGTGCGCTTATTATTAAGGCGCTCTGCCTTACTGTGATGTCTAATATATATATTGTAAAAGCCATGAGTAATGGTACTACATGTGATGCGATCTCTTCTCTGTGATGGATGACACACATTATTAAAAGATAGTAATGAACTTCCTGGTTTGCTATTTTAAGCATCGTTTGAGGCTCTTGCCAATAGACCTGTCAGTCTTCAGTGTTTTCCACTCATCTTCTTTCATAATTCTTTATTAAGTTAATAAGGAATAAGGGAATTGAAAAAGCTTCTCATGGTGTACTCAGCTTTTTAATACCACTGAACTTTTTTTTTTTTTTTTTGTATTAGGACTTACCGGTGTCTTAAGTCCAGATAGAATTTTAATATAACTCAAGTATAAAGCATCTCTTGGGTTTAATTAAGGAATTACCTCCTTTAAAAATGAGCGGAGACGTGCTAGGTTACATTCAGAAATCTTTCCCCCTCCTTAGCTCAACTAAATCCGGTGTTTTTCACTCCAGAGACTGAATCTTTTCTTCTTCTTTTTTTTTTTTTTTAACTGTGAATTCTCCAATGCCCCGTGGAATCATTATCCAGTGACCTCCTGAATTAACATCCTCCACCCGTTCGGCAGCTGGGTAAAAAGGCTGAGGTTAGAGCTGGACAGATCATCTCAGTGGAATATATAATTAGTCTCATGATCTGCAATAGATGGGTCATACCAGCAGATAGGTCACACTGAGTCCCAGTGGAATTTTTTTCCAGCAAATTTAGGTAGGCTGCGTTGTTTAAATAGAAACCTGAATCATGGTTTCGTTCACATTTGAACGCTTGAGACGCTGTAATATACAGCAGCTGCTGCACTGGCCTTTTCTTCTACGACAATATTAATTACAGCATCCTTGAATAATCTTTTCTCTTTCACTTGGCTCTGTGCAGTGTGCACTCTGCTGAAAAATTAATGAATTTTTGTTGCTTTTTTTTAATGGATTACTTCTGGTTTTAAATCAGAGTTTACATGTAGCTGCTCCCTTCAGAAGCCCCACTGTTAATCTGTAATTGCTGCTCGTATCGCCTCATTAAGGATCCTCAGGTTTCTAGAACATATGGGTGAATAACTGAGCTGCCTTTATTTAGACTATTGAATGTTTTCATGTGCTGTTCAGTCGTAGGTACGTGTCTCTTTGCTTGCCAGGCGCCCCTGGCTGACCCTACGGAGATCAACTCCAGGAAGCAGGCCGCCAAGCTCCTCGTTATTAGTGTCATTCGCCTCTCTTAGTCCTTATTAAATAATGATTGTGCTGCAAAAACACACACACACAAAAAAAACAAAAACAAAGTTGGTTTCATGCTCCAGAGCTCAAAACTATTAAAAGTGAGCATCTGAGCTGTTGTGATGCAAAGCATGGATTCTGTGAGGCAGAGACAGGCAGGTGCTCTCATCTGTGGCGCTACTCCTTGCCTTTAGATTCCCCCTGCATCCAATAGCTTCTAATAGCACATAGAGAAATATACAGAGAAATGGCGTGGTCCCTGAATTAATGCTTATTGTGTGTGTCTGTGCGCTCGTCTGGCCACCTCTAAAAAGCGCTCTGTAGGAGAGATAAACAGGTGCTATGTGCAGCTGGTGGTCAGAGATTACAGCCAGCGTTGTGACAGCATCTCACCCAGAGCCAGCGCCGCCGTCCTTCCCGCTGCTTGGAGACATGAAATCTGGAGCCAAGTCTAAACCCTGGTCAGAGCCCATTTGAATGGGCTTTTTTTTCCTTTTCAGTTGTGTTTGCTCATTAACTACACCACCCTTCAAATCCCCTGGTGCATGAGACTAAAGCGGTCTCATAGCTGCACTGCTGAATTCAATAACACTCGGACTGTTTCTGTATGTTTGCGATCAGTAAATGCAGCTGGCTATTTGTCACTCCCATAAATTGCTGGGCTCAAAAAGACACAATATAGAACAGTTTTCCATGTTGACAAATCCCAGTGAATTAACACAAATTGTCTGTGTATCCAAAAGCTCATATAGCTTGTAGCGTATTCCATTGACAGAGATTTTCTCAGTAAATGCTCGCTGCTAATAATAAGCCAAACTCTACTGACTCACTTTTAGTGATGTTTGTTGTAAAGTACAATTCCTGCTGACGGGAATTTTGGTTTGTTTTTAAAGAAAATTAAATGCATCATGACCTTCATTCAGTTGGATTAAAAGGTCAAGTTCTTGAATGGTTTTCATCATACCTAAAGTTTTAGATCTGCACAAAATTTAATCAGGTGTTCCCCAAGGGTCTGTCCTAGGTCCATTACTTTTTAATCTTTACATGCTCCCACTTGGTACTATCATGAGGAATCATCATATACCCTACCATTCATACACGGTTGATCTTACCCCTATTCACAAATTAAGAAGCTGCGTTGGCTGTTGGATCTCTTGAAAGTTTTTAGAACTGAACAGAGATGAGATAGAAATATTTGTTGTTGGTCCAAAAAGTCAAAGACAAGAAGACGTATTTGTATGTATCGTCGCTTTCTCTGAAACACAGTAAGAAAGTCAGGGACTACCTCGGGACTATTTTTTGAGTTTTTATAATCGTATTAGTAAGGTCACCAGTGCTGCTTTCAGATCTTTTGACTAATCACTGAATCTGAACTGAGGGCGTTTTCATTGCGGTCCTGTTTTATGAAAAAAGCTGCATGCTCACTCGAGGTCAGTTACAACTTTTTTCTTCCTTCTATGTACTCTCGGTTTTTATTGTTTTTATATTCATTAAAAAAATTGGAATTTGATGTTGTTTTTTCCACAACATATTTGGTGTATAACAGCCTTAATTTTGGTTCTTCCACAGTTTCCAACCACTGGGAATTGCTCGTGCATCCACTAACCTCATTATACATGTTTGATATGAACAGTCAACATTGTAACAGTGTATATTTTAGACAGTAACTACAGAAAACGTAATAGATTCAATTTAAAAATTAAACTCTAGAGTTGGAAGCAGCACACTGGGACAAAGAGCCATAGAGCGTTCGGGGAAGTCAATTATGTGACTTACACACATGTGTTTGTGTGTCGCTGCTGTAGAGGGAACAACGCCAAAGGCACTTTTAATACAGATTTTGATCATTTTATCTGAATGTCGACAGATTTAGTCGAACAGCATCATCACAACCCAGCAACATGTCTTCTAAAACTGTGTCTGAGATAAAAGTAAAAGCTTCCAAAACCTCTCCACTGTGGTAGTTTTTCCTAAAGGATCCACAGGCATGTTTCTGTTGCGTTTCTGTTACTTTTTCAGTTTTAGAAAGTTTAAATAAGGCTGGGAAACATGTTGCCATTTTCCAGCCAGCTGCTGTCGGTGCAGGCAGTGCCAATGAAGCAGATTAAATAGATATTTAAGTTTAAATGTGTGCATGAAATGCTTTCTAAAGTTTCCTGATCATTTTGTTTATGCTGAACTAACATTTCCTGGGACTTTTAACTCATTTATTAGACAGCACTGTTCTTTTCTTTCGTTCTCTCTTTTTTGTTTTTGGATGACTCTTGCTGGCTGGAGGCTGGTCAGTCCAGAGCCTGACGTGGCCGCTGTGCCAATTTATTAGCCAGCTCTTCTCCCAGATGCGCAGCCGGTCAGCCAGCGGACAGATCTGGCACCATCCTCGGATTTGCCCCTCTTCCGCCCTGCTTGTTTGAAAACAAACTGACCTTTATCTCTGACAAATATTCAAAGCAATCTGACTAGCAGGTGTTCCTAAATTAGAATTTAACAACGAGAGCCTGGCCAGCAGTATTAACGATAGGCTGACTCACACCGACCGTTAGCGTTTTAGAGATAATGTTACAGAATAATTAGGAACATTTGAGTGTCCACGACTGCTCTGAGAGAACTTGTCTCAGAAGGTATCCCTTTACGGCGCCTCAGTCCCACACTCTGCGATTGCGGGGATCTTCCATCTCCACTGATTTAATTCTAGGTGAAAACGTCTCCATTCATATGCAAATAGCTTGCAAAACATTCCACCTCACACCTCTCGCCCCCAAATTGTCACTTTTTTTCTGCTCCATACTAAACTGGTCTAATGCATTGAATTGCTAATACACTCTATGAATAAATGAATAAATCCTTTTTAAAAGTCATCATTTCACTCTGCTGACCGGCTCCTGAGGATTCCAGATAACACGAGGTTAGTGGAAGATGACTGACAATTTGATATCTGATTGGTTTGGAAATGTTGTGTTTTTACATTCTACAATACTGACACACAATCACCAATAAATACATTTCAAAGTAGCTTTGTGCAATGCAGGGTAACGGAATATGGTCAGCACAGAAAAGCGTGATGAGGAAAACATCCATTCAAACTGATTTTTCATGTATAAAGCCTGACACTATTTATAACCTTCAGCTCCCCCTGTGCCTCCGCCGGCTCTCTTTACAGATGGATTATACATGAACCCAAAACTGTAAACCTTGCGGTCCTAAGCAACAAGCTGTGAACCTGAGATATTTACCAATTTGTACATTATAAACATAATGTGCCGTAGAAATAGTGTTACAGTTAAAAATTTAAACAAACTAAACATTTCTCAGATTTTACTTGATTTGCTTTGGTGACCTTTCAACTCTCAACATGAGAACAGATTTCAGTCAGACAACTTACATTTGACATGTTGCATCACAGCAGCAAAAGCAGGCTCCAAGCGCATCACATCCCACAAATATGATAAACACAGAAACTGGAAGGAGCTCTAAGAGAAGAGAAGGAGTTCCATTATTATTTTATTTTTTGCTCTTCATGTGCTTTTAAAGTGCACATCAGCAAGACCAGTGAAAAAATGTAAAGCACATCATTCTTAATCAGTGCTGTCATTAACTGAGCACATGCTGTGTACAGCCATTCATCATCTTTACTGTTCTCTCAGTCAAAAGACTTCAGACCTCAAGATTTCACATTTGCTGATAATTTTAATCATTCGACATGCTTCGCTTGGAATATGTAAACCACTAATGAGAACACTTGTTCTTGGGTAAGTCATCACATCACATTGAATCAGATCACATCATCACATAAACATGATGATATCTTGTATAATGTGGTGTATATGTTATATTAGAAATCATCATTATTGCTGCAGATTATATCAATAAGGAAGCTGAATAAATATTGATTGATAACCGATTGATGTCGAAGAGGTTAATATTTAATGGATTAAATACGCGTGCACTTCTTCCCACTCCTTTTCGATGTGTAACCGAATCAGGTGAAGCGATATTGAAATGTATTTTGCTTTATTCTGTAAATCATTTTTTTCTTTTCTTTACTAAATGAACTTCTGTATATTGTTTATATGATCGACAGTGAACACACAGCCATGTTGTGCAGGAGTCGCGCATAGGGGACCTTTTGGGGAAAAAAAGAAAAGAAGAAGCAGTTTCTTTAATAAAACTTACAGGAAGTCTAGAGTATCTCTAAAAATGTATTGTGCTTTTTGTTTGAAGAAAGAATCAGGGGAAGCACATCTGAAAATCCTGCTTTTATCTCTAAAAACTTTTGAAAAGGATAGAACGGCTTTTAAGTGACTACAGTGTGGAGTCGTGGGGAAACAGAACATCTAGTTTCTATTCTCTAGTGATGTTGATCTTTACTATAATAAGTAAAATTCCATTTTTGAAACAGCTTTCTCAAAACGTAATGTGTCTGCCTTTATACTGTCTGTTTACTTATGTTCTATTAAACCAACATCAGGTACAAAACTAAATAAATTAAATAACTTTAAAATTTGCATCACTAAATACATTTTGTGAGACAAACCATAGTAAACTTAATAAATCATGTTTGTGCGCGTCATTAAAATACTGTCCTAAAATTGATATTATTGTATTCCACATTGGTGTGCAGTAATATACCAACAGTTTTAACAATAACAGGAGACTTGGCAAACAAACAGTTTAGGAGACGAAGAATGGGTTTGATGAATGTTAGCTACGATGAGCTGGTGAGCGTGATAGGAGGGGGGGTGAACTTGAAGATCCAGATGGAAGAAAATGGAGAGGCAGCGAGTCAGACCTGGCACACATTACAGCTCTGTGCTTCAGGGGAAACCATGAGTACAATTAAGTAGATGATGTTTTACACAGTAATGGCTTTCCTCCTGTCACTGTTCACATAATGTCTATTTTAACACCTCATTAAGCTTGGTGTTCAGTCTTGAAATCATTTTTTCCCAGCAAATCAAGAGGAAAAACCGTTATTTCATTGGCAGAAGTATCTAGCTTCTTGAAGCCTCTTTATTTGTTTGTAATGCAAACATAATTTAAACATAGCAGTGTAGGGCTCGGTAACTCATTTCAGGACGGTATCATCATATTTGTGAAAAGTGTTGCAGCATGCACAGCTGCACAAACATCCATCTGGATGGAGGCGAGGGGATAGTTTCTCTTCCCTCTGGCATTTTTTTCCTCTGTTTTCTAAGACTGAAAAAATGAGAAAAATGACTAGCTGCGAAGGGTGTTTTTTGCAGTGCAGCAGGGCCAGAGTGCTGTGTAACAGCCATCTGTGTAGATCTGACTGTAACAAGCAGACCTGTGAGAAGATCCTTGGTGGACAATTCAATCCAGCAATGGCTGAGTGTCTATAACAGGAATAGGGAGGGGGTTAGCATCATGAGGTGGCCAAATGTTACAGTCAGTGCAGCGGTGGCCAAAACGGCTGCTTAGATTTTGTTCTTCAGGTATTTGGACAGTGACTGATGCTGAGATTTATGTGGTTTTTTTAACTTTCACATTCGCTGTGTTAGCATGCGCACAAGATGCCATGTTGTTGGAAGAAATCCAGTTAAGGAGGAAAACCAGAGGACATTTTTAAATGTAGGTGGTCTGTAATCATATTCCACCCTGGCCCCTTCCTTGGCTTTAAAAACAAGGCTGGCATCTTTTAAATGTGTTACAAGGATGAGTAATGGTGTTCCTGCTGACCTGCTGCCACTGTGATACTCTCCCTGTGTCGGGTCTTTTTGTCACACACACACACACACACACACACACACACACACACACACACACACACACACACACACACACACACTTGTTGAAACCCAGATAAACAAAACCAAGACAACGGTCTCTAATAGAAATCTAGCTGCAGTACCCACATTCCAGTTAATGACTTTGCTCGATTAGGGACCAGTGTTTCCTACAGATTCAGTTTTTATTTGTAAAGATCGTGACAGTGGGGTGAGGAGGTTTTCAGTAGAATTGGCTGCTCTCAAATGATGGATAAAATCCAACTTTACCGTGTTTGATCCTTTTTGTGGCACATGAACCAGCTCGCCACCTGCTGGAAGTTCTGGATAAAGGGACCCTGCAGCTAAAGAAGCTAAAGATGTCGAGAAGTAGTTCACCAATCTGACCAAAGAGCCAATGAGTACCTGGGTACTTGGCCGTCTCAGGGCCTTGGGTACCTGGTTAGCGCCCATTGAACTTTCAAAATAAAAGCAAGGGAATTGTACAATTGGATATCATGTCTTTTTTTTTTAGATGGCAAAAAAGAAGCATTTTTTTTAACAAAGATGCTAAAACGAGTCGCCTATTACTTGGGTGAGCCGCCAAGTTAACATATTTGTCTGCAGGCTTCATGTTCGTGTGATATAGAAGAATTGGGTTTGAAGAAAGACGATATCTTTGCAGAAGCTACTGTAAATGGGTATTCTCCCTCTGGCCCATTTAAGCATTTTACTGACAGCGTCGCGCGTTGGTGGCATCCCTGCTCAACAGTCATGCAAATTAGCCCTTACCATCCTTTGGAGACGGCTAGAAAGCCACATCAAAAGGACTGATTCTGATTTCATGTGTTCAAGTCTGCTATGACACAGCACATGTGTAATGGGTATGTGTGTTATTCACACACAAGCTTTAAATCAGTCTTTCTGGAGTTTTATGCGAAGATGAAAGTGGAAAAACGGGCAGAAAACATAAAAGATAAAATCCAGCGGTGGCCTGCTAAGCAGGACTTGCTCTGTGATCTGTTTTTAATGACTGCAAGCTGTAATGTTATTGTAGCAACCCCTCTGGAGGCCTGTCCTTTTCCTGACCCTTCACTGATACTTCCTGATGAGAAAAAGAAAAAACTGTAATCAGTGGTTGAATAAATAATGAGGTGATTTGTTTGGAAGTGGTTTCTGTTGTTGACTCCTGTGTTTGAAAATGAAGTTTATTTGAGCTGCTCGGTTTATGAGTGCAGGGCATCCACTCAGGTTATCGTGCTAATCAGCAGCTGAACGATGCCGTAGGCTGTTTAGAAAACATTTCATTCGCACAGCAGCGTGACCGCATTTGTACACCTGCACGAAAAGCAGCTAAATATTTATTTTATCTTGTACTAATGTGCTCAATTTTGTTTTTCTGTCTTTTCTCCCTTCCCCCCCCCCTCCCTCTGTTCTGTCCTTTCCCTGCTGCAGGTATGCATTGTACAAAAGAGGGATACCGAGAAGATGTACGCCATGAAGTACATGAACAAACAGCAGTGCATAGAGAGAGATGAGGTCCGAAACGTCTTTAGAGAGCTTGAGATCCTACAGGAAATTGAACATGTTTTTTTAGTAAATCTCTGGTGACTATCCTATGTTTTTACACTTTCAGTGTGGTCGGCTCTGTCTGTGTCGATTGCCTGTTTCGCCTGTCTGTGCGTTCCGTGCGTCCGCCCTCAAGTGATTCCCAGTAGACGTGTGCACGCTTGCTGTAAAAATCTGTCACATCCTTTAAATAGAAGCACTCTTTTTGAATGTTATGTGTTGCATGTGGGTAAAAAAAAAGTTTAATTAAAGCTTGAAACAAATTCTCCTTCAGAAACCAACAGCTATTAACTTAAGAAACAATTTATAGCGGAGAGATATTCTGGGATATTAATTTTGGCTCTGAGCCCATGAAGCACACATTTGATAATTACTGTGGTTTGAAATGACCTCACTCTTCCCTCGAGTATGATATGTGGGTGAATGAAGGCTGCTTTCATTATTCAATGCTCATCTTCGGGCGGGACACATTTCTAAATGTAATTGGGGACCTGGCACGGCATTCACGCCGTATTACACAAAGCACTTTGCTCCTCTGTAATTGGTAGAGCGGTTGTGCACGTGCTCGTCGTCTCCGAGCGATCGCTGTCAGAATATTCCCACGTTCCGTGATGGATTGATTACGCGGAGCGAGACAAAGCCGTGTCCGGGGCTCATTCCTTACCAAGTTGTGAATGATTTAAGATCAATCTGCAGAATGCATTTGCCTGCTAGATACTCTTACTTCACTACAACAAACTGAGGGCATTTTAATGAGCGTACAGTAGTAGGCCTGTTTATTTTTTATAATTCCCTGCAGGAGTTTATGGCTGCCAAAGCCTTCTGTGTTCTAGTTTTCTAGTTCTAGCTGTGCTGCTCAGCTCACCCTCACTCTCTCTCTGCAAGCGGCACTGTTTTAAATACCCATTAGTGACAAGCATGCTGAACTGTATCTTTGTGGCTACGTGGGATTGAGAAGTTTCACACCTCCTCTCTCTGCATTTGAGATGCTCCAAAAAAATGGCCTGTCCATCTCACCGGGAGCACACAGAAACTCATACTCGAGCAGCTCCTCTCGTTTCCAAGTATAATTGGTCCTATACTCAAAACGCCATAAGTCTTCATTCTAATTGGACCATTATCTTTGACACGTGTTATTTTAGGACGGTGAGGACGATTTTGCAAACCGATCTTGCAGACCTGTAGCGGTATCCGTGCAAGCGGGCGGTTTGTGTTTCATCTGCGAGGAGTTTCTGCCTCTGCTCCTAATTAATGGAAGCCAATTGAGCTTTGTCACTTCCACGCATATTAAAATATAATCAAGAGCACTAGTCTTAGTTACTCTACAGCCCGAGACTCAAATACAAGTTCCACTGGAAAAATTTGTGAAAATTGCAGGGAAGTCATTAATAGCTCCAATAAAATGTGTTGAGAATTCATTCGTGATTATGCCAAAAACAATAAAGTGTTTGTAAATCGAGACAAACGATTTGAATAAATAAACATGTAAATGTTGTTGCTCAGTTACAAAAAATTTACATGTGAATTTTTGGTGCTTTTCAGCTGTGATCTGTAAATTGTAAAGTACATGTAATGAGAGTAGATTTAATGAAGCTGAAAAAACTGAGCCATGCTGCTGAAATTGGACTTGCTTAGCTCAGGCCGCTCATTATCTGTTTTATAAATGGATTAGTCATTAAATGAGGAGAATACAGGATTGTGCCGCCCCCCATTTCTTTGTTTTGTGAGGAAAATAGGAAATGGGTCCAGATTTATTGAAACGTGGAAATGGAAATGCATGTAAATATAATGTATGAGAATCAGAATCAGAGAGACTTTATTTATCCCCAAGGGGCAATTAAGATAGGGAGTGACAGTTTGGTCCTATCATCACCTTCATTTTAAAACACCACCTGAACTCTCTTAGGCAGCTCTCTTCTAATTTCTTTAAGTAGTCTTCAGGAATAGTTTTCCAGGCTTCCCGAAGGACATTCAAAGCTCTTCTTTGGATGTTGGCCGCCTTTTGTTTCCGTTCTCTGTCAGAATCCTCTGGAACAGCCGATCTATGACTGATAAAGTTCCAGTGTGCGTTTCCAGGTATGCTTTTACTGCACTGGCAGTGTGTGTGGGATCATTGTCATGCTTCAAAATAAAGCTGTTGCCAGTCAGATGTTTTCCAGATGATACATGGTGGATTGAAATCTGATGGGACTTTTCTGCATTCATCAGCTTTTGGAGAAAACAGCACAGGCTGAAATGAAGGCCCAAATCATGACAGAGCCTCCACTGTTTTACCATGGCTGTACACACTGCTCCATACATATTGACAGCAGTTTGAACCAGAAATGTCAAATTTTGATTCATCACTCCATAAGAACTGTTGCCACTGACTATCAGAGTGATCCTTGTATAATTTGGCTTACCTCAGTCTTTTCTCCCTGTTTCTGTTCATTAAAAATGGCTTCTTGACAGCCAACATTTCACTGAGACCATGTCTCAAATCGGTTATTTGCCAAGTTGTCTGTTATGTGTAGACATAACAGTGGTTCATCTGTCTTTTTTATAATAAATGATTCACAGCTCAGTGTTAATTGGCTTAACAAGCAATAATAATAGGAAGAAATAAAAATGTTGCTGGAAAAAATGGTGAAACACTTAAAACGACCTTCAGGAATAACTATTGCTTAGAAAGTCTGGCTCCTTGGAAGCAAAATATGAAGACATGAGGGTTGGCTCAAGACTTTCACACTAAAGTCTTGAGCCAACAAGTTGTCAGATCTTTAAAGGAGGAGTAGTAGGATCTTTCACTTGGCCTATGATTTCCGCTTGCTTTAAAAAGAGCTGTTATGTGTCATATGGTATGACCCATTTATGAGATGAGACTGTATCTGGCCCACGAACTAAAATCGTCTGACTTATTTTTGTCAAGTCACTCTTGGAAAGAAGTTACAATGATGACTGTTGGTTGAATCAGTAGTGAATGACAGATTCTTGAATGCAGTGTTACCGTTTGTGCATTTTAAGTTGTTTTTGTGATGTGTTGAAATCTAATAATGCCATGAAATGTTTCGGTTTGTCTAACTTCACATGAAGTGCAATAACAGACGAACAAACGAAAAAGGTGTAACAGTGAGGGATCCAGAAGGCAGGAGTACTTTGTCAACAGGCTGTTGCCATTGTTGTTAGATGATGTGACAGGCAGATATCTGTAAATATGTCTGGATGCAGCTGTTACCCTGAACTTAAGCAGCTGCGTTGATGTTTTAAAGCGTTCAGGTTTGCAGACTTCTCTGACGCTTACAGAGCGAGAGAAACATGAGGTGTTTTCCTGCAAACCTGTATTCAGAAGATCATTTCAAATACAGGTTTGTTTAGTTCCTTCCTTAACAAGCAGTTGGATTTACGCTGGACTGACGGAAACGACTAATCACGAGAAAGTTCCGATATTTCCCTGAAAGCTGGATGTGAGAACACAGTGAGACATAAAGCAAATCAATCTACTGCTTGAGTCTCTATCGCAAGTTTATTTCTGTCGCAGTTTACTAGACGCTTTGTGAGCATCTGTGCGTGACAGGATTGTTTTGCGATGCACCTGTATGCATCGGATAAACTGCTCCATTTAGCTGCTGCGTGATACAACATCTCAGCCAGGCAGGTAATGAGAGAGGAGTGATGAGAAGTCTGCCTCATCTTCCTGTCTCCCCTCTTACTGTATAGCTGAGAAAATAATTGTTTCCCTGTGTGGGTAGGCTGATCAGACAGTTGCTGGTATCCATAGGCTTATCAAACAGAACCATACGACTTCTGGTCCTTGGAATTTGGGCACTTCGGTACTTTATTAATGCATATGTCATAGAGCAGTTGAGGGTTTTTGGGAAATGCCTATTTTTAAAAAACAAACACACAAAAAGATCCAACTTACAAGAAACGCCTGTTTTGATAAGCTTCACAGGAGTGCTTTTATTGATACTGTGCAAGGAGGGAGGCAAACAGATAGTCAGAGTCTTAAAAAATGCTGGAAAATCCACCAAACGGCTGTCAGATGAAGATGACTTCCACACTCACACAGAGAGGAGGAGGAGGAGGGGGATTATTATGAAGACAGGAGGTGCACACAAGACTGTACTAAGAAAGTATTTGGTGCTGATTATGTTTTGTCAAAAAAAGAGAGATGTGCAGAATAAAAGGATTTGTTAGGTTTCCTCCAGCTGATACCTACACAGCCTGGCACGCTGCGTCAGGAAATGGAGGTTTCGCTTTCATTGAGACGTCGTTGAATTCTCCTGTGCTTTTGAACCGCTCCGTCCGTAGCATCACAAGAAATTCATTAAGAAGCGGTCTTGTGAAAGCCCACACTGAATCCCATCAGCCGGGGGAAGGCTGCTTTAAGCTGGGCGGATGTCAAGTTTGCAGCCCACGGTAATTGCTGCGACCATTCCCTTGCCGCATAGAAATGATGTGTAGGAGTCAAGGGTACACTGAATGGATTACCTTAGAGGAGGAAAAATTAACTATCATCTGCTGCACACTACAAATCCACACAAATCCTTGTAAGGATTTGCGAACCGTGAGAAGACGCCGACTTCCTCTTTTCCTCGCAATGTCGGAAACCCCAGAATGCAGGGGTCCCCACCCAGAAGCAGAGAATAACTAACAGCAGGGTGCAGAAAGGAATTTGATCCCCTGGTCTGTACATCATAGTAAATGTTTGGTTTTCCCTTTAATGCTCCAACCAATTCTCCCTTAAGGAGATGCACCAGTGACCAAATGGACGTGCATCATGGCAGCTGTTGTCAAAGAGCTTCCCCACTCTCTCGGGATCATCTCGAAGAATGTGAAAGGTTGAAAAATCAAAACAAGGGTGAGTCATCTGGAGCAGCTGCATGAAGTGTTTTGCCTCATGCCATCCTTCCCTCCATCAGACTCATATAAAGCAAGCGAGAGCAGCTCCGAGGATGGATGTGCTCTCTACTGTTCGGCCTCCATTAGGAATATTGATTGCAGACCTGGATGGAACAAGGCCTCGGGAGGCCATGGAACAAATTAGCCTCTACACCTCCAGTCAGCAGTTATAACAAGCCCTATGAGGGGCCTTAGTCTTAAATCATCATCATCATAAAAGACGAACTACGAGATCTTTTCCACAAACACAGGAGTCAGTTTCTCTAATGCTACAGTAACACGAGAAACAGCATTGGTGGGAGACTGCTGTAACCGTGTGCTTACAGTCTTGTTGTCTTTGAAATGGTTGCTACGAAGATGGGGACTAGGCTCGCAGCCACTTGCAGTCAGTTTCTGTCTTCAAAGCGACTTTGGCGCATCAAGACGGTAAGAAAACAGCAATAAGATTAACTGCAAAATTGCATGGGTGCTGAGCAACCCTGCTTTTATTTAGGAATATGATCAGAATACAAGCAAATTGAGTTGAATCTCCTATTGCAAAGAGACGCTTCACAGACAAGTTCTTATCAGCATAGACTGACTCAGATTGATTGCAGTGTGCAGTGTGTCTGCAATCCTTCACCAATCTGTGTGACTGCAGTCGGTCTGAGTGGGGTCATGGTTGTTGGAAGGCAGGCTGCCTCCCCACAGGTGTCCTATGCAATCACTTTGTATTGAAAGTGATTGCTCTTAGGTCACACTGGTATGGCTGAGCCATAATTAATAAAGCGTGCTTCCAGGCAATATCCAGACTCAGACACATCTGGGCCTATTCTGGGCTACTTTTGGCACTTATGTCTCAGTTCTGGCAAGTGTTTTGGGGTTGGGTTGAATATCGGTTTCTACGAGTATAATAATTATATCTGACCGCAAGTCATAAGCTGGACTAGATGTAGGTAACGACAAGTCATCTGTGGGCCAGTTCTGACCTAAATGCCACAACACACCTGACCATCTGGCTCATATAAGGTTGACAGTGGGTTGAGTTGAGGCAGCCAGAGTCAACCTGACTCAAAGTTATAAGTCAAGGCCAAATGTGACCCAAAGAAAACTGCATTATGAAAGCTTATTTCATCCTAGACTTGCCAGCACTAAAGGACTTGGGACTTTTGTTCAAAGTGCCCTACACACACTACTCTGAAAGAAGAACTTTTTTTTTAGGGCATAGGATTTTTAGTGTGCCTTGTGAAAGCAGGCCAGTGGAGGTGTTTTGTCTTAAGGTGAGTTGTTTGAGGCAGTGCTCACTCACACCGTTGTTACAGGAATCCTCAAAGGATCATGCAAAAGTCTTGTGACTGAGCCACACAGCCAGTTTGAGCCATCTCTATCATCAACTTTATGTAGGCCATCGAAACTTTGTAGAGCGGTTAGAGCCAACAGAATCACAAGCTCTTGCCTCACTCTAGCTTTTTCCTCAAAACTCATTCCACTGTCCCTCCATTTCCCTCTCTCCTCCCTGCCTCCCCGGGCTCATTTGTCATTGTGGCCTGATTATTTCAGCCTGTTCCTTGTACTCCTTCCAGCCGGCTAACCTTCTTCTCTTAGTCCCCGCAATCGTGGCAGCCTAGTCCTGTCCCGGCCATTTCCCGCATGTCCTTCCTCGTGGTTTTGGACAGTAACGGCTCTCCCCAGACTCTTCTCCCAAATAACTGCTAGGCATTCATTCATACTCGAGGGTTTGTGCAACAATTCCTCTGTGCTCATTAGGAGAGCGGCACTCAATAAATTATCCTCATCTCAAGTGCAGCAGAAGCACATAAAATGAGATTAGTGGTTAAACATTATGTTGACCCGTAGCTATATTACAGTGAATGTCTCCAAGACAAATATGAAAGAGTTAGAGGTTCCCAAATCTGTGTGAACATTCGATCAAATGACTGCATCTTGTGCAAAAATATTAGCTCAAGGCGCCCAAGTCAACTTCAAAACTCTGTCCTTTAACGCAGTCTGGGCTTTGACACATAAAAATAAATAGAAGTAGTTGAATGAAGAGGGCGAAATATTCAAGCCCTGCATATTTTCCTCTCTTCTCTACAGCAGGGCGATCGCTCTGTGAAGCTGGCGCGCCTGTTTGGATTTTCCTTTTGCAAAGTCACAAACACTATCGGCACTTTGGCTGGCGCGTCCTCACCCCTTAAGCTGCCACCACTGCGACCAAGACCGCAGCAAGCACCAGAAAGGAAATTGGAAGGATGGATGTCTTCAAATACTCTCTCCAGACAAGTGCTCTTCAACTAATACACCTCAGTTTCCTTTCCACGGTAGCTCAGATCATATTTCACAGCAGGAGAGGCTTTTATTTAAAGTGTCAGAACTGTCGAATTTGTGGATTTCACACTGTGTTTATTTGGAGCAAAGCCCCCCCCCCTTAAAGAAAAAAAGAGAGAGAAAACAGTTTGTGTTTCTTCTCCATCCCGTGCTTTGTGAGAGTCTTAAAGGTGACAAGGCTTGTCAGTGCTGGAGCTTTTCATATGCTCCAGTTGTCGGCCTGTATCTGACATCTCCGTGTCACCTCAGTGAAAGCGGGGAAGGGAATGACAAGCAGTCCAAGCCTCTGCAGTCTCGCTCTCTCTCTCAGGAGCCCTGATATTTAAGCGGTGGACGAGGGAAGCTGAAAGTTTTGTGGTACGCTGAGATAGCGAGTGCCACCTCAGCAGAAGCTCGTGTGTCAACTGGGTTTGAGGAATCGGGCTGTGACAATGAGGTGATAAAAAGGTGACAGTGTGGAAACCCTGCCAAAAGCAAACGCCATCCTAGAGCTGGCCATCTGCTGAGGCTAATATTAGTTTTTTTGTTTGTTTTGTTTTAATGGGGAGTTTGATCTTAAACGGGTCAGGGCAGCTTTGTGTACTGTGCATGATGTAGGGTGGCTCTGCTGTCATTTCCTATTGAGTGCAGGCTGCAGTGGCACGAAAGAGGGAATGTGGAAGTGTATTGGAAACTTTCTCTGCCCCGTTCTGCAGCACCTCTTTTTTTTCCCCCCTTTATTTATCCTATCGCATGAATGTCGAGGGTGATTCATCAGTTAATCGTGTGGTGTTTTAAGGAGAAGAGAAAAAGCCAGCAGTTCTGCAAATGGGTTTTTCCTTCTGTGGATAAGATTGAATGATTTCGGCCTCTGCAGCAAACTCCCTTTCTCTCTCACGGAGCAGCAGGAAATTGCACCTGAATAGGAGCAATCAGAATGCCCCCACCCCCAATGAGTGTTCACAGCCAAGCCCAAAGATACAGAGGAAACCTGTGAGCTATAAAAAGAAATGATTTCGCCACAGCATCAGAACTTTAATGGGAAAGTAAAGAATTGGCTCAGCAGCAACCACATTAAGCCAAGTTTGATGGAAGGAGTCACCACGGATTGGTGTGTTTTTCCCTCCTCTCCGGGTCTATTAAGATATTATTCTGCTTTTATTTTTCTCAGATGAGAGATTAGATTCTGTTGTACAAAAACATTTGTGTTCACCGGTGTTGCTTAATGTTTTGAAGCTGAATTTGTGGAGTGGACTGTTACAAATCCCCACCTGGATCACTAAGAGGCTGTGTTTTAATTTGTTGTGCATGACCAGTAAGCCTGATTGACAAAAAATGTGTAGCAGGCCACGAGCTAAGTTATTGTCGAGCTTTGATCTGACAGTGACGTCCTCTCTTTCTGCATTCTGTCACACAGCTGGCATGGATATTATGTTGTGGCTGTGAGGTGTGCATGTGCCATATTTGTGCATGTTTGCATTTGCTTCTGTGCAGATTCGTCCGCCGACCCTTCGTGCTTCTCATCAGCATGCGTGTCTGATAATATTTGCACATGTAACGCACTCTGTGTCCTGCATGAAAAGCATACTGAGCGTGTTTGCGGTCTTGTGTGTTCAGTCTTCGCGGTTGTTTGCGCAGCATGTTTTCCCACACTGGGCCGTGACTGAGCGCCGTCTCATCCCACTGCACTCAGGTACTCGTTCCAGGACGAGGAGGATATGTTCATGGTCGTGGACCTCCTGCTGGGAGGAGACCTCCGCTACCACCTGCAGCAGAACGTCCAGTTCAGCGAGGACGCAGTCAGACTCTACCTCTGTGAGATGACGCTGGCGCTGGACTACCTACAGAGCCAGCACATCATCCATAGGTATTTCTTTTCATTTCAATTCAAGGCCTCCAGCAGCTTTCAAGCTGTTGAAAAGTCTATGGCTATAAACAGGGCATGAAGTGTTCTTTTATATGGAAAACGCTTTCATAAATTTGCCCTTCAAACCCTTAGGAGACAGTTTCTGAAGGTTGTTTCATAAAGCAAAGTTAAAGCTGCACCCTTTTTTTTCTGCATAGAACTGCAAGATTGCAGTGGAGTAAAGGCTTTGGAGGTGGAAATAACAAACATATCTATGTGCATAGAGAAATGCAAATGTGTCCAGCAGACAAAGTCAAGTAAAAAGGCCTAAGTGTGCACAGTTGGGTCTATAATTATTTTGGAAATTAGACATTTTGTGATTTTGCAGTAGATTTGAAATAAAACAGGTGGGATGTGATTAAAGTGCAGACCTTCAACTTTAAGTCAGAGGGTTGAACAAAAGTGTTGAATTAAATGTTCAGGAATTCAAAGTCTCCTGTTTTCAGAGGCTCAGAAGCTATTGGAAAGTTGACTTTCAGTCAGTCCCACAGCCAGATGAGGTGTGTTTCCTCATTATTCCATGACGAATTAAGGAACAGCTCATGATCTGAAGCATACCACACTGTCTATCAAACACTGTGGAGTCAGTGTTGTTCCACTGGCGTGTATGCCTGCCTGTGGAACCGGCTCACTAATGTTTATTGATGATGTGACTGCTGATAGAAGCAGTACGGATGGACGATGCTTCACAGTGTAAATGGATTGTGACCCAAAGCATACCGCAAAAGCAATCCAAGAGTTTCTTGAGGCAAAGAAATTGAATATTGTTCACTGGCCAAGTCAGTCACCTGATCCCAACCCTATGGAGCAGGGGTGGGGAACCCCAGGCCTCAAGGGCCGGCGTCCTGCATGTATTAGATGTGTCCTTGATCCAACACAGCTCATTTAAATGGCTAAATTACCTCCTCAACATGTCTCCAGAGGCCTGGAAATGAACTAGTCATTTGATTCAGGTGTGTTGATCCAGGGTGAGATCTAAAACCTGCAGGACACCGGTCCTTGAGGCCTGGACTTCTCCACCCCTGCTATAGAGCAAAGGTGTCAAACATAAGACCTGGGGACCAGAATTGGCCCAGTGAGGACCCGCACTGGACAGCTTTGGAAAATGTGAAGGAGGGCAGAGTTTTTAACTGTATTTTCATGAGTGTTACAGCTTTTCCAACTGGTAAAGATGGCCATGTTACACCAAAGTAGATAAGTAATATATAAACAATTAAATGACAGTGTGGGGAAAAGAGGATTTTTTCCCATCTATTATTTCTGCTTTTTTTCATTTATTTTGTTCCGACAGTGGAAAATAAATAAATTTAAAAATTTGATTTCTTACAATTTGAGCCCAAAGAGTCATTGTGAAATATTTCATTCAGTTATTACAGCAACATTTCTTAAAAATGGCCTTTGATTTCTTATATTACTTTATATTTTATGTTTTAATATAAAGCAATTTAATGTGACTACTGTTGGTAATTCGTGCTATATAAATAAAATTGAATTGAATTAAATTAAATTCAATATTAAATGTCTCAGGGGATAAATGTGTAGTTAAACTGACAGAAAGGGGAGTTTCACTGGTCCCACCAGTTTTAGGTCACAGTGGGCTGTATGTGACCCACAATATAAAGTGACTTCCCTGCTATAAACCACAGCACCAGGCAGAAAACAACAAACAAACGGGAGACTGTGTATAAAAATGGCTGTAATTCCTAAACAGTTAATTTGGTGCCTTTTTTAAAACCCTTGAATAAAAGCAGAAAGTCTGCACTTCAATCACATCTTTATTGTTTGATGCATAATCCACTGTGGTGGTGTACAGAGGCGCAATTACGACATTGTAAAAATGCTTATGACTATATTTTATATACTGCTGTTTACTATTGTATACGACTTTTTTTGTCCTCTGAACTGAAAGAAGAATAAATTGACCAGTGTCCCAGACACTCCAGTTTTTGCCTGTAATACCTTGAAGAAAATAAAAACATTTCATTTCCAGCGTGACATTGGATGTCATGCCTTCTGGGTTTTGATTCACAGCGTGTTTACCCGAGAGAGACAGACGCATTAAACTCCCAAATACACCCATACGTATCCATAAGACGTGTTTGCAATGCTTTCCAAATACATTAGATGCTGCAGGGCCAGCCAGCGAGAACACGTAGCTTAACTGGATACAGTGAACTAGAATTTCCCCTGTGTGGTAAAAAAACACTGAAGATCAGCTCAAGGTTGTGTCTGTAACTTTCAGTATTCAAGAGGTTTTGTTTCATTGTGTTGTGGTTCTGCACCTTGCATCAGTATTACCAGTTATTTTTGAATGTGAGGAGTCAGGCCACACACTCGCTCTTAAACACCAGTGAGTGTTCTCCAAAAGTTGAATCTGTTCATCTGGACGTAGCGTTTTGTGGGAGAAACGTTTCGTCACTCATCCAAGTGACTTCTTCAGTCCAGATGAACAGATTCAACTTTTGGAGATTTACTTTCCTGGATGATTGAGAATGCATCAACACACCAGTGAGTGTTGTTTTCTGCTCTGAAAGGTTAATTTGTGAGAACATAAAAAGTCACAGTCCCTTTCTTTGCATTATATGTCGATCTCCAGGTTTTAAACGTGACTCATTTGTTTGAGGATGGATATTTTTGACCCAACGTTTATCTTCCTCATCTCCTTCCACTTGGATCTTACCGTTTTGAATTATATTCTGCCCCTCCCTCAGCCTGGTTCAGGGAGGGCTCTTCCTGTTAAAAGGCAGTTTTTCTTTCCCATTGTCACCAAGTGATTGCTCATAGGGGGTCGTCTGATTGTTGGGATTTTCTCTGTATTATTGTCGTGTCTTTACCTTACAACAAAAAGCACCTTTGCACACGATCTGATGTATCTATAAATTCATGGCCACAGTATGGCCAAGAATATATGTTGCCCTTTAGGACAGATTGGAAACAGGGTTTTGTGGCCCAACAAAAAACAAAATCTACTATTACTTTCAGCATGTTGCAGTTTAAGTGGTCTGAGAGGAAACTAGACTCCTTTACATCCACTGGTCTGTTTTCAGGCTTCAGAAAATCTAATCCATTAAGCAGCCTTTGACCATCACAGCTCGTTTCAGACTAGATCGGGAGAGTTTTTAAGCAGTACAAAGAGCGAAATATTCAATGCGCAAAGTAGAATTTAGTATTGCAATTAAAAGAAGATAATTTTAATGTAAAAGAATGTGGTAAAAATCCCCCTGAAGCTATAAGGGGCCTGTTACAGTGAAGAGCTGCAGGAGGAGTGATGTCTGTCTTCAAATTCTTCAATACTTTGTTTTATATTTTAGCCTAGTGCAGCTTTGACTTTATCAGGGGTCTGTAAGAGAAATTAAAATTTAATAACGTATAACATATTGATACAGCAGTCGCCCATTTACAGTTGGTGCAAACAGTAGCAGCAAGGTTACTCAAAACCACTTTATGCTGTATTAGCCCGGCTCCCCATTTGTTAAAGAAATCAAATTTAAAATTTCAGTCGTTACTTTTATGACTGAGATCTAAAGTGGAGTCATACAGAGCTTTGAACCCCTTATTTTCCACCCAGACCCTTCACGTTAGAGAATCTTGGGAATGAAAGGCTTAAGATAAAGTGAATGGCATACATTTATATACTTAGATTTAGATTTAAAGCCGTGGACCAAGCTAGCTTTTACTGTGAGAGCTACTCAGTCAGTGCCTCAGTTTGAAAGCTTTCAAAAGTCCAGTTCTGTTGTCAGATATAGTTATATTATAGTTTGGATGGCTAGTTTAAAATTCTGTGGAGTGCTTATTTTCTAAGTTATGTTCAGCATTAGTGTCCAGAATGGCAGTAAAGCTGGTTGTGCTTTAAACCAGGCCCGCTTTATGTGTCCCTGCAATAGGAGTATGCTGTGATTTCTTATTTTCAGTGAGAGTTACTCTGCGGCTGTGATGTCTGGTCTCAAAAACCAAAGAAATGGACGGCTGATATCACAGATGCAGTCTCTGTCTTTCTCTCATTTTAAAGTTGCCATTTTTTGTTATTGTTTTGTGAAACACCCTAGTTTACATTCTAGGTTTACAACAAGCATAAATGAGCCTTACACAAGCAAATGTCGGTTGATTGATATAGATATAGATATTTTTTTTATATTCAGTTTCTCACGAGTCTTGGTGTGAGTCTCAAATTGTAACCTTTTTTAAGGCGCTGAAGTTGCTGTTTTTATTTACTTTGCATACCTAAGGATGGGTCATATGGGTTTCTCTGTAATTGTCCCCATCCTTCATCCACAGTGGACTCAGTAAACACAGCTCTTTGTCCAGATATGCTGAGCGCAGCTGTAAGCGTGCGTGCAGTCCAGTCAGTGAAAGAGCTGCATCCCTGCAGGCTGCAGATTTAGAGCCACAGATGGCTGAAAAACTGTTTGAACCTTATTCAAAACCTTATGTGGGCTACATGTCTTCTTCCAGCAACTGTGTGTGTCCATATGCATGTGTCTGTGTGTCTGTGTGTTATTTATGTTGTGGGGACATAAATCTGTTTATATAGTCACACTGTGGGGACCTGCATCCCTTTTGGGGACAAAAAGCAATTCCCCCGAATCATAAATGATAAACATTTTAGTGCTACGACTTGGTTTAAAGTAAAGGTAGCGCGTTAATGTGAGGCCTCTGAATGCTGCAATGGACTGATACACTGAAGCATTCATCATACTTACATATTTGGCATCGTAATAAAAAAAAAGCACCTTTAAGAAGCAGAATAAAAAATAACATGCAAGAATATGGAAGCGAAAAGAATAGTATGGCATTTGGGTAAAACCTTGTATTTGCTTTTTTTGCTAAGAGTTAAAGAGGATTGTCACCTTCATGTCTGTGCAATACATCTAAAGCCGGAGCCTGAGCTTAAAACTCCTGCTCGTGCAAACTAAAGCTCATTATTAATAGATTGTGATGCACACAAAACTAGTGGGTCAAAAGTTTAAAACTGACGAGCTGACATTTGATCTCCACAGATTAGACTGCAGCCTAATTGATTCCAGCTTAAAGCCTTGTTTAGGAGTTGCTTGACACCTGTCACTTAGTTGCTAGTAGATATTCAATGCTCCGAGTGACTAGGTAACCCCTCAGTGTGTTTTGTCATTCCTCACCAAATATTGAGAAAATGGTGCTATTCTCTTCCTGTATGCGTACAGCTTCTTTGATATGTATCTGTGGCTCTCTTTAGGTTCTCAGACATGGCTGTCTGCAGTAGATATGCATCATTACACTTCTGCTGGCAGCCTCACGGAGATGACAAGTGTCTTCTGAAAGTGAAGCCAGAGTTTTCCCCCTCATTGTATAGTTGGCTAAACGTCTTCATCATATACATTTTAAATGGCTATAAATAGTAGCTAAAAACATGCTTCAGTGTTTTGTTCGTCCTCTTCTTAACGTGATGTTTTCTGCCATTGATTCAAGTGTGTGTGCCGTAATCTAGTCCCTTTGTATCAGTGCCCTCCTCCAGCACAACAGTTTTCTTCTACTCTGGAAGTTTTTGACAGGAGAATACTCTACAATTATTTTGTTGCACCAACTGAAGAAAAAAAAAAGGTGGGGGGGTCTCTGGTCTCCTAGCAACAGTCAGCTGCCACCATGCCCAAGGAGGTAAAATTAGTCCTGTGAGAAGAAAGGAAGTAGAATTGGAGAATCCCTTCTCTCTTCTCTCCTTTTTTATCCACTCTGCAAGTTAGATCACCTCACACTGAATTACTTTGTTCCTGTTCAAAATAAGAAATCACTTGGCGTGCAGCTTCATGTTAGACTGATGTCTCTGTGATAGCTGCAAAATAAATTAAGTGAATTCTGTACTTCAAACAGCGTTGCACGATGCTGTAGCTGGCACTGGTGCAGGGATTCCTCCTGTGAACATGCATGCATTTCCCTCCTGCTTTGTTCTGCTGGATCAGTCTGCAGCACCACCACCTCCGCTCCCCTCTACCAGTTTCAGCAGATATTCGCGTCAGTCGCACAGTCACCATGAACACACGTGTCCTGTGGGGTATGTAGATGCTCTCTGTAGACCGCATGTATTCTCCACACCAGCATGATGTACGGCATAATTAAATAAGCTGTGTGCGCTCTGTTAATTGCCCATGGAGTGTTTGAAGGGCTGGAAAATGTCAAGCTGTGTGTGTGTGTGTGTGTGTGTGTGTGTGTGTGTGTGTGTGTGTGTGTGTGTGTGTGTGTGTGTGTGTGTGTGTGTGTGTGTGTGTGTGTGTGTGTGTGTGTGTGTGTGTGTGTGTGTGTGTGTGCTCCTGGATATGTCCAGGGCTTGGGTGCTCAGTGTAATAAGCATGTGCAGACAAACCTGTTAGTCCCTCTGGGACAAACCTCTCCCGGGGATCAGCGTTGAGTGTGCTCTCACTCGCTCCGAAATGCAGGGAATGAAGGAATTTTCTGCTTGTTGACACAGATGTCCAAATCATGTTGTTCAAACATGTAATTCACACATGCATCAGCCTTCAAAACACCTCCCACACGCTTTAGCATCTACACATACTGTACATGTCTAATCCTGGTCTTTCCCACTTGACCACAAACTATGATGACGTGAGGTGCTGTTGATGGAGAGTTATGGGAGCAGATTAGACAGTTAGCAAATGCTTAAACTCACAAACACTTTTACTAATAACAACAACTTTTAAAGTGCATTTTGAACCGCACGTTTTAACAACTCTAGCATGAAAACTGCAGTTTTTGTTTTTGTTAATGAAGCCAGGGTTGGCAAATGTTTTCGGCTGTCCATAATTACATTACACATAGTGAAATGGTCTAAAGGGGAACTGGGTCTACCAGGTGTCCTCTC
This sequence comes from Oreochromis aureus, assembly GCF_013358895.1. Taxonomy (NCBI): domain Eukaryota; kingdom Metazoa; phylum Chordata; class Actinopteri; order Cichliformes; family Cichlidae; genus Oreochromis; species Oreochromis aureus. The sequence goes on along the minus strand of NC_052954.1, from coordinate 7,798,186 downwards.
AGTTCTGATTTCAGGCTGTATAAAATCCAGCACATGATTGGAGCTGGCGTGATTACAGGTCTTTTTAGACTAGAATAGCTACCACCAGGGCCTCAATGAAATAGACTCTTTTTAAGAGAGGTGTATGAGTGAGGCTGTTTTCAAATTCTCAAGTTGTGCAAGAGATGCATGCCAAGCTTATATCATGGAGGTTTTTTTAGCTTATTTAGCCCTGATTAATTCCTTCCAACATTTCTAATTGGAAATCTTTAAAACGTCCTGAAATGCTCACAGAATCATGAGATAACTTCAGACTTATTCGATACGTAAGATGATTGTAACTATGATCACATCAGCACCTTTGAATAAATGAGAGGCTGTTTAAATTGAAGCTGCGGTGCCACTGGATAGCTTAGATCAGGGGTCTCAAATCTGCAGCCCCAGAGCCACACGTGGAGATGTTTCCAATCTCTAGTGGTTCCATTTAGTTTCCACAGAAATCCAAATGGATAAGCTTAAAGGTGGCATTGATAACCCACATGCTCCGAAGGTCTATGTGATGTCATCCATAGGGGTTTAGAAAGCTGTAGGTCAGTTTACCTGTACACAGCAGGAACTCAGTGATGTGCTATTAAAATGCAAATAATGTCTTCTACTGATATTTGCATCAACATGTTTTAATGTTGTCTTTGTCTTTTTTAGAGATGTCAAGCCAGACAATATCCTATTGGATGAACAAGGTAAGGGTGTGAACAGTTTGCTCTGTTTATAAGACAGGATGTAAAACAAAACAGGACTTTTAGGCCTTCAGTATTTATCGTAGTTGTATTGTAGTTGTATAAGAGCACATTTAGACCACAGATCTGTCTGAAAGCATATCACAGTATTCTTTGTGCATTGTTTATTTATTTATTTGGTTATTGTCAGATACCTGTTATATTTTGTCATATGGCTCTTAATGAGTTTTATTCTGATTATACTATATGTATTCCTGCTATGTGCACACATTCCACCTTAAAACAGTTTCCTCTGGTCCTATTTCCATGTCATTTAAAGCTGCAATGTTAACAAAAGACCCCCACCCCCCACCGACTGTGTCATATCGATGGAGTGAATTCAGCAGTTTTAAAGCCGAAAAATCTTATCACAATGAATGACTTTAAGCTGTGTTTCTTTGTTCAACTGCATGTGATTCTAATGCTGTCTGTACCTCCCTGTGTGTGTGCGTCTGTGTTTTGTACTTCTCCTCCTATCTATACAATAAATATGTCTGTCGTGCATTTGTGTTTCTCAAAATCCTTCTATCAGCTTAAGCTGACAGAGGGATTTTGAAAAGTGCTTGATCATCAGGGGAAAACAGAAATTGTACAATAAATAAACCTTAGAGACGGCAGTGATGTTCCCAATCCGCTGCGACGAGTACGACACCCCAGAAACGACCGCAAGAAGGTCAGAGGAGTCGGGGACATCGGACTGACACACAAAATAATGAGGACACTTTGTCCTTACGTATCACATTCCAGCTTACTGAAAGGGGACGTTGTGTCCTCATTTGTTTCCTTCTCTTTTCACATGTGAAAATGTTTCCTTTTGATGTGAGTGAGATGTTTATTTAGAAAATGTTGATGGATTTTCGTGTTTCCTCAGGTCACGCTCACCTGACAGACTTCAACATAGCAACAATAATAAAAGACGGAGAGAGAGCCACGGCCTTAGCTGGAACCAAGCCCTACATGGGTAACTAAACATTTATACTGTGCATGAAAAAGAAAGCTACAAGAAAAGGGGGCCTAGTGTAATTAAGTTATTCTTTTCTTTGTAATTTTAAATGCTCAGTTGTACCATTTAACTGTCTCGGTTAGTTAAAGCTCCTAGAACTAATTGCTAGAAGGTGCCAGACGCTGTTCCTTCAATTTCTGAATACATTTTTACGCTCTCATTATCACTAAACAGGCGTGTGTGAATGATATCAAAGAAATTAAACATCCTGTTGATTTGTGAAAATTGGAGGCAAATGTTCCACTATTGTATTATGCGATTGCCGAGGAAAAATGTGCTTTTCTTATGACATTTTTGCAAAGGAACACTGCATGCACAGGCTGTCATTATACAAGCTTTTTCTTCAGAGTGTCTCTCTGCTGTGCTTTCAGCCCCAGAGATCTTCCAGTCTTTTGTGAGTGGAGGTACGGGCTACGCCTTTGAAGTAGACTGGTGGTCACTAGGGGTGACGATCTTCGAAGTGCTGCGCGGATGGGTGAGACATGATTGAAATCGCAGTTTTTATGTTATCGGGCTGCAAAAACGAACTCGCCTCCATTCATTCGCTCGTCTTTCTCTTCCTCAACTTGCTGCTTTTCCTCCTCTTGTCACCCTGTCTCTCTGCTAGAGGCCGTATGACATCCACGCCAGTAACTCGGTGGAATCGCTGATTCAGCTCTTCAGTACTGTCAGTGTCCAGTACAGCCCAGCCTGGCCCAAGGATCTGGTTTCACTACTGAGGAAGGTGAGTGGAGGACGATGGGGCATTATTAACTTCCACTTTTTTACACTTAAACACTTGAGTTTCCCACTGACAATAAAACTGCCATCAGTCATTTTGATTTGGCTCAGCATCTCAGTATAAATGGTGAACAACACCCGTCAATGGTGGTCACCTTCAGTCACTACGAGGTTGCACAAGTTGCCTGGTGGGATGAATATAATAATAAACGCGAATTCACTGTGTAATTGTGTAACTTTATTAGCAGCGTTCTCCTAAAATGCGGCAACAACAGTGGGAGTAACATCCTCCTCTCTGCCCCTTAATGCTCTCTATGGTCGCTATGGTAACGTGTAAATATTTCTTTCAAAATAAGACGCACAACTACAACATGGGAAAAGACCCAGGAAAACTGAGTTAACGATAAAAACCCTGAAAACTGTAAATTTTACACCCGAGCCTCAACTCTTGTGGCCCGGTACCAAACGACTCACGGTACCAGTCCGTGAGCCGGGGGTTGGGGACCGCTGTAATAAGGGACTCAAGTCATCTGATTGTGTTCTGAAGCAAAGTTGCTGAACGTCTGTCATCTTTCAGTTAAATCTCCATCCATCAGAAACTGCTAGATCTGCAAGGATCTGGCTGCACTCTGAAAATCAAATTAGTTAATGTGAATTTCTGTATACATAGTCAGTAACATCCGATTTATCACTGCTAATTCCTGTATTATTACAAAAGGATTGTGTGTAACTTGACTGAGTCCATCTTTTGCTGTCGCCTTGAAGACGGCGAGCTGACTGCGAGTGGTTGCTGACTCGTCTTTGAAGCAACCATTTCAAAAGCAGCGAGTTCACACGTTCGTTGCACACAGTTGCACTAACGTTTGGTTGTATTGCAAACTCTGTTGTTTTCCACAGTGTGACTGTAACACACAGCACCATCCTACTATGCAGCTAGTGCAAGGAAATTTGAAAAAGGTATGATAGGAACAACTGCTTATCCGTGATGTAATAAGATCCTCTTCACAGAAAGCACCTTTCTTTCTTCTATTGCTCTGTCACCCAGTGTGCACAGCTCAGAGACAGATACTGTCTATAGATTTTTTTTCCCTCTGCCTTTTTAGTTTAAAGAAGGAGTATAAAAGTAACCAAATTTAGTTACAAAGTTGCCAAGTTAGCAACCAGTGAGGTGAACTGAACAGGGACAGGGTCGTGAGTGAGAGGGATGTGAGTTGGACAAGCTGAGATGCATAATTTCTATATTTACAATAAAATAAATATCCGATTGCTAAAGCTGAAAAGCAAATATCTACCCAGTAAACAAATATCCAAATTGTCAAACATGTATGAACAGGCTTAGCGATCAGCTCTATTCTGACGCTCAGAACGACAAAGCTCACTAATCGCTCTCAACAAGGAATCCATTATCTCTCTTTATTAGCAAAGAGCAGTGTTTTTAGTTGGCTCAGGCCTTCACCTTGCTGGCAAAAACCTGTAATCTTAATTTTATGGCTTGTCTTTAATCAGGTTCACGTCTTCTTTACCAGCTGGTGTTTGTGCCAAGATTTCTTTCACGATGTCAGTATGCATCACTTTCGTCCAAGGTTTAGGAGAGAAGTCATAAACATTCGGTTTGGACGTTTTAATAAAATGTATATGAGCTAGCTGATAAATGGAAAGGTTAGGAATGTGAATGCCAGTCCCAGGAAACTAAAGTTACAGTTTTTAATTAAGTGAAGGCAGATTAACTCTGACCCGTGTTGCCTGAGTGCAGATGGTCTTCCTAAGAAAGAGGAGCAGGATGTAGAGGTAAAAAGGTCAGCGGAGCCTGTGGAACTGATGCTGCAGGTACTCTGTGTGTGCGTGAGTGTTGTGGGGAGGGGGAATGATCCGAGACCCCGAGGGCAAAGAAGGGATGGAGAAAAAAAATGACAGATGGGAATCTGAGGGATGAAAGCACAGAAACTGAGCGTGTGGGTGAGAGACGAAACAGTGCATGTGTATCTTTGTGTGCTAACTCATCATAACGAGTGTTTTAGTCTAATATTGAGGCTGAAAATGTTTTCTTAAAAGTGAAAGTGTGCCAGTTGGATGAGATAACTCCCTCTGGATCAAATGTTAATAATTCTGCTCCAAACTTTCCTTGCAATAAAAACCCACCTTATTCTGCTTTGCATCAGCGTGTTGTCATCTAAGCAAGCAAAACTGTTCTGGAAACAAGTCCTCTCCTCCCCTCTGGTGATATTTCTGTAGTTATTTGAAGACAAGATTTTCGAGTGGGGAAGGAAAACTGTGGCTTGTTCAGGAGGATACTCTTTGGCAGAGTGTAAGTGCAGAGCAGGAGTGCGTGCATGTGCTCTGCGTCTGAATGACTGAGTGTTCTGGACGGCGCGACGGTCTCTTCCGCTCTGCTGCTGATCGATTACCGTGTCTGGACTCCACCGAGACTGAGCTAACCGGCCCTGCAGGAGAAAACTGAATCAGCCTGTGACCAAAAGGAAGAAAATAAAGCGCAGGAAGCGAGCTAACACGACAACAAAAGCCACATCCCATTGTCATCTCCAGCGTTTTACCCCCGAGGTGAAAAATGAAGCAGATGGCATTCCATTTAAAAACACAACTGTATCAGCACCAGCTCTTCTTTTCTCCCTGGACTGTGCGACTCCATTCATGTGTGGTGTTCATCTGTTCTGATCAGTGCAACAATTTTGATTCAACCTGATTGGAGTCAGATTTGATTAACAATGCCTCCTGTTGGGGGATTTATTAGTAAAGGTGCATTCGCCTCCTGTTCAAATGTAGTGGCAACATAATTATTAGTTTTCTACGGAGAAGGAAGTAAAATTGTGTTTTGGTCAATTATTTCTATTTTTGCAATAATAAATCTTTTATTGTTGGGAAGCCTGTTTGTTTCCCCATAAATAATACCACATTTGTAGGTTGAGCAGCAGAGTTGAGTATGTGGGTTGTGCCCATGAAAAACTTGCCAAACCTTCTCTTGCTAGTGCCAAACAGCTTATTCTGCTGTTGGTTCTTGTTTAGAGCTCCTGGTACCCCAGGTACTGACAGTCAGGGGCCTGATTGGTCCTGTTCATCAATGAGTCGGGAGTCTTCCTACACCTGTTGAGTCGTACGGTCAAAATGTTGCAGTGTTGATTGCTGCACCAATAGGGTAACAGTTTTTAGCGGAGTGCAGTGACGGTGTGGGGCGGCAGAGATATCTCAAGATGATATTCTGCAGCCAGTGGCAATCCCATATCTCCACAGTCTGGGACCGAAGATGACGACACTCTCCGCAGAGCGAGGCTTATCATTGACTAGGATGGAATGACCTGCCTGCAGCCCTGACCTCAACCCCGCTGGGATCCGTTTGGATGTGCTGTTTGTGCCAGAGTGACTAACACATCCACATTGGCTGATTTGTGACAAATGAAAAATAGGATGTCATCACATAGCAGTGTGTGACCAAGCTGGAGACCGGCCATCCAAGCCCCTGTTTGTTAAAACAATAAACTGTTAAATTGCCAATATCTCTTTATTGTATTTCTTCAGGCTTCAACCATCCAATCTAAAAAATGACACCGGCCAAGAGTCAGTACCAGCTGTTTTATAAATGAAAGACTTTTATAAATGAAAGAAAGATTGTAGGAATAGTCTTAACCACTTGAGGTGAGGGCTCTTCAAAAAGAAATGAAGGTGCCTTTGACTCTCACACTGCCATGACCTGAAAACCTACACAGACAGATCATAAGAATGTATAGTGATAAAACTCAAAACCAAAAAAGCAGATTTCATGGTTTCAATATCTGCATGTCAGAAAGCCAAACACCTGCTATTAGCTAGATAAACATGCATGATCAAAAGGTTTTGACAGCAGATGTTAAATACTGGGGGGGGAGCACAAAAATGAAAGTGATACAGGGTCCTGGTAGTGTGCAGGCTGGCACACTATCCTGGTTTACTGGGACACTCAATGGGAATAAGTGTTTATTGAGGAAATGTATTTTAGCTTTTGTGCTGTTGTAGCTGAAAAACAGTTTAGAATAGTGACCAAAAATTACATCCTATATCTCTTAAACAATTTTCCAAATCCTCCATGGAAAGCATCAAAAATCCAATCTCCATCAGGTGTCCAACTCCAGGCCTCAATATCAGGTGTCCTGCAGGTTTTAGACATCACCCTGGTTAAAGCGCAAAGTTGTGTTGTTTTGTTTCTTGTGGACTTTGGAAATTTGCACAGCCCTGTGAATAATATTACTTTACATTATTAAAGTCATAAGCAAAGAAAAAGATTGAATATAGGTCTCCAATGATAAGTGAAATGAACTGCTCGTCACATTGAGAATGGTTGCTCAAGCTCACCCTCATATCCGCTCCCATTTTCTCTTCCCTTTGAAGAGATGATCCAGTTTAACTGTTCCTTTTATTAATGCAAGACTTCCAGCGTCTTGGGTTTGATCATTTTTATTAAAGCTAATAATCTTTATTTATAGTCTGTTTTTTTGACTCATGTGTTCACACAAGGCAGCAACTTCATAACAGACTCTACCAAAGCAGTGTAAGGTTCACAGTCCTGCGGGTTTAACATATCATTGAGTTCAACACATACAAGCATATTAGTAAGATATAGCAGATGAAAAGGGATGGCAGGTGGTAAAAAGGAAAGGAGGGAAAAAATAAAACTCATGTAAGGGTTTTATTTCACCTCCCATGGAGCGCAGCCTGGCTGTGAGCGAGGAGAGAAGTTGTGAAGGTGATGTTGCTACTCAGAAAGTGATGTTGATGAAGTGTGTGCTTGTGTGTGTCTTTTCCTTCCAGCTACTGACAGTGAACCCAGAGCATCGTTTCTCCAGCCTGTCTGACATGCAGACCGCTCCCTACCTCGCTGACGTCAACTGGGACGCTGTGTATGAGAAGAAAATAGAGGCTGGATTTGTTCCCAATGTTAGTGTAAAGCCATCGCATACCCCTCTCTCTCTCTCTCTCACTCACTCACTCACTCACTCACTCACTCACACACACACACACACACACACACACACACACACACACACACACACACTCTGAAGCACTCCTTCACGCTTACTGATCATAATGAGCATTTTTGGCAACTAAATAATGCACACTGCATGCAGCGTCTTTGCGGTGCACTCACCTTATATTCCTGCTTGCATGTCAGTGCATTCATGTGTGCTATTCCCTGTTGATGCTCAGAGTGTGTGCACTCTGTGGTCCATTTACGATGGATGCTGTTCCTCTGTTTGTTTCTAATTATCTCACGTACATCTCGCTCACACAGAAAGGTCGCCTACACTGCGACCCCACCTTCGAGCTGGAGGAGATGATCCTGGAGTCACGTCCTCTTCACAAGAAGAAAAAGAGGCTGGCAAAGAACCGATCACGAGACAACAGCAAGGATTCACAGTCTGTAAGTGACACGGTCCTCTGCACAGAGCTGCTGCGTCCGTTCTTTTATCTCATAAAGCAACACTTAGTGTGATACCTCTGGTACCAACAGCTTTGACTTTTATGCATAGAGGGCACAAACTAAACCATTAGTTTGCAATTAATTTGCTTCTTAGTGAGTCAAAAACAGTACAGCTAAAGAAACTTTTTAAACTGCAAGAGATGCAGACCAAAAATAGAAACACTGTTTGTGCCAACATATCACTTTTGTTCTTCCCACTTAAAATAACCTAAATTTCTTCTAGTACTGCTTATTTGTGATCAGTTCTCAAATCTGTTGAGAAAGAAGTGCCAAGGCAGTGTGTCGGTAGCTGTTGGTAGTTTTGATTTGATTATAATGCTTAAAATATACATGATCAGGCATAACATTATGACCTGTGACAGATGACATGATAACACTGATTATCTGTTCATCATGGCACCTGTTTGCAGCTGGGCCATATTAGGGAGCGAGTGAACATTTTGTCCACAAATTTGATGTTAGAAGCAGGAAAAATGGACAAGTGCGAGGATTTAATTAAGACTGACAAGAGCCAGATTATGATGGCTAGACGACTGGGTCAGAGCATCTCCAAAACCACAGCTCATGTGTTCCCACTCTGCAGTGGTTAGTATCAGAGATGGGCAGTAACGCGTTACTGTAATCTGATTACTTTTTTCAAGTAACGAATAATGTAAGGGATTACTATTGCAAAAACAGTAATTAGATTACCGTTACTTTCACGTAGGAACGCTGCGTTACTAAAACCGTGATTTTTTTGCGATAATGTCTCATGACAGTGACGTAAGCGAGTGCGACGTTCGTGACAACAGCTGTGTGCAGATCAACAATGGATAATATATCGAGTGCGGGAGAGAGTATGAGCGTGCAGCATTTAAAGCGTGGAAGTACTGACCTTATTTTGAGTTTGATTCCATAAAAAGTGACAAAAAACCCCCTAAACTTCAAAGCAAGCACCGAGTGCGCTACGACGTAATGTGAAATTCACAGAGAAACTCGCGGATTCTTCCACTGACCGCTGCAGCACACCTGCACCAGGGTAAACCTCTGCCTAACCCACTCCTGCTTTACAGGTGAAAATAGAGCAACAGGACCGCTAGTCTTTGATTTTATTTATTTTCTGCTGTGTTTTATTTGCATCTATTTGAAAGACTGAGTGTAAACACAAAAAAATATTTTATTTTATGTGCTGGAATGTGCAGAAAATAGGTTTAAATGTTAAACAAATTTCTTCCAGTCAGAGAATGTTGCATATAATTAAATTTTTGCTTGATGCATAAAGTTAAAAGATTTAAAGTTTAAAGTTTTAAAAGAGGCGTTTCCATTTGATTACATTTTGTATGATGGATTATGCAGAAAAAAAGTAGAATTGGGCTGAAAGATCTATCGCTTTATCACCTATTCAGGTTGTAAATCGTGTTTTTAAAAAGTAACTAAGTAATTAATTACTTTTGAAAATAAGTAATCAGTAAAGTAACGGGATTACTTTTTTGGGGACGTAATCAGTAATTAGTTACTGATTACTTTTTTCAAGTAACTTGACCAACACTGGTCAGTATCTATCAAAAGTGGCCCAAGGAAGGAACTGTGACAGGTGGGGAGCGATGGTTGGCCCGCGTGGTCCAATCCAACAGACGAGCTACCATAGCTCAAATTACAGAAAGCTTCTGATTGGTTCCAATAGAAAGGTGTCAAGGTGTATTTTTTTTTATTCCCTGATCTAAAGAATAGTGAAAACCAGAGAACTGGTAAACACTGTAACCAAAGAAAAGTCAATAAAAATAATAAAAATACAGGATCCTTGTCCTCAGAAAGGCAAAATGATCTCCATCTTCTTTCATATTTAGTAACAAGAGATGAAGTCCTCTTAGTACTCTTAGTAGTTATATAACCTCTGCATTAAAAGCACTATGTTCTGTTAAGGAGGATGATTTTGGAGCCACGAGTATGAAGGTGGAATTGAAGATGTCACTGCATCTGTTAAAAGGGCTTCATTCTCTTTGATGATACAAAGGGATAATTTTAGTTTTTTCATCTTCAAAAGAGTTATTTTCTCGTAGGCACCGATATGATTTGCTGTTTACCTGTTGTTTTGATCTTTGTAGCCTTACCTCCAGCAGATAAGTGTGGTTTTTGCTTTGTACAGTTAGGTTTTTGTTAAGTTTTGGACAATTACACATTTTCTATAGTGTTGCCTTTGTGCAGCACTGCAGTAGACTTTGAATCACAGTCCTTGTATGATTGTGCAGACTTTCAACTTAAGATCAAAGGGGTTTAACAAAAGCATTGCATTAACTGTTTAGGAATTAGAGTCATTTGAATACACAGTCTCTATTTTTAGAGACTGAAAAGACAAAGATTGTTTTTAGTACTTGCATGAAGCCTAGAACCCACGGACGTCACCCAATGGCCTTCTTGTCAAGTGTAAATGGTGGTTTTCCATATTGTGATAAGTCGTGTGGTTTTCCATTCATGAAAGCATCTCTCAATTGTAGCCTATGAAAGTTAAATGCCTGCCTCCTTGAGAAGTTTTTGCTCTGTGTCTCTCTGGTAGGCTTATTTTGTTTTTCAGCCTGATGATGGGCTCCTTCATTTCTATGTCAATCCATTTTTACAGAGTTTCAGTGAAAAACTACCAAGTAGCTTCCAAGTTCAACACTTCAGAATCAGCTTCGTATCTTTCATCTGCTTCAGCTCATGAAATAATGAGAGAACAGGGCATGAAACATCTCATCAATAACCTGCTTACTTTTGAGCCTCTAAATATGAATTCTTGTAATTCCTAAACAATTAATCCAAAGCTTTTTTTTCATAACCCTTAAATTAAAGGTGAAAGTCAAAATGTGTTTGATTGTCCAGATACATATGGACAGACTTAACTGTCATTGCTAAAAGCGAAAGATTATGAAGGGAACACCAGAAGAGTGGTATAAATAATTTTTACCCACTGCATTACTCATTGGTACAGTTTTTATGAAGAGCCCGGGCCATTCCAGGATAACAATGCAGCTCAGGCTTACCTTTGTCTCCGCTCTGTCACATCCTGTCAAAACTGTATATTTTTAGATTGGCAGTGAGCCAGTTGGCATCTTTTTTTTTTTAATGTTTTTTCCTCAGCTGTAGTGAATTACCTGTGCTCTTAGCTCTGTGATACAGTAGAAGGATAAAGTGAGACATACTCTACACAGATGCTGTACACCTGTCTAATCATGCTCATGTTCACAGAGGCAATAATTTCTCCTTTGCTGTCATACAGCTCAATTCCTATATTGTTAAATACTTGCTGTTGATCTTTGAAGTCTCAACCCCCACCGGTCCTGGCAGTTTGCGTCCCCCTACCTGAGCCTGTTCTTCCTGTTAAAACTGAGTTTTTTTCTTTCCACTGTCACCAAGTACTAACTTGATTGTTAGGCTACGTTCACACTGCACATCAAATCCGACTTTTTTGACCCTTTGCGACCCATGTCCGATCATGGTATGACAGTTTGAACAGCACAAATCTGATATTTTCAAATCCGATCTGGGTCACTTTCGTATGTGGTTTAATCCGATACATATCTGATGTCTTAGAAAGCGACTGCTGTTTGAATGGTCATGTCGCATTAAATCCGTCTTTTACGTCACTGACACAAGACAGACGCCAATTATCAGCGGCGGAGAAGACAAACGAGAAAGCATGGCGGCCATTGTTAAAGCACGGGCTCTCGTTTTTCTCAGTGTCCTTCTTTCTCTAATTAATTTGTCAAAATTCTGTCGGTTACGACTGTGCAGAAATTGATAGACTGCTGCAACAACACCTACTAGCTCTGTAGCCGCCATTTTTACTTCAATAAACAGAGCGCGTTGTGTGCAATGTCGTCTTTTGCGCATGCGCGCTGCTTTGAGGGCTGTGAACCGTTCACATTAGAGCGCGTTTGCTGTCACATTTTATTTCTAGTGTGAACAAGCAGACAAAAGAAATCGGATTTGATCAAAAAATCGGAATTGAGCGTTAAGACCTGCAGTGTGAACGTAGCCTTAGAGTTCTCTATTTCTCACTTTACAATATAAAGAGCCTTGAGCCAGCTGTTGTTGTGATTTCGCACTGTACAATTAAAATTGAATTGAATTAATAGGCTGTTCTGTTAAAGGATGAAATGAATAATCCCCAAAAAAGAAAATTATTGCAGTTTAAATGTTACCAATTTCAATTTCAGTTCCAACAACTACAGCAAAACAAAAGGATTTTGAGGTAGCAGATGAATAGCAATGCAAGATATAAATGTCCTCTTCATTTCGCCTTAATACGTGATGAGGTCTGCTGTCTGATTTGTGTGTGCTGTGAGCAGGATCAGAGCGTAACTGCAGCAGTGCAGTCTCTGTTTCTTTGCCTTGGTGTTATGTTTGATTGAGACATTATTTACCACAGACGGGAGATGTCCTCTCTGTATTTATGAAAAGCAGCCTGCACCCATCAGACGCTCATCATGACATCAGCGCATGTGCGTGTGTCACGTGTTATCTGGGCTGATGAACATGTGCAAAGAGCGTGCACCTCTAACAATAGGGTTGTGAGACGCTGTGTGTGGAGCACATGTGTGTGCCCGCTTGCGTGTACTCATACTGCGTTATTACTGAGATTATTAAATTATGAAGCCTTCGGTGCTGTTGTCATGGCCCCAAGTGCTTTTGGAAATATGAGCTTCTATTTTCGTCTTGGGCCAAACATCCAATTTGAGGAGAGCTCACAAACAATTCATGACTTGTTTAAAAGAGCAACGGGGGGGAAGGATGAATATCCCTGGGAGGTCACGCACTTGACAGATTGAAGTTGACGTCAAGTTTTGTTTTTGTTTTTTTTAAATCTGCGGTTCTCGATGATGCTGATGATGATGAGGTCGATGTGTAAGATGACGATGAGTGTGCTTTGTCTGTCATCTGCCTGCAGGAGAACGACTATCTACAGGAGTGCCTTGAAGTGGTGCAGCAAGAGTTCATGATCTTCAACCGAGAGAAGTAAGAGAGCAGAAGAGCAGCAGACCGTCTATAACATGGGCTAAAAGCAGAGGTTTCTTTTTTTTATTCAACACAGCCAGAATGAAATTAGCTACCATTAGTGTCATCCTTTTAGAACGAATGCAAAGGACAGAAACATTCCTGCGACTTGCCTTGTTTGCCCTTTAAACAATCGGATTGATATCCTCAGCTGGAGCTAAATTTAATCTTCTTTCATGTTTCTTTTCTTAGATTGTGAGGCAACATAGGGGTTCATTTGTCTTTGATCTTAAAGCTATCTCGCAACCTCTTATTTTGGAGGAGCAGCAATCATATATTTAGAAAAACCAACGGCAGTAATTTAGCTAAATTAGTGACACTTTATTTGTAGTTAAAACCAGATATTTTGCCCTTAAACCCCTGAGACAAGAGGTCGGCACATTTTACTGTTTCCTTTATTAAATTACATAAAATCAAAGACAAATTGAGACTTATATACAGCAGTCTAAGGTAACAAAGCATCTTTGTCCTTGTCCTTGTCTCCCTTGTTAGAATCACCAGTCAGCTTAACAGTTATGTCACAATCATGTCAATCAGGAGCCAATGCAGGCACAAGGAGAAGAGGCTCAGTTGATCAGGAGGACCAAAGCAGGTTCTGGCTTCCTGCTCTAAAGTGTCGGCACTAACCAGTATGCTAGCATTCAGTCCTGTAATAATACATCGTTTCAAATATGTTATGGTTCTTGTTTTCCAAGGTGCTGCTGGTGCTGAGAAACATCTGGGAAAAAAATGCAAAAAAATATAAATTTCTTACAACCTACGCCTGTAGATATTATATCAAAATTATACGCCTTTACTGTTTAATCATGAAAGTGTCTCCTTTTACATTTTTCCCCTCTTTTAGATTTATTTGCATGTTTATTTCATAAGATATTCGTGTAGGAGACGGACAAAAAGCAGAGTCCTACACAACGTCTAACTTGTGAAAATAAACAGTCGTGTGAAAAAAGTTTCAGAGGACTTTTTGCAGTCCTGTAAAAAGCTAAGTACACCCTTACTGCTTCCATAGGAATTAAGAGTATAAGTAGCTGCTGCGAATCAAATGCACTTGATTAATTGGTCAACAGGAAGTATGGACACGAGTCTTTAGGTCTGGAACATTCACGTATGTGACAATGCCACAATCAATCAAGGAGTCTTCAATGCAATGCTCAGCGAAACTGCAAAAAACCTGCATCTCAGACTGTACAGGCGTCAGTTAGAATGTTACATTTCATGACAGTACGATTAGAAAATGAGTAAGCAGGGGTGGTTTGTTAAAAAGGGTTGCCAGGAGAAAGCTTGAATTCACTGGATGCAAAGGTTTGCTTTGGAAAGATACAACTGAACGAACTACAAGACTTCTGTAATTATGTCTTTTAAACATAGAAGACTAAAATGGAGATGTTTGTCTATAATGAGCAGTGCCATGTTTGACCTAACCCAAACCAGATCATCAGCTCAAACTCCTTATAACAACGGCCAAGCACGGTGGTGGAGGGGTGATGGGTTTGGTTTTGGGGTTTTTTTCGCAACCATGGGACCTGGATACCTCACAGTCGACCATGAACTGCTCTGTATACCAAAGTATTCTAGAGTCAAATGAGACCATGCGTGTCAGCTAAAGCGTGGCAGAAACTGGGTCATGCAACATGACAACGGTGCTAAGTGCATCATCAAATTTACAACAGAATGGCTAAAAAAAAGAAAGGAATCAAGGTGTTACTATGACCCAGACCTCAAACCAACTAAAATGCTTCAGCAGGATCTTAAGAGGTTGTTGTTGTTGTTCAGAAGAAAGATGGCCAGTGGAAAAAACAAACAAACAAAAACTAACCCTTCATATTAAATTTAATAGGATCTCACTCAGTTCCAGTACCATTAAAACCTGTAAAAAGCCTCCCAAATATATTAAACAACTTTTAAAAAAAAACAACAACTATATGGATAAAAAACCAATATGGATCGAGTGTAATATCTTGTATGATAAAAATGCTGAGGATGCCAGTTTCATACGATAGTATAAGGAATGTACATTGTATGCGACATATAATACATAAATATTTACTACATTTCTTTTCTGTATGGGCGATTTCATTTCTTTTTTCCACCTTTTCCGCCTCCGTTGTGTTTGTTACGTTGCAGATACAGCACACAATCAAACATTTCTGACTGTGCATACTGATTGTTTGACTAATCTGGAGGTTTGTTTAAGACCCGTCTGATTGTTTTGACTGCTCCAGTTTCTCCTGCTGTCAGACTTTGCTGCAGCGATATCAGTGTATTTTCCCCCCTACGTGTCCACACGCACTTTCAAAACTAAGGCGGCACAATAACAATTCATGATGATAGTCAGATCTATAAAAATAAATCTGCACTTCAAAGGTTTGCAGTCATAATGATGAGTTAAAAAAAAAACCTGTCACCTTTACTTATACCATGACTGCTTTGGTGAATGTGGGGCTGACACTGGAAATGCCCGTAAGATTGCAGTGGGAACACTGTCAGATGGAAAGTTAAGGGCTGCCATATGTGAACAGGTACAGCAAATGCTAATTTAATCCTCCAGTGATTCAAAAACAAAAAAACACAAGAGCATGCAGCATAGAGTTACTGGTATAGGAAGAAAAGCATTACATATTAGTCCAGACCTGTACGACAGCCAAGCTTCTGTAATGAAATGACTCGGTTATGTAAATCAGAGATGACAGGAGGCTTTTTAAGAGTGTAGCTAAATATAATGCATCTAATGTTTTCTTTACATCTGCAGAATACACACTGCACGACATAAATTACTACTTTACAGTCCATTTATCATAGAATGTATCTCTTTGTATGTGAAGTGAGCAATATTGGTTCAGTGCTGCTCTAAATTATTGCCTCATTTATTATTGACCAGGTCCTGCCGCTGCAATGTTACTGCAGTCCTCCTCTATGGCAAATGTCTTAATATATCCTATTGGTCTGATTAATGGCATGTTACTTCTATTTATAATAGAGGGCATAATGTCTAGAATTATGCGCAGTGATATGCATTATATAGTAAAGTCTAAAGGCCTCTTGACTATTTTTCTGAGGATTTTATAGCTGAAAAGATTGGAAAAATAATGTAATTATACAACATGGGGGCGTATCTCGGCTGCCATCATAAATGTGGTGATTTCATATAGAGCCAGTTCACAGTTAGTTTATCTTGAATGGTTTGTATAGTGAGTTAATTATATTCAAAACTATAAGATGTATCCCCTCTGAGCAGGCGCTTGGTGACTGCGGGGAGGAAGAACTACCTTAGGACAGGAAGATGTCCAGGTTAGAGGCAGCCACCTGCAGCAGGCGAATGGAGAGTGAAGGGAAAGAGAAGAAAAGAAGTGCACAGGGCAAACATGCACACGTGTGTTTACATATTCATGAGTCACTGTTTCTCTCAGGTTGAAAAAGCGTCAGGAGGAGGGTCAGTCAGAGGCCGGGAATTATGACGCTAGCGGCGACGGGGACGGAGAGGCAGAAAGCGGAGCCGCCGATGAGGACGTGAACGAGCCAGAACCAGGACCGGAAGCTGATCCTGAGCAGGCGCCCGAGTCTGCCTCCAAACTGAGCATGTGCGGCTCAGTGTGTTCCTCCCCCGGCAGCTGCTAGCGCCACATCGCCTCACAGTGACGATGGCAGCTCTCTCTGGCGGCTGCGGTGTTTGTGCCATGCCAATAGATACCTTCTCACCTCTCTCTCATGTCGTAGCCTACAGCGGAGGAAACGGACAGCGTGGCAACTTGACGCACAGCAGCAGCTCCCAAAACGGTTCCCATCATTTACGCCCCCCGCCCCCCCATAGCATCTTTTTGGTAAGGCATGAATGAAGCGGAATCCCAGAGAGTCCCTGCCTATTGTACCTACCGCCCTAGAGTAAGCTCCAACTTCTATGCAATGTTACAGTATAGCATGACAAATAATAAGGTATCACTTACTAGGAGGTGTCGTTCCATAAGCAGAAAGCCACGCGAGCATGATGACATCCCGAGCAATAGCAGTCTGCGGCTTTTTGAATGAAGTTAGTGGTTTTGGTGGAGGTGCCTCCCTTTATTATCCCTGTTCCAGATCCGATGGGGGACGACTGAATTATTCAGCACACAAAGGCACTCGGTTTATTTTATTGCCTGTGTCTTCAGTTCAGTCTTCCCCCACTTTCATGTGATGTGTGCCCTAATTTGGAACATTTTTTTCCTCCTGGAGCGCCTTCCTCTTGTTGCAACACCTTCCTGTGATACATTTCCAGTAAGTGTTGATGGCTTTCTGCAGTCAGCAAAGACAGTGTGACTGGTTTCATGTTGTAAACCTGTTTAAAGTTGTGCCTGTCGATGATAATCGGTATTTGTTAATTACACCGTAGCCATGGATGCATTTTAGGGCAGATTTTCCTCTTTTAAGTCTTAACCAGCTAGCTGTTTTTTCTTTTTTCCCCTTCAGGCCTTTTTAGGACGATAAGGTACTGAAGTTAAAATCAGTCCAGCAATCAGAATGAAAGGTTGTGCTTGTCACTGTGTCCAAAACGCTTATGAAGATATAGTATTTTAGCCCTGCACCAAGCTCTGACCCAAAGAGGGTTCTGAAACTCAGCTCATTGCCAACAATGGCATCCTTTACAAATCTTTAAGAAAGCTCAGTTTGCTTTACTAGACTTCATCATCTTGTTAAGTGCTTGGTTTAGGATAAAGATCATCTCCCTGTAGAGGTTGGTTTGGGGTAGCTGTGCCCTGTCGGTACGTCAAACCGCATAGATGAGCTACTCTTTGATTGTCGTAGTGAGAGTGGTACATTTTAGGGTGGCGCCGTTAATCTCAGTCTGAGAATATGTAGCAAAAGACCACCTTAAAAACCCGAAGGCCTAACAAATTGAAAAACCGTGTAAATAGCATACAGTGTAGGTAATTAAACTCACCACAGTTTTATGTGGGACTGCTAACTCGACGTGTAAACTTAAGGAAGAGCTGTGTGAAGCTTCACACCACTTCATCCCGCTCTTCTTTCCAAGTGTGCAGGCACAACTTGTAGGCAATATATGCCAAAGCTTTTCTACCATTTGCAACCATTTCTAAGGAACTTTGAGTGTGTGAATGTATGTCTCTTTATCCCTCTGATAACATAAAGTCAGTTATTTCTGCAAGTGAAGACACCGTAATTTATACAATCATAATGTGATGATGTGCAAACTGTCTATTTCAGGTAATGCATCTTGGGAAATACACCTGTTTGCTGTCTTGATGCAGCATTTCCACCAGTAGAGCTGTTTACCCCGGCAGCTTTGACTGACCTTTGGGGGTTGGAGCCACAATTTAATGTTGCACTCAGTTAATTTTGTGCCATCGCCTGCTGTAATGTTAATTGTGAGGTGCAGACAGAACAGTGTTGGCTTAAGTGCATCTCTGCACTCCTAATGGATGATGAGGATGAAACCAGAGAGTTTTGCCACTCTGCTCGGTCAACGAATGGTCTAGTCTCCACAGTGTAATTAGTGGACATGAGTGAAATATCACACGAGCAGGTAAAACAGTATTAGCTACAATATTTGCTTCACTCTTTCTTTACTTTCGCCTAAACAGCTAACAGAAACAGTTAGTTAATGCCCAGCTGTTAACCAACTTGGTGATTGAAGCTTTCGTATTAAAAAAAATGATGTTCTTGTGCCCAACAGGGGGATTAATTTAGGCCCAGTGGCTTTCCGAGGAAGATCAATACTCATGTCTTTGTTTTAAATAAAGAGCTAGAGTAAGGTAGTGATTAGCCTAGCTTAACATAAAGAGTAGCCACAGGGCAAAACACCTTACCAAAACCTGTAAAAGCTTATAAGTTACCATTTGTCTTGTGTGATTAATTCTTATATAAATATTAATGTAGTGTTAATGTGCTCTGCTGGTTAAACAGCTAGATGTAGTGAATGAGTGGTCCTTAAAGGATGGATAAAACATTCAACATATAGCTACACCACTAACTGGGCTGCTGAACCACCAATGGTTTGATTTAGTTTCCAGTTTGAAACATCACATGCAGATCGTAAGAGAGCCAGATGGATCTGTACAGCAGGCTGTGGAGGGATTTCAGGCGATGGTCATCTGACAGGCAAGAGTTGTGATTTTGCTGGCAGGGCTGCTCCAGCTTTGTAACGTCTTTCTGTTTTTAAAGCTACAAATAAGAACTTGATGAATTCTGTGTTAATGTTCTTTCAGTGTTATAATGTGAGAGTTGCCTAGTAACAGATTGTTCTAACATAATTATGAAAAAAAGCCAAACTCTGATACATTTTATTCAAGTAATGTCACTTGATAGTAAAGTGTTACCAGTTGACATGTTTCAAATGGAAACTTAAATATGAATCTAAGATGAAATCCAAAGCACACAGAGCTCTGTATATTCTACTGTAATAATACATTAGCTCATTAATTCAGGTATGGGCTGCTTCACAATTTGACAGATCGATGTGTTAGCCTAGCACAGAGGGTATATTTTTACTAGGAGCGCAGTCGTGAAACTACAGTTTCGCACATGCAGGGTTGAAAAATATTTACAGTGTTCACAGTAACTCTGATATGATGTGAACATTGCATTAACCTCTATCAAAAGAGACAAAAGACAGTATCAAATTTGGCTTATGACATGTTTGCTCTTAGCTAGCTTGCTAACATTAGACGCTAGGATACGGAGACTTGTAATTACAGCTTTTTCACACCAGCCATTTTAATATGAAATACCAGGTAAACATGTTCTACAAATGCCATTAATGAAGGTTCTGTTATTTAAACTTTGAAAAGCTTTAATTAATGTGATAAGTTGACCTATATTTATTTAGCATTTTATGTCAAAATGGCTGCTGTGTGGTCACCATAGCTAATTTTAAGCTAACGTAATAGCTGATACTTTCAAAACGCAGGCTGACTGCTTGTTAAAGTTTTTTGTCTTTTTTTAATAAAATGGATCTATTATTAAGTGCTTGTTGAATTTTTAAATCTCCAATAAAACTCAGACAAGTAGGAAGTTGATAAAATGATGTAACTTCCACTGTTAAGCTAGGCTAACGGTTTCCCAGCTCTAGCTGTGCAGTTGACGCTCAAACCTGAATGACAGATGCCTTGTGACCTTGTTCCCAAAGGGAAAGCAAATGGGTGTATTTCCCAAAAGTAAGCTGTTTCTTAAAACACTACATTATGATTAGATTAAGAAGCTTTCTTAAAGAGACATGAAATGTTATCTTCCAAGTCTGCCAAAACGTGTGAGAAATTGAATAGTCTTGAGCCCTGTGCTTTTATTTTGCATGTACCTTTACAGTATAAGCCTGTTTTTTGCCAAAGCCTGGAGCTTGAGCCCTACCGGCTGATTTGTGCATGCACAAGCTTTTGGTAATAGCATACCTCGACGCTCACCTGATTATCGACACAGTCCAAAATCAGAGTATAACCGGCCTGCGTGACTGTTTCTGGACAGTGAGTTTTGTGAACTTTAAGCTGTACAAATCGTATAATCCCAGTGTTACATGGATGGCATGATATTTTAGATGATATGCAGTACCTTTTTGACATCCTGTAGGTTGTCTTAATGCTTTGTTCCAAGTATACAGGCTCGTACCCTCATGGTGAGTGGAATGAGGTCAGCAGCTGTGTGTCTGTTGTGGATTAAGTGTTGCATTGTTGTCTCTGCAGCAGAAGATGAAGATTTGAAACTGGGGCAAGTTTTCACTTCACCTCAATACAGAAATTGCTGCATTAAAAAAGAAAAAAACAAAATAAAACTGATTGTCTCCATTTGTGGTTATTTCTCAGACTCTGTCGGCACAGCATCAGACTCATCGTAGGCCCGAGGAGCGTGTGGAAAAATGTGTTAATTATGTAAATGGAAAATATTTGATTTTAACAGTTGATTTAGGCGTAGTTTTTCTCAAAGCTACACCAAACTGATCTAGACTTTCGTTCCTTGATATCTGTGATCATTCCTACTTGGATCGTGCTTGCAAACCCTCCTGACATATTTCTTCATGTATTAATGTTCTGTGTTTTAAAACGAGCCGTCGTGCTATAGGGTTTGACCAGCAGCAGCATGTCTCAACCATTTTCTCACCAACTCTTTTGAGATTCTGTAGGTGTCTTAACTCTGTGGATACAGTTTGAAACTCAGTGCCCCATCGAGAAAAGAAATCGAGAAGAAAAATGTGATCCATGCCACTCGTTTCCTCCCTTATGATCCTACTTTGCATAATGTTCTTGTGCTGCAGGATTTTTACAGGGAATCAGTGAAAGGCCTTGTTGCTGAAACGGAAACTGCTCCATGTGTTCAGAAAACATGCTGCTTCAATCGCTTTGATAACGAAAATAAATCTCCTTCCAGTAATTTGGTGTGTGTGTGTGTGTGTCATTTTTACCCAAATGCAGCTTTAATGGCAAAGTTTGTTTGCGGACAGTAGGGGGCAGTGAAGAGCAGGGGCATGTACTGGGTGAACAGAGGCATCCCTAGTGAACTGATCTCTAAATAGCAGTGTACAGTGAAGAGGAATCCAGGACTGGCTAGAATAGAGACGAGGCTGTCACAGGATTTGTAACTATACATAATGCAGAGGCTTGGCTTTGTTCAAAACAATTCCTCTTTTTTTTCTTGTACGATACAAACTTCATATGGAAAAATAAAGAATCAATGGATACACAGTTTTGAGTTTTTTCTTTAAAAAGAAAATTCAAAGTCCACCCTATATGGATGTCTGCTTGGCTCAGGACTGGCTTCTCTCCCCTGGATCTTCAAGGATGTCCACAGCCGTCTTTCCCACATTGTCCATCAGGTGGCGCCACTTTGGGGCCTCAATGGCATCCAGAAGAGCAGCCAGCTCAACCTCCAATTTTTCAACCGTGTCCTCCACTTGCTGCAGGAAGCGTGAGACATACGCGGTTGACAAATAAATAATACATTAATAAGTTGTAGTATGAATAATAGAATCATCACTGATGAATAATGAATCTGAATGAATAAAACAGTTTCCCAAAACTGCTGGTAACGTAAGGTAAGATCTGAGTAAGACTGGGGTTTGCCGGATGAGATGAATGTAGAGATCTGGAGTAGATCACTAGTGTATTAAAAAAGTTATGAAAAAAATTTATTTTGTAGGAAATCTTGAGGAATTTTAGGTATTCATTCTGACAAAACCAAGGAGGGAGGGAGTTCCAAACCCTGATGGTTTCAAACCACTGAGGCCTAAATGTGAGGTTAGATTAGAAACTACACCTTCTCCACTACATCCAGGCGGTGGTGAAGATTCGTGTGCTCCTGACAGGCGCTTGAACGCACCGCTCGAGGCAGAAGGTCGGGCTCAGGACCTGAAAACACATTAGATGTATACTCAGTGTTACAGATGCACAGTATAAGCAAACAAGATGTAATAATAAATCATGAAAGGTACTCGTGCTTTAATAATATGCTGATTTTAACACAGTATGAGAGACGAGAATAAGGAGATGTATTTATTCCTGTGAGCTTAACAAAACTTTAATCACACACTAAAGGAACTGCTCCAGTATGGGAAGTTAAAGAGAGAGGTCACATTATTGCTGAGGTATAAAAGTAAACATCAGTGCCTTTGTCACGCCACAATACAGCCAGCTGATTAGGAGAACTGAACTAAAAGATCGATCACTCATCTGTTTTATATCAGCTCAGAGTTGTGTAATCCTAGGCTCACTGTGTTCACGCAGGACTGGAGGTAAATTAGAACAATACAACTGCATGCAAAGATAACGCAAAAGCAGGCATGTTTTTACAGGACCACCATGGTGGCATGCAGCTGCTGGTCACAGGTTAATAATGCACGGGAAGCATATCATTTAAACATGACCGTGTCTTAGCAGTGCATAGCCATAAGATATGGAATCTGCCATTTACCTACAACTCTGGGCAATCTTAATAGGGCTGTTATCCCCCAAAAGCATGAATGCATTTAAAAATAGTGCAAACTTCAAATAATAACCACATGGGTGTGGTTCAAACTGAATATTCTTGCCAACATACTGTAGCTTTACGAAGAATAATGTACAAACTCTTGCCTCTTGTTTCTAACATCCCAGAAACCCCTAAATAAGAAATAAAGGCACTTCCTGTCAACATTGCTCCTATCTATGTGTCCAAAGTGTTTTATATACACAATATTTGCCAACCTAAAACCCTTTATTGGCAAACCCTGTGGAGTTTACCACATCATGGGAAATGTTAACAGTCTGATGAAAATCTTGATGGGTCTTGAAGGATAATCATTCAGAAATAAAATTAAATCCAATTAAATCCAGTTCATTCGTGCTTTATGAGATAATAGCCGTACTTGGCTGGTGTGGTGGGTAAACAATAGAGTTCCTATCTTGTGGCCATGCATTACTAAGATGTTGCCACAGTGCCTTATTAACTTGTGGTTAGGACTTCATTATCACATTCTCATGTATCAAGTCAAGCAAAATTTTGTGGCTACCCAATAATATTTTTTCCATCCATGCCACCAAAAAGGCTCTGGATTTGTTGGCTTGAGTGGCAGATCGAGGCTTTGTCAAACTGTTTCAAAAACCAAGAGAGAAGAGGAGTTAAAAGACAACAAGACTGGAGGGAAATATGAGAAGAACAAGAGTTCATGGTGAGGTGAATTAGTCTAAGGACAAAAAACACTCCCAAACTGGTGTCTGTGCTAGCTAGCTCACATCTATCATCATCTCTACATTTCTCTCACTGAGTGTTTGAGGATGAAAATGTATTTCCTGCTCTGTCTGAGAGGTTTTAGAGGAGCTTGTGGCTGATTTTGTTACCTTCAGACAAAGCCAGTCTAATTATTTCTTATGTTTTCCACTATTTCTATGAAGCTAAGCTAAACGACTGACTGTAGTTTGAAGTTTTGTTTGACTAAACACTAAAAACATGATGACGAATTAGAACTGAAGTCCTTATATATCACAGACATATAGCTTAACAGACGATAATTCTTTCTAGTCAAGCTGAAGATGTTTTTGACAAACAGGACTGAGTAAACCCTACGCCAAGTATTACTAAAACTATGTGAAACTTTTCTTTTTTAAGTTTTTGTGTTTTTTCTGTGTCATTAACATTAATATTATAGAGAATATTAATATATGTCAAATATAAATGAATTATTCTGAAGGTTAAATAATCAGCCTGCAGATAAAACCTTCAGATTGCCTGCAAACATGTGAATCCAGTGAGGTACCATGTGTACTATTAATGGGATTTTAAGTTATTGACCAAAGAAATCATTACGGGTGCTGTGTCCCTTAAGTCCCTTGGATGTGTCTTTTAAATATATATATGTTACATGCAGCGTTTGGCCATGCAAACATAATGGTACTCCATGTAAACAAGCTCAAGAATTACAGGTTGGGTTTAGTTTGTCTTCAAAACTGAAAAGGTTTCTGTGCTGCTTGACTTTAGCTTGCAAAGAAAACAAATAAATATCTAAGTATATATTATTGTTACATGTCCTTATAAAGAAACAAGTCTTTGTCATCTCACTATACATAAACAAAGGACATGAATTTAATGTAGAGCTGAAACCTAACCAGAGGAAATGTGCTTTTAGCTTATGTTGCTTATCTGCTTGTTTCCAAATGCAATGCTCCTTTTAACAGTTTATATTTTCTTGAATTATGTGACTCTTTAGTTAAACAGCAGCTGATTGATCAGGCGTACTTGAAGGCCACAGTTAGTATGCTGAGGAGACAGCCGTGATGCTTGGTGTTAATTCGCTTCAGCAGGCCAGAGAGGGCCACATGCATTGTCCCAGGCATTTCCCTTCTCACAGTTAAGTTTCCAATTATCTGTTTCTCTTTGAAGCCTGGGTATTTGGGGGAAGCTTCCGTTCACTTGCAGCTCTCTGCTTCTTTTTTAATGTCTTCTTATCGGCGACAGGCCAAGCTCCCCTTGATAGTATTTATTCTTTATAAAGTAAAGTGACTGTCTCATCCATTGGCTGAATGCTTGCAGCTGTGCCGTCACTCTCATTTAGAAACAACGAAACACTTGGTGTGAATGTAGACGGCTAAAGCTTGACAACATGCGCAGTTATTGAGGATTAGTGAGCTTTATGAAGTGTTTGGCTGACCCTGACCCCTAACTAAGTATTGTAGTTAGGGGTCAATTAGTCATTTTTTCTTTTGTGGCCAACACACAAAGAGTTGACGACTTTCACTGAGCCATTTCCAACTGCATGAACATCCTTTGTTTAACAAGACTACATCTTTTCTCATCTCATGCCTCTACATTGTAATGTCCTCTATATTTAGTATGAAAGGTTCAAATGGTCAAACGTATGGAAGTATTCATCTTAGACAAAAACAGCACAAGTTAAGCAGAGATACTGTGGCTTTGTTCATCTTCTAGTCATTTAAAGAGCTGGTAATTTCTAGGTATTATGATTTGGAGCAGTGAATAAATACATCATAAAGTTATATACAAACTACTGACGCCTTAGTTCAACATTGACAACTAAACTAAAGCCTCCCCCAGCAGTTGGTCTGTATCTCTTTCTGTACATTGTACTGCTCTGTTCAGCTGTACCTGAACATCAAGCTGCCCTGATTTTACTACAACCTCTCATGGAAACATTTTTACAAGCACCATTATGGTGTCCAGAGAGTGCCAAGTTCAGTACATGCAGGAAACGGGCCAAGAAAGAGCGATGGATGATGGAAGGTACATTAAATTCATCAGGCTTCCCAGCGAGCGGACTAAGCAGATGTCTTCCTCAGTGTGTGCTCTGCAGTGGGGGTTTTGTTGCACTCGCTCTTGTGTATGAGGACTTGGCAAAGCTCGCTGCTTTGATTTGACAGTGACAGATGAATTATGAAAAGTCTGCAAAAGACATGAAGTTTTCCTACACTGGATCTACACTAAAGAGCCAGATGTGAATTTATCAAAGTGGTGGTTCTCGCTGTTGGATCTCACAACAGCCACAATCTTTTGTTGTAGTGAATGTGCTGCTGGTTTCAAAATCAAAAACAACGGGGGGAAGAAACGGAGGGATCTGGTTGGGAGTGAGGGGGGCTGAAATTCCTCCAAACCACAGCTGCGCTTCCATCTAAGTGTCAGCGTCTACACAGCGCAGCCTGCTCTTTTAGAGTAAAACTTGCAACGGGGAGCTACATGCTGAAGTTTGTGATGTATGTGGCGCTCACTGAGTCTGCAAAAATGCAGATGCGATAAAAAGGGGCGGATGCGAAATCGCCAGCTTATGTTAACAAACAGCAAGAAGGCATTTGTTCCTGTTTATGTTGGCATGTGCTTTCAGGCCATCTCGCTGAAGACTGTTTTTGCTCTTTCAGAGCTCTTCCAAGAGGTTAAGAAATCACAAAACACCCCACTACTCCCGACACACATGCACACGTAAACACACATCAAGAAAACACACCACAGGAAAAGCAAACACAGATTTGATGATCTAATACAGCACCGTGCTGCAGCTGAGGACAAAGGTCAACGACCTGGTGTGTGTGTTCAGCGTGTTTGTATGTGATGCTTTTCGTGGCTCTCTATAGGAGAGCAGTTCAGCTGAGTGTAAAATTGAGAAGTCAATACAGGTCAGAGCTCACTGTTTAACTGACAGCCGCATTACTTTTAAAGTTTAAGCTATACGTCAGCTGACATTTCAGACCTTTCCTCCTTACTCCTTATAGCTGCTTCCACACTGCTGACATCCAAACTGACACTTCGGTTTGGTAACTTTACCTTCTCCTTTCAGTTTAAAACCTTCTGCAGTACTGGTCTGTTGTAGTAAAGAGCTGAGCATAAAAGCACAGTTGGTGATTTACCAGTGGACCCATGTTTCTACTTCTACCCACGGTCATGAGCTTTTGGTAATGACAGAAGGAATGAAATTACTTCCTCTGGGGTGGTGGTACTCTCAAATAGATATAGAGGGAGAAGCTTGGACATTTGGAAAGGGTTCAGAGTAAAACAGCCTCCTGGAAGCCTCCTAGAAGCAGAAGCAGGAGAGAATACATCCCTCGGCTGGCTTGGTCTTGGTATCCCACCAGAAGAGCTGGAGGAGGTGACTGGGAAGCGGGAGGTCATCCCTGCTTACACATGAATTATACTTCTGCGTCAGATCTACGTCGTAACTTATGCCATAACCAGAACCCCATTTTTACAGCCTTCTACGTAACCTGGCAGGCACCTCCTGAGAAGTATAACTACATGCTAGGTCGATGCATACCACAACGACTTGAATGGTGTGGAAGGTTGTGGTGTGGGGATACAAGATTCCGGTTACTGCATAAATTAGGACAGAGATTTATTGTAGAGGTCTAAATCAAGCTTTAGACTGCTGCCAAGGATGGATGGATGGATGCTAGATGGATGGCTGGCTGGCTGGATGGATGGATGATGCATGGATGATGCATCGATGATGGATGGATGGATGAATGGATGGATGGATGCTGGATGGATGGATGGATGGATGGCTGGCTGGCTGGCTGGCTGGCTGGATGGATGATGGATGGATGGATGGATGGATGGATGGATGGATGGATGGATGGATGGATGGGTGGATGGATGGATGGATGGATGGATGGCTGGCTGGCTGGCTGGCTGGCTGGATGGATGATGGATGGATGGATGGATGGATGGGTGGATGGAAGGATGGATGATGCATGGATGAATGGATGGATGGATGCTGGATGGATGGATGATGCATGGATGGATGGATGGATGGATGGATGATGCATGGATGGATGGATGGATGGATGGATGATGCATGGATGATGGATGGATGGATGCTGGATGGATGGATGGCTGCTGGATAGATGGATGGGTGGATGGAAGGATGGATGGATGGATGGATGGATGGATGGATGGGTGGATGGATGGATGGGTGGCTGCCTCAGTGGCATTCAGTGACTCCAGTTTAGTTGACACATCAGTCAGCTGAATGCTACTTTCAGCTGACTGTGAAATAACTAAAGACAGCACTACCCCTGCTTCACTTGAATATAATCAGCTGATTTCAGTTGACTTCACTTTTCACTGACTTTCAGGCTGACGCTTCCATTCTTTCATGTAAAAACAAACAAACTTGAACTATATTCAGCGTGTTAAGTTCATCAGAAAAGCCATCTGGTTTCTGTGCTTACAAGTCAACTGTCACGTCCACTGCTTTTGCCTCTTGCTCTGTGACAGTTCAACAGTTTTCACTACTTTTTCTATTTGTAGCATTTACATCTTTTCTTTTTTCAAGAAAATCCAACACACGAGTCTATAACTATTGTATGACCCCATTATCTTTTTATACTTAGTGTGTGAAATAAAAACGAAGCTTTTTAGATGACATCAACTGCTGCGTGTGTGTTTGTGTGTGTTCACTCTGTTTGCTTCCTGCAGTTGGCCATTCTTGTAGTATGAAGTCAGTGTAATTCACACTCTGAGGCTGTCACACACAGATTTGGCTCTGAGGGATTGTCCCACATATTTCTGAATTTCCATTAGATTTCGGTGACACTGGAACACGCAGAGCTTAGAAATGCTGGTTTGAAGCGGCAGATGAACACGATACATGAGGTGATTGTTTGAGAAATGCTGGCAACGTATTCGCTCAAGTGTAGCCAGAGCTGCAGTTAAATTAGTAACAGATGTGCTGGCAAAATCCCGAACACACTCAAACATGCATGATGTCAGTTTGGCTTTCATGTGAGCACACATGCACACACACACACACACACACACACACACACACACACACACACACACACACACACACACACACACACACACACACACACACACATCTGTAAACCTCTAAAGTCTATTGCACTGTGCTACAAACACATAGTGTATGTAGTAGAATGGAGTTGATCGGATGTATCTCCACTAAGCTGATCCATAAATCAGTTTTAGCAAATCAAAACGCTGATCTCTGTTCTGTGTTCTCTGACTCTTCCTGTCTGACCTGTGACCCCCACCCCCACCACATTTAACCCCATCCCTTACCTGCTGCGGCATAGCCAATCAGGAGAAGGAGGAATCCAATCGAGGAGCTAGAGGGGCAGCTCATGATGAAGACAGAAACCTGGTGGGCAGCTGGTGGCGAAGAGTGAGGAGTGTGAGAGAAAAGAAACAAAGAAGTGAGAGCCCCGAAATCACTTTAACTCAAAATTAGGACAAAAAACCAAAGATTTCTGCTCCCATAAAGCTCTTCCCCTCTCCCTCTCTGCCCCGTGTTCGGTCCTTTGCTCTCTAATCCTTCCCTCCCTGACTTGGTTGAGCTCACTTTCCTAATGAAAACATTAGAAGCGGGACAAAAAGTTCAGATTCTGGGAAGGGGCGGGAGAGATGTTCTGGGGAGGGGACTCGTCTTTTACAGCTGCACACTGGCAAGCCTTTAAACAAGGTTGTATTTAGTTTTGAGTTACTGGCATTCATCCTAAAAAGTACCTGTGGTGACTTGTTGTTTTTGTTTATTTGGAAGACAGCAAACTAGCCACTTTATTAGGTACAGGTGAGGACAAAATTATTAGACCCCCCACCAAATTTTCCCAACTGCTTTTTCAACAGAACAAGGGACTTTCAACACAGTATTTCTAAGCATTCTAGTTTTCTTTAGAAAGCATAAATGATTTCTTTTTGAGAAGAATTGGTGATGCCCACAAAGCAGGAGATAGACACACAAAGTTATCACAGCATTTCCAAGCATCAAGAAGTGGAGTGAGAAATATCATCAAGAAATTCAAGGAGAGCCACACAGTATAGAAGAAGCCTGGCAGAGGGAGGAAAAGATTTCAAAGACTGGAAAGAAAACTAGTGAGAGACGTGTCTAATGACAACTGCTAAAACACTCGTGAACGACTTAGTCAAGTCAGGAATTGGAGTCTCAAAGAAGACAGTCACTAAGAACTCTGCACAGGAGTGGACTGTGAGGAGGTTACACACCGAGAAAAACGCCCTCAAGCCAGACTAAAGTGTGCTAAGGACAACCTGGAGAAAGGTTATGCATACTGGAAGTGTGTCCTTTGGTCAGATGAGATGAAACTGTTTATATTTGGAGAAAGAACAATCAGAAGAACACTGTCCCCACAATGAAACACGGTGGTGGGAGTATTAGACTGTGGGGATTCTTCATTGTGTCTGGAACTGGGAATCTCATCAAAGTTTGAAGGAATCATGAAGAAAGAAGGATATATGAAGACTTTATTTGATTTTGTCTTCCAACGAGACGACAGCATGGGCTGGGATTGCTCAGGAGACAACTGCTAAGACACTGCAGGCTGTTATCCAGCAAAAAGGACACACATCAGGTGGGCTAACAGCCAATTACATGGCAGCAACTCGGTGCATTTAGGCTGTTAGAGATGATAAAGACAACATACTGAAGTTCAAACTGAACATCAGAATATGGAAGGAAAGTGATTAAAGTGATTTTGAATGTGGCAGACACACAGGACTAAGTGTTTGATATCTTCTGATCTTCTGTGATTTCCCCACAACCGTCTCTAGGATTTAAAAACAATGGTCCAAAAAGGAAAAAATATCCAGTGAGTTAAAGTCCTCTGGGTGAAAATGCCTTGTTGACATCATAGAATTAGCAAATAGGAACGCAGCAGTAACTCGAATAACTACTTGTTACAACCAAAGTATGCAGAAGAACTTCCTTCTCTCACCCCAACCGGTCGCAGCAGATGGCCCCGCCCCTCCCTGGGCCTGGTTCTGCTGGAGGTTTTTTCCTGTTGAAAGGGAGTGTTAAGGCAGTTCTGAAGACAACAGGACGTCCAACACGGTATCATCGAGGTGTACCTAACAAGGTGACCAGTGAGCGTATGTCCCAAAGTACAAGATTTCAAGGTTTTATTTATAACTCATAGCAGTGCTGTATTACACTGATTTACATCACTACCCTGCAGTGCATCCAATCTTATCTCTATCCAGACACAAGGTAAGACTGATGTAGACAATTTTCTTTTAATTTCAGTTTTATTATTCAAACAGTTTTTTGATCAAATCAAGAGAGGGTCTGAGGCTATCTGAGAAAATCCACCAGGAGGTTATTTCTGTTCAGCAGGAAGACGAAGAAATCAAAATCAATTCAGCAGCAGACAATGCCCTTTATAATCGCATTGATTGGTTCCTGTTATTCCCAGTAAACTGACTTCTCCTGCTCGCTCTCTCTGTGTCGATGACTCACACACAATGCCACACACAAACAGCAAAGACTGTTACGCATTATCTAACCTTATTAAGCCGGACTGTCTACAGCCTTCCTGCTCTGTGCTCATTTCTTTGGCTGCTTAAGCAGATCTACAGGTTAGGAAGCAGAAAACAACACTGGCGGAAAGTGAGCAAAGGGATCAGCGGAGAGAAAGAGAGTCAGCGGACATTTATGTCTGTTAGCCGATCCAAACCACAGATACAGGCCGAGGACACAGGAAAATATAGCTATGTGTCTCACACATGGCCGGCCTTTACAGAAGCATCAACAGGAAAACAGGATAAGAAAAACTGAAAGGGGCAAAAACACAAGGAAAGAACAATAATTTCATCCTGTCAGAGTAAATTTAATATGCCAGAAATCACAAGCAAACTTTTATATGCTGCATGTTCAAAAGGTTGGACACATTTAATAAAACATAAAGACAATTTCCCCAATTGCTATTTCATTTATTTAGAAAACACAACAACTGTAAATGTAGCAGTTAGCCTTAATATGAATGAAATCCACACACAAACACATATTATAGTCACCATGGTGTTGCATGGATACACACATATATATGTGTACCATTATAATTTTAAAGAACTGGAATTAGAACTGGAATTTGGAGCTCTCCTCCCCAACCCCCCTTTTTACAATCAACAGGCTAATAAATGTAAATATGTGTCAGACTTCACCCTGGGATCATTTAGCTAATGCATGTTTTCAGGCAGCAGACGCAACGTAAAGAACAGAGCATCTGCAGGAGCTCACAACCAGAGGATCACAGCCAGCATCACGCTGAGCCGCCGTGTGACAGACTGCTGGAAGCGAGGTCACCTTCCCACTGCCTATTTCTGTCCTCCTGTCCATACGTCTCTTTGTTTTCTACTGCGACGCCTGCCAGTAGTTATGATGACCAGATGTCACCACAGTCGTGGAGAGCTTAAGGGGACCCTCGGTGGTGGTCATTTCATCGTCTCCACCTCGACACGGATCTCATTATTGCGCCTCGCTGCCAATATGTGACCTCAGCTCTCTGGCATACACTGTGTTTTTGCCACTTTTGTAAGAAGCTAAATCTAATCTGAGTGAGATGTGTGGTGGTGTGTGTGAAGTCTGGTTTAGAGACAAGTCAATGTCTCATCGACAATGATCAAACTAAATCAAAGTAAACAGTTGTTATCGTCCATCTATTTTCTTCTGCGTATTCAATTAAGGTTTGTGATTGGGATGGAGCTGTCACAGGATAGGCAGGGTATCTACTTTAGGCCATCGTGTTAGCCATTCACACTCAAAACCAATTTCAGAATCACCTTTAAACCCAACTTACATGTCTTTGGACTGTGGGAGGAAGGCAGGGTATGCAAAGAAAGCCCACACAGATGCAGGGAGAATGTGCAAACAGTTGTATTCAAACCCAAAAATGTCTTACTATGACAAAACACTGCTAACCACTACACCACCATCGTCCAATGTCCTAATGGATATGATCTTAACCTAGCATTGTATCATCTTACATGATGGCTGTTGTATTTTTATCACCTGATTTTCACCAGCAGCATGATTTTGGCTGATGACTGGCATTTGTTCACTGATGCAATATATCAAAACAGAAAAACCAGCATATGTGTTGTGGTGGTTTATTGCTACACAAAATGTGCTTACTGAAAAATTGCAGAGCTTATAAAGTATTTTAGAACAACCAAACACTAAGCATGCATGACATTAAACCTCAGTACACTATGGCCTAAGTTGGCTTCTGGTTGTTTGGCTAATTTTGTATTTGAAGTGTTTATAAAGCTCTCGTTAGAGATGGGATCTATAACGTTGCTCCCTTTGTTAGTTTTATTTTAGCTAAATTTTTTTTAGACATTGGTCACTTTGACTTTCCTTATGGCTCAGTACAGATTGTGGTGAAAGTACTCTGCAGAGATATAGTGCCGCCCCTATAGTGCCTACAAATAGCCTACGTTGTGATCTTATCTTGTACCCGTCTGGTAATTCTGTTTGAGTGGTATTTCATGTGTATCTCAACAGCGATAAAAAGGAGCTGAGAGTTCAAACTCTAGCTGTTCTGTCACAACTTACAATTTATGGAGTTAGTGGGTGTAAATGATATACTGTTAGTTCTCAGCTGCCAGTCCAACTCTGGATGTCTTGGAGAAGATGGTTTCCCCAAACTACCACCTGACAGACACTTCTGACGAAGCAGATTGGCAGGTTTAGTGTGTATAAGCTGAAGGTAATATGAGACCAGTTATCTTGTACAGGTTTCCTTGAAATCAGGTTTTTCAAGATGTCATTGGACCATGAAAAACATTAACCAAAATTGACCATTTGCAGTGAAGTTGCAAAATTGATTGCACAGAGTCCCAATTCCACTTTCCTAACTGTTGTTGGAGCTTTTTTCCACACACAGCTGTCTAAAAAGGCAACAACTCATTAAGAAACTAATTGAAAATAAGCTTATCAGTTGCCAGTGAGACTCTGGTGACTGCTGGAAACACTGCTGCTCTTCAGGTTTTAGATTTTGACGCCTGATCAGAGCTGAGCAGTCTAAACCGCCGGTTTGGGCAAGTTCTCAGCTTTCCCTTTAGCGTCTGCTGTCTGGCAGCCTGTCTTTCTACAGTTCTACCATGTTCAGCTGTTCATTTGTGGTGCCAGAACATAGTCTCTCCTGTTGCAACATCCTTTTACACTTTCTTACAGATGTAAGCACTTACATCTGACAGCTGAATGGAAAATCTCCTGCAGTTTCCCTCCCTGTATCTCACAGAGGCTGCAACGACTGCATCACTTCGTGATACGAGAAATGCCACATAATGATGAAACTGCTGCAAGTGTCTCTTTTTTTAATTGATTTTGGTGGCAAAAAAAATCATGCATTTCTGATCCTCTATCTATTGTTGTCTCCTCTGTGTTGCTGAGCCTCCAGATCACTGCTTCCTAGATAAACCCTAAGTCTGTATCTATCTCCTTAGACAGTCTGATTAGCACTGCGTCACAAAAAGGGGAAGTAATCTCGGTGCGAGCACAGGAATAGAGCTCTGGGAGGGGCCGTGCCACCGGAGAAGCACTACATGGCCACCGCGCACATGTCCATGGGTAATCCCTTCTTAAATAGCCCCTTGACAGGAAAAGGAAGGAGCTGGGGCGTGGGACATTACGCCGTGGGAGCAGCACCAGTCAGTGTCCTCTTATTCCTCGGACACAACACAGCAGCAGGGACAGGAGAGGGATTCAGATACAGACACTTGTTGGACTCTAGGAAGAAGGTCCTCTGACCAGGATGAACTTTGCTGCTCAATTATTCTATTCGAGCTATTTGAGCGAGCGACTTGAGCGTTTGTACTCACCACGGCCGGCCCTTAAAGACAGCGAGGAGAATGACCCCTTCTGGCAGAGGTGGGAAATTACCTGTAGCCTTCTTCGGAGCCCCAGACCTCTCCCCCAACCAGATCAACCCTCTAGATTCAGATCTACCCTCAGAATTTTGAGGTAGCTCCTCCTTCTTAAATTACCTCCATTCCTCGTCTGCTGTGTCCAGTCTCTTCTTCAGCTTTAATTATAAGTGAAACTCAACAAAACCCACCGTATGTTCATGCTTGGCTGTTGCAGACTTCAAACTCAAAGATCCACATACTCTGGCCTTCTCCTTCTATCTCTCCATCTTCTCCCTGCTCTTCCTGCCAGCATCCCAACCCTTGGTAGTCCACCCTCTCTGCTTTTCTCGACCATAGCATCCTCTTTCATTTCAGGATATTGTGACAGATTTAGAGAAAGGAAGGAAGCTTTGATTTTAAGCTTTGGTGGATAACTGGCATTTCTTTGTGCCGCTGATAAATTACATCACATTCAGGGTCAAACAGATTTTACAAGTACACCTCAGTGTTTGACTTATACGGAAGATTACGACCATCAAGATTTAACAAGCAAACTGATCTTCCTCTGCCTCTTTGAGCACATTAAAAACTTCTGGAGCTTTTCGTGTTATACCCAAAGAGCTGAAAACAAAGCAGCCGACGAATGTAAGAAAGTTGTCGAAGCGTTGCCCGAAAGGATGCAGAACTGCACACTCAGTGATGCAACATCAGGAATACATATAGTCATGTAGTGCCAGGAGACATTTCCTTTCCCATATGATGAACTTTTTTTTATTCTTCAATCAGAAAAGGAAGCAGCTCAGCAGCCAGACAGGGCATTTTGTCTTTAAAAGGACATAAAGAAGCTGAGATAGTGCACTGATGAAAGCCTGGTGGGCTTAAATATCTCCTTCACTTTTAGCTTTGTCCTTACTTTTTGTGCTGTTTTATAATAAAATGAGCTACTTTTTCTTTTTTTTTTTTACTGTTTCAGCGCTTCATCTTCCCTTTTGATGAGGCTTTCTGAGGCTACCATGTTGCTCTTTGCCCTCCTTTGATGCTGTTTTTGAACTCTGCCTTTGAAGCAAAGCACCCTAATCACAGGTGCAGCCTTGGACTTTTCTTATTCATAGCCGTGTTAAGAGCACACACTGTGTGCTTGAATGATGGGGCTAAAAGAGTGAAGGACAAGTGGGGCAGAGAGCAGTAATGGACCCAGGAGACGAGGTGAAAGGTTGCCGTATTGTCTACGGCAAGATCATTGGGATATAAATAGAGCGAGATGTTCTCTGTAGAGAGAGCTGGCACCACTGAAGGATATTCAGACCGTTGTTTGGGAAAGCTACTCCACCTGGTGGCTATTGATCTTATTGTAGAACTGCACGCTCGCAAAAGCACCCTCGTCAGTCAGTTGTCTTATTTTACCTCACTGACGATGATCGGCATGGCTCCAACCTGTTTCAAAGTTTCAAACGTAGCTGATAACTATATGTGATCTGCTTTACTGAGTGACTGAGTTAATCCCCAATCAGTATAATCCTATTACTACGTCTATGCTGTGTAAAAGGCCTCTCCGTTGACAGTTTGACAGAAACATCCCGCGGGAGTCTGATCCAGTTTTGTGTTGTGTCATTTGAGTAAATCTGACCATACCCAACCTAACTTGTAATAAGCTATTTAAATGAATCGCGCAATTTGATTAGCTCCAACGGCCGTTTATAAATCATTCTGTCCTGCTATTACCACTAAATTGCCTTTTTAATCGCTTGTGTGTCTCCTAAAAGAGGAGCTGAATGACCCAATGAATCATAAGGTGACTTGTAATAGTAATCCATCACCGAGAGTGGAAGCAGGGTCGACGTGAAAGGTGAATCAATTCATCTTAGCCTGAAGAATGTGAGCGGACTGCCGGTGAGAGTGGTCGTATCGACGAAGCAAAGTGCGAAATTGTCACTTTTTCAAAGTTCTTACATCGAGTTACACTCAAAAAACATTTATGCATTACTCCTTATGCACTTTGTTGAAACATATTCAGTTTATACCAAGTACTTTTTCCTTAATGATTAATTATTTGAGTAAATAAACCTTTGATTTTATATATTTCAGGTGAATTATGCTCATAATTGTTGCTTCACATCTATGAGGGCAAACGATGTGCGATTATTAATAAAACTTGGAGCTGTAGTGATGATGTATACTTTTAAAATGTAGAAAATATCAGCTGATACTGTCTGCCAAAGGCCTCGCAACTCCGCCCTAGATTCTGGCTGACATCCAGAGGATAGAAATTAGAATTCGTGCCAATAAACTTTTGTTAAATTGTTTTCTTAAGCTGTTGGTCCGGTTTTAGTTTTTCTTTATATCTTAAAATTGTGTTAATTTGTCATGAATCAAGTAATAAATCAGATCTGCTTGACAGATGTTCTATTGTACTATATATAGTACTATGTTACTATTTCCAAAGTATACCCTGCTGTTAAAAAATGTTTAAAAAAAATTCCCTATCCTTCCGAAACGACTGGTTTAATAGTGGAAACCAGATACAAGCTGATTGCAAAGCTACTCACTGTGGAAAAACATGCAGCTGAAAACAGTAATCGGTTTTAAAAGTTCCCTCTGGTGGTGCATTTACGCACTTGGGAGAAATAACCTTCATGATTTGAGAGCTAGTGGACGCCAACAACCTGCTTAATTGGAAAAGCTATTATATTCACATCAGCGTTCTCACATCTGCTCACTTTTTATCTTCGGGTTTGGAAGATGCAAATCAAATCTCGCCATGGTCCAGCTCATGACTGTGTGGTACTTTGCTAAAGCCTCCGTGTGTTATTTTGCTGTGTTAGCTTGCAGTAGTATGTGTGCAGAAAATTACAAATTTACACTGTGAAAAAGACCAATGTAGGATCAGGAGCTGTAATCTTATGGTTTTAAATGAGAAGGACTCAGCAGCTGTGCAGAAGCACACTTTAGTTTTCTGAATATGATTTGATATGATTTTTAAGTGACACCCCAATGCCTGCTTGTGGTTTTCAGAGAGGAGTTGTATCTGGGCCCCAGTCAGCCCGGTAGCTTTTACAAATATGGTCCCGTCAGTAACGGCACCGTGGGCCGCAGACCCACCCTTATTGAACGGAGCGTCTGAAGGACTTTGGTGTGGAAGAACTTCTCAATGGTGATGTGAAAGTCCACGAAACCAAAGTAGTGATGGCTCCTGAGGTTGTCCTCATGGACCCCCAAAACCAGGCGAGTCAGCGAGTTCAGGATGATCCCGAGACCTCCTGCCCAGTACCTCCGCCGAGGACATCAGCGCGGCAGCCTTCAGGATCCAGTCAGGGATGCAGAAGACGCCTTGCACGGTACACTAACACAGAATATGTGCAGGAGAACGTGCAATAAAGGTGACCTTTGACCTTTGTTTGGGAGCTGACATCACTTCCTTCAGTTTAGACAGAAGTTTAATTTGACAGGACAGCAGCCAGGCATCACATATCTAAGGAAGATTGCTGTAAAAGGACCACAAGAGGGTGAACTAATATCAGAACTAGTCTGAATGGGATGCAGATTTTTGCTCATGGAAAAACTGAACAAAGCATTCATGGTCTGTGTTACTTTGATACATTTTAAATAGATGATTTTATGTTAGAATTAAGTTGTGCAGAGCTTTTTTGTACCAGGTTCTAAACATGTTTGCTTTTGCTTAAAAATGGGAAAGTTTAACATTTGGGTTTTAGGGATTCATTTTAGAGTATGCCTTAAGTTAAATGTGATCTGACAACAGTGTAATGCTATCTGAGTGCAAACTGGATACACAGAAGTGTCAGAATTGATGTAAATTGATGGAGTGATGAAGGCAGAGTCGCTCTAGAAGAAGGCCTTGTCACTTGTCACCCACCTTGAACCACCTCTCTCCGTCTCAGTAGTCACCAGGAAAAAACAAACAAACAAAAACTCCGATATGTGCTTTTGCTTTCCCAAATAATCCCCCAGAAGTAGAGTTACATTTTAGGTTAGGTGGGTTTAGTTTCAGTTAGTCTCTAGAGTGGGTTTGGGTCCTTGGACGTTATACTTTTGCTGATTCAAGACCCTCCCATTAGTTTCAAATCAGGAGTGCCATGTCCCTCTTTTATAATGTCTCTGCACATCTCTGCATTTTCACTGTGCGTGGTTGTGTGTCACTGCTAATAACCACAAAATGCACAAAGAAAAACTCTTTTAATTGAGGCTTGCTTTGACATAACTACTGTTGATGAAACTGTTAGTGGAACAGGTGATAATAACTAAAGATCACCCGAAGGTGAAGCCCTCGTGGGGACATCATCGCTAATAATGCACTGCAGCTTTTAGCCAAGTTAGGAGGAGCCCTCATATCTGCTTCATACTTTATATTGCATTATGCCCACCAAGTGCGAAGCAGATTGGATTAACGGCTGTTGGCAAAAAGCAAAGAGCAGGCAGAGACTCCTGGAGCTGGATGAGCACCAGCGTTTAGGTGAATTCATGCAAAAATAACATAAAAATTGAACATGACTCGGGGCAAAGACCATGGATTTCATACATCAGGAGTAATTATATGAAGTGAAAACTATTTCAGCATGCATGTGAGCACCTGAGTGGTTTTTTGCTGCTGGAGCTCTTGAAATATGCTGCTTCTTTTGTGTGCTCAGTACTCCAGATTGTCCAAACAGTACGGGATGGAGATCTACCTGAAGAAGGAGCACCTGCACTACACCGGCTCTGTGAAGGAGAGAGGAGTGCTGTACCTGCTCACCTCCCTCACGCAGGTACATTGGGGCGGGGGAGCTGAAAAAGACGCTGTGCATGCATATTTGTTGCATGTGATTATATGTCAGGCGTGTGTTTCTGTGCTTGCAGCAGCAGCAGAGGATGGGTGTGATCGTGGCCACTGACTGTAACTTCTCCATGGCCGTGGCGCACCACGCGCGGTGGAGCTGAAGATCCCGGTGTTTGTCATCATGCCGTCAAGTTGCTCCTCGCCCGCCTCAGGATCTACAGAGACTACGGCGCCATGGTTATCTCCTCACGGCAGCACCGGCCGCGATTCCCAGAACCACGCCTGCCATCTGGCCAGAGAGAATGGATACCTCTACCTGGAAGAGTCAGTCTAACATTCATATTAGGACTTGGAATGAGAGTTTCTGTGTCTGTGCAGTACTAACTGATGTTTTAGTATCTTAACATAAGGCTGCTCTTCCTCTCTTTGCTGCTGAGCAGAGATGAAAATGCAGCGTACCTGGCAGGACTGGGCACTGTGGGCATGGAGATCTATGAACAGGTGCCCAAACTGGAGGCAGTGGTCATTCCTGCTGCAGGACAGTATGGTCTACTGGCTGGCACCGCTGCAGCCATCAAACACCTCGACTCTCGCATTCTTGTCATAGTAAGCAGACATTGAGAAGCTGGAGTTTCATATCTTCACATCTTCACTGTATGCTCATTGCTTGTCCCATCTCATATCACTGGTTACAGATCATATAGTAGATCTACATCCTTACTTTTTATTGCACAATTGCTTCTAGCTCCCTCGTATTGACACAAGTGCGTTTTTCATTCTGCACGGGTTACGAAACAAGGCGACTGTATTTGAAGTGGTTTCCCTTGTTCCTCCATCTGCCCACAGCTGAACCTCTGAGAGCTGCTGTGCTGTTTGCACTGAAGGCACAGAACAGCCCTCTTGCTCTATTTTCAGCTATAAAGAAATATCCTGGTACAGCTTGTGTTGCGAAGCTTTCAAGCAAATATATTACCACATTTGACCCAGTAGTGAAGACCTATATATTATGCAACACTGAGGCTGATTAGGGCTCCCAGTCAGTACAGAGATGGTCCTGTTTCAATATTCATACAACAGTTTCACATTTATAATTAATACTGTGTATACCATTTTATAATATATTCATATATTCACAGTAGGAAAAGTGGTGCGCATGCAAAATATAAGGCACTGCAAAATAAGTGCTAGTCTGTTTTTGTTATATAGTCCAGTAATATTGTTCAGAATGAGGATGAACTGCCGTAAGATCACTTAGTGATGCCTTTGTGAAACTACCTATGAACACATGTCTGCACAATTAGCATTAACATTCAGTCCTGATTAGCCTGTCAGGTTGCCTGTATGTTAAATATGGATAGCAAACATGGTAAACACTACCATGCTCAATGTTAGCATGTCAGTATCATTTGAACATGCTAATGCTAACATTTAGCTCAAACTGCGACTGTGCTTCAGTGGCCCTGTTAGCACTGTTGGCTCACAGGAAAAGGTTCCCGGGTTCAAAACAGTGCAGACTGTCTGTTTTTCTCCACCATCCAAAAACTCAGTTCCAAAATGCTAGCTTGATCTTGACTATGTCAATCCAGGACACTGTGCAAAAGCGATCTCAACAGTTTTACTCCACAGTGAAATGCAGGTTAGAAATCATCATCATCAACACTTGAGAACAATAACTATCTCACCTTTCTTCAACAGGGAGTTGAACCAGAAGATTTCCCTTTGCTGCTACAATCTCTGAAAACGAACGGTCCAATCAAAGACATGCACAGCAACCCCAATAAGAAACTTTATGGAGGTAAACTCATTTCTTGTTCTGCTGAAGTCACGTACCACACCTTCCCCTCATGAAGGGAAGATAGTAAAAAAAAAAAAGATTATGTGCACATTATTTATTGTTAGAAACTCCTTTTACTTTTTCCTCCTGCAATAAAGGAGCTTGATCATCTGTCTCTCCTCAGATCTTATGGAGCATTCACTTGGTGTTAACACCTTTCAGCTGGCACAGAAACTGGTGGACAAAGTCATCACTGTCAGGTACTGCACGTCCACATCACATTTATAGAATTAAACTTTTGTGGTTTTTAAAATATCTGACTTCACTGTACAGATGTATTATTACTCCCAGAACACAAATACCTCTTTTACACTGACGTGGTGCTCGTGCAGAGCTAGATTTGCCTTGGTGCTGGCTCAGTCCTTCAGGCTTCACACCAAAAAGGCTGTTAACCTTTCTGCTGGAAACCCTGTGGTTCTACATTAGGCACAAGCACACATCAATGGAAAAAGGCATGAAAGAGACTGCTGTTCAAGTGTGTTAGGAGAGAGAAAAACACCAAGCAGCGTTGGAGACACAGTGGACCAGAGCCATCGTCGACAGGAGATTGCCTAGGGTTCAG
The DNA here is from genome assembly GCF_013358895.1 of Oreochromis aureus. NCBI lineage: Eukaryota > Metazoa > Chordata > Actinopteri > Cichliformes > Cichlidae > Oreochromis > Oreochromis aureus. The sequence continues at coordinate 7,756,506 of NC_052954.1, read as the reverse complement.
AATTTCAACAAATAATCACAAGAAGTGCATCTGGTGTGAACACAATCACATTTAATTTCGTCTGGTTATGGACTGGCTCTGAAGATTCAGGTGTGAATCACCTCAAATGATAGGTCCATCATCTTGTCAGTTATATCTTTATGGATGTTGGGGCCCATGTCGAAGTCTAATTTTGGTAATCGGATATCAAAGGAGTGCATTTTTCTTTCCTTTTCTTACAGTGAGGAAGACTCTCTGGTGGCAATGCTGCGGTTTCAGGAGTTCGAACGCTCCACTGTGGACACAGAGGGAGCCATGGGATTGGCTGCCATTTTGGCCGGACAGCTACCAGAACTAAAAGGCAAAAAGTGGGTCAAGTGTATTAATTTCACGGTTTCCTACCTGAACCATGTAATTTCTCTTCACTCATTGACCTTCTAGTTTTCAAACAGTGCAAATTCCCACTAAAAAAGAAACATATATATATATATACCTACATGTATTTTAAATATAGTCCTAACTCTGAGGGCTCAGATGTTTTCCTTAACGCCTGAAAAGCTCACATTCTGGCAACATAACAATGTCAGCGGTGCTAATCCTTTTGGCTGCAGATAAACTAAGCCTTCCTCTGTGTCTGCTGCAGGGTGGCTGTGGTGGTGAGCAGCGCTAACATGGAGCTGGAAGTGGTGAGGCAGTGCATGGACCGAGCTTTGGTGTTGGACAACCGGATCAGTAAGTTCTCAGTGCAGCTGGGAGAGTGGCCAGGAGACATGGCTAAGCTGCTGGATGTTCTGACCAGAGAGGACGTCAGGTAGAGTAGGAACGTATTCGGACTTAATCGGTTTTGTTTTTAACGTTGCCCTGTGCCATCTTTTAGTTTATTCATTCCTTCGCCTCTTTTGTCTTTTTCCTCCCAGGTTGTTGGACGTCTGCCATCGTAGACACAGCGATAAGTCAGAGCTCTTCAAGGCAAAGGTAGGCGACTAATCTGTCCTCTTCACTTCATTCTGTTTCCTCCTCTCCAATCCGCTCATCCACTTTTCCTTTATTGCCGTGGAACTCTTGGCTTGGAGTTGGTGGGAATTAAAAGACCAAAAATACAAATACATATTTAAAAGATATAAAAAAGTAGCATTGCTCAGTTCACTACCCACCTACAGCTTTACTTGGTCTGGTACAACCATTAGCCAATTTTGGCTGTTGTTTTAGCAAGTTACAAACACAGTGTTGCTATGCAACAGTCAAGTTATGACGTAACTTGACTGTAAAATGACTATAAATCTTGGGCCATCTTAGCTTTTTTAAATAATGGATTTGTTTTATTCTCCTTCGTTTCTAAAGCTCAGGGATGGAGCAGACTTATCATGTAATCTCCTGGCTCTGCATTCTTACCCCCACAGTCTCCACTGACAATTTGTACTGCTTATTCAGAACTAGTGTCAGGAGGTGAAAGGTGTTGCATAATGCAACAAGCAAACCTCTCACTGCCCTAATTCTAGAGTGTGTGTGTGAGACAGAGAGTGACGTAAGAAGACTAACTGTATGTGTGTGTGTGTTGACAGGTGGAGTGTGTGGTGGAAACCAGGGATAAGATGCAGAGCGCTCATCTGCGCAAGACGCTGAGCGAGCGCTACCCCTCTATATGCTGGCTGGACCGGTGATCACAGCGAAATCCTGAACACAAAACTAGACTGACTGAAAACAGATTCCTGCCATCGGGATAACACATGCAAACCATTCCTGCAACACACACACACTCTTATGATATGCAAGCTCTGTTATATGAGACTCATTAAGAGAATGCTTGGTCAGCAAACCTAAGTGTAAACAGAAAAGCCTTGAGATTATAGTGCAAATCTACATGTTCCTTCTATTACTAATGCTGCTTTTGTTCTTCTTCATCATGGCACCTTAAATATACTGTGAAGCGGTTAAACTGCATCCCAGTTGATGATGCTAATTCTAACTGAATGCTATGGCGGATTCACACTATTTTTATAGTGGTTCCCAACTTGGGCCATTTAATGGGTTAACATTGGGCTGGCACAGAATAAAGTATTTTTCTGTGTTTTCAATTACTGTAGGGCCAAGATTTTTCTTCATTTACTCTTATTATATAAGCTTTTTATGTAATCCTCAAGTGATTAAATAAATCTGTAACAGTGGATAAAGCTTTTTTTCCCCAGTTGTTGGTAAAGCATATAAGCTAATTACAATTAAAATGTGTCCCTATAGAGAAACAGTTCTGCAAAAAAAATTATTTGAGTTCTGTGAGTGTGTGTCGAGCCCTCTGGGTCTTCATTAACGGCTGTCATGGGTGGCCAACTTGTGGCTCCGCCCCCTGGCAGAACCTGGATCAGTCTGCATTAGCTAAAGGGTGGAGTGTGACTTCTGTAGCACACGTACAGCTTCCTAGAGTATCACTATATAAGGTCTATTTTTCATTGAATGTTCTTTTTAAAATGCTGTAAATATTTCTGTATTTGTTCTGTCCACAGTGGCAGTTTCAACCCTCCTAAAACCGTTCTCCAAATAAAACTCCAGACAAATGAACCGTAACCGTGTTTTCACATTTGTGAAGTTTATATGCAAAGTAGGGGACTAGCTAGACTAGACAACTAGCTTGAGTTTTTCTTCATTGCTGGTCTACTTTCACCAAAAGTATAAGTAACACAGGATTTAAAAATAAGTAGTGTCTGCACTGTCCAACTGACCAATGTCTGGACAAAGCTCTAGTTGAGACTGGGCCATTTAAGACAAGCTAATGCTCTTAAGTTTGTAAGCAGAGGACATTGTGACCCCGTGCTACTGCTTTAGCCTGATTTGGCCCACGTCACACACAAACACCTTCTTGTCAGAAGAGATACATTCAGAGCTGTGATTGATGAGTCCAAGGTTTCCCGAAACAGCTAAAGCTCCTAGCCAGGAAACGATAACTTCTTACATTAACAGTGATTGTTACTTTGCTAATTGGGCTACATAATTAACATAATTAGATAAGCTACATAATCTACATACAATCATTTAAGTAAGTGTTTAATTAAACATCTGACCCAGACATAGGGGGGTTACAAGTCAGTGTACTCCTAGTGCTAGTACCAGACTTGGCTAAATGGGGAGGGCTCCACCAGGAAGGGCATGTGGTATAAAATGTTGGCCAAATCAAAGGATTCTGGTGGAAATTGTACTACTGTTGGCCAAAGACAAATAAATAGCATCTTAAGGGGTAGCCAGAGAGGAGGAAAGGCAAGAGTGTGGTGGTTTAAATATATGACTGGTAAAGAGGGCGATGATATGATGGAGAGAAGAAAGGCAGATATATTGGATGGAAGAGAAGCAAAACTAGGAGCAGTGGACGTTGATTGAAGCCGTTCTAACATAGTGTAGGTAGGAAGAGAAATGGAGTTGGGGTGATTTTGAAGGGAGAGTGTGTGACTAGTGATTGTGAGTTCAAAGCTGGAAATCAAAGGGGTGATGTTGAATGTTGTCAGTGTGTATGCACAAGTTGGCTGTCAGAAGATAAAAGAGAATTTTTGAGATGAATGAAGGGGTAGAGAGTGTCCCCAGGGGCAGATGAGTGATTAGAGCAGATTACAGGGGACATGGAGGTGAAGGGAGCAGAGGTGATGAAGAAGTGTTGCGTAGATATGGTGTTAAGGAGAGAAATGCAGAAGGACATGACAGTGGATTTTACAAAAAGGATGGGAAGAGATGTTGTGAATACGTACTTTAAGAAGACAAAGGAACAAACACACAGGTACACACAGTTATATCTTCCTGCACTCTTTCAGACTGCAAGAGCTGCAATCTGGAACAGATAGGCAACTGGAAGGTGGTGACAAGGGAGAACATAGCAGCATCAGATGGCAGTCTATAGGAAACCTTTGGAACTTGGTAAATCAAGTCGATTAGAGCATGTCTGCACTTGAAAATATGGCTGACCTGGTAATCTTAGTACAGATTTTACAGGAAGATTTCTGGGACTCCAGTGGATGGGGTCTTGTACTTTGCGTCTGTCATTACATTCCCAGTGTTTGTTTGTTTTTTTTAATTAATCAGCAAATTAAAATCTTGTATAAGAAGACACCAGCGCATCAGTCTCTGGTTTGAGTTTTTCATCTGAAATGGATTATGTTCAGTGAACACTTGAATTGGTTGTGACCTAGACTTAATGTAGATTTCACAGTTCTGCAAGGCAAGGACTTCCTTTTCAATAGTGCTACAGTTGAGCTGTTTGTGAACTTCTTGGAAAAGTAGCAGATGGGATGATCTATACCCTGCTTTGATTCCCGTGAAAGGACAGTTGAAAGGAAGTGCAAAATTGGGCGCTACACAGTAATTACACAGTAATGCTCTAGCAGATTCAAAGCATCCAGACAAAGTTCTTCATTGAGCTAAATACTCCCATGGGAGGGTTAGTTAGCTCATACAGAATCCTGGATCAGGCAGAGTATATCATCCCAAGCAGATTCAGACAGATGGGACAGGATGAACTAAATTATCTAATACCTAACAATGAGAATTTTTTAACTGAGCACCAAACTCAAACATCTCTTTAAATCAGCCCATCATCAGAGGGTTTATATTAAGCAATCGCACACAGTGATAGTGGAGCAGCCGGGCTTTCTTGGAAAGTAACATTTCAACATGTTCATATGGCAGATCCTAGTTATTTGGATTACATAACTTACTAGGCAGGATCCAGCAAACTGTGCTTGCAAGCTGGACCAAAAAGTGTTCTCACCTGTTTAAAGAGTCCTGAAAACAGTCTTTTTGTCATGATGGGCCTTCATCTTAGACTGAGCATGGTTTTCCTTTGGCTAACTGATGGTCATAATGGAGTTTCTTTCAGAAACTGCTGACATGGGGGGGCACCAACAACCTTTCTTAGGCAGGTTCTCTCACAGTAGACGGCACACTCTCTACCAAACCAAAGGCAAAACTTGCACCACATGGTTTGAAGTGTCTGAGTCTTTCTATAGATAATTGAGACTCTAAATGGTAACGGTTGGATTCATCTCGAACACTTTTCACATGAAATATGAGCCTTGGTCAGTTTAAGGAACTTTTGGTAAAGGTGGGGAAAAAAAAAATGTTATAGCCTCTGGGAATCTTGTCACGATGTGTGTTTACATGTGGATTTAGTTTTGGGTAAAGGATCCACAAAATCCAGTCTTACGCTGTAGCAAAGTTTTGAGACTCAAGTATATAGTTGGGGCTGATCAGGTGACCCTGAACCCTGTCATGTTGCTATAGTTTCAGACTGCTGCAGAACATCATGCAGGTCATTGAGGATACCCTATGTTTATACACCACAACAGGAGATCATTAAATTTTTGTCTTGAGACTTCTGTTAAGTTCTTCCTTCCCATTGTTACCCAATACCTGCCCATTTAATTGCAGTTTTCTCTGGACTACTGAAAGGCACGTACCTCACAGTATAAAGCACCTTGAGGGCTGTTTTGATTTGCCACTACATAAATAGATCTGAATTGAAGAAAGCGGTGAGACCACTTCATTCATCTCAAATCACACAAATGCTATTAAAAAAAAAAAAATGAAGAAAGAAAACACCCCACAGTGGATTCAGTTGAGTCATCCTTTATTTTGTAGTGTCAACATTAAGACTATGAATCACAGCACTTTAATCTGAGAAAGGCAAATTTGACAGCAGCTCCCCTCTTTATTTAATCCAAGAGCACTTTTGAGGGTGATGGCAAAAATACCATCTGTAGCAAACGTGTCAGGCATCCTGTTCATCCGAGCAGCTGAGAAAAAAGGGAAAACCCTCAAAAACCAACCCACCTGTACTGCACCACGTAGGCTGAATGTAAACACCTTTAGGTAATCTGTTCTAAAATTTGTTCCATGTACTGCACTCAAATTCATCAAGAGAACACTCATATTTAAATAACCCTTATCCCTAGTTATCATCATCAAGACAAACTTTAAAATATATTATTTCTGAAAAGGTAGCACCGTTCTCCCTTAAATCTAGAAAATATGGAATGAAACAGTGATCTCTATTACAAAATATCTTTAATTCCTGTAAACTATGTAAGAAAATTTCTAGCATTTCTATCAAAGATATGTCTTTGGAATTCTATTAAAAGAAACACTATTAAAGAAAAGGCTCAAGAGTATTGCTCCATTTCATGCTCTCCAGCAGGATCTTATAATCAAAGTGAACAGTGGAAGAAGTTGAGGCCCCAAGAAGGGCTCTCTAGACTCAGATGTGTTGTTCTGTAGGCTTCTCCTGGTAAGGTCAGTCCTGCTTGGAACGCTCTGGGTCGTACTTAATTAGCAGGTGGAGGGAGGCGAAGCCGAACAGAAAGGTCTGGATAAACCAAAGGCACCGAGTGGACATGTCCTTGATGCCTTTGTTACTGCAGGAAAAAGTTAACAGTGTATGTTTAGGAAATAGATTCATCATGTGCGCAATGGTTGTTAAACCCTTAAACAGAAAATTATGCACAATTTGAATCCAGATGGCCATTTCTTTTTTTTTTTAATTCAAAAATGTACATGTTGACATGAAATTTGGCTAAAAAATTAGATTTCAGCACCACCTAGTGGATGTTAAGGTTCCTGCATTGTTACCTGCACAACTTCAGTGCAATCAGAGCCTCAGAAAGATGAATAGCACAGGTCAACCACCATCTGAAATGGGGGGGGAGGGGGGAGAAAAAAGGTTCAACTCTCCAGTGATAACATTTCAAACTAGGATAATGCACATGCTTCCAAAAGGGGGAAAAACCCACAAGTTAACAGTGAGGACTTTTCTGGTCTGAAAACAAGTTTTCCCTCGTGCTGTTCTAATCACCGAGTGCTGATAAGCTTAAATTGATCAGTCGTTTCAGATTTCAAACCACCAGTGACTCGATGATGGCTTCCAGCTGCCTTGCCTTTGAACAGACCGACTTAGCAGCTGAGTCATGTGACCGAAACCACAACAATACATTAAGCTCTGATTGCCGTCCACAGCATGAGCATCAATTTGCAACCTATGAATGTGGTGTCAACGATCCACATGTGCAGGGCGTGTGTGGCATGCGTGTGCCGGTTGGGGGGGGTTGGGCGTGGTGATTTGCACATCATTAGAAAAATGTATATTTAGATCTCCTAAAGTGATTGGCTTGCATTACAAAAGCTATAATGAGCAAACCTCATTACCAGAATTCTTTGTTTGCAGGCTTCACAGTGCTGCATTACTTACCCTTTGTACAGTAGATCAGGATGGTTATATGCAAGGTTTTTGGAGAAGGTGCCAAATGGACCAAGGAGCTCAAATGGGACTACATCTGGTGCAAACACTGTGCACTGGAACCAGAAAGAAGGAGTTTAAAAACACCATATACAAAAAACAAAACTCCCTTCTAATTTTTTGAAGGGCAATATCTTTAAATAAGCAATTATTCTGAAGGTCTTTTGAAGTTTTTTCCCTGCTCAAAAAAGACCTTTGGAATGTCCTTCAAGTCCAGAGAACTATTCCCAAAGACTACTTAAAGAAATCACATGAAAGCTTGCCCGAGAGAGTTCAAAATGTGAAGACTACAGTTAAGCTTTGTTTTTGCCCTATAAACTGCATTTCCATGTATGTCTGCACGTTTTAGTAAACTGCCATACTTCGGCCCAGTGTTATAAAAAATTAAAGAAATAAGTTTAAAGGATGGGTGGCTCAAGACTTCTGCTCAGTACTGTGTGAGAACTTTAGTTTATTCAAAGACTTCTTTGTTTCTAATGACTGTAGGATATATACTCATTTCATGGCATGCATATGACCACAGCAAGTCGTATTTTTTCCACTGAAAGTCCCCTCCATGGTCCCCATATTAACAAGAGTTGCCAACATCAGACACTCTCAGTGCTCACAGGCAATGACTTGCTGTTTTAATGAGAAGACCCCACAGTGGCAATAATGAAGTGTATCATTTTATTTTCCTGCTGTGGAAGGGTGCTATGAATGACTCTTTCCAGCAGTTTAGATCATGACTGTAGCCGATTTATGCACTACAAAGTGCAGCCTTGTGCAAAATGCCGTAAAATATGTCACAGTTTTAGATGAAAATCAGTTCTGTTCACTGTGTTTGGCTGTTTGAGTTATACCAAAGGAAACCAAGTGTAGGCATCATTGTGGTCTCCGATCCAATTACTGATCCTCTACACAATATAATCTTTAGCTTCCAACTAACTGTTAATTCATTTAATGATAAATATTCATGAAAATCTTTTTTTTTAAAGACATGAGCTGACAAATAGAACACACTGCTGCCATTGTCCATTTCTTCCCACCTCTGACCTGTCAGGCTGACTGTGGCTCTGGCCACAAAAACAACACAGATGCTGGAACCCACTTTGGATGTCCACAAAATACCCTCAACAGCAAGCCTCGTTTCTTGAACTAGAATTGATTATAGATAAATCAACCTTGGGATATTTTGATTTGGTGGCCCCAAGGTGCAAAATACACCATTTCAGAAGTCATGGATATGAGAACAGTGACACTGTCAAAGGCACAAAAAAGCACTTCAGAGTAGGTAGCCACAACATTCCTGTCGTTTACCTAAATAAACAAACCTGGCAACAGGTTGATAACATTTCCTCTGTTTAACAGTAACACTCCCAAATTTTAAACCAATTTTAGAAGGTTTCATTAAAAAGTAATTTCAGCACAGTGGAACTTATTTAAATTAGCGTATTTTTAGTTCTGAACCGTTGGCACCTTAGGGCCACCGTACTGTTTGTTCATTTTAAACGGTTATGCTCCCATCTACCCCAGTTTGAGTCATTTCTCCTTAATGGCAATACTTTGGAAAGCAGGCATGAATGCTTTGGGGTCACTTTGCCATATTTTCTTGACCAAACAAAAGGTTAATTAGCTACAAGCTAACCCCAACACGTACAAACCAGCCCATCTGTTAGCTTAAGCGCCCCACCGCGGTCAAGTGAGCCGTCATTTGTAAGCCGCGGTCAAGCCAGCCGCTTCTTATCCGCCGCATAAATTTCCTTGCGCTTTTACACCAGTCTTTACGGTAGCGCCTTTTCACTTTATATCCCGATTGAAAGCCTAGAGCCGCGCGCACGTGCACGCGCGCACACAAATTGCAATGGAACAGCCCAATACAACCAAAGTGACAGTCTGGTTGCATATTCAAAAATTCATTAAAAATCATCCTTAGTAGTTGAGGTCCCACTTTCAACACATACCTCTTCTGGGACACCTACTGTACCTCTGTGCCAAGTTTCATACAGATTTACTGTAAAATTCTTCAGATCTTAAAGGAGATTTACAGAGGTGTGGACTCGAGTCACATGACTTGGACTCGAGTCAGACTCGAGTCATTAATTTTATGACTTTAGACTTGACTTGAACAAAGGTTGTAAGACTTGTGACTTGACTTGGACTTTTACACCAGTGACTTGGGACTTGAATTGGACTTGAACCTGTTTACTTGAAAAGACTTGATATTTTACCCAAATCTAAAATTTAACATACATATTATATAAAAAGTGCGGACCATTAATTCACTTTATTCATTCATTCATTCTTACCACACTCCGTATGTATGTGAGCGTGGGCTGTAGCACAGCGCTGTGCTACAGCCCAGATTTGATTAACCAAATGGTTAATCAAATTAACCAGATTTGAAAAAAACAAGAACAAAAACGCTCGAGCCAAAAATGCTTCCAAGAGTAATTTCTTTCGGGTACATAAACTACTAAGTAGTCAACAAAAACGAAATGCAATATGCAAAACATGCAAGAAGAGAATCACAGACGGAGATGGAACAACTTCCAACTTTGTCCGACATTTGAAGTTGCATAAAGAACGGTAGGTGGTGCTTTTTTTTTCTTTTTTTTTTTTGCTACGATGAGACAGCTGACTTAGCTAACTTCATCTTATTAGCAAATGTTCTTCGGGCTACGTTGATGATACTGTTTGGCTTTAACAGGTATGATATGTTTGTCATGCTATTTTAAATCCGGTCCTGCAAGCGCATCCAAGAATAACATGCAACTTGTTAGCTCAGAATTGTCGGTGAATGGTGAGCAGGGTCCGTTTCAGAAGGTGGGTTCTGTAGCTGTACTCAGTCTCTCTCCGTCTCCTCCCCATCATTAACCCGTAGATTTAACCCAGTTTAGACTGACAAATATTTATTTTACCATCACATCACAATTCAAAATCACTGTGTTTAATTTGCAATTAGTGTATGGTCGTGTTTAACTTTTGCATGTCTGAGCCAGGGAAAAATTTTTTTTTGGTTAGAAAATCTGGCCCACCTTAGTGTGTAATTGAGTAGTCCTGCTATACATGGCCTTTTTCTTCTGTCATTTATGTCAATACATCAAATTAAATACTTTGATCTTATATTATTAGCTGTTGTTTATTTGCAAAGGTTATTCTCAACAGGGATGCTAGACAAAAACGGCGTTTTCTACAGACAGCCTAGCATACGCTCTCCACTTGCGAGTGAAAAAGAAAAACACCCCTTCCCTATTGGTGTTAGAGTTTACCATGTCAGCCAATCAAAAAAAATGATAAGGCAACATGTGACATTTGGTTGTTTAGGAGAAGGGAAGTTTTAGGAGTGACACCTGCGACGGAAAGCGGGCGAGCGAAAGAAAAAGAGAGAGAGAGAGTTTTCATATGTGAGACATTAGTGACGTTTAGCGTGTTTGGAGGCTATAGTTAGTTTGTTGTGTAGTTATTGTTTTGTATTGTGTGTCGGTTAGACTGCTGAATTTCATATTTGATCTAAAAAAGCTGTCAAAGGCAGATTCCAGTGTAAACGCTGTCTCCACATAGAAAACTGGACTGTTGCACCTCCAGTTGTCAGACCTGCAGTGTTTAGGCCTGTGGTGTTCTCCTCTGTCTTATACTAAACACAAACTACATTTTTTGGACTGGCACAAATAATTTGTGTGCCTTCTTATTTGATGCAGCACACCTGATTGTTCTGTAAATAGATTTAAATGGTTATATAAAAAACGCCTGAGGCCTTGGCTGCATTTTTAGGTAAATAGTACCATATAACTTTGTTGTTTGCAAAACTTGTGCATAATTTTTAGAAATGTACAATTTCTATTTGCATTTCAAGTTATGAAAATGATTCGTTAAACATGTAAAAAAATATAACTTTTTTCTACTCGGATTCTGAATTTTTGTCTGAATTTAGATCAACTGTGCTAATATAGTATACCAAAATGAAAAAATAACTCAAATTTCAGATATTTGAGGTTGTGCTGTAAATAATGATACCAAACAAGGCAAGAAAAACATATTTTAAAAGTGAAATATAGAAGTAAAATCAAAAGTAGTCAAGAACGGCCAATTATACCCGGGACCCCAGAGGGTTAAAAAAAAGACTTGAAAGGACTTGAAATTCAAAGTTTCGGACTTGGGACTTGACTTGAAAGTTGTCTGTCTTGACTTGCGACTTGACTCTGACTTGCTTGACTTTACTTGAGACTTGACTTGTGACTTGAGGATAAAGACTTGGGACTTACTTGAGACTTGCAAAACAATGACTTGGTCCCACCTCTGGAGATTTATATTCAATTCACTACAGTCAATACACTACAATTATGTAATTTTCAAAAATTCATTAAAAATCATCCTTAGTAGTTGATGTCCCATTTTCAACACATCCCTCATCTGGAACACCTACTGTACCTCTGTGCCAAGTTTCAGCCAGATTTACTGTAGAATTCTTCAGAAATTACAGGAAATTTGTATCCAATGCAATACAGTTAATAAACTATAATTATGTCATTTTTCAAAAATTCATTAAAAATCATCCTGAATAGTTGAGGTCCAACTTTCAACACATCCCTCCTCTGGGACACCTACTGTACCTCTGTGCCAAGTTTCAGCCAGATTTACTGTAATATTGCTCAGATATTACAGGAAACTTGTATCCAATGCAATACAGTTAATAAACTATAATTGTGTCAATTTCAAAAATTCATTAAAAATCATTCTGAATAGTTGAGGTCCAACTTTCAACAGATTCCTACTCTGGGACACCTACTGTACCTCTGTGCCAAGTTTCAACCAGATTTACTGTAATATTCCTCAGAAATTACAAGAAACTTGTATCCAATACAATACAGTCAATACAATAGGTTTCATCTCAATCCGCTGCATCAATAATTGTTTAATATTGATGGATCAAAAGTGTTGCTGAGAGAGTCATGACCAGTGTTGGGACTAACGCGTTACAGTAACTACGTTATTATTGTGGTAACGAGCACGGTAACTAGTTATTATGCCAAAACCAGGAACGCGTTACTCGTTACTGGGATTTAGATAGGCTCGTTACTCCGTGTGGTGGATATCGCGGAGCTTCCACAGATTCAATAACATTAGCAAGTGGTGGAAGCCAGCAGGTGGATGAAGGAAAAGGGAGGCAAGAGGAGAGACCCGAAGCGGCCGCCGGTCCGCGTGTCAGGTGAACTGAACTTCAGGTAAGAAGTTATGACCTGCAGTCTATCTGGGTCAGATATAAACCAAGTTTAGGTGGAGTTTATTTTCGTTGTGCTGACTTTTTCGTACTGCGTGCTAGCTAGCATGACGGAGTTTCTATACAGCTGGGTGGGTGCTATGTTACTGATGTTGAACTTTATTTTGTTCATACGGTTAATTATTAGAGTTGCCAACCGTCCCGTAAAAAACAGAATCGTCTGGTATTCAGAGAAAATATTACGCGTTTCGTATTGAGGTGAAAAGGAACACAGTTTGTCCCGGACTTCAGCTACAATGAAAAAGACACAAAGCTGAAGCTGCACAGCTGCCTCTTCTTCTCTCATTCAATCCTCTCCCGTTTCTACTTCAATCACGAAACTGATCAATGATCAGCTGATCGGCTTTTCTCTCTTGTTTATTTATCGCCCACTTTGCGCCAGAAAGAGGAAACCAGCGGATGTCGCGTTAAACAACAGCAGCACGTTTAAGCTTGATCAGCTGTTGTTAGAATTTATTTAATATTAATTTCTAGTATCAGCTGATGTTTGCTGGAGCCACAGCTGTAAAGCTGCTGGTCATGATATCGGTTTGGTTATCTGGTGAGAGGGAAACATGCAGATGAAACCAGGAGCTGTCCTTACTGAATCATCAGAGCTGAACAGGTGATGGAGAAACAGGTTTACCTTTTAGGTCACATGAATGAGTTGAAGGAAGTTATGAACTGTTTCTGACAGACAATAACACCAGGATCCTTTTCTACATAGCTGACAGCTGGTAACTGTGCAGGGGCGGATCTAGCAAAGTGTTGCCAGGGGCCAGGTAGGGCATTAACAGGGAAACGGGGGACAAGGAAATACTTTTCTTTATTATTCTCATTTAAAATGTCTCGCTTTAAAAAAAATAATTATCTGAGTCTTACAACAAACAATTGATAGATTGATACATATATACCATCAGAACAGTGTACATCACTGTCACAACAGTGTTTGTTTTCATTCAAAGGCTTTATGATTTTTCCTATAATGGTGGGCGGTCTCTAGTCAAAATGCCCGGGACGATTGTTTTGTCCCAGTCCAGCTCTGTATGCAGCTCATCTGCAGTCTGGTGTTACCTACATCTTCCTATTCAGAAGGCAGAATTTCCAAGTTCTGAGTACAATCAAAAGCACCACGACTGCAGTTTTTGTGTTGGATGTAAAAAGCAGGCTAGAATCATGGCGGCGGTCAACGACGGTCCAGGCGTGATTTCTCTCGTGGAAATGTGCACATTATTTTTCCTTTCTATTGGTAGGTGGCACAGTGCACTTGTGGCAAGTAAGCAAGCTAGAAGACTGGCAGTCTGGCTGGGTATCCAGTTACAGAAGCAACACATTAACAAGAGAATTCTGAGTAAAACCAAAGTTACTTTCCCTAGTAACTAGTTACTTTGAAAGTAACGAGTAACTTGAAGTAACTGAGTTACTTTTTTAGAGAAGTAACTAGTAATGTAACTAAGTTACTAATTTAAAGTAACTTACCCAACACTGGTCATGACAGGGACTATAAAGAGACAGCATATTTCAGCCATATTTTCTTGTCTTCACTGACTCGCTTTGAAATCCAGATTTTAATTTATGAGTATTAGGTGTACTTGTGGTTCTTATAGAATTTTAAGGTTGAACGGGAATCAGAGTCTTCAGCTCTCAGGCCTCTCTTCTGTGGATGCAGCTCACATCATTCTGTACAATACGATAATTTTTAATTCTACAACTGTTTATAACCTGCATAGTTCACATTTCTGTATAGCTGTATATCTCATATTTCTGTATAGTTTTTCATATTTATACCCTGTTCATAGCCTGTACATAGCTTGTACTCACTACAGCCTGTACATACTTATAGTTATAGCATATTCATAACATACCTTCATACCGTGTACATTATAACATACCATAATAGACCCATTTCTGTAATATACTTACATATCTATATTATTGCTAATATATATAGTAATATATCTATATCATGGCTAAAGCACTTCTGGATGGATGCAAACTGCATTTCGTTGCCTTGTACCTGTGACATGTGCAATGACAATAAAGTTGAATTCTATTCTATTCTATTCTATATTAATTCAGAAGACAAACACCCATCTCTGCTTTTGAGATTAGCATTAAAACATTCAGTTTTGATAAATAATACAGTTAGAGTGGATCAGGTGACCCTGAATCTTCCCTTATTTGTGCTGCAATAAGCCTAGGCTCTTGCGGGCTTCCCGTGATGTATGAATTTTTTCCTTCTTTGCTCGATCTGTGTTTATACACCTCTCTGCATTTAATCATTAGTTAGTATGTATCTCTTGCTCTCTTGCACAGTATATATGTTGTCCTGTCTCCTTTTCATCAACCTCAGCCAGTCATAGTAGATGGCTGTCTCTCCTTGAGCCTGTTTCTGCCAGATGTTTCTATCTCTTCAAATGGAGTTTTTCCTTCCCACTCTCACTAAATGTTAGCTCATATGGGGTAATTAAATTGTTGGGGTTTTCTTTGTATTATTGTTGTGTTTTTACCCAGCAACAAAGTGCCTTTAGGCGACTGCTGTTGTGATTTGGTGCTAAATACATAACATTTAACTGCTAACACCGGAATTAATTGAATTGTATAAATTCAAATTATATATTCATTGTGACATACTCCTTGTCTTTTGAAATACTTTATTTTCTGTTTTTGGACACCTTTTAAAACAACATTCAATATTACAGGAACAGAAGCTCTTCTATTTCATGAACTACCAAACTTACTGGTAGTAACACACACTGCAACTTGGAAACACCAGGGAACACTTAATTAAGGCACAATACACAATATATAGGTGAATTGATTTTGACTCTTCACCACATATGACACTGGATACTGTAGCTCCTGTGAAAAATAAGGCCTCAAATCAGAAGTACTTGACCCCGTGGTATAATTCTCAAACACGTAGCCTAAAGCAGATACCTCGTTTGTGTGTGTTTGATCAGTTGAAGTCTTTGTTGTGGAGTCTGACAGCAGTAGGGAAGAAAGACCTGCAAAATCTCTCTGTCCCACACCGTGGGTGCCGCAGCCTGCCACTGAAGGAGCTGTTCAGTGCTGTTAGAGTTTCCTGCATGGGGTGGGAGGGATGAAAGCTTAGCCACCATTCTCCTGTCACTCACCACCTCCACTGGGTCCAGAGGGCATCCTAGAACAGAGCTGGCCCTGCGGATCAGCCTGTTCAGTCTCTTCCTGTCCCCAGCAGAGATGCTGCCGCAGCAGCAGACCACACCATGAAAGATGGCTGCAAAACATGCTGTAGGTATTACAGGTACTGTGCTGCAGTGGTTTGTATCATATCTATCTAATAGACTCCAATTCGTTCATGTAAATGGAGAGTCTTCTTCACATGCTGAGGTTAATTATGGAGTTCTACAGGGTTCAGTGCTAGGACCAATTCTATTTACATTATACATGCTTCCCCTAGGCAGTATCATTAGAAGACATAGCATATATTTTCACTGCTATGCAGATGACACGCAGCTCTATCTGTCCATGAAGCCAGGTAACACACACCAATTAGTTAAACTGCAGGAATGTCTTAAGGACATAAAGACCTGGATGGCTGCTAACTTTCTGCTTCTTAATTCAGATAAAACTGAGGTTATTGTACTCGGCCCTGAAAATCTTAGAAATATGGTATCTAAGCAGATTCTTACTCTGGATGGCATTACCTTGGCCTCCAGTAACGCTGTGAGGAACCTTGGAGTCATTTTTGACCAGGACATGTCCTTCAATGCACATATTAAACAAATATGTAGGACTGCTTTCTTCCATTTGCGCAACATCTTTAAAATTAGAAATATCCTGTCTCAGAGTGATGCTGAAAAACTAGTTCATGCATTCATTACTTCCAGGCTGGACTACTGTAATTCATTATTATCAGGAAGTCCTAAAAACTCCCTGAAAAGCCTTCAGTTAATCCAAAATGCTGCAGCAAGAGTCCTGACAGGGACTGGAAAGAAAGCAGATTTCTCCTATAATGGCTTCAGTTCATTGGCTTCCTGTTAAATCCAGAATTGAATTCAAAATACAAGGTCTTAAATAATCAGGCCCCATCTTATCTTAATGACCTTATAGTACCATATCACCCTATTAGAGCACTTCGTTCTTGCACTGCAGGCCTACTTGCTGTTCCTAGAGTATTTAAAAGTATAATGGGAGGGAGAGCCTTCAGTTTTCAGGCCCCTCTTCTGTGGAACCAGCTTCCAGTTTGGATTCGGGAGACAGACACTATCTCTACTTTCAAGATTAGGCTTAAAACTTTCCTTTTTGCTAAAGCATATAGTTAGGGCTGGACCAGGTGACCCTGAATCCTCCCTTAGTTATGCTGCAATAGACGTGGGCTGCCGGGGATTCCCATGATGCACTGAAGTTTTCCTTTTCAGTCACTTTTCTCCCTCACTATGTGGTAATAGACCTCTCTGCACTGAATCATACTTGTTATTAATCTCTGGCTCTCTTCCACAGCATGTCTTTTATCCTGTCTTCCTTCTCTCTTACCCCAACTGGTCGCAGCAGATGGCCCTGAGCCTGGTTCTGCCGGAAGTTTCTTCTTGTTAAAGGGGAGTTTTTCCTTAACACTGTCGCTAAAGTGCTTGCTTATATGGAATAATATGTTTGTTGTGTTTTTCTCTGTATGTATAATTGTAAAATCGAACTTACAATATAAAGCACCTTGAGGGGGACTGTTGTTGTGATTTGGCACTGTATAAATAGAATAGAATAGAATAATGTACTTCAGACCGGGAGATTGGCAAAATGTATAAATAGGATGGCGATTAGGGGAATTGGAGACAGCTGCATAACACAGCAGGGATACATTGGGAATAAGAAGACAGTGGAAGTAAGACTCAACACAAGAAAGAGACAAGAGGCCACCAAACTAAAACACAGACTAAGACACACGAGCTTGACACAGACAAAACCATAAACGGACATGAAGACAAGACTGGCTTTAACACTAGAGTATTTTCACAAGTGTTCCATCCACTTGTGGAATGCTGAAGAAGAACTACACTAAAAAGCAATATGGAACTGAAAACAAAAGAATACATAATGTATACATATCATCAAATAATCCAGGACTCACAAACAATGATATGATGAACAGGGGTCCGTTCTTCGTACCTCGCGAAGTAAGTTAGCTGGATTTGATTGTTGACGATTTCGCGTGATCTTGGATCGTTCGGTTCTCCGAAGCTCATCCGGGACTTGCTGTCATAGCAACAGATCCGTAAGCGTAAACCTGCTTGGGAGCAGGCTTACTTTATGTAAACAGGATTAGATCGCGGCCACTCAGGTATGTCCGTTTCATTTATACGAAAGCAACAGCGATATTTCTCCACTGTTTTTCCATAAATAAATATTATCAATGCAACTAAAGATAATGCAGTATTTCATTCTTTTATTGATTTCATACAGATACATACAGGTCATTTCCTAAAAAAAGGTAAATGTACTATTAATCATTCTATTTCACGTATTTGATTATTTCAGATGTAATTCATATTTTAGAGTAGTAATAGTAAATTACTTCGTGTAATCAAGATGAGAGACCACGGCTATAAAAGTGATAAATTATATAAAGAAAAAAAAAAATAAATAAAAAAAAATAATAGATAGATAGATCTCTCTCTCTCTCTCTCTCTCCCCCCCTCTCTCTCTCTCTCTATATCTATATCTAGATAGATATATATATATATATATATATATCTATCTCCCAACTTACTGTGCATGCTTCAGTCACCCCTTGCATGGGAACAGGTAAAAGTGATGGAGTGTTATGTGAAACTACACACAAAAAAACCCACAATGTCAATAAATGTCACAGTACAAAAAGCATTTTAATTAAGGCAACAACCAAATATTTTACATTGTACAAATAGAATTATGAGCTCATTTACCAGTTATGAAGGTGCTGCTGCTACTGCACCCCGGCTGCTCGTCTAAGGAAGAGCTGCCCCAGGATGCCCTCAACAATGGGTCTGGTGGCATTCAACCCTAGGGCCAGCTCCTCTGCCGGGTGTAACGAGGGGGTGCAGGACCACCACCTGTCTTTATTTGCTCTGCCCTTTTCTTGGTTGCTGTTATAAACAAACAAACAAACAGATTATTTCAGGGTCTCTTTTCAAGAGACTAAAAGCAATATAAGTGATAAATATTACCATTCTGTAGAATACTCTTATATTTCACTTTTACTTGTTCCCATGTTCTAGTGGGTCCTGTTGTGGCTCTAATGTGAAAGAGGATATAATATAATATAATATAATAAATTACTTACGAGTTTAATTTGTCAGCAACTTTCTGCCAGCCCTCTCTCCTTGCTTTTGCAGCCTTTGCAGTGTTCCCTTGCGTTTTAATTAAACTCTGAAACTCCTGAAATCCCTCAATCAAGAGTTCTTGCTCTGCTGCCGAAAAAAAACTGAGCGCACTCCTTCGACATCTTCGCCGACCAATCAAAGGGTTGCCGATCAATGTTTCTACTATCGATGCGTAGCCCCTTTTAAGCCACCCAGTGATCTCAGATTACTTCATCCAGCTATACTAATCGTCAACAACAGGTGTGTTCGGAGAACCGGATTAGCGAGCTCAAAGTTGGCGCGATGATTTGATCTTGGATGTGTCATTTGATCTTGGATGTAGTAAACGAGGTACGAAGAACGGACCCCAGAACTATAAAGAACAAAACTGAGAAATGCTTGGTAAACTGACCAAGGACTATGTCATCCTGTCATTTTTTTAATATCATAGTTGATGTGTCCTGATTTGTAGATAGTGCCATCTTACAAATACCAGGAAATCCAACTGGGTGACAAGCCAGAGTTATCTGCCCGCACACCCACTGACTAGAAAAAGGGTCCAGGACTCTTCAAGCTGGGATACAGGCATAAAAGAAAAAGATTTAAACAGATAGAAAGTCATCAGGAAGGCATTGCCTGTTGTTGCTGCTGCTGTCAGACTTTAATTCATCCACTTGTGTCAGACACATATTGAACAAGAATAAACATGACTCACTGCACTCTCTCAGTTTGTATACCACAATGTTTGCTTAGACACCTGTATGCTTATATTGTTTATTATATCCCAGAAACATTAATGTTAAAACTTGTGTTCCTATGTCTATATACAAGTTTATTTTCATATCTCTATATTGATCTATTTATAGCTCCATTCCCTCACTTCATTTTATACAATTGCTTTGTTCCTGCTCCCACAGTCTCGGTCGTTGTGTCCTTGGGCAAGACACTTCACCTACTGGTGATGGCCAGCCAGTCTGCCCCAGGGCAGCTGTGGCTACAACTGTAGCTTGTCTCCACCCGTGTGTGAATGAATAGTGGAATTGTAAAGCGCTTTGAGGGTCTCGAAAAGCGCTATATAAATGCAATCCATTATTATTATTATTATCATTATTATCATTATTATTATTATTGTTATTATAAGATAGGGGAAACCTGCAGTCAGCTGAGACCGCAGAAGTCACTTGGATGAGTGACGAAACTTTTCTCCCATTGAAAACACTACGTCCAGATGTACAGAATCAAACTTTAGGGATTTAATTACCTGGATGATTGAGCATGCATCAAGACATTCTCCGTGTTGTTTCTGAATTCTTTGTCACCTTATGAATAATGTATATAATTTTGAATAATTTCATGTAAATTTAATTCTTATTAATAGAAACTGAGGAAAGAATGTAATTTGTTTTTACATTTCTTGATACCTATTAATCCCCATATCCAAGTATTTATTTATATATTTTCATTATGTTCTGTATTTCAAACTGTAAATTAAGCTTGTTTGGTTATATTTTTATTGCATTCTTGTATTTTTTTCATGCTTGTACTTTTAATACATTTTTGATAACATAATAAATTCTGAGAGATACCTGCATTTTTCAAGACAAAATTCACAGATATTTTCAAATTTGATTTGGCATGCAGTGTTACATTGGTAAAGTATAATATATTGCATTAGAAACTTTCACAGGATCAGTACTGGACTATATCAAGTTCTGTATTGCAAATGTGACTGTGGACAAAAGCATTCGGGTTTTCCCAAACCAAAAACCCTGGTTGACCAGCGAGGTCTGCACACTCCTCAAAGCCCACGATGTCTGTCTGTTGACAGAGCTCTGTACAGGTCTGCACGAGCTGACCTGAAAAGGGGTCCCACCTGTCCAGCAACAACACACGAGAGGTGTGGCAGGGAATGCAAGACATCATAAACCACAGAGGCAGAACTGTGAAAACAGAAAACCTGAGTGTGCAGCTAGCAGAGGAAATAAACAGCTTCTTCGCCCGCTTTGAAACACCACAACAGCAGCATTCATCTGCCTCAACCCTGCTCCCATCCTCATCCTCACCTGGTTCCTGCACTGCTCCACTCACTGTAACAGAGCATGATGTCAGATGTGTGCTCCTAGCAGTGAACCCCAGGAAGGCGGCCGGTCCAGACGGAATACGTGGTAAAGTGCTAAGAGCGTGTGCCCACCAGCTCACCCTCATCTTCACCAGAATCTTCAACCTCTCACTGAATGAAGCAGCCATCCCATCCTGTCTAAAATCAGCCACAATCATCCCAGTGCCAAAGAAGTCTCCCATCACCAGCCTGAACTATTATTGCCCTGTGGCCCTCACACCGGTAATCATGAAATGCTTTGAGAGACTAGTCCTTCGGCACACCAAGGATTACCTCCCCCCAGAATTCGACCCCCACCAGTTTGCATACCGCGCAAACAGATCCACAGAAGACGCCATCACCCTCCACTCGGTGCTGAGTCACCTAGAACAGCGGCAGAGCTACGTCAGAATGCTCTTCGTGGACTACAGCTCAGCCTTTAATGCAATCATCCCAGACATCCTCTGCTGACCTTCCACCACTCGCCCATTGAGAGCCTGCTAAGTTATTGCATCACAGTATGGTACGGCAGCTGCACTAAGGCGGATAGAGCCAGCCCCCCAGCATGTTTGCAATGAGTAGGAGATGCTCTGTATCTCACTGTACAACTGTATAGTGACAAAGGTATTCGATTCTATTCTAAAAATTGCTATAAACAGAGGAACCCAAACTGATGAAAAATGGCGAATATTTTTTTTTCAAATGACTATTTTAGTGGATTTTTGATATAGAAGCAGAATGACAGAATGTTAAAAGAAGTTACTTTTAGTCACTCTAAGCTGGGCATTGCGTTCTCTGGCTGTTCAAAGCCATGGAACTTTAGACTTTCCAAGCAAATAATGATGGCAATACTGATGTTCATTTCAGTACATTTTACTTTATGTTCATTTTCATTTTTATGATGTTTCTATTTTTACATAATTCCTCCCACATAGCAAAATTGGTATGGCCCGGATCTGTCCCACAATGTGCTTACACATGGCCTGTGTACCACAAAGAATGACAGCCCTTTGGTGGCCCAGATCTGGTTTACCAAAGGTGGCCCACACATCGGCCAGCACAAAGCCAGTTGCAGACACCCTGCTGGCCCAGAACACTTTCAGCTCTGGCCCCAGATGTCAGCCTAATGTGTACCTTAATCAAGCCATGTAATAACAACATGTGCTGGAACATAATAGTGCAAAAGTAACATGACGAAACTCTGTTCAGACAGTGAATGGACTGATTCTTATATAGTGCTTTTTTACTCTCCCATATTACTCAAAGTGCTCTATACAACATGTCACATTCACACACTTTCTCTAAACTGAGTGTTTCCTAACTACATTCACACTCTTGACATGCAGACTGGAGGAGCCAGTGATCGAACCACTAACCTTCCGATCAGTAGGTGACCTGCCCTACCTCCTGAGCTACAGCTACCAGGTGGTAAACATGAGTAAACCCTCACTATGTTTTGGATAAAGTGTACACTCACAAACTTGACAAACCTGCATTTGAAACGTTGGCTACCAGCAGTGTAGTATTGCAACATGGCATTTGGATCTTCTAACTAAAACAGGAAAATAGGAACATAAATAGTGCCATCATTGCCAGACCTGGCCCACATCTGGTTGACATACACCCTGCCATGACACCAGTCAGTCAGAAGTGCCAGCTTGATGCCGGATCCGGGCCAGACCTGTTTTCTATGAGCCTGGGCCACATACAGTGAACCACAATCAGGCCAGATATAGCATGCCATCACATAAACAGTGCCATCTACGCCAGGCCTGGCCCATATCTGGATGACATACCACTTACCATGCCAGAAATCAGCCAGCAGTGCCAGCTTGACATCAGATCCAGGCAAGACCCGTCTGCTATGTGGGATGACTTGTTCTTTTGGCGTTTTAGTTGTGGATTATGTTTGGGCTGTGTCTCTTGCCCTTTCAGTATAGTATTGTTTTCTTGTGCTTCTAAGTGTCCCTTTGTTTCCACTATGTTTCTTTTTAGGTTATGTAGTATGGGTTAGGGATATTTTGTATGTTGTTTTTGTTTAATGAAACCGCTTTTTGGATTATTCCCTGATGTGCCTGAGTTCTGTTATTTAGTGTCACTTTGAAAGGCACACAGCCAGCCTTGACAAATAATTGTTCTTTCAATTTTTGATAAAGATTACACCGGATTGAGATGTAACTTGGCACAGAGGTACAGTAGGTCGCCCAGAGGAAGACGGTGTTGAAAGTTGGACATCAACTATTCAGGATGATTTTTAATGAATTTTTGAATATGATGCAATATTTAAGTAAGTTTACTGAATTAAATATACATGTCCTTTAATTTTTGAGTAATATTACAGTAAATTTGGATGATATTTGGCACAGAGGTACAGTAGGTGTCCCAGAGGAGGGATGTGTTGAAAGTTGGACATCAACTCTTCAGGATGATTTTTAATGAATTTTTGAAAATGACATAATTGTAGTGTATTGACTGTAGTGAGTTGAATATAAATCTCCTTTAAGATCTGAAGAATTTTACAGTAAATCTGTATGAAACTTGGCACAGAGGTACAGTAGGTGTCCCAGAGGAGGTATGTGTTGAAAGTGGGACCTCAACTACTAAGGATGATTTTTAATGAATTTTTGAATATGCAACCAGACTGTCACTTTGGTTGTATTGGGCTGTTCCATTGCAATTTGTGTGCGCGCGTGCACGTGCGCGCGGCTCTAGGCTTTCAATCGGGATATAAAGCGAAAAGGCGCTACCGTAAAGACTGGTGTAAAAGCGCAAGGAAATTTATGCGGCGGATAAGAAGCGGCTGGCTTGACCGCGGCTTACAAATGACGGCTCACTTGACCGCGGTAGCGCCCCGTACGTGACAGCTCAGTGTTCACCGAGCACTACCGCGGGCAGCCTTAATGAAAGAAAGCTAACGTAGCTAATTTGAACTGAGTTTTGAATCAGCTACTAGTGTTAACCCGTACAGTGGACTTTGAGCTGTTTGTTTGACCTGTGTCACACCGAGAACTGAATGAACCTCGATAAGATTAGCTTTTACATAGACACCCTTGGCAATGGCTCCATACACTAACCTGCCGATATTTATACATTTTCCCCATTTAAAAATTAAGCAGCAATCGACAACAGGGAGGACTAAACTCTCCCCGAGCCCCGAGTGATTTTCAGAAAAATAAAATTACCCGGAGGACATATTGTGCAACACAACTCCACGGGCTCCGCGAGCAGTTACAAATGAGAGAAAAAAGGCTGACGGTAATAATATCTCAGTTGTACCACAGTACAGCTGATTTAACGAACTTACAGCGAAATATATCAGCGCCACTGACAGGGTGACCATCCAGAAGAGACGTGTTCTCTGAAAATAATCGCGTCCATCACTTGTAGCCATCGCTGCTGCTGCTGCTTGTTGTCCCGTACAAATATGACCGTACAATTAAACCCGGATATTTAAACCGTCCGGGCAGGTTTTTTTTCTTTT
Organism: Oreochromis aureus; assembly: GCF_013358895.1. NCBI lineage: Eukaryota > Metazoa > Chordata > Actinopteri > Cichliformes > Cichlidae > Oreochromis > Oreochromis aureus. Next base: position 7,732,128 of record NC_052954.1, on the reverse strand, counting down.
TTCTTTTTCCCTTTTTTTTTTTTTTTTTTTTTTTTTTTTGGATTATTACACAAATGGGAAAATTTTACTGAAATAATGACAATTATCGCTTTACTTTTAAAAATGTTTTTTTTTTCTTTAATTAATTTAAGTCGACAGGATAGTTTCATTAATCAGCGGACTGTCCACCCGGTAGCCCAGGTCATTTCCTTTGGTTTGAGGTTTGAGCAGCCACTTTGAGCAGTGATGTTATGTTAAAGTGATGTTACGTTAAAGTAGGAATAGGTTGAGGGGGAGCTCTCACACTCAGACACCAGGCGGCACTCGGTATCCAGCTGTAACTGTGGGGTCCAGGGCGCACTGATGCGAACCCCCAAGCCTCCTCTCTGTCTCTCTCCATCTCTGTCCCTGTTGCCTACCTGAATATCTACACGTAACGTTAAACGATCCATTTTTGGGGAAAAGGAAGACAGTTTTGGGGTTGCTTTGCACTACTTTGAATGAAAGAATTACCTTGAACGGTTTTAAATTCATCATTCAGACTGAATGATGAATTTAAAAAATTGCATTTATAAATTTCAGTCCTATAAGTGTCACTATATACCAAGTAGTACTGAAGAAATTTAAAATGAAATATTATGTGAAAAGAAGGACTCTCCACAGTCCTGTGAAAACTACAGTAGATTACCCCATGATTTATGCAGAACCACAATGATTAACAAAAATTCACAGTAATCATTTTCTTTATGACCCACTATTCTTTACAACATTACTTCAGTTCACTGAGGTTTGTTGCAGCTTTTACAGAGTGCAGTGATTGCATGGTTCCTATAGTATAGTTTAATTTAGTGTCGCTTCATTAAAGACACACACGGGTCCATAACCAAACATCTCCACTTAATATCATTAAAGTGAGTTATTTTCATGTTTTGGTCCCTCCTAAAAATTAATTACATATGCTGAATAAAGTCAAAGTTTCCATGGAAACATAAATTATATTATCAGAACAGCCAAACTGTAATATAAAACTAACAAAAACAATAATGAATTGTGGTCATTAATATGTTGAAAAAATAATTCTTTTGAGTTTGATTCTTGTAGTTTCAAATGCTATTGTTTATTTTGTTATGTTACATATATCTTGTAAGTTTGTGGCATCGCTCATCTACAAAGCTACAGAGTTTAGCCTGAACATACAAACTGTTAATAATTATATCAATTTAAAAACTTCTCCCTAGTTGTTTTTATTTACTTATTTTTTTAAATTCAGAGGAGAAGTACTTTGCAAGTTGTCTGAAGGCATTTTGAAGACGTTTTGAGGTAAGTTTGGCACATCTTCTTGGTCAAACAAAGGTACATTAGCTACATGCTAACCCTCAGCATTCACAGACTAGCTCGCATGTTAGCTTCAAGTGCCTGAAGCTAGGCCAGGTAAGCTAACATAATTGTAATGATGTTTCGTATCAGCTGCTAAGTTCTGCTGCTACGTGGACTTCAGGCTGTTTGCTTAATCTGTGCGGCACTGAGGCCTGAATGGATCTTGATAAGATTAGCTGACTTGGCAAGGATTCAGAAAACTGATGTGCTGATGTAAAACCTGTTAATTACAAATCTGGTGATAACAGCGATTTTTAGTGAATTTCAGAAAAAACACTTAAGGAAATTTAATGCAAAAACAACTTTAAAGTTTAAAGTTAAAGTAAACTTCAAAGCTGCAGAGCAGAAAACAAGGCTGATTTCAATTTTACCTTAATACAGCTGATTTAATGAGTTAAATTACCTTATTTCAGTGTTCTTCTCAAATAATCACACCAACCACTTTTATCCATGGCTGCAGTCTGCTGCTGTTCTAGTTCCATAAGCGTCGGGATAAACCTACTGATGGGCTGGGAGGGGTTCATGGAACAGTGCTGGTAGCCTCTTTTATTTATTCATTTATTTTAAATTAGCTATTTATTTATTCTATGTAGAAAAATTACACAAAAGGAGACAATGCACTGCAGTAAAACACAAACATCAGTTGGTTATAAACCTGTTTGGTATTCTTTAACAACCCTGGAGATACACTTACACTCCAAACAGGGGACTATCCGGAGCATTACCCGGTGCTCTGAGGTTGTTTTGGCCTCCTGTGAGCAGCTACCCCGGGCAGTGATTTAAAGCAGGAGTGGGGAAAGTCTCAGAGCCACACGCCAGGCGCACTGCTTCACCTGCGACACCGTGAGCTTTGGTCACAGCGGCAGTCACCTGTGCGTACCCCAAAGACGAGCACAGCTGAGGCGGGCAGCCTGCCTCTCTGTCTCTGGCTGCCTGATTCGTTACTCTTGGTGTTTGATGATGAGATCGGAGTAAAGGTAGAGAACAAACAGAGATAATTTAATAATAACAAAAGTAAAACGCTGAAAAATTTGTGTGTGTAACGCATGAAGAAAACACTTGGTCTGTGTGTATAAGCTTTTTTATTTTTTAGTTGAAGTTTTTCTGTTTTAACTTCTGTTTAAAAGGTGTGCTCTAATCATCCTGCATGTGTATGCGCTCTCATTTCTGCATCTCTGCTGAGTTTTGCATTACCCCGAACACGTGAATAAATGAATTAACTTGAAAACTAAATTCCAGTTTATGGGTTGTCTCTATAGCTGCACATTGGTGCTGAAAATAACATTTAAAATGAAATATGTTAATAATAAATATAAATTCACAAATGATTATATAGATCTTTGGCGCATTTAAGGATGGAGACTGTCTCCTTGTGCGTCACTAAAATGCAACTCATCTCTCTCTCTTTAATTTTTTTTAACTGCTAGACATCCAATAATCTCAGTAAAGCGATTTTCCTTTCCTGCCTCAATATTTACGGCAGGCTAAATAACGCGCAGGGTAAAAGCAGCAAATGACCGGCCTGAATTACTGTTTCGGTCTTGTCCTGCTTATGTTAATTATACAGGTTATATAGAAAATGACTGAGTCACGTTTACACCCAAAGGAGCTGCTCAGTCACAGAAATCCATGCCATGAAGCTTCCAGAGCAGTTTTTCCCTTCTTTTTGTTCTTGTTTTAAAATTAAAAAAATAATGTTACTTATTTCGTTTCTATTTTATTTTATTCATTTATTTTCGTTCTTAATGCCAGAGAAGACGTGGGACTCAACATGAAGTCATCAGCGCGACTTTTACGCACTGTGCGCGCTCGGCTCTCGGTGGCCCCTGCTGTGTAACTTACAGGGTCTGCCACTTCACGGCTGAGTCCCGTGGCTCCTAAACGCTTCCACTTAGCAGTAACACCGCTTACAGCTGATCGCGGAATAACTAGGAGCGAACACATTTCATGAACTGACTCGTTGCAAAGGTAGGATCCTGCTACACAACTACGCTCAAGCTCAGCGAGCCCTTCAGAAAGACGCATTCTTCCACAAATGCTTGTCTTGAAAAGTCCAATGATAATAGAATATTACCCAAAACAAAACATAAAAATAATGCTAATAATAAATGAATACCAGTAATTAATGTCAGTTATAATAAACTAAACTCTTATAAAAATAAGAGATTAGACTGAACATACAAATTGATCACCCTGAGGTAAGGTTAAAGGATTTGAGTGTCTTTAGACATGTGGTCTGATTCTCTAGTTGTTTTCAGTACTTGTTTATAGCTGCCATAATATTTCATTGCGATGAATTTAACATATAATATCTTTGAGACAAACAGTGAGTGTCAAGAAATGACAACACTCATGTTTTAAAACTAGAAACCATCACGCACAACAACAGTTATCAGCATAAACAGACACACTATATACATTAACTGGATTTGTATGGTGCATTGTGCTAAACTGGCTCTCCATTAACAAACCTTTGTGAATTTATCAGCCATATTCAAACCAAATTTAAATCAGTGCAGAGATGCACATAGAAGTGTTGAAGTTTTTCTTATGTAAATTGTTCTTTTGTTCTTGCACATTTTACAGCTTTTACAGCAGAACGCATGCTGTTGTATCCAGAATGATATTTGCCTTTTTTTGAAATAAACAACGCCTTCATGGAAAACTACTGGTTACCACTGTTGCCTCACAGCAGGGAGGTCCTGGGTTTGAACCCTGGCACCCTTTCTGTGTGGACCTTACACTGACAAAAAAAAATGCTAAGTTAATGTTGACTGTCTGGGCCGAAGACACTCTTGTCGAAGAGATTGTTGATGTCAAGAGTTCCACTTTCTGATTAAATAAAGGTCGATGCCTAAAAAATGTGCACGTTAGCCATGCTCTGTGCTTTAATGCACCTCCCATCATGGATACTGGCTATTGAACTGCACTGATAACAAGTCAGATGTCCTTCTCCTCTTTTGCACAGAGAATTAAATGTTGATGATATATAAAAAAGGGACTTTTATATTATGATTGGTCAGATCTTATTACAGTTTTCCTCTTCCTTTCTCTTTTAAATTGTTGTTGCACTGTATGATTTTACCCTTTATCAAAAAAGAACTGTGCTAATGTAACTACTTCTTCTAGAGAACCATGTGTGTTTTCTATACACTGCAGCCTGAAGACCCAGAAATCATAGACATAGGCTGTTTATTTATTTAAAATCTTCTGCTCCAATTTTCTTTTTTTACAAATTTGTTTTGCTGATATGAAATGTAAAAATTACATAAAATTGTCATTTTTTAAAATATCATTTATATATTTATATAGAGAGCTCATGCAGCGGTATCAAACTAAGACTCTTTTCCATTAGTTGAACAACCTGTAGGCTGATCAGCTGCTTAGCAGACTTTAATCACATCGTCATTGTGTGCAAACTCACCCATGGCGTTTATATTCAAAGACAGATCTGCGTTTCATTTTATTTAAAAATAAAAATCGGATTTATTCCAGTTGGTAAAGTTGCTCTGCTCAAAACATTACCTCACACTGGTCATGATGGAAGGTCCCATTACTTTGCAGGACTTTGATAATGGATGTGTGATGGGATTTGGATATAGGACCCACAGATAAAAAAAACTAAGGGGGACTTAAAGGAGCCGGTCTCACACACCGAGACATTGATTCTGCTCCAGGAACAGATAACCACAAAAAAGAAAAACGTCGACGCCTGTATCAGATAACTCACAGAGACTTCAAAGCTGCATTGTGTTTTAATAATGCATACTACAGATCTGCGCACTTTGCTCTCTGACACCGCGTTTCTTGATTTTAGAAGAATCAATAAAAACTAGCTGCGTGAAAAATGGCCAAAGACTTAGGCAAACATTTGAGGGGGGATCCCCATGCATAGTAAGTGCAAGAAGTAATATCTGATTTAGTTTAAAGCCAGAAAATAGAGTTTGACACATAAAGGTTAAAGGTCACTGCATCCACAGCTCAGTAAAGGCCTGGACATGTTAAACAATCTGCCCCCGCTCCCCACACACACACACCCACCAATTACTGAGGCTACTGTTGGACCAGGACAGTTAATCAAGAAGGTCCCCTTTGTCTTTCCTCTTCTGATAACAGCTGTGCTGGTGTTTTGCATATGAAGAGCAAAGCAAAGACACTGACAAGCTTCAACTCAGAGTGCTCTTTTCCTATTGGACAAAAGTGTTTGTTTGTTTTTCAGGATTGTTAATGTTTTGATTAATCATCAGGAGACTGTTTAAAACTAATCACATGACTCCCTGCTGTCATATTCGCATTAAAGACGAGTGGCTTCTAAAGTGGCCTCCTTTAAGTGAAAATATAACATTATATCTTTCTGCTGCACATTTCAATGCATCCACATTACTGGAATGAAACCACAGAGCACTAACACAAATAAAATATAACACTAACACAATAAAAATATATGCAAAAACACAAACAAATATATAAAAAATATAAAACTGTGTATTGATATATAAATATGTGCACAGAAAAGTTGCAGGCTAATCTTCGTGCTCTACCTTGCTCTGTACATTTACTGTTTCTTGGACGGCCATCATGTGCCGACAATCCCAAAACGCAAACAATCACATGCACGTCGTATTTTAATTAACTGGTTTCGACGATCAATCAACTTAGGTGATAATGGGTATGTGGGTGGGGGCGGAGTCAAGGGGTGGGGGTACTCTGAGTCAGCCATCCAGCTGCCGTGACGTCACTGGGATCACCTGTGGAGGCCTCAGGTGACAGCTCATAAAAGGTGACCTGAGGTAAACAGGGGACACTCAGAGACACTTCAAGGGAAAGACGAGTGACCTCCATTCTCAACTGCTGCACATTCAGAGATCCATTCTAGCTGCTGCCATGTGGAACGACTCCTCTAATGGTAAGAGCTGCTCTCCAGGTTTGAAAACTTAGAAAAACTAAACTGTGTGTTTTCAGGTTTTTCTACCTGGGTCAAACAGTCCACCAGGTGCAAACAGCACTAAGTGTGGCGTGCTTTTTGCACGCTCAATCATCCAGGTTGACAATTTTTAAAATCCCAGAAAGTTGAATCTGTTCATTGAGACGCAGCATTTCTCATCCAAGTGATATCTGGAGACTGATAGAGTCACTTAGATGAGTGAAGAAACATTTGTCCTGCTGGAAACACTGCATCCGGATGAACAGTCAGCTTCCTGGGACACTGCACAGTGACTCATACAAACAAGATCACAAGACAACTATTAGCTGGATTACCACATTTTACATCTTTATGTAGCTGCAAAGATAGTACAGCAAGAAAATAGGTTGTATATCCCGTCTGATCTGATGGAACAATCTGCTTTCTCTTCTTTGCACAGATGACGCCATTCCTGTGTCCTCCGGCAACGGCTCCTCTCGCACCGCCAGTCGCAGGAAGAGGACCAGCTTCTCCAAAGAACACGTGGAGCTGCTGCGCGCCACCTTCGAGACTGACCCATACCCTGGAATCACCATCAGAGAGAGCCTGTCCCAGACCACAGGCCTGCCCGAGTCCCGCATCCAGGTAAACATTTGTTAATGAAGGAGCAAGATTAATATAATGATGAAATAAATACAGCTTGTAAGTTTAGATTAGGTTAGATTTCCTTTTTTTAACATAAAATAACAATACTTTTGACATTATTCGACCTGCGAGCTGGTTAAAGACCCTCATGGACTTTGTACCTCTTCCACTGTTGCTGTGCGGGGACTTGATACCGCGCTCACTGTATGTCTTTATCTGTTGAGATAACACCAGCTGTTTTTATCAGGAGCTTATTTGAGGGAAGAGACACACTGACAGCTGATAGCTTCCGCTTAAAAGAGAAAGACGATTATTAACACAGCATAATAGAGTGCTTTAGCTGTACTGCTTTTAAATCTAAGCTCACGTATTTTTCCTTCATTTCCCGTCCAGGTGTGGTTTCAGAACCGAAGAGCTCGCACCCTAAAATCAAAAGGATCCAGCAAAGCCCAGTGGCAGTCTCAGAGCCCAGCGCAGTGTCCACAGGCTTGCCGCCACACACAGGCCTTTGCACCTCAAATGCAGCAGGTGTTAAACAATGGACAGTTTCCTCCTGCCTTCAATGCCACCGGAGCGTATGGACAGTGTGGAGTCTCCTATGGGATTCAACCAGGAGGCTCAATGGGCAGTAACCCCAGCTCAAACCTGTGGGAGTACATGCCTCAGCCAGGCTGCCAAAACTCCACTGGGGTGCCTGCGTGGCGTCAGCCTTCCGTGGAGATGGTAAGCTACAACTCAAGCTCCAGCCAGGCAGCCTCCATGCACCCTAGTTCAGACATACACGAGCTCCTTCAAATATTCAAAGCAGACACTCCTGATTCTGGATACTTCAACAGCAGCCGAGAGAGCAGCCCAACGGGTTGTCTGGAAGTTCCGACCCCACAGATGAGGAGTATTGGGGAGACTGTAGCAGCTCTTGAGGACGGCAGGGATGCAGGACATCCGCCAGTGGTCCAGCATAGCTCACTGCCAGTGCTGTCATTGCAAGATATTATGTGGGAGCTGAATGAGGAATGGCTGGGAGGAAATGGACTGGACAACGGAGTCACTGGAGAGGAGCCCCCTTACTTCTGATGGCTATGATGAGTATTTTTAATGGCTCAAGTGTTTGACATATTTTCAAAATATTTTTTAAAAAAGCCATGTTTTTGCAGTAATTACTACACAGTTTTAGGATTGTTTTTTGATTTTCTTCAAGTTTACTTAAAAAGAAAAAAAAAAAAAAAAAGAAACAAATCAGTTGTTATGTTGCATAATACTGTTTTCTTGGCTTCCCCTTTCCAAGAATGTACTCTCAGCTAATTCATGACCAGAGATTTGGCTCTGCTCATAGATGGTGCCTGTGAGTTGTAAATATGAGAAAAAGGGGATTTTCTTTCTGTGCAGAGACATTATGGAGAGTAATATAAAAACATGTTAAATCCTAATGAATGCTGAAATTAAATTTAATCTGTAATAAGACTTTATGTAAAAAATAATTTTAACAAAAATAATTTATAGATATAGAGATGTTATTGTATAATGTTTCCATTTTGATTGATTAATTTTAAGGATCTGACAACAGAGGATGTTGTTTGCTGTAAAGATTATGAAGCCCTGTGAGGTTAATTATTGGTTTGGGAAACGAAGATGTTGATATAATATATCTGATTCTGTTAAGCTTTGTTCTTATGTTGTATGGCTGACATATAGTGTATGATAATATAGAGAATATACAGTTATAAATATGATTCTGTTATTATGTTCGCATGTTTTGCCAATAAAGTTTATTCTAAATGAACGTTCACATTGCATCCATGACTCATAACTTACAACATAGTACTGCAACATCATGGTGTCGTGATACAGTGATTCTTATTCTGTAATTTCTACTTTGTTTGTTTGTTTGTTTTTTTGCCTGAAATTCAATTTAGTTTATTTTCTACATAATTATTTTTATTTTATATTAGTTTAGTTTTTCAAGTTCAAGTTAAACAAAGATTTCTTTTTCACAGCTAGTTTTAGTTTTCAGTTTAGTTCCAGTTAACTATAGTGAGTGGATAAAAATATCCACCCAGTTATTTGGGTTTAATTAGAGGCTTTTATATTTATCAGCTCTTTGGCTGTGCTGCCTTTCATTTCTCTTTTTTTCACCTGTGAGTGTCTTCTTGTTCATGGCAAGGAGGTTAACTTCTTTTCTACAGGGTGGGCCATTTATATGGATACATCGTAATAAAATGGGAATGGTTGGTGATATTAAAGTCCTGTTTGTGGCACAATAGTATATGTGAGGGGGCAAACTCCTCAAGATAGGTGGTGACCAGGGGCGATTCCAGGATCAGAAGTTTGGGGGTGCTGAGCACCCAGAGAGCTGCCCATCCAGGAAGGTAAACTTTACTCATCACAATGAGGAAGGAAGGACAGAATAAAGACATGCTGTGGAAGAGAGACAGAGGTTAACTAGAAAGTGCATTTTCTGAAGAAACTGCAGTGTGAATGCTTGAATCTGAATGTATGCACTGAAATGAATTAATTGCTGAATTTTAAGTTAAAAATGTTGAATGACATGAAAAATACAGAAATTTGCACCTGAAAACAAAAGTGCTGAACTGCTAAAAGCTGACAACCACAGAGAAGAAGTTCGAAAATAGCTGAAAATGTTTTAATTGTAAATTAGAAAAGCCTAAGAAATGAGAAAAGAAAATTTAGAGTCAGAAAACATCTGAATGAATATTAAAAGTTCATATTCTTTGAATCACTGAATGACTAAAATGTGATCCCTCCACTTGGATCCACACAGTTTTAAAGGTTTACATCTCTGAGCTTTGAAAGACACTGTGTTGGAAAGAGAAGAATGATGGCGACTTTTTGAGGGTAAAATGATGGCTGTAGAGCAAACACTGTGGACACAGCAGCAGTTGAAAGAGAAATGTTTAAGATGAATCTTGGCACAGTGAGAGACAGAGCTCGTTAGGCAGGCAGGTGTGAGCCTGGTTGCTATAGTGACTGCACCCAATGGCTCCATACACACGCACACAGACATGCACCTCACTTTTGCTGCTTAAAATGAACAGAAAAGTCAGCCCCAAACAAATCGCTCCCAAATGAAAAGTACAGGTCGTATTGACAAAATTCTTTCACCGTGAGTGGCAGCAATGTCTAGTCTACTGAATTCTCAGTTTTCATGCCTGTGGAGTTTATTATATGGACGTGGTGACAGTGGAAAGACACCATGCTCTTCTGATTTTCAAAAGAACTTTCTGAGCCATTTTAACATTGGAGTCTATGGAGGAGTTGGAGGGAGGAGGCTGTGCTTTGGTGACATTTATGAAAGAACCATAACACCCAGTACAATAGTAAACACATTGGATGAAAGAGGACAGCAATGGCTACGTTTTGAGGGTAAAATCATACCTGTAGAGCAAACGCTGCAGACACAGCAGCAGTTTTAAAAAAGATTTTAAGATTAATTTTTTTGCTCCTCTCACTCTAGCAGTTGAGCTGTCTCACTCTAGCCCCAACATTCCGTCCCATACACACCCATTATAAATTCTGAAACGGGTGAAAAACAACATCATGAAACTTAAACTGAACTGAAGAAAAAGTATAAAAGATATTGAAAAGATAAATACAAGTTGAATAGTTGAATGTCTTGGCTTCGTTTTAAAGTTTGAATGGTGGCTCTATGTCAACGTATGTCGAAGTAGTTAGAGTTGAAAAATGAGTAAGTTGAAGGAGAATTTGAAGGATCTCCCATTGAAATACATGGGAAATTTTGTTGAAAAAGTTGAATAAAATTAAAAATATAAATGTTAAAAATGAGAAAAATAGAAGCACACCATTCCCAAAGAAGAGGAATCTAATGGTGTTTGAATGGTTTTTCTAAGTTGAACGGTTTTGAAGGAGATAGACGGCGAAAAACGTACGGAAAAGAAAATAATAACTAGAAAGTGCATTTTCTGAAGAAACTGCAGTGTGAATGCTTGAATCTGAATATATGCACTGAAAAGAATTAATTGCGGAATTTTAAGTTAAAAATGTTGAATGAGATGAAAAATACAGAAATTTTCACCTGAAAACAAAAGTGCTGAACTGCTAAAAGCTGACAAGCGCAGAGAAGAAGTTGGAAAATAGCTGAAAATGTTTTAAATGTAAATTAGAAAAACCTGAGTAATGAGAAAAGACTATTTAGAGTCAGAAAACATCTGAATGAATATTAAAAGTTCATATTCTTTGAATCACTGAATGACTAAAATATGATCCCTCCATTTGGATCCACACAGTTTTAAAGGTTTACATCTCTGAGCTTTGAAAGACACGCTGTTGGAAAGAGAAGAACGATGGCTTCGTTTTGAGGGTAAAATGATGGCTGTAGAGCAAACACTGTGGACACAGCAGCAGTTGAAAGAGAAGTGTTCAAGATGAATCTTGGCAGAGTGAGAGAGAGCTCGTTAGGCAGGCAGGTGTGAGCCTGGTTGCTATAGTGACTGAGCCAGGGCTCCACACACACGCACACAGACATGCACCTCACTTTTGCTGCTTAAAATGAACAGAAACGTCAGCCCCAAACAAATCCTTCCCAAATGAAAAGTACATGTCGTATTGACAAAATTCTTTCACCGTGAGCGGCAGCAATGTCTAGTCTACCTAATTCTCAGTTTTCATGCCTGTGGAGTTTATTATATGGACGTGGTGACAGTGTAAAGACAGCCTGCTCTTCTGATTTTCAAAGGAACTTTCTGAGCCATTTTAACATTGGAGTCTATGGAGGAGTTGGAGGGAGGAGTCTGTGCTTTGGTGACATTTATGAAAGAACCATAACACCTAGTACAATAGTAAACACATTGGATGAAAGAGGACAGCGATGGCTACGTTTTGAGGGTAAAATCATACCTGTAGAGAAAACGCTGCGGACACAGCAGCAGTTTTAAAAAAGATTTTAAGATTAATTTTTTCGCTCCTCTCACTCTAGCAGTTGAGCTGTCTCACTCTAGCCCCAACATTCCGTCCCATACACACCCATTATAAACTCTGAAACGGCTGAAAAACATCATGAAACTTAAACTGGAACTGAAGAAAAGTATAACGGATATTGAAAAGATAAATACAAGTTGAATAGTTGAATGTCTTGTCTTCGTTTTAAAGTTTGAATGGTGGTTCTATGTCAACGTATGTGTAAGTAGATACAGTTTAAAGAGGAGTGAGTTGAAGAAGAATTTGAAGGGTCTCCCCATTGAAATACATGGGAAATTTTTGTTGAAAAAAGTTGAATAAAATTAAAAATATAAAAGTTAAAAATGAGAAAAGTAGAAGCAGTCATGTCCAAAAGAAGAGGAATCTAACGGTGTTTGAATGGTTTTTCTAAGTTGAACGGTTTTGAAGGAGATAGAGTACAAAAAACGTACGGAATCTATAATAAAATAGAACTAGAAAGTGCATTTTCTGAAGAAACTGCAGTGTGAATGCTTGAATCTGAATGTATGCACTGAAATGAATTAATTGCTGAATTTTGAGTTAAAAATAAAAATGTTGAATGAGCTGGAAAATGCAGATTTATTAAACTGAAAACAAAAGTGCAGAACTTTTGAAAGCTGATGTTCACACAGAAGAAGTTGGAAAATAGCTGAAAAGTTTTTAAATTAAAATTTGGAAAACCTAAGAAATGAGAACAGAAAATTTAGAGTCAGAAAACACCTGAATGAATATTAAAAGTTCATATTCTTTGAATCACTGAATGAGTAAAGTGTAATCCCTACACTTGGATCCACACACTTTTAAAGGTTTACATCTCTGAGCTTTGAAAGACATGCTGTTGGAAAGAGAAGAACGATGGCTTCTTTTTGAGGGTAAAATGATGGCTGTAGAGCAAACACTGTGGACACAGCAGCAGTTGAAAGAGAAGTGTTTAAGATGAATCTTGGCACAGTGAGAGACAGAGCTCGTTAGGCAGGCAGGTGTGAGCCTGGTTGCTATAGTAACTGCACCCAATGGCTCAGTACACACGCACACAGACATGCACCTCACTTTTGCTGCTTAAAATGAACAGAAAAGTCAGGCGAAACAAATCGCTCCCAAATGAAAAGTACAGGTCCTATTGACGAAATTCTTTCACCGTGAGCGGCAGCAATGTCCAGTCTACCTAATTCTCAGTTTTCATGCCTGTGGAGTTTATTATATGGACGTGGTGACAGTGTAAAAACACCATGCTCTTCTGATTTTCAAACGAACCTTCTGAGCCATTTTAACATTAGAGTCTATGGAGGAGTTGGAGGAGGAGGCTGTGCTTTGGTGACATTTATGAAAGAACCATAACACCTAGTACAATAGTAAACACATTGGATGAAAGAGGACAGCGATGGCTACGTTTTGAGGGTAAAATCATACCTGTAGAGCATACACTGCGGACACAGCAGCAGTTTTAAAAAGATTTTAAGATTAATTTTTCGCTCCTCTCACTCTAGCCCCAACATTCCGTCCCCATACACACCCATTATAAACTCTGAAACGGCTGAAAAACATCATGAAACTTAAACTGGAACTGAAGAAAAGTATAACAGATATTGAAAAGATAAATACAAGTTGAATAGTTGAATGTCTTGTCTTCGTTTTAAAGTTTGAATGGTAGCTCTATGTCAACGTATGTTGAAGTAGATACAGTTTGAAAATGAGTAAGTTGAATGAGGATCTGAAGGGTCTCCCCATTGAAATACATGGGAAATTTTTGTTGAAAAAAGTTGAATAATTTTAAAAATATAAATGTTATAAATGAGAAAAGTAGAAGCAGTCATGTCCAAAAGAAGAGGAATCTAACGGTGTTTGAATGGTTTTTCTAAGTTGAACGGTTTTGAAGGAGATAGAGTACAAAAAACGTACGGAATCTATAATAATAAAATAGAACTAGAAAAATTTGCATTTCCTGCGAAAATGCTGTGTGGATGCCTTAACGCTGAAGTTGCCTGCTGAAAATGACTGAAAAAGATGAAAAGCTGCAAAAATTGTATGGCGGTAAAGAAACTGAAAAATTATGCTGAAAACAAGTGAAAAAACAGAAACTTTTGCTGAAAAGAGGTGAAAAGGCAAAGATTCTTCTTCAAAGAGGTACAGAAGTTCAAATTTCTACTGAAAAGAGGTGAAATGGTTTCCTCTGAAATGAGCAGAAGATACTGAGATTTGTATTGATAAGAGGTGAAAGGCTGATAATTCTGCTTAAAATAGGTGAATCAGCAGAATTTCTACTGAAAAGAGGTAAAGAAGTAGAACGTTGCACTGAAAACAGGTGAATCAGCAGAATGTCTGCTAAAAAGAGATTTCTGTTGAAAACACCTGAAAAAGCTGGGATTTGTGCTGAAAAGGGTGAAAACACTCACAATTCTGCTGAAACGGGTGAAGAAGAGGTGTTGGGCTGTTGAGAAGAGTTAAATAAGTTGAACTGATATGTTTGAGTACAAATACTATGATTTGGCAATAATACTGCGTTTTAGCACAACTCCTGAGATTTGATTGAAATACTATGATTTAGAAGAAATATTATGACTTTGTACAAATACAATGTTTTGGCACAAATACTATGATTTGGCACAAATACTATTATTTACCAGAAGTACAAGGTTTCTGCAAAAATACTATGATTTTGCAGAAATACTATGCATTAGTAGTAATACTATAACATCACAGATATATGATGATTTTGCAGACATTCTGGTTTTACACAAATACTATAATGTGGCAGTATACTATGTTTTAGCACAAATACTATGATTTGCTATAAATACTATGATTTGGCACATGTACTATATTCAGCAGATATACTATAACATAACAGAAAGTCTATGACTTAGTAGTAATGCTATAACATAATAGATATACTATGATTTTGCAGACAGTCTATTTTTTTGCACAACTAGCACAATATGGCAGAAATACTATGATTTGGCACAAGTACTATGATTTAGTACAAATACGATGATTTGGCAATAATACTGGGTTTTAGCACAACTACTGAGATTTGGGTGAAATACAATGATTTAGAAGAAATACTATGACTTCGTTACAAATACAATGTTTTGGTTGAAATAATATGATTTGCAAAAATTCTACGATTTCGCTCAAATACTATGAAATTGCAGTAATACTATGATTTTGAAGGAATTCTATGATTTGTTAGAAATACTATGCATTAGTAGTAATACTATAACATAACAGATATATGATGATTTTGCAGACATTCTGGTTTTACACAAATACTATAATGTGGCAGTATACTATGTGTTAGCACAAATAATATGATTTGCTATAAATACTATGATTTGGCACATATACTATATTCAGCAGAGATACTATAACAAAACAGAAAGTCTACGACTTAGTAGTAATACTATGACATAATAGATATACTATGATTTTGCAGACAGTCTATGTTTTTGCACAACTAGCACAATGTGGCTGAAATACTGTGATTTGGCACAACTACTATGATTTAATACAAATACTCTTATTGGCAGAAATACTATGCCTTAGTAGTAATACTATAACATAACAGATATACTGTGATTTTGCAGACATAGTATATTTTTTTTCACAAATACTACGATTTCGCTCAAATACTATGAAATTGCAGTAATACTATGATTTTGAAGAAATGCTATGATTTGGTAGAAATGCTATGGCGTAGTAGTAATACTATAACATAACAGAAATTTTAATTGGACACAAATACTCTAATTTGGCACAAATACCATGATTTGGCAAAATATACCATGATTTGGCACAAATACGATGATATGGCAGAAATACTATGATTGGGTACAAATACTATGAATAGGCACAAATACTATGATTTAGCAGAAATACTATGTTTTAACATAACTAATATCTTTTGACAGAAATTTCTGCTAAAAGGTACTAGTTCTGCTTTTTAGCAGAAATACTGTAAAATACTGTAAAAACTATGATTTGGCACGAGTAGTATGATTTAGTACAAATACTACGAATTGGCAGAAATACTGTGACTCAGTAGTAATACTATAACATAACAGATATACTATGATTTTGCAGACAGTCTATGTTTTTGCACAACTAGCACAATATGGCAGAAATACTATGATTTGGCACAAGTACTATGATTTAGTACAAATACTCTTATTGGCACAAATACTATGTTTCAATACAAATACTACGATTTGGCAATAATACTGGGTTTTAGCACAACTACTGAGATTTGGGTGAAATACTATGATTTAGAAGAAATACTATGACTTTGTACAAATACAATGTTTTGGTTCAAATAATATGATTTGCAAAAATACTATGATTTGGTACAAGTACCATGATTTAGTACAAATACTACAATTTCGCTCAAATACTATGAAATTGCAGTGATACTATGATTTTGAAGGAATACTATGATTTGGTAGAAATACTATGCCTTAGTAGTAATACTATAACATAGCAGATATAATGTGATTTTGCAGACATAGTATGTTTTTGCACAAATACTATGATTTCGCTCAAATACTATGGAATTGCAGTAATACTATGATTTGGAATACTATGATTTGGTATACTATGATTTTGCAGAAATTCTATGTTTTTGCACAAATACTACAACAACTACTACTACAAATACTACAAGAAATACTATGTTTGGGCAGTAATACTATTATTTGCTATAAATACTATTATTTGGCACATATACTATAATCAGCAGATATACTATAACATAACAGAAATTCTACGACTTAGTAGTAACACTATAATATAACAGAAATTTTAACTGGGCACAAATACCATGATTTGGCAAAAGATACCATGATTTGCCACAAATACGATCATATTGCAGAAATACTATGATTGGGTACAAATACTATGATTTGGCACAAGTACTATGAATAAGTACAAATACTATGATTTGGCAGAAATACTATGATTTAGCAGAAATACTATGTTTTAACATAAATAATATCTTTTCACAGAAATTTCTGCTAAAAGGTACTATTTCTGCTTTTTAGCAGAAATACTGTAATTTGGCATAAATACTATGATTTGGGATAAATACTATGATTTGGCAGATATACTATATTCAGCACATAAACTATAACATAACAGACATTCCTCCACTTAGTAGTAATCTCATAACATAAAATAAATATTATGGTTCTGCCCTAAAACCATGATTTGGCACAAATACCATGATTTTTCAAAAATACTATGATTTAGCAGAAATACTATGATTGAGCAGAAGTACTAAGATGTAGTAGAAGTACTTTGATTTAGCACAAATACTATTATGGAGGAGTAATATGTAACATGGGAGAAATATTGATACAGACACACAAACATACACATACACAGAGCCTAAAGCGAGCAGTGGCTGTTTAGAGTCTGGGCTTGGTATATCTAGGTCAGCTAAATTAGCTGCACCTGCTGTAATCAGCACTTACACACACAGACACACAGAGAGGTATGAGTTTTCTGCAGTGTATTTCTCACATTCAGGATTCCCCTCGAACAAATGGCCATAATTTCCTAACCGTAGGGGCTAGAACGCTCATTCTGACACCGTTTTGTTCAGGAAGAGATGGGGAAATCTCCAGGTCTGCATAATTCAGAGATAAAATATAAATTATTAAAGCTATATGACTTGTAACACACTGCAACTGAGAAGAAGCGAAGCAAAACTGCCTTGACTTGCCCTCAAACAACGTTGTGTAACTCTAGATCTCTATGGAGCCTCAAAATCATTCTTTCACCGTAAGAAACAGCAGGCTTTGGTGAACAGTCATGGAAATTTTCAGGGCTCTGTTGAAATCAATGAAAAGATATGACGAGAGAAAAAAGTGCCTCATTTCCACAGTTTGAAATCTGAAGAGATCTGAGCGAGAGACAAATTTCCTATCCTCAAACAAATGTAATTCATGGCCAAACGGTAATAGGTGAGGAAAATACTCTTGAATTGTGAGCATCAGGAGAGTCTGAAGATATATTGGCACAAGCGTCATGTCTCAGCTTTGTTTCGTTAAGGAGATATGACGATTTGAAAATGCCTCTCATTAGAAAAATTCAGCGGTGATTTTGAACAAGCTCTCCATTGACTTTCTATGGAGAGTTTTCAGACCTTGTGTTGCTCTGAGGAGATTTGCAAAAATCTGTAAATCCCACAAGAATGATAGTGACGTTTTCTGAAAGCCAGCAAAAATACCTACGTTTTGATGTATAATTTGTGGGGTTGAGTGGAAATTGAGCGAGTAGCAAGAAGTTGTTCAGACATGAAGAGAAAATTCGAACAGACCAGCCCTCACTCTGAGTTAATTGCATAGCAACCATAGCAACGCATGTATTTTCTGAAAATCACAATTTTGCAACTGAAAACTTAAAGTTGCATAAAATTAAAACGGTAGAAGATCTGAAACAGCTGAATCACACAGGAATAGCCCAATAATCTGAGAACATTTTAAAGTTTGAATGGAGTTTCTAGGTGAAAGTATGACAAAGTAGTTAAGTTTCAAAAACAAGCAAGTTTTAGCAGAATTGTGGAAGTTTTCCATTCATTTCAATGGGACAAATTAAAGGAAAAAAGTGTAATATTTTAAAAAGTATAACAGTAATAAACACCAAAAGTCATAGCACCCATCTCCAGAAAGAGCAGAACAGTATAGAGTTTGAACGGAGAAAATCGGCTGAAAACTGAGGGAGTAGATAAAGTCCAAAAAACGTACGGAAGCAACTTGAAAAAGAAAAATAAAGAATAAAGAGAAACAGGAACTCAATAGTGTGGAAGCCCTTTTAGGGCATCCACACAACTAGAAAGTGCATTTTCTGAAGAAACTGCAGTGTGAATGTTTGAATCTGAATGTATGCACTGAAATGTATTAATTGCTGAATTTTTAGTTAAAAATTTTGAATGAGATGAAAAATACAGAAATTTGCACCTGAAAACAAAAGTGCTGAACTGCTAAAAGCTGACAAGCACAGAGAAGAAGTTGGAAAATAGCTGAAAATGTTTTAAATGTAAATTAGAAAAACCTGAGTAATGAGAAAAGACTATTTAGAGTCAGAAAACATCTGAATGAATATTAAAAGTTCATATTCTTTGAATCACTGAATGACTAAAATATGATCCCTCCACTTGGATCCACACAGTTTTAAAGGTTTACATCTCTGAGCTTTGAAAGACACGCTGTTGGAAAAAGAAGAACGATGGCGACGTTTTGAGGGTAAAATGATGGCTGTAGACCAAACACTGTGGACACAGCAGCTGTTGAAAGAGAAGTGTTCAAGATGAATCTTGGCAGAGTGAGAGAGAGCTCGTTAGGCAGGCAGGTGTGAGCCTGGTTGCTATAGTGACTGCACCCAATAGCTCAGTACACACGCACACAGACATGCACCTCACTTTTGCTGCTTAAAATGAACAGAAAAGTCAGGCCCAAACAAATCCTTCCCAAATGAAAAGTACAGGTCCTATTGACGAAATTCTTTCACCGTGAGCGGCAGCAATGTCCAGTCTACCTAATTCTCAGTTTTCATGCCTGAGGAGTTTATTTTATGGACGTGGTGACAGTGTAAAAACACCATGCTCTTCTGATTTTCAAACGAACCTTCTGAGCCATTTTAACATTAGAGTCTATGGAGGAGTTGGAGGGAGGAGGCTGTGCTTTGGTGACATTTATGAAAGAACCATAACACCTAGTACAATAGTAAACACATTGGATGAAAGAGGACAGCGATGGCTACGTTTTGAGGGTAAAATCATACCTGTAGACCAAACACCGTGGACACAGCAGCAGTTTTAAAAAATATTTTAAGATTTATTTTTTTGCTCCTCTCACTCTAGCAGTTGAGCCTTCTCACTCTAGCCCCAACATTCCGTCCCATACACACCCATTATAAACTCTGAAATGGGTGAAAAAACATCATGAAACTTAAACTGGAACTGAAGAAAAAGTATAACAGATATTGAAAAGATAAATACAAGTTGAATAGTTGAATGTCTTGTCTTCGTTTTAAAGTTTGAATGGTGGCTCTATGTCAACGTATGTTGAAGTAGATACAGTTTGAAAATGAGTAAGTTGAATGAGGATTTGAAGGGTCTCCCATTGAAATACATGGGAAATTTTTGTTGAAAAAGTTGAATAAAATTAAAAATATAAATGTTAAAAATGAGAAAAATAGAAGCAGTCGTGTCCAAAAGAAGAGGAATCTAATGGTGTTTGAATGGTTTTTCTAAGTTGAACGGTTTTGAAGGAGATACAGTACAAAAAACGTACGGAATATATAATAAAATATAATAATAATAATAACTAGAAAGTGCATTTTCTGAAGAAACTGCAGTGTGAATGCTTGAATCTGAATATATGCGCTGAAATGAATTAATTGCTGAATTTTAAGTTAAAAATGTTGAATGAGATGAAAAATACAGAAATTTGCACCTGAAAACAAAAAGCTGAACTGCTAAAAGCTGACATCCACAGAGAAGAAGTTAGAAAACAGCTGAAAATGTTTTAAATGTAAATTAGAAAACCTAAAAATGAGAAAAGACTATTTAGAGTCAGAAAACATCTGAATGAATATTAAAAGTTCATATTCTTTGAATCACTGAATGACTGAAATGTGATCCCTCCACTTGGATCCACACAGTTTAAAAAGTTTATATTTCTGAGCTTTGAAAGACATGCTGTTGGAAAGAGAAGAACGATGGCGACGTTTTGAGGGTAAAATGATGGCTGTAGGGCAAACACTGTGGACACAGCAGCAGTTGAAAGAGAAGTGTTTAAGATGAATCTTGGCAGAGTGAGGGACAGAGCTCGTTAGGCAGGCAGGTGTGAGCCTGGTTGCTATAGTGACTGCACCCAATGGCCCCATACACACGCAGACATGCACCTCACTTTTGCTGCTTAAAATGAACAGAAAAGTCAGGCTGAAACAAATCGCTCCCAAATGAAAAGTATAAGTCGTATTGACAAAATTCTTTCACCGTGAGCTGCAGCAATGTCTAGTCTACCTAATTCTCAGTTTTCATGCCTGTGGAGTTTATTATATGGACCTGGTGACAGTGTAAAGACAGCCTGCTCTTCTGATTTTCAAACGAACTTTCTGAGCCATTTTAACATTGGAGTCTATGGAGGAGCTGGAGGGAGGAGGCTGTGCTTTGGTGACATTTATGAAAGAACCATAACACCTAGCACAATAGTAAACACATTGGATGAAAGAGGACAGCGATGGCTACGTTTTGAGGGTAAAATCATACCTGTAGACGAAACGCTGCGGACACAGCAGCAGTTTTAAAAAGATTTTAAGATTAATTTTTTTCGCTCCTCTCACTCTAGCAGTTGAGCTGTCTCACTCTAGCCCCAACATTCCGTCCCATACACACCCATTATAAACGCTGAAACGGCTGAAAAAACATCATGAAACTTAAACTGGAACTGAAGAAAAGTATAACAGATATTGAAAAGATAAATACAAGTTGAATAGTTGAATGTCTTGTCTTCGTTTTAAAGTTTGAATGGTGGCTCTATGTCAACGTATGTTGAAGTAGATACAGTTTGAAAATTAGTAAGTTGAATGAGGATTTGAAGGGTCTCCCCATTGAAATACATGGGAAATTTTTGATGAAAAAGTTAAATAAAATTAAAAATATAAATGTTAGAAATGAGAAAAATAGAAGCATTAATGTCCAAAAGAATAGGAATCTAACGGTGTTTGAATGGTTTTTCTAAGTTGAACGGTTTTGAAGGAGTTGGATGCCAAAAAACGTACGGAATGTGGTATAGATAATAATAATAACTAGAAAGTGCATTTTCTGAAGAAACTGCAGTGTGAATGCTTGAATCTGAATATATGCGCTGAAATGAATTAATTGCTGAATTTTAAGTTAAAAATGTTGAATGAGATGAAAAATACAGAAATTTGCACCTGAAAACAAAAAGCTGAACTGCTAAAAGCTGACATCCACAGAGAAGAAGTTAGAAAACAGCTGAAAATGTTTTAATTGTAAATTAGAAAAACCTAAAAAATGAGAAAAGACTATTTAGAGTCAGAAAACATCTGAATGAATATTAAAAGTTCATATTCTTTGAATCACTGAATGACTAAAATATGATCCCTCCACTTGGATCCACACAGTTTTAAAGGTTTACATCTCTGAGCTTTGAAAGACACGCTGTTGGAAAGAGAAGAACGATGGCTTCATTTTGAGGGTAAAATGATGGCTGTAGAGCAAATACTGTGGACACAGCAGCTGTTGAAAGAGAAGTGTTCAAGATGAATCTTGGCACAGTGAGAGAGAGCTCGTTAGGCAGGCAGGTGTGAGCCTGGTTGCTATAGTGACTGAGCCAGGGGCTCCATACACACGCACACAGACATGCACCTCACTTTTGCTGCTTAAAATGAACAGAAAAGTCAGCCCCAAACAAATACTTCCCAAATGAAAAGTACATGTCGTATTGACAAAATTCTTTCACCGTGAGCGCAGCAATGTCTAGTCTACCTAATTCTCAGTTTTCATGCCTGTGGAGTTTATTATATGGACGTGGTGACAGTGTAAAGACAGCCTGCTCTTCTGATTTTCAAAGGAACTTTCTGAGCCATTTTAACATTGGAGTCTATGGAGGAGTTGGAGGGAGGAGTCTGTGCTTTGGTGACATTTATGAAAGAACCATAACACCTAGTACAATAGTAAACACATTGGATGAAAGAGGACAGCGATGGCTACGTTTTGAGGGTAAAATCATACCTGTAGAGCAAACGCTGCGGACACAGCAGCAGTTTTAAAAAGATTTTAAGATTAATTTTTTCGCTCCTCTCACTCTAGCAGTTGAGCTGTCTCACTCTAGCCCCAACATTCCGTCCCATACACACCCATTATAAACTCTGAAACGGCTGAAAAAACATAATGAAACTTAAACTGGAACTGAAGAAAAAGTATAACAGATATTGAAAAGATAAATACAAGTTGAATAGTTGAATGTCTTGTCTTCGTTTTAAAGTTTGAATGGTGGCTCTATGTCAACGTATGTTGAAGTAGATACAGTTTGAAAATGAGTAAGTTGAATGAGGATTTGAAGGGTCTCCCATTGAAATACATGGGAAATTTCTGTTGAAAAAGTTGAATAATTTTAAAATATAAATGTTATAAATGAGAAAAGTAGAAGCATTAATGTCCAAAAGAAGAGGAATCTAATGGTGTTTGAATGGTTTTTCTAAGTTGAACGGTTTTGAAGGAGTTAGATGCCAAAAAACGTACGGAATGTGGTATAGATAATAATAATAACTAGAAAGTGCATTTTCTGAAGAAACTGCAGTGTGAATGCTTGAATCTGAATATATGCACTGAAAAGAATTAATTGCTGAATTTTAAGTTAAAAATGTTGAATGAGATGAAAAATACAGAAATTTTCACCTGAAAACAAAAGTGCTGAACTGCTAAAAGCTGACAAGCACAGAGAAGAAGTTGGAAAATAGCTGAAAATGTTTTAAATGTAAATTAGAAAAACCTAAGTAATGAGAAAAGAAATTTTAGAGTCAGAAAATATCTGAATGAATATTAAAAGTTCATATTCTTTGAATCACTGAATGACTAGAATGTGATCCCTCCACTTGGATCCACACAGTTTAAAAAGTTTAAATCTCTGAGCTTTGAAAGACACTGTTTTGTAAAGAGAACAACGATGGCTTCGTTTTGAGGGTAAAATGATTGCTGTAGACCAAACACTGTGGACACAGCAGCAGTTGAAAGAGAAGTGTTCAAGATGAATCTTGGCAGAGTGAGAGAGAGCTCGTTAGGCAGGCAGGTGTGAGCCTGGTTGCTATAGTAACTGAGCCAGGGGCTCCATACACACGCACACAGACATGCACCTCACTTTTGCTGCTTAAAATGAACAGAAAAGTCAGCCCCAAACAAATCCTTCCCAAATGAAAAGTACATGTCGTATTGACAAAATTCTTTCACCGTGAGCGGCAGCAATGTCTAGTCTACCTAATTCTCAGTTTTCATGCCTGTGGAGTTTATTATATGGACGTGGTGACAGTGTAAAGACAGCCTGCTCTTCTGATTTTCAAAGGAACTTTCTGAGCCACTTTAACATTGGAGTCTATGGAGGAGTTGGAGGAGGAGGCTGTGCTTTGGTGACATTTATGAAAGAACCATAACACCTAGTACAATAGTAAACACATTGGATGAAAGAGGACAGCGATGGCTACGTTTTGAGGGTAAAATCATACCTGTAGATCAAACGCTGCGGACACAGCAGCAGTTTTAAAAAAGATTTTAAGATTAATTTTTTCGCTCCTCTCACTCTAGCAGTTCAGCTTTCTCACTCTAGCCCCAACATTCCGTCCCATACACACCCATTATAAACTCTGAAACGGCTGAAAAAACATCATGAAACTTAAACTGGAACTGAAGAAAAAGTATAACAGATATTGAAAAGATAAATACAAGTTGAATAGTTGAATGTCTTGTCTTCGTTTTAAAGTTTGAATGGTGGCTCTATGTCAACGTATGTTGAAGTAGATACAGTTTAAAGAGGAGTGAGTTGAATGAGGATTTGAAGGGTCTCCCCATTGAAATACATGGGAAATTTTTGTTGAAAAAAGTTGAATAAAATTAAAAATATAAATGTTATAAATGAGAAAAATAGAAGCAGTCATGTCCTAAAGAAGTGGAATCTAACGGTGTTTGAATGGTTTTTCTAAGTTGAACGGTTTTGAAGGAGATAGACTACAAAAAACGTACGGAATATATAATAAAATATAATAATAATAATAATAATAAAGATTAGAAGAACAATACTGTGAATGCTTTTACAAGCATTCACACTAATAATAATAAAGATTAGAAGAACAATACTGTGAATGCTTTTACAAGCATTCACACTAACTAGAAAGTGCATTTTCTGAAGAAACTGCAGTGTGAATGCTTGAATCTGAATGTATGCACTGAAATGAAATAATTACTGAATATTAAGCTAAAAATGTTGAATGAGCTGGAAAATACAGAATTTTTAACCTGAAAACAAAAGTGCAGAAGTTTTGAAAGCTGATTTTCACACAGAAGAAGTTGGAAAATAGCTGAACATGTTTAAAATGTAAATAAGAAAAAGATGAGTAATGACAAAAGAAAATGTAGTCAGAAAACCTCTGAATGAATAACAAAAGTTCATATTCTTCTAATCACTTAAAGAGTGGAATTATGTATTATAAATCTCTAATTCATAACAAAAATAATAAAAATAAATGTAAAAACATATTTGTTGAATTGAACTGAAAAGATGAACAAACATTCTGGAGAAAATACAAACTTTAATATACAGCACAATGTTTTTCAGACATATACACATGTGTATAACATGTTTAATGGTATTACATACCTCAATTTGTTTTGTATGTCATAGAAAATAACATAAAAATCTTAAGTCATATTTTACAGCTTCTTTCTGAAAAGGACTTAAATTAATTCAACAAATGTTTGTTTTTTTTCAAAATAGAATAAAAATCATTTTAAAAAGAGACGTTTGCAATGTTTTAAGGTGTTAATCATCTGATCCTGTCATGTGTCTGTTCAACTTTAGTTTTTGGCACAGACTCCATTTTTAAAGAACAAATTACAAAATAATAAACAAATAAAATTGAAATTAATTAATTAATTAAATTAAATTTTGTTAAACACTTCACAGGAGAATAAATAAAAATAACTAAATTAAATAACTAAATAAAAATAATAAGCAACATATGAAATACATGAAAATTCAACTTTTAAAACCACAATCCTGAACCTTTAAATTGTGTTGGTTTCTTAGAACATGGCTGAACAGCTGTTTCTATTGGTCTACTTAATCTACTGATCTGTCTACACATCTTTTTATTACTCATTCTTTTTTATGTTTTAATCTAAACAGTGTCCACACAGTGGTAAAAGAGAACTGTATAGAGATTTTTGAGTAAACTCAAATGAAAGCCTAAGGTGGTGACACAGTTTAACACATACAAATAATCAAATAAACACATTAGTCTTTTTTGTGAACATGGATAAATAAGTATCAATAGTTTACAGCATTGTTCAGCCATGCCACTAAATGCTTTTTTACACCGTGTTTTAACCTGGGCTCAGACACAAAGTCCCAAATATAGTCAGGCCCTGACTTTGACTTGTGGTTATGACTAATTATTATACACAAGGCTTAATCTGTCTGAACTCTAAGGACACAAATATGAAAAAACCTATACTTACCAGCTGATACCCCACGTTACACACTAGGTGTGCCATGTGACCTGAAACTTTGGTACAAACTCATCATAATCATTCTGTTAACACTGTTTTTTAACACTGTTTGTGTTGCTGTTCAGCAGTTTAAAATGTTTTAGATTGGATTACATGGAATGAATTTGAGTTCTCTTGGGGGTTTTTGTGTGTGTTTCGTTCTTAGCAGATTTTTTTTTTCCCTACTGTTGAATTCCAGTTACCACATTTCTGGTCATATGACATCCCGAGTGCCCACTTAAAACAATCCCCACAGTTAATTCAACATTAAAACAAATTTAAAATATGTTAAATAAATAAATAAAAGGTTTGCTCAGTGATGAAATATTAAATAAGCATACATTGTACAGAGCACTAACAATGAAAACAATCCTTTAGCCTGTTGATCAGAGAGAGGCAGTCATTATGTCCATTTAAAACCTGTAATCAAAGAGCACAACATTTCTGTGAAACTATAAAGTCCCATATGATCCTCATCATGTCCAGTGACTTCAGAGTGGATCCTCCCTGTCATCCGGCCAGTGTTTGATGTGTGGCAAGCAGCACAGAAGCAGGATGGCTGAGGACTTTAAAAGAAGAGCAGAAAACAGGAACATATGTAGTTGTAAATGTAAATATCAGTGATACTTGTCTTGTCAAAGGGAATAAAATAATGAAAATGTTAACTTACACACTCGTTTAGGGAGGATCTTGACACTGCACAGAGGAGGCACAGTCAGTCTGACAATGATGGTGATCTACAGGGATGTTTTCCTGCAGCAACATTCCTGCCGACTGGCCATATGATCCAGAGTAGTTGGTTTGCAATAAACAGAAAGGTGTATATGTTAGGTAGTGTGCACTTAGAGCTGGTCCTAAGAAACAAACACATCCTGTAATAAACTGAATACCTGTAGTAGTGCTGCTGCAAATATAAAGCCCTTCTATCATGTGTGGTTTCAAAGAAGGTGTTTTGGAGGATCAGTCACAGAAACTGTGCAGTCTGTTCAGTCCTGAGTATCTCAGCTCTGAAGGGGATGGATCACAGAGGGAAACACCTGAGTACAGACATTAAAATACACTCAAAATAACACTCCTAAGGTCAAGTGAAAACACAATTTAAACACTTTACAAAGAATTAATACATGTTTTCATGAAAATAATGTCATTAACCCTTTTTGTTGTGAGTAAATCTCACCAACTGCTTGTGGGACAAGCTAGAAGGAAGACTTATCACAGAATCTCTCCTGTGCTCCAGATGTGAAGTCTCACGCTCTGATCGTACGGCGATGAAGATGGTGATGATGAAGCCTCTCTGATCTGTGGCATTACAGTTTCTGGCTGCTATGTGCTTCACACTGTTGGATTTTACATGTGAAGCTTGGAGAAGACACAAGAGGACTGTGTCTCTCTTAACAAAAAAAAAAAAAAAAAGGAAACCTAACAACCTCCCACCTACCCACTCCACTCAACTCCCCAGCCTCACACCATCCAATGTCTATACAAATGTAGGGTATCAGCTGGTAACAGAAAGCAAGTGTAACATATGTAGTGCATATGTGACGCTGCTGAAACATTTCTGGCCAGAAATGTGCAGTTATCAGCCAGTGCATTTATAAATCCAGACCCACCCTGATAAATGCACTGGCTGAAACATGATAAAAGCTCATAAAAATGTATGTTTCATCGAAAGATTTGTCCAAAAATATAATTGTATACTTTTGAAAAAGTTTATAGATTACAACAAACTGAAATCAATAACATTTTTGTAAATATTATTTCAAAACAGAGGCACAGATAAAGTGGCTTAACTGTCATTATTGCTGTAATTAGGTTTTTCTTTTTTTTCTTTTTTTTAAAAAGCAACCTTTAGTCATTGTTGTTCTCTCAGAAACAATGAAGAAGCTGTTGAACATTTATTTGTTGTGTGGGCAATCCTCTGGTCCACCCTCCCTCCCTCCCAGCCACAGTGAGACTGGGGCAGCCTGGCAGGATTTTGAAGCCTGGCTGCAGAGAGGATATGCCTACACTGTTCATTTTAAAGTGGTATATTTGATTTTTCTGACATTCATAGATTACTGATTTTTAGATTTTCTGTAATAAATAAAATTGTCATATTTTACTGATATCATTACTTAATTCATTTAATTGTATTTTATGTAAAAAATTCAAACATTATACTGCAATGCAGGGCGTTTTTTCTCAAGTCAACTTTTAAATATCGCTCTACTTTCTTAAGTCATTCAGAAATATAAAAATTACTTACTGTATTCAAAGATCTAGATCATGAATCATCACAGGACAATACACAGTACACAGGGTCATGGTAACTATGGTAGGTCTTCATGACTCCAGAATGGAGACATCGCTCTGGCTGAGAAATGAAAATTAGGTCAAGCAGTGTGTTCTTCTCTGTGGTAGGGGCAGTGATGACCTGTGCGTATCCCCTAGACTCAAACAGCTCCAGGATTGGTTTGTTTGCACTGGATAAAACATTCTCATTAAAATCACCACACACTATGATGGGATGACAGTCCATGATCTCTAATGAGTCTAATAGGCTTACCAGGTTTTTCAGGAATGGCCTCAGAGTGTAGTCTGGAGGTCTGTACACAACTGCAATCAGTGCACTGACTGGTGCTTCAACCTTTAAAGCCAGAAATTCAAGGTCAGTTACATTATGGATGTACTGTTTTTCATGCACTTGAATGTCACTTTTCACATAAACAGCAACTCCACCACCACTTCTGTTTGCCATCTGGGGAAAGTTTGTGTAGGACAGGTGTCTGTTGCGTTTGAACAAATTGTAATTTTCCAAGTGGAGACTCTCTGCGACAAAAGAGCCCCGCAGGTGTGTTTCTGTTAGGCACAAAACATCTGCTAGACACAATTCATGGTGATTCTTGATGTCATTAATGTGAGCTGGCAGTCCCTCTGTATTATGATGAACAATGGTGAAAACCTCTGACCTGCTCAGTGTTTGTCTCAGCGTAGAAGAGGCATCATGTCATCAAGGTTGGCTTGTCTCATGTTCTCAAGCGCTGCAGTGATTTCTGGGTTGGTGAATATTTTTTCTCCTCCATATCAAGAAGATACAGTCCACTGAGAGACGCCACTCTACTGACAGCTACGTAGGCCATGCCAGGCTCAAAATGCTCTTAAGAGAGACAACAGCTGATGTGGTTGTCATACCCTGTACCTTATGTATTGTACATGCAAAGGCCAGCTTCACTGGGAACTGTCTTCGTACCACTCCTTTCTGCTTTAGATTCTCTTCTGCTCTCTCAATGTACACCATGTCGTCTGCTGGTGTGCGGTTATTCTTTCCAGATGTCTCATTATCCATTTTAAGTCCAAGCTTGATGATGTGTTGGTCATTTTCAGAGTAAACTACTCTAAGTAGTTTTCCAAAAGCTCCATTAACCAAACCATTTTGTATGTCAATGTTTCTGGTGAGCATGACACGAGCTCCTTCTGCAACTTTCAGTGTGTCTGGTAACTCGTTTTTACCTCCTTTCAATGGTCTGTCTTGAAGTGCCATTCTGCCAGTTCTAGGATCCTTTCTATAATCATCTGCATGGATGTCAATGATATGAGTATGGAGCAGAGCCAGTGTTGCAGAGTTGTGTGCATCCACTTCTTTGTTAGTTGCAAAAATGTGCAACGCATCAGTCGGACAAAGGGCTGGTTCAGTTATGGCCTGTGACAACAAATTTCTATCTGCTTCGCAAAGCACATCCAACTTTCCTTTCACACGAACTCTGTTCAGCATCTCAGCAAAGACAACATCATCTTTCTGACGCATAATCTCAGTCAGAGTGATCATCTGAAAATGCTCCCGCCACAGGTCGATCTCAGACGGGTCGTGCACACAGAGAGGTTTAGACTGTCGCACTGGGGGTAGCTGATAGAAGTCTCCGACAGCAATGACTGACATGCCTCCAAAGGGTCTCCGAGTCCCTTTGATCTGTTTGAGTCTTGCATCTACATATGCAAAGAGATGTCTTGACACCATAGAAACTTCGTCAATGACGATTATTTCAGCATTCAAAAGTTCTGATCTGACTTCATCCAGCTGATTGCCAAGTCCCTGAATAGGAGGTTTTAAGCTTCTAGGCAGCTTGAGAAGAGAATGCAGTGTTGTTCCAGAAATGTTAAATGCTGCAGTCCCAGTGAAAGCAGTTAACAGGACAATGGGTTTTGATATGTCAACGTCGTCTGCATATCTGGGCACTTTGCTCAGTATCTTAGATGCTTCTGAGTAGATGCATTTGATAAGATGTGATTTTCCTGTTCCAGCACCACCATTAATATAAAAGAAAAACTGCTCTGGATTTAGAGCACAGACTCTTTTAATGCACCAGTCTCTAACTGCATAAAATATGCAGGCTTGCTTCTTATTCAGATTCTGAAACATCTGACGTAATAATGTGGGATCAATAGCAGGGGGTTCCCTGATGGCTCTGACTTCTGTTGAAGCATCAGCCTGACGACTGTAGTCGGGCACATCTTCCTGTTCATTTTCATTGTCTCGCTCTCTTTCTTGTTCAACAAGTGGCAACCTTACGAGATCTGATTCAGGTGCCAGATTACACCATTCATCAGTCACACCTCTGTTCTGCTCATATTCCTCAACAGCGCTCTCGATCTCCTCACTGTTTTTCTCATATTTTTTTCTGTTTCTTTTGACAATGTGTTGCACGTACTCAAGACGGTCAGTACCTGGTAGCTGTACACAGCCAGCACCATAGAAAGCCTGATAGGTTGGCAAAGATGGTGTTTTCAGTTCGTGGTCTGAACGATGAGGAAGGTACAGTTTAAGCAGTCTTCCATAATATTGCTCTGGATGTTTTTCTTGTGAGCAGCGGTGAAATCTGATGATAGCAGGCTTATCGTTTTTGCGCCTTTGCACAAATCCCATCTCATTAAGAAGGGGTAAAACATCTTTACCTTTTGTCTGTTGGCCATAGACAATCCTGCAAGTAGCAGCAAAGTCTGCCATGCACATCTCCTCATACTCTGGTGTTTCAGGTCTGGCTTTATATTTGTCATTCAAAGATGTCATCCAAACACTGGAAGACTCAGGTGTTGTGTTGTCCAGAACTGACAGGGGACGACTCATTTTCACTGGATTATCATCAGTTGGTATGAATATTACAGCACGTGAACATTGCTTCATGTGAAGACCACATGCACGAGCAACACACTCCTGTGCACTGATCTCTCGCTTCTTTGAATATGCCTGCATGACGGCTCTCATTTCATCACACTCATTTACACTGTCCTTATGGGAGTTCTCAATGACAGTTTTCAGGTACTCAGATAGCCCGCCCTCTTTTTTTGATATATATTTCATTAAATAATTTGCAGCGCCGAAAGCATCTAGAACAAAGCTTATGTCGATATTACTGTTCCAGGCTTCAAGCAGATGTGGATTATAGCCGTTTATCCAAGAGTCTTTTGGATCACGCTTTAGTATGATTGTACTCCTTGTGTTCATTTTATTCAGGTATCGCTCATATTCTGCATGCGTCAACTTGCATCGAGCCAAGAGCTGCTCTAAACTCATGGAAGCAGTTTCAGGTTCATTCAGTAGCTGGTTCAGTGGTCTGAGCTTGTTCTTTGCTGTTTCTACCTCCAGTTCATCATCCTCACTGGGTCTTGTGATCATTGTCTCATTGCAGGGTGGTTTGGGAAAACCAAAACGGCACCCGGAGCTTAAACTCCTAAAGCACGTCTTTGTGTGGTTCTTACTGTGTTTTTGCACTTCTGTTACTTTCTTGTACAGTTCAGGTTGTTTATGTGGATCAGGCAGCTGTGCTGTGATGTATTTGTTTATAAAATCAACAACAGTTTGATCATCATCCTCCTCAAACACAGGAGCACCTTCAACCCACAGGAGACAGTGTATGTGTGGGCTTCCTCTGTGCTGAAACTCCACTCTGTAAAAGTAGTCAATGACTTTGCCAAGTGGCTCTGCAGGAGATAAGAGTAAATCTCTGAATAATGCTTCAACTCTCTTGTCAAACATGCGCATTGTTGTGACAGGATTGCTTCTCAGGATGTCACACTTTGCTGACCAGTCGAGTCCTTCAAAATTGACTTGTTCACCTTGCTGCCTTGATATTGCCTCAATCACTTCGGGCCAGCGCATTTCAGCAGCTGAAAATGTGCAAAAGAACGTGGGAGTTCCCAACTGTCTGATCATGGCAAAAAGATCTCTTGTTGTTTTCTCCCAATAGGCTGGGGTTCCTCTCAGAGGCTGCATGAATCTCACTGCATCTTTATTTCTCACCAGTTTCTCCACCTCATGTTTATCTTGTAACATGCCTGAGGTTATTTTTTCCCATCTCTGGTCAAAGGCTTTGCCTTCCTTAACTGTATTGTCATGCTGGAAGTAGCCAAATGTATTTCAGTCACAAACTGTGCAAAGAACAAATAGTTTGTGTCTTTGGCAAAACGATCATCAATGCAGAAAAGCCTTGATTTGAAATACCCACTGGGGGATACTTTGATCAGCCTTCTTTCATCAAGTGTGTTTTGGCCTGTAGGAAACTGCACAGGAAGGCCATGGCCTCCAGTTTAGGTGTTTTGAAAAACTTATTGGATTGTTTCTCTCTGCAGGAGCAACAGAGTAGATTCCTTCACTGAAACATAAGATCTCCTCAGCCACATCAGGGGGCTGCAAACAGGACTCGAGTGCAAAACCACCATTAGTCGGCGCCGCTGGCAGCACAGCTGGCTGCCGGCGGAGCTCACGGGCACGTCACTGCAGCCCCCCCCGGCTTCTGCTCCGCGGCTGCTGAGTGACCCCTCATCTGGGACTCTCCTCAGCTCTTTCTGGGATAGTGTGCTGCTGCCCTCTGTTGGTCTTCCTTGGTCTCTTGTGTTCTGGGGGCCTCTGGATGTCTGGAGTTTTGATCTCCTCCATACCTGCTTCATGCCCTGGAGGACGGGGCAGTGACCCCCCACACCCTCTAGCAGATCACTACATGAAGGAACCTTTTAAAAACAAGCGCGTTCATGCTCACAGGTGCACACACGGGTGATCACACACACAAACTACACCCTTTTTGGCTCCTACCTCAAAGCACACTGTGCGCTGTCGATCTCACATGCTGCACAATAATGTTTAATATTTAGTATTTACTGTCATATTCCCATATATCATTGTGATGTTGTTTATTACACTCGTTTTCTTCTGCTTGCTTTCTTTTTTCTTTCTCAACAGGTGATCCAGGTGATCGATATATGTATTTTTTGTCTGCTTATTCTGTTGGTTTTTGCCCTTTTTCCCCGTCCCTCTTCTCAGCTGTTTTTCTTTCCCTCTTTCTTTCTCCCCTTTCTTTCCACCAGTCAAGTCTGTCCTGTATTCAGCAAGTGAAAATAAAATAAACAATAAAAGGTGAATCAAATGGACCATTACGGCAAGGCTGGGATGGTCCATTTGGTAAAGTAAATCCGTTGGGCATCTTTCTTCGCCTTTAGACAATAATTCTGATGGCAAAAGAACCAAACGGGACAGGTCAAAAAAAAAAAAACAAACACCATTAGTCAATCCATCTGCTTGCTCTGAATCATCTCTCATCTGTTCACGTGGTTGTTCACCATCACAGGGTAACATGTCAATATCTTGTTCATTTTTATTTTGTGCTTCACTCAGTGCATTTTTCTCACAGCTGTCAATTTCCATTAAATCAGCCTCGTCATAATCGTCCTCATTCATGTTCTCATCATCATCCTCCTCATCTTCATCAGGAAGTGTTGGATCACACAGCTCAGCATCATCTCTGATGCTCACATCCTTATACTGTGGATGAATCTGCTTGAGTTTATGCAGTGCTTGCACAAGTTTAGACCAGCTTACAGTCTGAAACAGCTGATGACCTTTATAAGACAAGCGTCTCTTCAGTTTAACTCTAATCACCTGAGAATTAATTCTCAATCGAGGCAATGCTTCAACAGTTTCCTGTACCTCTGATGGGACACAGACCACATTTCCTCTAATTGCTCTCTGTCTGCCTTTGGGAAGAGGAATAATCTTGGCAAATGGTATGCACTTGGCTATGAGATGTCTCTCCAGTATGTTGAGATCAGACAATTCAGATGGAATATCAGCAAGATCCAGTTTATTGGCAACAGCAAGTGCTGGCATGGATCCATTTTTAAGATGATTGTGGCAGGTGTGACAAATCCACTCTCTCTTTCTCTCATCAGGTACATTGCACTGCTCATTTCTGCAGTTTTCATCACAAACATGAACAAACTTTCCTGTCAAACATGTTGCAACCACATGTGGGTTTTTGACATAATTTGACCTTCTGCAGGGTCGCACTTGGTTTGGAAATGAAGCCTTGAAACATACAGTACATGGGTATGATGGTCCAACTTTGATTTGTGATTTGAACACAGATATGGCCTCGTTGATCACACTGTTGTTGTCACTCTCTTGGGTTTGTCTGTTCACCCATCTGTATTTCCTTTTTATTTTCATGGCACATCTCATGTTGTGCATAATCCTGAATGCAAGATTACTTTGATACCTGACTCGCATTAGTTGTTTCATCAGTTGTCTCTGTCTCTCTCTGAATTCTGGGTTTTCTCGATACCTTTTAGTGATATAGCTTTTTTTCTCCTCTCTGAAATCAGTATTCTCACAGTAACGTCTTTTAATATATTGTTTTTGTTTCTGTCTAACTTTAGCATTCTCACAGTAACGTCTTTTAACATACTGTTGTTGTTTCAGTCTGAATTCTGCATTCTCACAGTAACGTCTTTTAACATACTGTTGTTGTTTCTGTCTAACTTCAGGATTGTTTTTATATGCCGTGCTTGTGCAAGATTTTTTCTTTTCTTTGTAATCTTTATTTGAAGCGTACTTTTGTCGTTCTTTCCTTTTTTGGTTTTCTTTTCTCTGATTTCTGGGTTTCTCTGATGCCATTAATCTTCTTTTCATTTTGTGCCTTTGTTGTTTATTAACTTTTTTCAGTTTTTTTAAAACTATATCAGAAAGATCACAGGCAGCAACATTTGTTATTGCAGCATTTGATTGACATGAAAAAGCATCATTTGATGGAAGGAAATTTAATTCACTGCATAGTTCTTCAGTGGGTATATTAGCAGGTTCATTCTGATGTTCATATGGTGTGAACTGAGTCATGTGGACTTCTTTTTGTTTCACCAGTGGCGTGCAAATGGACATTTGACAAAAGATGTTCTCAGTCAGATCAGTGGTTGTGTTTCTCCTTGGAGTAGAGGGGTTTGCTTCATCAACAGTTGTATCAGAGTGAGTAGGTGCCACAGCAGTGGCAGCTGTTGGTCTGCAGACTGTGTCTGTGATAGTATCACTCAGGTTGACTGTGCTCATACTGTAGAACTGCACAGGCTTCAGCTCATAGTTACAAGAAGGTGATATCTCCATCCCTTCATAAGAATCCTGGAGCCTCTTAATCATGTCACTGAGGAGTGTGAATTTCAGCATCACAGCCGTACCACGATCATGTGACCATAGTGGTAGAGGAAGACCACTGGCTGTTCTGGAGTGTGGATCAAAGAAACCATATTTGCCTGATGTGGATCTGAACACTGCGATACACAATCCACTCATAATTAGTAAGGCATACTGCACATCTGACAACAGGCAGCTCAGTCCTGCTTCTAAGCTGAGAAAGGTATCTACTGCTTCCTCTGAAGGTTCTCCAAATGTCCCATACCGGGAAGGCTGTGTCATGTCGACATGATACATAGATCTGCGAGCATCAACTTTGTCTGGCAGCTCATCGGTTGCCAAATGAATACTTTTGGGGAATCTTTTCTTGGCCTCTTTGTACATCACATCACCTTTATCCAAGACCAGATTAAGGTCAGCTGTAGTCATGTTTTCATTCTCATGAAGGAATGCAAGAAATGTGATTGAGTTACATGTGCACTGACTGTTTCTGGAGTCCCCATATTTAGGATGAGCCTGACTGTGAGATGCACAGACATGTGCTACAGAGGGCTGGTTTTCAAGGTTCACTCTTTCTGAATGAGATCGTCCTGCCACATCACTGTGATGGCCTCTTTTCACAATGTCAGCATAACCCACCTGTGGGGAACTTGACACCTCAGGTTGGTCTCTATGGTTTACCCGATGTTCATTAAATTCATGCTGCAATCCAGTCTTTACAGCATCAGCATAGGATACCTGTTGTACATGTGCAGGAACATGTTGACCTGTCTGTTTGACACCATCAGCATTGGTCTTTGCAGACACACTGTCTTCTGCAGAGCCCTTAGGAAAATCACACTCAGCTTGTTCACATGTTGGTACACTGTGAAACTCATGGAACTTCTTCCAGCGTTGTTTTGCAGCTTGTGACTTTTCTGCTTCCTTGGCATTTTACACACCTGTGTTTCTCTTAGTCTTTAGAAAATATATTCAAAAAATAAGAGTGGCACACAGCAGGAGATGTTGTCTTTGTCTTTATATTTCAGTTTTTATTTCTCAGAAACAGATGTCTTTGTTTGACAGTTTTTTTTGTCAGTCGAGAGAATAATATGCACTCTCTTTATGGGCTTGGCACAACTTAGCAGCAAGCCCAGAATGAAAAACAGGTAGAGAGAAAATTTAGAAGAGAGAATAGACAGAGCAGGAGAGACACGGCTGGGAAATCACAATCAGACCGTGAATTAGAGTTTTCTTTATTTGTTCAGTTTGTTCTCAGGTAGAGGCAATATGCACTCTTTATTGCTTTAATGGCTTGGCATTTTTCAGCAGCAAGCCAAGAGTGAAAAACAGGTAGAGAGAAAATTTAGCAGAGAGAACAGACAGAGCAGGAAAGACACGGCTGGGAAATCCCAATTAAACCGTGAATTAGAGTTCCTTTGAACTCTAAAATTAGAGAGACGCTGCTTTGAAATCAAACCGCAGAGTTTTCTTTGTTTGTTCAGTTTGTTCATAGGTTGAGGCAAAATATGCACTCTTTATTGCTTTATTGGCTTGCCATTATTCAGCAGCAAGCCAGGAGTGAAAAACAGGTAGAGAGAAAATTTAGCAGAGAGAACAGACAGAGCAGGAAAGACACGGCTGGGAAATCCCAATTAAACCGTGAATTAGAGTTCCTTCGAACTCTAAAATTAGAGACGCGGCTTTGAAATCAAACCGCAATAAGATTCTTGGTTTGGCAAAATTTCTCACAAACCACAGGGTGAAATACAGATGGAAAGAAGGCAGAGACAACAGGTGGAGCAGTACAGAGGATAGAGGGGTTGGGGGTTGGGATGTGAGAGAAGACTGGAGATCTGGTCCTTGTTCTTCTTCTGCACACTGTGAACAAAAAACAAGAAAAAAACAATAATAATTCATTAAAATGATATCACATGGTAATTGTATAAACTAATTGTGACTACTGAAAAAGGACAAAAGAAATATTCAAGCTATACTGCTGTCGGCTGCCATGTGCAAAAAGTTGCATAATTGGGCACTTTTTAAAAGAATAAATATTTAATTAAATTCAGCAATAATATTTTAAAATATAAATATGATTGAGTGAATCGTTAACTAATCACATGTAATGTGACTACAAAATGTCTGAAAAAAATATTTTAGCCCAATTGTTAAGCTGAACTTATGTGTATTTATTATAAAAATGTGTTTAAAAGGTCTAGCACGAAGTTTGAACCCATCACTTTACAGCTTATATAGTCAGTCAGATTATGTTTTTTTATTTTGGTCTACTTCTCTTACAGTGTGTGCACACCTACCAGGCAAAGCACAGATGCGAGTCAAGTTCCTGAAAGTGTAAGAAGAGAAATAATATGTTAGTTGTCTGTACAGTGTTATTAGACTAACAGAAATACAAAGGCCGCATGACATGATACACTGAACTTATAGTCAGCAGGGTAATTATAGAGTAATATAGCACCCCAGCTGATACAGCAGCCATTTTATAATTCAAACTAATTAACTGAAGTATTGATTTAAGTACTTATGTAAGGCTACTGTTAGACTGTTACTAGCGTTAGCATTGCTGCTAGCGCTAGCCTTCCTGCTAGCGTTAGCACTTCAGGTAGTGTTAGCACTGCTGCTAGCACTAGCAGTCTTACTGTTAAAACTGAGCCACAATGGCAATAATAAAAATCATTTGTTACTTTTGTCTCACTGACCGCCAATAAATATCACAGGAATATTCTTTTTGTCAGTTAACAACTGCTAAGGCTAGTGTTAGCATTATAGGTAGCATTAGCATTGATGCTAGCGTTAGCATTGAAGCTAGCGTTAGCATTGAAGATAGCGTTAGCACTGCTACTAACAGCAAAAGTCATAAAGCGCTCTTAGTGTTAAAACTGAGCCACAATGGCAATAATAAAGCTCATTTGTTACTTTTGTCTTACTGACCCCCAATAAATATCACAGGAATATCATAGGAATATTCTTTTTGTCAGTTAACAACTGCTAAGGCTAGTGTTAGCACTATAGCTAGCGTTAGCACTGAAGCTAGCGTTAGCACTGCTGCTAACAGCAAAAGTCATAAACCTATATAAATGATATAAAGTTATTATTTTTTTTTGCTTTCTTTATTCTTTGAACTGTGTTGAACTTTAAAAAGACTTGATATGTGAGTTTAAATGTCAAACATGTATTTTTACCATCATAAAAATTAAACAGTGCTGTACTGAGTGTATTGTACTTACCACAGCAGAGAGCAAAGCGGAATGACGACAGTTGGTGCAGTGAGTAGTTAAAGACCGATGAGGCGTTCAGGTGGTGCTTGGAAATTTGAGCATCAGTTTAAACAGCAATATTGAGCATATACATTTCTCTGTCATAGCGAGACAGAGAAAAAAAAACACACAAGACTCATCAGCATACAAATTGGTACTTTTTCTCTTTATGTCACTAATTCGCTTATACTCAGGAAAGAGGGCAACTGGCATTAAATTAGCAAATAAAAAGTATGTCATCTTGAACTGTTTTATGGGTTTTATTTTAAGACTACTTTGTGTGTATTAGTGGGGAGATAAATTATACAGACTAAAAACAGAGACATTAAATGAGATTAGATTATTTAAAATGTGGGAAAATCAACTACAGACAGGTAGAGCTTTAACTATCCAATCAGAAAAGATTATTTTAAAGTCATCAACGGACTCCAACCGCCCAGATCTGAAAAACCTCTGTGGAGAAGACAAGTCCACCAATACACAATCAACTTGAATTTAACAGGGCAATGAGAATGCTCTATTCAGTTGGCCTATACTAACTACTGACACACTGTTAATCTGTGGCAAAACCCTGTCAAAACCTGTCTTATTGTACCTATTGAAAAAGTTAATCTTACTACAACTGCTTAGATGTAACAGACATTTTTAGGTTTAACCTTGGCACAGTGAGAGACTGAGATCGTTAAGCAGGCAGGTGTGAGCCTGGTTGCTATAGTGACTGCACCCAATGGCTCAGTACACATGCACACAGACATGCACCTCACTTTTGCTGCTTAAAATGAACAGAAAAGTCAGGTCGAAACAAATCGCTCCCAAATGAAAAGTACAGCTCCTATTGACGAAATTCTTTCACCGTGAGCGGCAGCAATGTCCAGTCTACCTAATTCTCAGTTTTCATGCTTGTGGAGTTTATTATATGGACGTGGTGACAGTGTAAAGACAGCCTGTACTTCCGGTTTTCAAACGAACCTTCTGAGCCATTTTAACATTAGAGTCTATGGAGGAGTTGGAGGGAGGAGGCTGTGCTTTGGTGACATTTATGAAAGAACCATAACACCTAGTACAATAGTAAACACATTGGATGAAAGAGGACAGCGATGGCTACGTTTTGAGGGTAAAATCATACGTGTAGACCAAACACCGTGGACACAGCAGCAGTTTTAAAAAATATTTTAAGATTAATTTTTTTGCTCCTCTCACTCTAGCAGTTCAGCTGTCTCACTCTAGCCCCAACATTCCGTCCCATACACACCCATTATAAACTCTGAAACGGGTGAAAAAACATCATGAAACTTAAACTGGAACTGAAGAAAAAGTATAATAGATATTGAAAAGATAAATACAGGTTCAATAGTTGAATGTCTTGTCTTCGTTTTAAAGTTTGAATGGTGGCTCTATGTCAATGTATATGGAAGTAGATACAGTTTGAAAATGAGTAAGTTGAAGGAGAATTTGAAGGGTCTCCCCATTGAAATACATGGGAAATTTTTGTTGAAAAAAGTTGAATAAAATTAAAAATATAAATGTTAAAAATGAGAAAAATAGAAGCAGTCGTGTCCAAAAGAAGAGGAATCTAACGGTGTTTGAATGGTTTTTCTAAGTTGAACGGTTTTGAAGGAGATAGAGTACAAAAAACGTACGGAATATAGAAAATAGAATAATAAAGATTACAACAACAATACTGTGAATGCTTTTACAAGCATTCACACTAACTAGAAAGTGCATTTTCTGAAGAAACTGCAGTGTGAATGCTTGAATCTGAATATATGCACTGAAAAGAATTAATTGCTGAATTTTAAGTTAAAAATGTTGAATGAGATGAAAAATACAGAAATTTTCACCTGAAAACAAAAGTGCTGAACTGCTAAAAGCTGACAAGCACAGAGAAGAAGTTGGAAAATAGCTGAAAATGTTTTAAATGTAAATTAGAAAAACCTAAGTAATGAGAAAAGAAAATTTAGAGTCAGAAAACATCTGAATGAATATTAAAAGTTCATTTTCTTTGAATCACTGAATGACTAAAATGTGATCCCTCCACTTGGATCCACACAGTTTAAAAACTTTACATCTCTGAGCTTTGAAAGACACAGTGTTGGAAAGAGAACAACGATGGCTTCGTTTTGAGGGTAAAATGATGGCTGTAGACCAAA
Source organism: Oreochromis aureus (assembly GCF_013358895.1). Lineage (NCBI taxonomy): Eukaryota > Metazoa > Chordata > Actinopteri > Cichliformes > Cichlidae > Oreochromis > Oreochromis aureus. The sequence goes on along the minus strand of NC_052954.1, from coordinate 7,691,156 downwards.
CACTGTGGACACAGCAGCAGTTGAAAGAGAAGTGTTCAAGATGAATCTTGGCAGAGTGAGAGAGAGAGCTCGTTAGGCAGGCAGGTGTGAGCCTGGTTGCTATAGTGACTGAGCCAGGGGCTCCATACACACGCACACAGACATGCACCTCACTTTTGCTGCTTAAAATGAACAGAAAAGTCAGGCCCAAACAAATCGCTCCCAAATGAAAAGTACAGGTCCTATTGACGAAATTCTTTCACCGTGAGCGGCAGCAATGTCCAGTCTACCTAATTCTCAGTTTTCATGCCTGTGGAGTTTATTATATGGACGTGGTGACAGTGTAAAGACAGCCTGCTCTTCTGATTTTCAAAGGAACCTTCTGAGCCATTTTAACATTGGAGTCTATGGAGGAGTTGGAGGGAGGAGTCTGTGCTTTGGTGACATTTATGAAAGAACCATAACACCTAGTACAATAGTAAACACATTGGATGAAAGAGGACAGCGATGGCTACGTTTTGAGGGTAAAATCATACCTGTAGAGCAAACGCTGCGGACACAGCAGCAGTTTTAAAAAGATTTTAAGATTAATTTTTTCGCTCCTCTCACTCTAGCAGTTGAGCTGTCTCACTCTAGCCCCAACATTCCGTCCCATACACACCCATTATAAACTCTGAAATGGCTGAAAAAACATCATGAAACTTAAACTGGAACTGAAGAAAAAGTATAACAGATATTGAAAAGATAAATACAAGTTGAATAGTTGAATGTCTTGTCTTCGTTTTAAAGTTTCAATGGTGGCTCTATGTCAACGTATGTTGAAGTAGATACAGTTTGAAAATGAGTAAGTTGAATGAGGATTTGAAGGGTCTCCCCATTGAAATACATGGGAAATTTTTGTTGAAAAAAGTTGAATAATTTTAAAAATATAAATGTTATAAATGAGAAAAGTAGAAGCAGTCATGTCCAAAAGAAGAGGAATCTAACGGTGTTTGAATGGTTTTTCTAAGTTGAACGGTTTTGAAGGAGTTAGATGCCAAAAAACGTACGGAATATGATATAATAATAAATATTACAACAACAATACTGTGAATGCTTTTACAAGCATTCACACTAACTAGAAAGTGCATTTTCTGAAGAAACTGCAGTGTGAATGCTTGATTCTGAATGTATGCACTGAAATGAAATAATTACTGAATATTAAGCTAAAAATGCTGAATTAGCTGGAAAATACAGAATTTTTAACCTGAAAACAAAAGTGCAGAACTTTTGAAAGCTAATTTTCATACAGAAGAAGTTGGAAAATAGCTGAGCATGTTTACAATGTAAATTAGAAAAAGATGAGTAATGACAAAAGAAAATTTAGAGTCAGAAAACCTCTGAATGAATAACAAAAGTTCATATTCTTCTAATCACTTAAAGAGTGGAATTATGTATTATAAATCTCTAATTCATAAAAAAAATAATAAAAATAAATGTAAAAACAAATTTGTTGAATTGAGCTGAACAGATGAACAAACATTCTGGAGAAAATACAAACTTTAATATACAGCATAATGTTTTTCAGACATATACACATGTGTATATCATGTTTAATGGTATTACATACATCAATTTGTTTTGTATGTCATAGAAAATAACACAAAAATCTTAAGTCATATTGTACAGCTTCTTTCTGAAAAGGCCTTAAAATAGTTCAACAAATGTTTGTTTTTTTTTCAAAATAGAATAACAATTATTTTAAAAAGAGACATTTGCAATGTTTTAAGGTGTTAATAATCTGATTCTGTCATGTGTCTGTTCAACTTTAGTTTTTGGCACAGACTCCATTCTTAAAGAACAAATTACAAAATAATAAACAAATAAAATTGAAATTAAAGTAGCTTTTTTTGTTATACACTTCACAGTAGAATAAATAAAAATATCTAAATTAAATAACTAAATGAAAATAATAAGCAACATATGAAATACATGAAAATTCAACTTTTAAAACCACAATCCTGAACCTGTGTTGTCTTGTGTTGGTTTCTTAGAACATGGCTGAACAGCTGTTTCTATCGGTCTACTTAATCCACTGCTCTGTCTACACATCTTTTTATTACTCATTCTTTTTTATGTTTTAATGTAAACAGTGTCCACATAGTGGTAAAAGAGAACTGTATAGATATTTTTGAGTAAACTCAAATGAAAGCCTAAGGTGGTGACACAGTTTAACACATACAAATAATCAAATGAACATATTAGTCCTTTTTGTGAACATGGATAAATAAGTATCATTAATTTACAGCATTGTTCAGCCATGCCACTAAATGCTTTTTAACACTGTGTTTTAACCTTTGTGTCTGTGGGCTCAGACACAAAGTCACAAATTTAGTTAGTCCCTGACTTTGAGTTGTGGTTATGACTAATTATTATACACAAGGCTTTATCTATCTTAACTCTAAGGACACAAATATGAATAAACCTATACTTACCAGCTGATACCCCACATTACACACTAGGTGTGCCATGTGACCTGAAACTTTGGTACAAACTCATCATAATCATTCTGTTAACACTGTTTTTTAACAGTGTTTGTGTTGCTGTTCAGCAGTTTAAAATGTTTTAGATTGGATTACATGGAATGAATTTGAGTTCTCTTGGGGGTTTTTTGTCTGTGTTTCGTTCTTAGCAGATTTTTTTTTACATAGTGTAGAATTGAAGTTACCACATTTCTGGTCATATGACATCCCGAGTGGCCAGTTAAAAAAATCCCCACAGCTAATTCAACATTAAAACAAAATAAAAATATGTTAAATAAATAAAGGTTTGCTCTGTGATGAAATATTAAATAAGCATACACTGTACAGAGCACTAACAATGAAAACAATCCTTTAGCCTGTTGATCAGAGAGAGGCAGTCATTATGTCCATTTAAAACCGGTAATCAAAGAGCACAACGTTTCTATGAAAGTATAAAGTCCCATATGATCCTCATCATGTCCAGTGACTTCAGAGTGGATCCTCCCTGTCATCCGGCCAGTGTTTGATGTGTGGCAAGCAGCACAGAAGCAGGATAGCGGAGGACTTTAAAAGAAGAGCAGAAAACAGGAACATATGTAGTTGTAAATGTAAATACCGGTGATACTTGTCAAAGGGAATAAAATAATGAAAATGTTAACTTACACACTCATTTAAGGAGGATCTTGACACTGCACAGAGGAGGCACAGTCAGTCTGACAATGATGGTGATCTCCAGGGATGTTGTCCTGCAGCAACAGTCCTGCCAACTGGCCATATGATCCAGAGTAGTTGGTTTGCAATAAACAGAAAGGTGTATATGTTAGGTAGTGTGCACTTAGAGCTGGTCCTAAGAAACAAACACATCCTGTAATAAACTGAATACCTTTAGTAGTGCTGCTGCAAATATAAAGCCCTTCTATCATGTGTGGTTTCAAAGAAGGTGTTTTGAAGGCTCAGTCACAGAAACTGTGCAGTCTGTTCAGTCCTGAGTGTCTCAGCTCTGAAGGGGATGGATCACAGAGGGAAACACCTGAGTACAGACATTAAAATACACTCTAACACTCCTAAGGTCAAGTGAAAACACAATTTAAACACTTTACAAAGAATTAATACATGTTTTCATGAAAATAATGTCATTAACCCTTTTTGTTGTGAGTAAATCTCACCGACTGCTTGTGGGACAAGCAAGAAGGAGGACTTATCACAGAATCTCTCCTGTGCTCCAGATGTGAAGTCTCACGCTCTGATCGTACAGCGATGAAGATGATGATGATGAAGCCTCTCTGATCTGTGGCATTACAGTTTCTGGCTGCTATGTGCTTCACACTGTTGGATTTTACATGTGAAGCTTGGAGAAGACACAGAACTGTGTCTCTCTTAACAAAAAAAAAAAAAAAAAAGGAACCTTATAAACCCCCCCCCCATTCAACTCCCACCTACCCACTCCACTCAGCTCCCCAGCCTCACACCACCCAATGTCTATACAAATGTAGGGTATCCGCTGGTAACAAAAAGCAAGTGTAACATATGTAGTGCATATGTAACACTGCTGAAATATTTCTGGCCAGAAATGTGCAGTTATCAGCCAGTGCATTTATCATCCCAGACCCAGACCCACCCTGATAAATGCACTGCATCATATGGGACTGGCTGAAACATGATAAAAGCTCATAAAAATGTATGTTTCATCGAAAGATTTGTCCAAATATATAATCATATACTTTTGAAAAACTTTAAAGATTATAACAAACTGAAATCAATAACATTTTTTGTAAATATTATTTCAAAATACAGGCACAGATAAACTGGCTTAACTGTCATTATTGCTGTAATTAGGTTTTTCTTTTGCTTTTTGCTTTTTAAAAAAAAGCAACCGTTAGTCTGTGTTGTTCTCTCAGAAACAATGAAGAAGCTGTTGAACATTTATGTGTTGTGTGGGCAATCCTCTGGTCCACCCTCCCTCCCTCCCAGCCACAGTGAGACTGGGGCAGCCTGGCAGGATTTTGAAGCCTGGCTGCAGAGAGGATATGCCTACACTGTTCGTTTTAAACTGGTATATTTGATTTTTCTGACATTAATAGATTACTGATTTTTAGATTTTCTGTAATAAATAAAATTGTCATATTTTACTGATATCATTACTTAATTCATTTAATTGTATTTTATGTAAAAAAAAATTCAAACATTATACTGCAATGCAGGGCGTTTTTTCTTAAGTCAACTTTTAAATATCGCTCTACTTTCTTAAGTCATTCAGAAATATAAAAATTACTTACTGTATTCAAAGATATAGTTCATGAATCATCACAGGACAATACACAGTATACAGGGTCATGGTAACTATGGTAGGTCTTCATGACTCCAGAATGGAGACATCGCTCTGGCTGAGAAATGAAAATAAGGTCAAGCAGTGTGTTCTTCTCTGTGGTAGGGGCAGTGATGACCTGTGCGTATCCCCTAGATTCAAACAGCTCCAGGATTGGTTTGTTTGCACTGGATAAAACATTCTCATTAAAATCACCACAAACTATGATGGGATGACAGTCCATGATCTCTAATGAGTCTAATAGGCTTACCAGGTTTTTCAGGAATGGCCTCAGAGTGTAGTCTGGAGGTCTGTACACAACTGCAATCAGAGCACTGACTGGTGCTTCAACCTTTAAAGCCAGAAATTCGAGGTCAGTTACATTATGGATGTACTGTTTTTCATGCACTTGAATGTCACTTTTCACATAAACAGCAACTCCACCACCACTTCTGTTTGCCATTTGGGGAAAGTTTGTGTAGGACAGGTGTCTGTTGCGTTTGAACAAATTGTAATTTTCCAAGTGGAGACTCTCTGCGACAAAAGAGCCCCGCAGGTGTGTTTCTGTTAGGCACAAAACATCTGCTAGACACAATTCATGGTGACTCTTGATGTCATTAATGTGAGCTGGCAGTCCCTCTGTATTATGATGAACAATGGTGAAAACGTCTGACCTGCTCAGTGTTTGTCTCACGTGTAGAAGAGGCATCATGTCATCAAGGTTGGCTTGTCTCATGTTCTCAAGCGCTGCAGTGATTTCTGGGTTGGTGAATATTTTTTTCTCCTCCATATCAAGAAGATACAGTCCACTGAGAGACGTCACTCTACTGACAGCTACGTAGGCCATGCCGGGCTCAAAAATGCTCTTAAGAGAGACAACAGCTGATGTGGTTGTCATTCCCTGTACCTTATGTATTGTACATGCAAAGGCCAGCTTCACTGGGAACTGTCTTCGTACCACTCCTTTCTGCTTTAGATTCTCCTCTGCTCTCTCAATGTACACCATGTTGTCAGCTGGTGTGCGATTATTCTTTCCAGATGTCTCATTATCCATTTTAAGTCCAAGCTTGATGATGTGTTGGTCGTTTTCAGAGTAAACAACTCTAAGTAGTTTTCCAAAAGCTCCATTAACCAAACCATTTTGTATGTCAATGTTTCTAGTGAGCATGACACGAGCTCCTTCTGCAACTTTCAGTGTGTCTGGTAACTCGTTTTTACCTCCTTTGAATGGTCTGTCTTGAAGTGCCATTCTGCCAGTTCTAGGATCCTTTCTATAATCATCTGCATGGATGCCAATAATATGAGTATGGAGCAGAGCCAGTGTTGCAGAGTTGTGTGCATCCACTTCTTTATTAGTTGCAAAAATGTGCAACGCATCAGTCGGACAAAGGGCTGGTTCAGTTATGGCCTGTGACAACAAATTTCTATCTGCTTCGCAAAGCTCATCCAACTTTCCTTTCACACGGATTCTGTTCAGCATCTCAGCAAAGACAACATCATCTTTCTGACGCATAATCTCAGTCAGAGTGATCATCTGAAAATGCTCCCGCCACAGGTCGATCTCGGACGGGTCGTGCACACAGAGAGGTTTAGACTGTCGCACTGGGGGTAGCTGATAGAAGTCTCCAACAGCAATGACTGACATGCCTCCAAAGGGTCTCCGAGTCCCTTTGATCTGTTTGAGTCTTGCATCTACATATGCAAAGAGATGTCTTGACACCATAGACACTTCGTCAATGATGATTATTTCAGCATTCAAAAGTTCTGATCTGACTTCATCCAGCTGATTGCCAAGTCCCTGAATAGGAGGTTTTAAGCTTCTAGGGAGCTTGAGAAGAGAATGCAGTGTTGTTCCAGAAATGTTAAAAGCTGCAGTCCCAGTGAAAGCAGTTAACAGGACAGTGGGTTTTGATATGTCAATGTCGTCTGCATATCTGGGCACTTTGCTCAGTATCTTAGATGCTTCTGAGTAGATGCATTTGATAAGATGTGATTTTCCTGTTCCAGCACCACCATTAATATAAAAGAAAAACTGCTCGGATTTAGAGCACAGACTCTTTTAATGCACCAGTCTCTAACTGCATAAAATATGCAGGCTTGCTTCTTATTCAGATTCTGAAACATCTGACGTAACAATGTGGGATCAATAGCAGGGGTTCCCTGATGGCTCTGACTTCTGTTGAAGCATCAGCCTGACGGCTGTAGTCGGGCACATCTTCCTGTTCATTTTCATTGTCTCGCTCTCTTTCTTGTTCAACAAGTGGCAACCTTACAAGATCTGATTCAGGTGCCAGATTACACCATTCGTCAGTCACACCTCTGTTCTGCTCATATTCCTCAACAGCGCTCTCGATCTCCTCACTGTTTTTCTCATATTTTTCTCTGTTTCTTTTGACAATGTGTTGCACGTACTCAAGACGGTCAGTACCTGGTAGCTGTACACAGCCAGCACCATAGAAAGCCTGATAGGTTGGCAAAGATGGTGGTTTCAGTTCGTGGTCTGAACGATGAGGAAGGTACAGTTTAAGCAGTCTTCCGTAATATTGCTCTGGATGTTTTTCTTGTGAGCAGCGGTGAAATCTGATGATAGCAGGCTTATCGTTTTTGCGCCTTTGCACAAATCCCATCTCACTGAGAAGGGCAAAACATCTTTACCTTTTGTCTGTTGGCCATAGACAATCCTGCAAGTAGCAGCAAAGTCTGCCATGCACATCTCCTCATACTCTGGTGTTTCAGGTCTGGCTTTGTATTTGTCATTCAAAGATGTCATCCAAACATTGGAAGACTCAGGTGTTGTGTTGTCCAGAACAGACAGGGGACGGCTCATTTTCACTGGATTATCGTCAGTTGGTATGAATATTACAGCACGTGAACATTGCTTCATGTGAAGACCACATGCACGAGCAACACACTCCTGTGCACTGATCTCTCGCTTCTTTGAATATGCCTGCATGACGGCTCTCATTTCATCGCACTCATTTACACTGTCCTTATGGGAGTTCTCAATGACAGTTTTCAGGTACTCAGACAGCCCGCCCTCTTTTTTTGATATATATTTCATTAAATAATTTGCTGCGCCGAAAGCATCTAGAACAAAGCTTATGTCGATATTACTGTTCCAGGCTTCAAGCAGATGTGGATTATAGCCGTTTATCCAAGAGTCTTTTGGATCACGCTTTAGTATGATCGTACTCCTTGTGTTCATTTTATTCAGGTATCTCTCATATTCTGCATGCGTCAACTTGCATCTTGCCAAGAGCTGCTCTAAACTCATGGAAGCAGTTTCAGGTTCATTCAGTAGCTGGTTCAGTGGTCTGAGCTTGTTCTTTGCTGTTTCTACCTCCAGTTCATCATCCTCACTGGGTCTTGTGATCATTGTCTCATTGCAGGGTGGTTTGGGAAAACCAAACGGCACCGGAGCTTAAACTCCTAAAGCACGTCTTTGTGTGGTTCTTACTGTGTTTTTGCACTTCTGTTACTTTCTTGTACAGTTCAGGTTGTTTATGTGGATCAGGCAGCTGAGCTGTGATGTATTTGTTTATAAAATCAACAACAGTTTGATCATCATCCTCCTCAAACACAGGAGCACCTTCTACCCACAGGAGGCAGTGTATGTGTGGGCTTCCTCTGTGCTGAAACTCGACTCTGTAAAAGTAGTCAATAACTTTGCCAAGTGGCTCTGCAGGAGATAAGAGTAAATCTCTGAATAATGCTTCAACTCTCTTGTCAAACATGCGCATTGTTGTGACAGGATTGCTTCTCAGGATGTCACACTTTGCTGACCAGTCAAGCCCTTCAAAATTCACTTGTTCTCCTTGTTGCCTTGTTATTGCCTCAATCACTTCAGGCCAGCGCATTTCAGCAGCTGAAAATGTGCAAAAGAACGTGGGAGTTCCCAACTGTCTGATCATGGCAAAAAGATCTCTTGTTGTTTTCTCCCAATAGGCTGGGGTTCCTCTCAGAGGCTGCATGAATCTCACTGCATCTTTATTTCGCACCAGTTTCTCCACCTCATGTTTATCTTGTAACATGCCTGAGGTTATTTTTCTCCCATCTCTGGTCAAAGGCTTTGCCTTTCTTAACTGTATTGTCATGCTGGAAGTAGCCAAATGTATTTCAGTCACAAACTGTGCAAAGAACAAATAGTTTGTGTCTTTGGCAAAACGATCATCAGTGCAGAAAAGTCTTGATTTGAAATACCCACTGGGGGATACTTTGATCAGCCTTCTTTCATCCAGTGTGTTTTGACCTGTAGGAAACTGCACAGGGAAGGCCATGGCCTCCAGTTTAGGTGTTTTGAAAAAACTTATTGGATTGTTTCTCTCTGCAGGAGCAACAGAGTAGATTCCTTCACTGAAACATAATATCTCCTCAGCCACATCAGGGGGCTGCAAACAGGACTCCAGTGCAAAACCACCATTAGTCAGTCCATCTGCTTGGTCTGAATCATCTCTCATCTGCTCATGTGGTTGTTCACCATCACAGGGTAACATGTCAATATTCTGTTCATTTTTATTTTGTGCTTCACATAGTGCATTTTTCTCACAGCTGTCAATTTCCATTAAATCAGCCTCATCATAATCGTCCTCATTCATGTTTTCATCATCATCATCCTCATCATCTTCATCAGGAAGTGTTGGATCACACAGCTCAGCATCATCTCTGATGCTCACATCCTTATACTGTGGATGAATCTGCTTGAGTTTATGCAGTGCTTGCACAAGTTTAGACCAGCTTACAGTCTGAAACAGCTGATGACCTTAGTAAGACAAGCGTCTCTTCAATTTTACTCTCATCACCTGAGAATTAATTCTCAATCGAGGTAGTGCTTCAACAGTTTCCTGTACCTCTGATGGGACACAGACCACATTTCCTCTAATTGCTCTCTGTCTGCCTTTGGGAAGAGGAATGATCTTGGCAAATGGTATGCACTTGGCTATGAGATGTCTCTCCAGTATGTTGAGATCAGACAGTTCAGGTGGAATATCAGCAAGCTCCAGTTTATTGGCAACAGCAAGTGCTGGCATGGATCCATTTTTAAGATGAGTGTGGCAGGTGTGACAAATCCACTCTCTCTTTCTCTCATCAGGCACTTTGCACTGCTCATTTCTGCAGTTTTCATCACAAACATGAACATACTTTCCTGTCAAACATGTTGCAACCACTTGTGGGTTTTTGACATAATTTGACCTTGTGCAGGGTCGCACTTGGTTTGGAAATGAAGCCTTGAAACATACAGTACATGGGTATGATGGTCCAACTTTGATTTGTGATTTGAACACAGATATGGCCTCGTTGATCACACTGTTGTCACTCTCTTGGGTTTGTCTGTTCACCCATCTGTATTTCCTTTTTATTTTCATTGCACATCTCATGTTGTGCATAATCCTGAATGCAAGATTACTTTGATACCTGTCTCGCATTAGTTGTTTCATTAGTTGTCTGTGTCTTACTCTGAAGGTGTTGTCATTTGCATACCGCCGAGTAACTCGAGATCTCTGTCTCTCTCTGAATTCTGGGCTTTCTTGATACCTTTTAGTGATGTAGTTTTTTTGTTTTTTTCTAAATTCAGCATCATCACAATAGCGTCTTTTAATATATTGTTGTTGTGCCTTTCTGAATTCAGCATTCTCACAGTAACGTCTTTTAATATATTGTTGTTGTTTCTTTCTAACTGTAGCATTCTCAGAAAAACGTGTTTTAACATATTGTTTTTGTTTCTTTCTGAATTCATCATTTTCACAGTAACGTCTTCTAATATATCGCTGTTGTTTCTGTCTGAATTCATCATTCTCACAATAACGTCTTTTCATATATTGTTGTTTTTTCTGTCTAACTTCAGGATTGTTTTTGTATGCCTCGCTTGTGCAAGATTTTTTCTTTTCTTTGTACTCTTTATTTGAAGCATACTTTTGTCGTTCTTTCCTTTTTTGGTTTTCTTTTCTCTGATTTCTGGGTTTCTCTGATGCCATTAATCTTCTTTTCATTTTGTGCCTTTGTTGTTTATTAACCTTTTTCAGTTTTTGTAAAACTATATCAGAAAGATCACAGGCAGCAACATTTGTTATTGCAGCATTTGATTGACATGAAAAAGCATCATTCGATGGAAAGAAATTTAATTCACTGCATAGTTCTTCAGTTGGTATATTAGGAGGTTGATTCTGATCTTCATATGATGTGAACTGAGTCATGTGGTCTTCTTTTTGTTTCACCGGTGGCGTACAAATGGACATCTGACAAAAGATGTTCTCAGTCAGATCAGTGGTTGTGTTTCTCCTTGGAGTAGAGGAGTTTGCTTCATCAACAGTTTTATCAGAGTGAGTAGGTGCCACAGCAGTGGCAGCTGTTGGTCTGCAGACTGTGTCTGTGATAGTATCACTCAGGTTGACTGTGCTCATACTGTAGAACTGCACAGGCTTCAGCTCATAGTTACAAGAGGGTGATATCTCCATCATTTGATAAGAATCTTGTAGCCTCTTAATCATGTCACTGAGGAGTGTGAATTTCAGCATCACAGCTGTACCACGATTACGTGACAGTAGTGGTAGAGGAAGACCACTGGGTGTTCTGGAGTGTGGGTCAAAGAAACCATATTTGCCTGATGTGGATCTGAACACTGCGATACACAATCCACTCATAATCAGTAAGGCATACTGCACATCTGACAACAGGCAGCTCAGTCCTGCTTCTAAGCTGAGAAAGGTATCTACTGCTTCCTCTGGAGGTTCTTCAAATGTCCCATACGGGAAGGCTGTGTCATGTCGACATGATACATAGACCTCTGAGCATAAACTTTGTCTGGCAGCTCATCGGTTGCCAAATGAATATTTTAGGAAATCTTTTCTTGGCCTCTTTGTACATCACATCACCTTTATCCAAGACCAGATTAAGGTCAGCTGTAGTCATGTTTTCATTCTCATGAAGGAATGCAAGAAATGTGAGTGAGTTACATGTGCACTGCTTGTTTCTGGAGTCTCCATATTTAGGATGAGCCTGGCTGTGAGATGCACAGACATGTGTAACAGAGGGCTGGTTTTCAAGCTTCACTCTTTCTGCATGAGATGGTCCTGCCACATCACTGTGACGGCCTCTTTTCACAAAATCAGCATAACCCACCTGTGGGGCACTTGACACCTCATGTTGTTCATTAAATTCATGCTGCAGTCCACTCTTTACAGCATCAGCATAGGATACCTGTTGTACACTTGCAGGAACATGTTGACCTGCCTGTTTAACACTGTCAGCATTGGTCTTTGCAGACACACTGTCTTCTGTAGAGCACTGAGGAAAATCACACTCAGCTTGTTCACATGTTGGTACACTGTGAAACTCATGGAACTTCTTCCAGCGTTGTTTTGCAGCTTGTGACTTTTTCTGCTTTTTTGGCATTTTTACACACCTTTAAGTGTTTCTGTTAGTCTTTAGAAAATATGTTTATAAAATAAGAGTGGTACACAGCAGGAGATGTTGTCTTTGTCTTTATATTTCAGTTTTTATTTCTCAGAAACAGTTGTGTTTGTTTGACAGTTTGTTCTTCAGTCGAGAGAATATTATGCGCTCTCTTTATTGGCTTGGCACAACTTAGCAGCAAGCGCAAAGTGAAAAACAGGTAGAGAGAAAATCTAGAAGAGAGAACAGGCAGAGCAGAAGAGACACGGCTGGGAAATCACAATCAAACCGTGAATTAGAGTTTTCTTTGTTTGTTCAGTTTGTTCTCAGGTAGAGGCAATATATGCACTCTTTATTGCTTTAATGGCTTGGCATTTTTCAGCAGCAAGCCAAGAGTGAAAAACAGGTAGAGAGAAAATTTAGAAGAGAGAACAGGCAGAGCAGGAGAGACACGGCTTGGAAATCACAATCAAACCGTGAATTATAGTTTTCTTTGTTTGTTCAGTTTGTTCTCAGGTTGAGGCAAAATATGCACTCTTTATTGCTTTATTGGCTTGCCATTATTCAGCAGCAAGCCAGGAGTGAAAAACAGGTAGAGAGAAAATTTAGCAGAGAGAACAGACAGAGCAGGAAAGACACGGCTGGGAAATCCCAATTAAACCGTGAATTAGAGTTCCTTCGAACTCTAAAATTAGAGACGCGGCTTTGAAATCAAACCGCAATAAGATTCTTGGTTTGGCAAAATTTCTCACAAACCACAGGGTGAAATACAGATGGAAAGAAGGCAGAGACAACAGGTGGAGCAGGACAGAGGATAGAGGGGTTGGGGGGTTGGGATGTGAGAGAGAAGACTGGAGATCTGGTCCTTGTTCTTCTTCTGCACACTGTGAACAAAAAACAAGAAAAAAATAATAATTTTATTAAAATGATATTACATGGTAATTGTATGAATTAATTGTGACTACTGAAAAAGGACAAAACAAATATTCAAGGTAAACTGTTGTCGGTTGCCATGTGCAAAAAGTTGCATAATTGGGCACTTTTTAAAAGAATAAATATTTAATTAAATTCAGCAATAATATTTTTAAATACAAATATGAATGAGTGAATCATTAACTAATCACATGTAGTGTGACTACAAAAATGTATGATAAAAATATTTTAGCCCAATTGTTAAGCTGCACTTATGTGTATTTATTATAAAATTGTGTTTAAAAGGTCTAGTTTGAACGAAAGTTTGAACCCATCACTTTATAGCTTATATTAGTCAGATTATTTTTTTATTTTGGTCTACTTCTCTTACAGTATGTGCACACCTACCAGGCAAAGCACAGATGTGAGTCAAGTTCCTGAAAGTGTAAGACGAGAAATATGTTAGTTGTCTGTACAGTGTTATCAGACTAACAGAAATACAAAGCCCACACGACATGATATACTGAACTTATAGTCAGCAGGGTAATTATAGAGTAATATAGCACACCAGCTGACACAGCAGCCATTTTATAATTCAAACTAATTAACTTAAGTATTTCCACTTATGTAAGGCTACTGTTAGACTGTTACTAGCCTTAGCATTGCTGCTAGTGCTAGCATTCCTGCTAGCGTTAGCACTTCAGTTAGTGTTAGCACTGCAGCTAGCGTTAGCATTGTAGCTAGCGTTAGCATTGTAGCTAGCGTTAGCATTGCAGCTAAAGTTAGAACTGCTACTAGCGCTAGCACTTTTACTATTAAAACTGAGCCACAATGGCAATAATAAAGCTCATTTGTTACTTTTGTCTCACTGACCGCCAATAAATATCACGGGAATATCACAGGAATATTCTTTTTGTCAGTTAACAACTGCTAAGGCTAGTGTTAGCATTGTTGCTAGCGTTAGCATTGTTGCTAGCGTTAGCACTGCTGCTAACAACAAAACGTCATAAACCCATATAAATAATAGCGAAGGTTATTCTTTTTTTTTGCTTTCTTTATTCTTTGAACTCTGTTGAACTTTAAAAAGCCTTGTTATGTGAGTTTAAGTGTCAAACATGTATGTTTTTACCATCATAAAAACAGTGCACTACTGAGTATATTGTACTTACCACAGCAGAGAGCAAGCGGAATGACGACAGTTGGTGCAGTGATTGGTTAAAGACCGATGAGGCGTTCAGGTGGTGCTTGGAAATTTGAGCATCAGTTTGAACAGCAAGATTGAGCATATACATTTCTCTGTCATAGAGAGACAGAGAAAAAAAATACACAAGACTCATCACCATACAAATTGGTACTTTTTGCCTGAGAATAAGCGAATAAGTGACATACAGAGAAAGAGGGCAACTGGCATTAAACGAGCAAATAAAAAGTATTTAACCTTGAACTGTTTTGTGGGTTTTATTTTAAGACTACTTTGAGTGTATTTGTGGGGAGATAAACTATACAGACTAAAAACAGAGACATTAAATGAGATTAGATTAGTTAAAATGTGGGAAAATCTACTGCAGACAGGTAAATGCTGTGAGCTTTAATTATCCAGTCAGAAAAGATTATTTTAAAGTCATCAACTGACTCCAACTGCCCAGATTTGAAAAACCTGTGTGCAGAAGACAAGTCCACCAATACACAATCAGCTTGAATTTAACAGGCCAATGAGAATGCTCTATTCAGTTGGCCTATACTAACTACTGACAAACTATTAATCTGCGGCAAAACCCTGTCAAATCTGTCTTATTGTACCTATTGAAAAAGTCAATCTTATTACAACTGCTTAGATGCAACAGACATTTTTAGGTTTAACCTTGGCAGAGTGAGAGACAGAGCTCGTTAGGCAGGCAGGTGTGAGCCTGGTTGCTATAGTGACTGCACCCAATGGCTCCATACACACGAACACAGACATGCACCTCACTTTTGCTGCTTAAAATGAATAGAAAAGTCAGGTCGAAACAAATTGCTCCCAAATGAAAAGTACAGGTCTTATTGACGAAATTCTTTCACCGTGAGCGACAGCAATGTCCAGTCTACCTAATTCTCAGTTTTCATGCCTGTGGAGTTTATTATATGGACGTGGTGACAGTGTAAAAACACCATGCTCTTCTGATTTTCAAACGAACCTTCTGAGCCATTTTAACATTAGAGTCTATGGAGGAGTTGGAGGGAGGAGGCTGTGCTTTGGTGACATTTATGAAAGAACCATAACACCTAGTACAATAGTAAACACATTGGATGAAAGAGGACAGCGATGGCTACGTTTTGAGGGTAAAATCATACCTGTAGAGCAAACGCTGCGGACACAGCAGCAGTTTTAAAAATATTTTAAGATTAATTTTTTTCGCTCCTCTCACTCTGGCAGTTGAGCTGTCTCACTCTAGCCCCAACATTCCGTCCCATACACACCCATTATAAACTCTGAAACGGCTGAAAAATCATCATGAAACTTAAACTGGAACTGAAGAAAAAGTATAACAGATATTGAAAAGATAAATACAAGTTGAATAGTTGAATGTCTTGGCTTCGTTTTAAAGTTTGAATGGTGGCTCTATGTCAACGTATATGGAAGTAATAAGAGTTTAAAAATGAGTAAGTTGAAGGAGATTTTGAAGGGTCTTCCATTGAAATACATGGGAATTTTTGTTGAAAAAAGTTGAATAATTTTAAAAATATAAATGTTATAAATGAGAAAAATAGAAGCAGTCATGTCCAAAAGAAGAGGAATCTAATGGTGTTTGAATGGTTTTTCTAAGTTGAACGGTTTTGAAGGAGATAGATGCCAAAAAACGTACGGAATATGATATAATAACTAGAAAGTGCATTTTCTGAAGAAACTGCAGTGTGAATGCTTGAATCTGAATGTATGCACTGAAATGAATTAATTGCTGAATTTTAAGTTAAAAATAAAAATGTTGAATGAGCTGGAAAATACAGAGAGTTTTAACCTGAAAACAAAAGTGCAGAACTTTTGAAAGCTGATGTTCACACAAAAGAAGTTGGAAAATAGCTGAAAAGTTTTTAAATTAAAATTTGGAAAACCTAAGAAATGAGAACAGAAAATTTAGAGTCAGAAAACATCTGAATGAATATTAAAAGTTCATATTCTTTGAATCACTGAATGACTAAAGTGTAATCCCTCCACTTGGATCCACACACTTTTAAAGGTTTACATCTCTGAGCTTTGAAAGACATGCTGTTGGAAAGAGAACAACGATGGCTTCGTTTTGAGGGTAAAATGATGGCTGTAGACCAAACACTGTGGACACAGCAGCAGTTGAAAGAGAAGTGTTTAAGATTAATCTTGGCACAGTGAGAGACAGAGCTCGTTAGGCAGGCAGGTGTGAGCCTGGTTGCTATAGTGACTGCACCCACTGGCTCCATACACACGCACAGACATGCACCTCACTTTTGCTGCTTAAAATGAACAGAAAAGTCAGGTCGAAACAAATCGCTCCCAAATGAAAAGTACGGGTCCTATTGACAAAATTCTTTCACCGTGAGCGACAGCAATGTCCAGTCTACCTAATTCTCAGTTTTCATGCTTGTGGAGTTTATTATATGGACGTGGTGACAGTGTAAAGACAGCCTGTACTTCTGGTTTTCAAACGAACCTTCTGAGCCATTTTAACATTAGAGTCTATGGAGGAGTTGGAGGGAGGAGGCTGTGCATTGGTGACATTTATGAAAGAACCATAACACCTAGTACAATAGTAAACACATTGGATGAAAGAGGACAGCGATGGCTACGTTTTGAGGGTAAAATTATACCTGTAGAGCAAACGCTACGGACACAGCAGCAGTTTTAAAAAAGATTTTAAGATTAATTTTTTTGCTCTTCTCACTCTAGCAGTTGAGCTGTCTCACTCTAGCCCCAACATTCCGTCCCATACACACCCATTATAAAATCTGAAACGGGTGAAAAAACATCATGAAATTTAAAGTGGAACTGAAGAAAAAGTATAATAGATATTGAAAAGATAAATACAAGTTGAATGGTTGAATGTCTTGTCTTCGTTTTAAAGTTTGAATGGTGGCTCTACGTCAATGTATGTGGAAGTAGATACAGCTTAAAGAGGAGTAAGTTGAAGAAGAATTTGAAGGGTCTCCCCATTGAAATACATGGGAAATTTTTGTTGAAAAAAGTTGAATAATTTTAAAAATGTAAATTTTATAAATGAGAAAAATAGAAGCAGTCATGTCCAAAAGAAGAGGAATCTAACGGTGTTTGAATGGTTTTTCTAAGTTGAACGGTTTTGAAGGAGTTAGATGCCAAAAAACGTACGGAATATGGAATAATAGATAACTAGAAAGTGCATTTTCTGAAGAAACTGCAGTGTGAATGCTTGAATCTCAATGTATGCACTGAAATGTATTAATTGCTGAATTTTTAGTTAAAAATTTTGAATGAGATGAAAAATACAGAAATTTGCACCTGAAAACAAAAGTGCTGAACTGCTAAAAGCTGACAAGCACAGAGAAGAAGTTGGAAAATAGCTGAAAATGTTTTAAATGTAAATTAGAAAAACCTGAGTAATGAGAAAAGACTATTTAGAGTCAGAAAACATCTGAATGAATATTAAAAGTTCATATTCTTTGAATCACTGAATGACTAAAATGTGATCCCTCCACTTGGATCCACACCGTTTAAAAAGTTTAAAAATCTGAGCTTTGAAAGACATGCTGTTGGAAAGAGAAGAACGATGGCGACGTTTTGAGGGTAAAATGATGGCTGTAGAGCAAACACTGTGGACACAGCAGCAGTTGAAAGAGAAGTGTTTAAGATCAATCTTGGCAGAGTGAGAGACAGAGCTCGTTAGGCAGGCAGGTGTGAGCCTGGTTGCTATAGTGACTGCACCCACTGGCTCCATACACACGCGCACAGACATGCACCTCACTTTTGCTGCTTAAAATGAACAGAAAAGTCAGGTCGAAACAAATCGCTCCCAAATGAAAAGTACAGGTCCTATTGACAAAATTCTTTCACCGTGAGCGGCAGCAATGTCCAGTCTACCTAATTCTCAGTTTTCATGCTTGTGGAGTTTATTATATGGATGTGGTGACAGTGTAAAGACAGCCTGTACTTCTGGTTTTCAAACGAACCTTCTGAGCCATTTTAACATTGGAGTCTATGGAGGAGTTGGAGGGAGGAGGCTGTGCATTGGTGACATTTATGAAAGAACCATAACACCTAGTACAATAGTAAACACATTGGATGAAAGAGGACAGCGATGGCTACGTTTTGAGGGTAAAATCATACCTGTAGACCAAGCACCGTGGACACAGCAGCAGTTTTAAAAAAGATTTTAAGATTAATTTTTTGCTCCTCTCACTCTAGCAGTTGAGCTGTCTCACTCTAGCCCCAACATTCCGTCCCATACACACCCATTATAAACTCTGAAACGGGTGAAAAAACCTCATGAAACTTAAACTGGAACTGAAGAAAAAGTATAATAGATATTGAAAAGATAAATACAAGTTGAATAGTTGAATGTCTTGTCTTCATTTTAAAGTTTGAATGGTGGCTCTATGTCAATGTATGTGGAAGTAGATACAGTTTAAAGAGGAGTAAGTTGAAGGAGAATTTGAAGGGTCTCCCCATTGAAATACATGGGAAATTTTTGTTGAAAAAAGTTGAATAATTTTAAAAATATAAATGTTATAAATGAGAAAAATAGAAGCAGTCATGTCCAAAAGAAGAGGAATCTAACGGTGTTTGAATGGTTTTTCTAAGTTGAGCGGTTTTGAAGGAGATAGATGCCAAAAAACGTACGGAATATGATATAATAATAAAGATTAGAAGAACAATACTGTGAATGCTTTTACAAGCATTCACACTAACTAGAAAGTGCATTTTCTGAAGAAACTGCAGTGTGAATGCTTGAATCTGAATGTATGCACTGAAATGAATTAATTGCTGAATTTAAGTTAGGAATTTTGAATGAGATGAAAAATACAGAAATTTGCACCTGAAAACAAAAGTGCTGAACTGCTAAAAGCTGAAATCCACACAGAAGAAGTTGGAAAAGAGCTGAAAATGTTTTAAATGTAAATTAGAAAAACCTAAGTAATGAGAAAAGCAAATTTAGAGTCAGAAAACATCTGAATGAATATTAAAAGTTCATATTCTTTGAATCACTGAATGACTGAAATGTGTGATCCCTCCACTTGTATCCACACAGTTTAAAAAGTTTATATTTCTGAGCTTTGAAAGACATGCTGTTGGAAAGAGAACATCGATGGCGACGTTTTGAGGGTAAAATGATGGCTGTAGGGCAAACACTGTGGACACAGCAGCAGTTGAAAGAGAAGTGTTTAAAATGAATCTTGGCACAGTGAGAGAGGGAGCTCGTTAAGCAGGCAGGTGTGAGCCTGGTTGCTATAGTGACTGCACCCAATGGCCCCATACACACGCAGACATGCACCTCACTTTTGCTGCTTAAAATGAACAGAAAAGTCAGGCGAAACAAATCGCTCCCAAATGAAAAGTATAAGTCGTATTGACAAAATTCTTTCACCGTGAGCTGGCAGCAATGTCTAGTCTACCTAATTCTCAGTTTTCATGCCTGTGGAGTTTATTATATGGACGTGGTGACAGTGTAAAGACAGCCTGCTCTTCTGATTTTCAAAGGAACTTTCTGAGCCATTTTAACATTGGAGTCTATGGAGGAGTTGGAGGGAGGAGGCTGTGCTTTGGTGACATTTATGAAAGAACCATAACACCTAGCACAATAGTAAACACATTGGATGAAAGAGGACAGCGATGGCTACGTTTTGAGGGTAAAATCATACCTGTAGAGCAAACGCTGCGGACACAGCAGCAGTTTTAAAAAAGATTTTAAGATTAATTTTTTCGCTCCTCTCACTCTAGCAGTTCAGCGGTCTCACTCTAGCCCCAACATTCCGTCCCATACACACCCATTATAAACGCTGAAACGGCTGAAAAAACATCATGAAACTTAAACTGGAACTGAAGAAAAAGTATAACAGATATTGAAAAGATAAATACAAGTTCAATAGTTGAATGTCTCATCTTCGTTTTAAAGTTTGAATGGTGGCTCTATGTCAACGTATGTTGAAGTAGATACAGTTTGAAAATGAGTAAGTTGAATGAGGATTTGAAGGGTCTCCCCATTGAAATACATGGGAAATTTTTGTTGAAAAAGTTGAATAAAATTAAAAATATAAATGTTAAAAATGAGAAAAGTAGAAGCAGTCATGTCCAAAAGAAGAGGAATCTAACGGTGTTTGAATGGTTTTTCTAAGTTGAACGGTTTTGAAGGAGATAGAGTACAAAAAATGTACGGAATATATAATAATAACTAGAAAGTGCATTTTCTGAAGAAACTGCAGTGTGAATGCTTGAATATGAATGTATGCACTGAAATAAATTAATTGCTGAATTTTAAGTTAAAAATGTTGAATGAGATGAAAAATACAGAAATTTGCACCTGAAAACAAAAGTGCTGAACTGCTAAAAGCTGAAATCCACACAGAAGAAGTTGGAAAAGAGCTGAAAATGTTTTAAATGTAAATTAGAAAAACCTAAGTAATGAGAAAAGAAAATTTAGAGTCAGAAAACATCTGAATGAATATTAAAAGTTCATATTCTTTGAATCACTGAATGACTGAAATGTGTGATCCCTCCACTTGTATCCACACAGTTTAAAAAGTTTATATTTCTGAGCTTTGAAAGACATGCTGTTGGAAAGAGAACATCGATGGCGACGTTTTGAGGGTAAAATGATGGCTGTAGGGCAAACACTGTGGACACAGCAGCAGTTGAAAGAGAAGTGTTTAAAATGAATCTTGGCACAGTGAGAGAGAGAGCTCGTTAAGCAGGCAGGTGTGAGCCTGGTTGCTATAGTGACTGCACCCAATGGCCCCATACACACGCAGACATGCACCTCACTTTTGCTGCTTAAAATGAACAGAAAAGTCAGGCCGAAACAAATCGCTCCCAAATGAAAAGTATAAGTCGTATTGACAAAATTCTTTCACCGTGAGCGGCAGCAATGTCTAGTCTACCTAATTCTCAGTTTTCATGCCTGTGGAGTTTATTATATGGACGTGGTGACAGTGTAAAGACAGCCTGCTCTTCTGATTTTCAAAGGAACTTTCTGAGCCATTTTAACATTGGAGTCTATGGAGGAGTTGGAGGGAGGAGGCTGTGCTTTGGTGACATTTATGAAAGAACCATAACACCTAGTACAATAGTAAACACATTGGATGAAAGAGGACAGCGATGGCTACGTTTTGAGGGTAAAATCATACCTGTAGATCAAACGCTGTGGACACAGCAGCAGTTTTAAAAAGATTTTAAGATTAATTTTTTCGCTCCTCTCACTCTAGCAGTTCAGCTGTCTCACTCTAGCCCCAACATTCCGTCCCATACACACCCATTATAAACTCTGAAACGGCTGAAAAACATCATGAAACTTAAACTGGAACTGAAGAAAAGTATAACAGATATTGAAAAGATAAATACAAGTTGAATAGTTGAATGTCTTGTCTTCGTTTTAAAGTTTGAATGGTGGCTCTATGTCAACGTATGTTGAAGTAGATACAGTTTGAAAATGAGTAAGTTGAATGAGGATTTGAAGGGTCTCCCCATTGAAATACATGGGAAATTTTTGTTGAAAAAAGTTGAATAATTTTAAAAATATAAATGTTAAAAATGAGAAAAATAGAAGCAGTCATGTCCAAAAGAAGAGGAATCTAACGGTGTTTGAATGGTTTTTCTAAGTTGAACGGTTTTGAAGGAGTTAGATGCCAAAAAACGTACGGAATATATAAAATAGAATAATAATAAAGATTTGAATAACAATACTGTGAATGCTTTTACAAGCATTCACACTAACTAGAAAGTGCATTTTCTGAAGAAACTGCAGTGTGAATGCTTGAATCTGAATATATGCGCTGAAATGAATTAATTGCTGAATTTTAAGTTAAAAATGTTGAATGAGATGAAAAATACAGAAATTTGCACCTGAAAACAAAAAAGCTGAACTGCTAAAAGCTGACATCCACAGAGAAGAAGTTAGAAAACAGCTGAAAATGTTTTAAATGTAAATTAGAAAAACCTAAAAATGAGAAAAGACTATTTAGAGTCAGAAAACATCTGAATGAATATTAAAAGTTCATATTCTTTGAATCACTGAATGACTAAAATATGGTCCCTCCACTTGGATCCACACAGTTTTAAAGGTTTACATCTCTGAGCTTTGAAAGACACGCTGTTGGAAAGAGAAGAACGATGGCTTCATTTTGAGGGTAAAATGATGGCTGTAGACCAAACACTGTGGACACAGCAGCTGTTGAAAGAGAAGTGTTCAAGATGAATCTTGGCAGAGTGAGAGAGAGCTCGTTAGGCAGGCAGGTGTGAGCCTGGTTGCTATAGTGACTGAGCCAGGAGCTCCATACACACGCACACAGACATGCACCTCACTTTTGCTGCTTAAAATGAACAGAAAAGTCAGCCCCAAACAAATCCTTCCCAAATGAAAAGTACATGTCGTATTGACAAAATTCTTTCACCGTGAGCGGCAGCAATGTCTAGTCTACCTAATTCTCAGTTTTCATGCCTGTGGAGTTTATTATATGGACGTGGTGACAGTGTAAAGACAGCCTGCTCTTCTGATTTTCAAAGGAACTTTCTGAGCCACTTTAACATTGGAGTCTATGGAGGAGTTGAGAGAGGAGGCTGTGCTTTGGTGACATTTATGAAAGAACCATAACACCTAGTACAATAGTAAACACATTGGATGAAAGAGGACAGCGATGGCTACGTTTTGAGGGTAAAATCATACCTGTAGATCAAACGCTGTGGACACAGCAGCAGTTTTAAAAAGATTTTAAGATTAATTTTTTCGCTCCTCTCACTCTAGCAGTTCAGCTGTCTCACTCTAGCCCCAACATTCCGTCCCATACACACCCATTATAAACTCTGAAACGGCTGAAAAACATCATGAAACTTAAACTGGAACTGAAGAAAAAGTATAACAGATATTGCAAAGATAAATACAAGTTGAATAGTTGAATGTCTTGTCTTCGTTTTAAAGTTTGAATGGTAGCTCTATGTCAACGTATGTTGAAGTAGATACAGTTTAAAGAGGAGTGAGTTGAATGAGAATTTGAAGGGTCTCTCCATTGAAATACATGGGAAATTTTGTTGAAAAAAGTTGAATAAAATTAAAAATATAAATGTTATAAATGAGAAAAATAGAAGCAGTCATGTCCTAAAGAAGAGGAATCTAATGGTGTTTGAATGGTTTTTCTAAGTTGAACGGTTTTGAAGGAGATAGAGTACAAAAAACGTACGGAATCTATAATAATAAAATAGAATAATAAAGATTACAACAACAATACTGTGAATGCTTTTACAAGCATTCACACTAATAATAAAGATTAGAAGAACAATACTGTGAATGCTTTTACAAGCATTCACACTAATAAAGACTAGAAAGTGCATTTTCTGAAGAAACTGCAGTGTGAATGCTTGAATCTGAATATATGCGCTGAAATGAATGAATTGCTGAATTTTAAGTTAAAAATGTTGAATGAGATGAAAAATACAGAAATTTGCACCTGAAAACAAAAAAGCTGAACTGCTAAAAGCTGACATCCACAGAGAAGAAGTTGGAAAAGAGCTGAAAATGTTTTAAATGTAAATTAGAAAAACATAAGAAATGAAAAAAGACTATTTAGAGTCAGAAAACATCTGAATGAATATTAAAAGTTCATATTCTTTGAATCACTGAATGACTAAAATGTGATCCCTCCACTTGGATCCACACAGTTTAAAAAGTTTAAATGTCTGACCTTTGAAAGACACGCTGTTGGAAAGAGAAGAACGATGGCGACGTTTTGAGGGTAAAATGATGGCTGTAGAGCAAACACTGTGGACACAGCAGCAGTTGAAAGAGAAGTGTTTAAGATGATTCTTGGCACAGTGAGAGACAGAGCTCGTTAGGCAGGCAGGTGTGAGCCTGGTTGCTATAGTGACTGCACCCAATGGCTCCATACACACGCACACAGACATGCACCTCACTTTTGCTGCTTAAAATGAACAGAAAAGTCAGGCCCAAACAAATCCTTCCCAAATGAAAAGTATAGGTCGTATTGACAAAATTCTTTCACCGTGAGCGACAGCAATGTCTAGTCTACTGAATTCTCAGTTTTCATGCCTGTGGATTTTATTATATGGACGTGGTGACAGTGGAAAGACACCATGCTCTTCTGATTTTCAAACGAACCTTCTGAGCCATTTTAACATTAGAGTCTATGGTGGAGTTGGAGGGAGGACGCTGTGCATTGGTGACATTTATGAAAGAACCATAACACCTAGTACAATAGTAAACACATTGGATGAAAGAGGACAGCGATGGCTACGTTTTGAGGGTAAAATCATACCTGTAGACCAAACACCGTGGACACAGCAGCAGTTTTAAAAAATATTTTAAGATTAATTTTTTTGCTCCTCTCACTCTGGCAGTTGAGCTGTCTCACTCTAGCCCCAACATTCCGTCCCATACACACCCATTATAAACTCTGAAACGGCTGAAAAAACATCATGAAACTTAAACTGGAACTGAAGAAAAAGTATGATAGATATTGAAAAGATAAATACAAGTTGAATAGTTGAATGTCTTGGCTTCGTTTTAACGTTTGAATGGTGGCTCTACGTCAATGTATGTGGAAGTAGATACAGTTTAAAGAGGAGTAAGTTGAAGGAGAATTTGAAGGGTCTCCCCATTGAAATACATGGGAAATTTTTGTTGAAAAAAGTTGAATAATTTTAAAAATATAAATGTTAAAAATGAAAAAAATAGAAGCACACCATTCCAAAAGAAGAGGAATCTAACGGTGTTTGAATGGTTTTTCTAAGTTGAACGGTTTTGAAGGAGTTAGCGTCCAAAAAACGTACGGAATAGATAGTGAAAAATAATAATAAAGAAACAGAAGAACAATACTGTGAATGCTTTTACAAGCATTCACACTAACTAGAAAGTGCATTTTCTGAAGAAACTGTAGTGTGAATGCTTGAATCTGAATGTATGCACTGAAATGAATTAACTGCTGAATTTATGTTAAAAATGTTGAATGAGATGGAAAATACAGAAATTTTAACCTGAAAACAAAAGTGCAGAACTTTTGAAAGCTGATATTCACACAGAAGAAGTTGGAAAATAGCTGAAAATGTATAAAATGTAAATTAGAAAAACCTAAGTAATGACAAAAGAAAATTTAGAGTCAGAAAACCTCTGAATGAATAACAAAAGTTCATATTATTCTCATCACTTAAAGAGCAGAATTATGTATTATAAATCTCTAATTCTTAAAAAAATAATAAAAATAAATGTAAAAACAAATTTGTGGAATTGAACTGAAAAGATGAACAAACATTCTGGAGAAAATACAAGCTTTAATATACAGCATAATGTTTTTCAGACATATACACATTTGTATATCATGTTTAATGGTATTAGATACATCAATTTGTTTTGTATGTCATAGAAAATAACATAAAAATCTTAAGTCATATTTTACAGATTCTTTCTGAAAAGGACTTAAATTAATTCAACAAATGTTTTTTTTCCCAAAATAGAATAAAAATCATTTTGAAAAAAAAAGAGACGTTTGCAATGTTTTAAGGTGTTAATAATCTGATCCTGTCATTTGTCTGTTCAACTTTAGTTTTTGGCACAGACTCCATTCTTAAAGAACAAATTACAAAATAATAAACAAATAAAATTGAAATTACAGTAGCTTTTTTTTGTTAAACACTTCACAGGAGAATAAATAAAAATAACTAAATTAAATAACTAAATGAAAATAATAAGCAACATATGGAATACATGAAAATTCAACTTTTAAAACCACAATCCTGAACCTTTAAATTGTGTTGGTTTCTTAGAACATGGCTGAACAGCTGTTTCTATCAGTCTACTTAATCTACTGATCTGTCTATACATCTTTTTATTACTCATTCTTTTTTGTGTTTTAATCTAAACACTGTCCACACAGTGGTAAAAGAGAACTGTATAGAGATTTTTGAGTAAACTCAAACGAAAGCCTAAGGTGGTGACACAGTTTAACACATGCAAATAATCAAATAAACACATTAGTCCTTTTTGTGAACATGGATAAATAAGTATCATTAGTTTACAGCATTGTTCAGCCATGCCACTAAATGCTTTTTAACACAGTGTTTTAACCTGGGCTCAGACACGGTGTCCCAAATTTAGTTAGTCCCTGACTTTGAGTTGTGGTTATGACTAATTATTATACACAAGGCTTTATCTATCTGAACTCTAAGGACACAAATATGAAAAAACCTATACTTACCAGCTGATACCCCACGTTACACACTAGGTGTGCCATGTGACCTGAAACTTTGGTACAAACTCATCATAATCATTCTGTTAACACTGTTTTTTAACACTGTTTGTGTTGCTGTTCAGCAGTTTAAAATGTTTTAGATTGGATTACATGGAATGAATTTGAGTTCTCTTGGGGTTTTTTTTGTCTGTGTTTCGTTCTCAGCAGATTTTTTTTACATACTGTAGAATTGAAGTTACCACATTTCTGGTCATATGACATCCCGACTGCCCACTTAAAACAATCCCCACAGTTAATTCAACATTAAAACAAAATGAAAAATATGTTAAATAAATAAAGGTTTGCTCTGTGATGAAATATTAAATAAGCATACACTGTACAGAGCACTAACAATGAAAACAATCCTTTAGCCTGTTGATCAGAGAGAGGCAGTCATTATGTCCATTTAAAACCTGTAATCAAAGAGCACAACGTTTCTGTGAAACTATAAAGTCCCATATGATCCTCATCATGTCCAGTGACTTCAGAGTGGATCCTCCCTGTCATCCGGCCAGTGTTTGATGTGTGGCAAGCAGCACAGAAGCAGGATAGCTGAGGACTTTAAAAGAAGAGCAGAAAACAGGAACATATGTAGTTGTAAATGTAAATATCAGTGATACTTGTCTTGTCAAAGGGAATAAAATAATGAAAACGTTAACTTACACACTCATTTAGGGAGGATCTTGACACTGCACAGAGGAGGCACAGTCAGTCTGACAATGATGGTGATCTCCAGGGATGTTTTCCTGCAGCAACATTCCTGCCAACTGGCCATATGATCCAGAGTAGTTGGTTTGTAAGGAACAGAAAGGTGTACATGTTAGGTAGTGTGCACTCAGAGCTGGTCCTAAGAAACAAACACATCCTGTAATAAACTGAATACCTTTAGTAGTGCTGCTGCAAATATAAAGCCCTTCTATCATGTGTGGTTTCAAAGAAGGTGTTTTGGAGGCTCAGTCACAGAAACTGTGCAGTTTGTTCAGTCCTGAGTGTCTCAGCTCTGAAGGGGATGGATCACAGAGGGAAACACCTGAGTACAGACATTAAAATACACTCAAAATAACACTCCTAAGGTCAAGTGAAAACACAATTAAAACACTTTACAAAGAATTAATACATGTTTTCATGGAAATAATGTCATTAACACTTTTTGTTGTGAGTAAATCTCACCGACTGCTTGTGGGACAAGCTAGAAGGAAGACTTATCACAGAATCTCTCCTGTGCTCCAGATGTGAAGTCTCACGCTCTGATCGTACGGCGAAGATGATGATGATGAAGCTTCTCTGATCTGTGGCATTACAGTTTCTGGCTGCTATGTGCTTCACACTGTTGGATTTTACATGTGAAGCTTGGAGAAGACACAGAACTGTGTCTCTCTTAACAAAAAAGAAAAAGAAAAAGAAAAGAAACCTAACAACCTCCCACCGCACACCCCCATTCATCTCCCACCTACCCGCTCCACTCAACTCCCCAGCCCTCACACCATCCAATGTCTATACAAATGTAGGGTATCAGCTGGTAACAGAAAGCAAGTGTAACATATGTAGTACATATGTAACACTGCTGAAACATTTCTGGCCAGAAATGTGCAGTTATCAGCCAGTGCATTTATCAACCCAGACCCAGACCCACCATGATAAATGCACTGGCTGAAACATGATAAAAGCTCATAAAAATGTATGTTTCATCGAAAGATTTCTCCAAAAATATAATCATATACTTTTGAAAAAGTTTAAAGTTTATAACAAACTGAAATCAATAACATTTTTGTAAATATTATTTCAAAATAGAGGCACAGATAAACTGGCTTAACTGTCATTATTGCTGTAATTAGGTTTTTCTTTCTCTTTTTTCTTTTTTTAAAAAAGCAACCGTTAGTCTGTGTTGTTCTCTCAGAAACAATGAAGAAGCTGTTGAACATTTATGTGTTGTGTGGGCAATCCTCTGGTCCACCCTCCCTCCCTCCCAGCCACAGTGAGACTGGGGCAGCCTGGCAGGATTTTGAAGCCTGGCTGCAGAGAGGATATGCCTACACTGTTCGTTTTAAACTGGTATATTTGATTTTTCTGACATTCATAGATTACTGATTTTTAGATTTTCTGTAATACATAAAATTGTCATATTTTACTGATATCATTACTTAATTCATTTAATTGTATTTTATGTAAAAGAATTCAAACATTATACTGCAATGCAGGGCGTTTTTTCTTAAGTCAACTTTTAAATATCGCTCTACTTTCTTAAGTCATTCAAAAATATAGAAATTACTTACTGTAGTCAAAGATCTAGATCATGAATCATCACAGGACAATACACAGTATACAGGGTCATGGTAACTATGGTAGGTCTTCATGACTCCAGAATGGAGACATCGCTCTGGCTGAGAAATGAAAATAAGGTCAAGCAGTGTGTTCTTCTCTGTGGTAGGGGCAGTGATGACCTGTGCGTATCCCCTAGACTCAAACAGCTCCAGGATTGGTTTGTTTGCACTGGATAAAACATTCTCATTAAAATCACCACACACTATGATGGGATGACAGTCCATGATCTCTAATGAGTCTAATAGGCTTACCAGGTTTTTCAGGAATGGCCTCAGAGTGTAGTCTGGAGGTCTGTATACAACTGCAATCAGCGCACTGACTGGTGCTTCAACCTTTAAAGCCAGAAATTCAAGGTCAGTTACATTATGGATGTACTGTTTTTCATGCACTTGAATGTCACTTTTCACATAAACAGCAACTCCACCACCACTTCTGTTTGCCATCTGGGGAAAGTTTGTGTAGGAAAGGTGTCTGTTGCGTTTGAACAAATTGTAATTTTCCAAGTGGAGACTCTCTGCGACAAAAGAGCCCCGCAGGTGTGTTTCTGTTAGGCACAAAACATCTGCTAGACACAATTCATGGTGATTCTTGATGTCATTAATGTGAGCTGGCAGTCCCTCTGTATTATGATGAACAATGGTGAAAACCTCTGACCTGCTCAGTGTTTGTCTCACGTGTAGAAGAGGCATCATGTCATCAAGGTTGGCTTGTCTCATGTTCTCAAGCGCTGCAGTGATTTCTGGGTTGGTGAATATTTTTTTCTCCTCCATATCAAGAAGATACAGTCCACTGAGAGACGTCACTCTACTGACAGCTACGTAGGCCATGCCGGGCTCAAAAATGCTCTTAAGAGAGACAACAGCTGATGTGGTTGTCATACCCTGTACCTTATGTATTGTACATGCAAAGGCCAGCTTCACTGGGAACTGTCTTCGTACCACTCCTTTCTGCTTTAGATTCTCCTCTGCTCTCTCAATGTACACCATGTCGTCTGCTGGTGTGCGGGTATTCTTTCCAGATGTCTCATTATCCATTTTAAGTCCAAGCTTGATGATGTGTTGGTCATTTTCAGAGTAAACTACTCTAAGTAATTTTCCAAAAGCTCCATTAACCAAACCATTTTGTATGTCAATGTTTCTGGTGAGCATGACACGAGCTCCTTCTGCAACTTTCAGTGTGTCTGGTAACTCGTTTTTACCTCCTTTGAATGGTCTGTCTTGAAGTGCCATTCTGCCAGTTCTAGGATCCTTTCTATAATCATTTGCATGGATGTCAATGATATGAGTATGGAGCAGAGCCAGTGTTGCAGAGTTGTGTGCATCCACTTCTTTATTAGTTGCAAAAATGTGCAACGCATCAGTCGGACAAAGGGCTGGTTCAGTTATGGCCTGTGACAACAAATCTCTAACTGCTTCGCAAAGCTCATCCAACTTTCCTTTCACACGAATTCTGTTCAGCATCTCAGCAAAGACAACATCATCTTTCTGACGCATAATCTCAGTCAGAGTGATCATCTGAAAATGCTCCCGCCACAGGTCGATCTCAGACGGGTCGTGC
The DNA here is from genome assembly GCF_013358895.1 of Oreochromis aureus. NCBI lineage: Eukaryota > Metazoa > Chordata > Actinopteri > Cichliformes > Cichlidae > Oreochromis > Oreochromis aureus. Next base: position 7,660,763 of record NC_052954.1, on the reverse strand, counting down.
ACACAGAGAGGTTTAGACTGTCGCACTGGGGGCAGCTGATAGAAGTCTCCAACAGCAATTACTGACATGCCTCCAAAGGGTCTCCGAGTCCCTTTGATCTGTTTGAGTCTTGCATCTACATATGCAAAGAGATGTCTTGACACCATAGACACTTCGTCAATGACGATTATTTCAGCATTCAAAAGTTCTGATCTGACTTCATCCAGCTGATTGCCAAGTCCCTGAATGGGAGGTTTTAAGCTTCTAGGCAGCTTAAGTAGAGAATGCAGTGTTGTTCCAGAAATGTTAAATGCTGCAGTCCCAGTGAAAGCAGTTAACAGGACAGTGGGTTTTGATATGTCAACGTCGTCTGCATATCTGGGCACTTTGCTCAGTATCTTAGATGCTTCTGAGTAGATGCATTTGATAAGATGTGATTTTCCTGTTCCAGCACCACCATTAATATAAAAGAAAAACTGCTCCGGATTTAGAGCACAGACTCTTTTAATGCACCAGTCTCTAACTGCATAAAATATGCAGGCTTGCTTCTTATTCAGATTCTGAAACATCTGACGTAACAATGTGGGATCAATAGCAGGGGTTCCTGATGGCTCTGACTTCTGTTGAAGCATCAGCCTGACGGCTGTAGTCGGGCACATCTTCCTGTTCATTTTCATTGTCTCGCTCTCTTTCTTGTTCAACAAGTGGCAACCTTACAAGATCTGATTCAGGTGCCAGATTACACCATTCGTCAGTCACACCTCTGTTCTGCTCATATTCCTCAACAGCGCTCTCGATCTCCTCACTGTTTTTCTCATATTTCTCTCTGTTTCTTTTGACAATGTGTTGCACGTACTCAAGACGATCAGTACCTGGTAGCTGTACACAGCCAGCACCATAGAAAGCCTGATAGGTTGGCAACGATGGTGTTTTCAGTTCGTGGTCTGAACGATGAGGAAGGTACAGTTTAAGCAGTCTTCCGTAATATTGCTCTGGATGTTTTTTTCTTGTGAGCAGCGGTGAAATCTGATGATAGCAGGCTTATCGCTTTTTGCGCCTCTGCACAAATCCCATCTCATTGAGAAGGGCAAAACATCTTTACCTTTTGTCTGTTGGCCATAGACAATCCTGCAAGTAGCAGCAAAGTCTGCCATGCACATCTCCTCATACTCTGGTGTTTCAGGTCTGGCTTTGTATTTGTCATTCAAAGATGTCATCCAAACATTGGAAGACTCAGGTGTTGTGTTGTCCAGAACTGACAGGGACGACTCATTTTCACTGGATTATCATCAGTTGGTATGAATATTACAGCACGTGAACATTGCTTCATGTGAAGACCACATGCACGAGCAACAACACACCCTGCGCACTGATCTCTCGCTTCTTTGAATATGCCTGCATGACGGCTCTCATTTCATCGCACTCATTTACACTGTCCTTATGGGCGTTCTCAATGACAGTTTTCAGGTACTCAGAAAGCCCGCCCTCTTTTTTTGATATATATTTCATTAAATAATTTGCTGCGCCGAAAGCATCTAGAACAAAGCTTATGTCGATATTACTGTTCCAGGCTTCAAGCAGATGTGGATTATAGCCGTTTATCCAAGAGTCTTTTGGATCACGCTTTAGTATGATCGTACTCCTTGTGTTCATTTTATTCAGGTATCTCTCATATTCTGCATGTGTCAACTTGCATCTTGCCAAGAGCTGCTCTAAACTCATGGAAGCAGTTTCAGGTTCATTCAGCAGCTGGTTCAGTGGTCTGAGCTTGTTCTTTGCTGTTTCTACCTCCAGTTCATCATCCTCACTGGGTCTTGTGATCATTGTCTCATTGCAGGGTGGTTTGGGAAAACCAAAACGGCACCCAGAGCTTAAACTCCTAAAGCACGTCTTTGTGTGGTTCTTACTGTGTTTTTGCACTTCTGTAACTTTCTTGTACAGTTCAGGTTGTTTATGTGGATCAGGCAGCTGAGCTGTGATGTATTTGTTTATAAAATCCACAACAGTTTGATCATCATCCTCCTCAAACACAGGAGCACCTTCTACCCACAGGAGACAGTGTATGTGTGGGCTTCCTCTGTGCTGAAACTCGACTCTGTAAAAGTAGTCAATGACTTTGCCAAGTGGCTCTGCAGGAGATAAGAGTAAATCTCTGAATAATGCTTCAACTCTCTTGTCAAACATGCGCATTGTTGTGACAGGGTTGCTTCTCAGGATGTCACACTTTGCTGACCAGTCGAGTCCTTCAAAATTGACTTGTTCACCTTGTTGTCTTATTATTGCCTCAATCACTTCAGGCCAGTGCATTTCAGCAGCTGAAAATGTGCAAAAGAACGTGGGAGTTCCCAACTGTCTGATCATGGCAAAAAGATCTCTTCTTGTTTTCTCCCAATAGGCTGGGGTTCCTCTCAGAGGCTGCATGAATCTCACTGCGTCTTTATTTCTCACCAGCTTCTCCACCTCATGTTTATCTTGTAACATGCCGGAGGTTATTTTTCTCCCATCTCTGGTCAAAGGCTTTGCCTTCCTTAACTGTATCGTCATGCTGGAAGTAGCCAAGTGTATTTCAGTCACAAACTGTGCAAAGAACAAATAGTTTGTGTCTTTGGCAAAACGATCATCAATGCAGAAAAGTCTTGATTTGAAATACCCACTGGGGGATACTTTGATCAGCCTTCTTTCATCAAGTGTGTTTTGACCTGTAGGAAACTGCACAGGAAGGCCATGGCCTCCAGTTTAGGTGTTTTGAAAAACTTATTGGATTGTTTCTCTCTGCAGGAGCAACAGAGTAGATTCCTTCACTGAAACATAATATCTCCTCAGCCACATCAGGGGGCTGCAAACAGGATTCGATTGCAAAACCACCATTAGTCAGTCCATCTGCTTGGTCTGAATCATCTCTCATCTGTTCACGTGGTTGTTCACCATCACAGGGTAACATGTCAATATCCTGTTCATTTTTATTTTGTGCTTCACTCAGTGCATTTTTCTCACAGCTGTCAATTTCCATTAAATCAGCCTCATCATAATTGTCCTCATTCATGTTTTCATTATCATCCTCCTCATCTTCATCAGGAAGTGTTGGATCACACAGCTCAGCATCATCTCTGATGCTCACATCCTTATACTGTGGATGAATCTGCTTGAGTTTATGCAGTGCTTGCACAAGTTTAGACCAGCTTACAGTCTAAAAACAGCTGATGACCTTTGTAAGACAAAGCGTCTCTTCAGTTTTACTCTCATCACCTGAGAATTAATTCTCAATCGAGGCAATGCTTCAACAGTTTCCTGTACCTCTGATGGGACACAGACCACATTTCCTCTAATTGCTCTTTGTCTGCCTTTGGGAAGAGGAATAATCTTGGCAAATGGTATGCACTTGGCTATGAGATGTCTCTCCAGTATGTTGAGATCAGACAATTCAGGTGGAATATCAGCAAGATCCAGTTTATTGGCAACAGCAAGTGCTGGCATGGATCCATTTTAAGATGATTGTGGCAGGTGTGACAAATCCTCTCTCTTTCTCTCATCAGGCACATTGCACTGCTCATTTCTGCAGTTTTCATCACAAACATGAACAAACTTTCCTGTCAAACATGTTGCAACGACAAGTGGGTTTTTGACATAATTTGACCTTCTGCAGGGTCGTACTTGGTTTGGAAATGAAGCCTTGAAACAGACAGTACATGGGTATGATGGTCCAACTTTGATTTGTGATTTGAACACAGATATGGCCTCGTGGATCACACTGTTGTCACTCTCTTGGGTTTGTCTGTTCACCCATCTGTATTTCCTTTTTATTTTCATTGCACATCTCATGTTGTGCATAATCCTGAATGCAAGATTATTCTGATACCTGTCTCGCATTAGTTGTTTCATCAGTTGTCTGTGTCTTACTCTGAAGGTGTTGTCATTTGCATACCGCTGAGTAACTCGAGATCTCTGTCTCTCTCTGAATTCTGGGTTTTCTCGATACCTTTTAGTGGTGTAGCTTTTCTTCTCCTCTCTGAAATCAGTATTCTCACAGTAACATCTTTTAATATATTGTTTTTGTTTTTGTCTAACTTTAGCATTCTCACAGTAACGTCTTTTAACATACTGTTGTTGTTTCTTTCTGAATTCTGCATTCTCACAGTAACGTCTTTTAACATACTGTTGTTGTTTCTTTCTGAATTCTGCATTCTCACAGTAACGTCTTTTAACATACTGTTGTCGTTTCTGTCTAAATTCTGCATTTTCACAGTAACGTCTTTTAACATACTGTTGTTGTTTCTGTCTGAATTCAGCATTCTCGTGGTAACATCTTTTGATATACTGTTGATGTTTCTGTCTAACTTCAGGATTGTTTTTATATGCCTCGCTTGTGCAAGATTTTTTCATTTCTTTGTACTCTTTGTTTGAAGCATACTTTTGTCGTTCTTTCCTTTTTTGGTTTTCTTTTCTCTGATTTCTGGGTTTCTCTGATGCCATTAATCTTCTTTTCATTTTGTGCCTTTGTTGTTTATTAACTTTTTTCAGTTTTTGTAAAACTATATCAGAAAGTTCACAGGAAGCAACATTTTTTATTGCAGCATTTGATTGACATAAAAAAGCATCATTTGATGGAAGAAAACTTAATTCACTGCATAGTTCTTCAGTTGGTATATTAGGAGGTTCATTCTGATCTTCATATGATGTGAACTGAGTCATGTGGACTTCTTTTTGTTTCACCAGTGGTGCACAAATGGACATTTGACAAAAGATGTTCTCAGTCAGATCAGTGGTTGTGTTTCTCCTTGGAGTAGAGGGGTTTGCTTCATCAACAGTTGTATCAGCGTGAGTAGGTGCCACAGGAGTGGAAGCTGTTGGTCTGCAGACTGTGTCTGTGATAGTATCACTGAGGTTGACTGTGCTCATACTGTAGAACTGCACAGGCTTCAGCTCATAGTTACAAGAAGGTGATATCTCCATCATTTCATAAGAATCTTGGATCCTCTTAATCATGTCACTGAGGAGTGTGAATTTCAGCATCACAGCTGTACCACGATTACGTGACCATAGTGGTAGAGGAAGACCACTGGCTGTTCTGGAGTGTGGATCAAAGAACCCATATTTGCCTGATGTGGATCTGAACACTGCAATACACAATCCACTCATAATCAGTAAGGCATACTGCACATCTGACAATAGGCAGCTCAGTCCTGCTTCTAAGCTGAGAAAGGTATCTACTGCTTCTTCTGAAGGTTCTTCAAATGTCCCATACCGGGAAGGCTGTGTCATGTCGACATGATACATAGACCTGCGAGCATAAACTTTGTCTGGCAGCTCATCGGTTGCCAAATGAATACTCTTGGGGAATCTTTTCTTGGCCTCTTTGTACATCACATCACCTTTACCCAAGACCAGATTAAGGTCAGCTGTAGTCATGTTTTCATTCTCATGAAGGAAAGCAAGAAATGTGAGCGAGTTACATGTGCACTGACTGTTTCTGGAGTCTCCATATTTGGGATGAGCCTGGCTGTGAGATGCACAGACATGTGTTACAGAGGGCTGGTTTTCAAGGTTCACTCTTTCTGCATGAGATGGTCCTGCCACATCACTGTGATGGCCTCTTTTCACAATATCAGCATAACCCACCTGTGGGGCACTTGACACCTCAGGTTGGTCTCTATGGTTTACCTGATGTTCATTAAATTCATGCTGCAGTCCACTCTTTACAGCATCAGCATAGGATACCTGTTTTACATGTGTAGGAACATGTCGACCTGCCTGTTTGACACCATCAGCATTGGTCTTTGCAGACACACTGTCTTCTGCAGAGCTCTGAGGAAAATCACACTCAGCTTGTTCACATGTTGGTACTTTGTGAAACTCATGGAACTTCTTCCAGCGTTGTTTTGCAGCTTGTGACTTTTTCTGCTTTTTTGGCATTTTTACACACCTTTAAGTGTTTCTGTTAGTCTTTAGAAAATGTATTCAAAAAATAAGAGTGGCACACAGCAGGAGATGTTTTTTGTCTTTATATTTCAGTTTTTATTTCTCAGAAACAGATGTCTTTGTTTGTTTGACAGTTTGTCAGTCGAGAGAATAATATGCACTCTCTTTATTGGCTTGGCACAACTTAGCAGCAAGCCCAGAATGAAAAACAGGTAGAGAAAATTTAGAAGAGAGAATAGACAGAGCAGGAGAGACACGGCTGGGAAATCACAATCAAACCGTGAATTAGAATTTTCTTTATTTGTTCAGTTTGTTCTCAGGTAGAGGCAATATGCACTCTTTATTGCTTTAATGGCTTGGTATTTTTCAGCAGCAAGCCAAGAGTGAAAAACAGGTAGAGAGAAAATTTAGCAGAAAGAACAGACAGAGCAGGAAAGACACGGCTGGGAAATCCCAATTAAACCGTGAATTAGAGTTCCTTGAACTCTAAAATTAGAGAGACGCTGACTTTGAAATCAAACCGCAGAGTTTTCTTTGTTTGTTCAGTTTGTTCATAGGTTGAGGCAAAATATGCACTCTTTATTGCTTTATTGGCTTGCCATTATTCAGCAGCAAGCCAGGAGTGAAAAACAGGTAGAGAGAAAATTTAGCAGAGAGAACAGACAGAGCAGGAAAGACACGGCTGGGAAATCCCAATTAAACCGTGAATTAGAGTTCCTTGAACTCTAAAATTAGAGACGCTGACTTTGAAATCAAACCGCAATAAGATTCTTGGTTTGGCAAAATTTCTCACAAACCACAGGGTGAAATACAGATGGAAGGAAGGCAGAGACAACAGGTGGAGTAGGACAGAGGATAGAGGGGATGGGGGGTTGGGATGTGAGAGAGAAGACTGGAGATCTGGTCCTTGTTCTTCTTCTGCACACTGTGAACAAAAAAGAAGAAAAAAATAATAATTTTATTAAAATGATATCACATGGTAATTGTATGAACTAATTGTGACTACTGAAAAAGGACAAAAGAAATATTCAAGCTAAACTGTTGTCGGCTGCCATGTGCAAAAAGTTGCATAATTGGGCACTTTTTAAAATAATAAATATTTATTTAAATTCAGCAATAATATTTTAATACAAATATGATTGAGTGAATCATTAACTAATCACATGTAGTGTGACTACAAAAATGTCTGAAAAAAAATATTTTAGCCCAATTGTTAAGCTGCACTTATGTGTATTTATTATAAAATTGTGTTTAAAAGGTCTAGTTTGAATGAAAGATTGAACCCATCACTTTACAGCTTATATAAGTCAGATTATTTTTTTATTTTGGTCTACATCTCTTACAGTATGTGCACACCTACCAGGCAAAGCACAGGTGTCAGTCAAGTTCCTGAAAGTGTAAGACGAGAAATAATATGTTAGTTGTCTGTACAGTGTTATCAGACTAATAGAAATACAAAACCCACACGACATGATATACTGAACTTATAGTCAGCAGGGTAATTGTAGAGTAATATAGCACACCAGCTGACAGAGCAACCATTTTGTAATTCAAACTAATTAACTGAAGTATTTCCACTTATGTAAGGCTACTGTTAGACTGTTACTAGCATTAGCATTGCTGCTAGCGCTAGCACTTCAGTTAGTGTTAGCACTGCAGCTAGCGTTAGCATTGCAGCTAGCGTTAGCACTGCTGCTAGCGCTAGCACTCTTACTGTTAAAACTGAGTCACAATGGTAGTAATAAAGCTCATTTGTTACTTTTGTCTCACTGATCACCAATAAATATCACAGGAATATTCTTTTTGTCAGTTAACAACTGCTAAGGCTAGTGTTAGCACTATAGCTAGCATTAGCATTGTTGCTAGCATTAGCATTGAAGCTAGCGTTAGCACTGCTGGTAACAGCAAAACGTCATGAACCGATATAAATGATAGCGAAGGTTATTCTTTTTTTGCTTTCTTTATTATTTGAACTCTATTGAACTTTAAAAAGACTTGATATGTGAGTTTAAATGTCAAACATGTATTTTTACCATCATAAAAATAAAACAGTGCAGTACTGAGTGTATTGTACTTACCACAGCAGAGAGCAAAGCGGAATGACGACAGTTGGTGCAGTGATTGTTAAAGACCGATGAGGCGTTCAGGTAGTGCTTGGAAATTTGAGCATCAGTTTGAACAGCAATATTGAGCATATACATTTCTCTGTCATAGAGAGACAGAGGGAAAAAAATACACAAGACTCATCAGCATACAAATTGGCCTGAGTATTAGCGAATGAGTGACATACAGAGAAAGAGGGCAACTGGCATTAAACGAGAAAATAAAAAGTATTTCATCTTGAATTGTTTTGTGGGTTTTATTTTAAGACTACTTTTGAGTGTATTCGTAGGAGAAAAACTATACAGACTAAAAACAGAGACATTAAATGAGATTAGATTATTTAAAATGTGGGAAAATCCACTACAGACAGGTAGATGCTGTGAGCTTTAATTATCCAGTCAGAAAGGATTATTTAAAAGTCATCAACTGACTCCAACTGCCCAGATCTGAAAAACCTGTGTGCAGAAGACAAGTCCACCAATACACAATAAGCTTGAATTTAAAAGGCCAAGGAGAATGCTCTATTCAGTCGGCTTATACTAACTACTGACATACTGTTAATCTGTGGCAAAACCCTGTCAAATCTGACTTGTTGTACCTGTTGACTTAATCTAACTCCAACCGCTTTGTTGTAACAGAAATTTTTAAGATGAATCAACAGACATTTTTACATTTAACCTTGGCAGAGTGAGACAGAGCTCGTTAGGCAGGCAGGTGTGAGCCTGGTTGCTATAGTGACTGCACCTAATGGCTCCATACACAGGTACACAGACATGCGACTCACTTTTGCTGCTTAAAATGAACAGAAAAGTCAGCCCGAAACAAATCGCTCCCAAATGAAAAGTACAACTCGTATTGACGAAATTCTTTCACCGTGAGCGACAGCAATGTCTAGTCTACTGAATTCTCAGTTTTCATGCCTGTGGAGTTTATTATATGGACGTGGTGACAGTGGAAAGACACCATGCTCTTCTGATTTTCAAACGAACCTTCTGAGCCATTTTAACATTAGAGTCTATGGAAGAGTTGGAGGGAGGAGGCTGTGCATTGGTGACATTTATGAAAGAACCATAACACCTAGTACAATAGTAAACACATTGGATGAAAGAGGACAGCGATGGCTACGTTTTGAGGGTAAAATCATACCTGTAGAGGAAACGCTGTGGACACAGCAGCAGTTTTAAAAAAGATTTTAAGATTAATTTTTTTGCTCCTCTCACTCTAGCAGTTGAGCTGTCTCACTCTAGCCCCAACATTCCGTCCCATACACACCCATTATAAACTCTGAAACGGCTGAAAAACCATCATGAAACTTAAACTGGAACTGAAGAAAAAGTATAATAGATATTGAAAAGATAAATACAAGTTGAATAGTTGAATGTCTTGTCTTCGTTTTAAAGTTTGAATGGAGGCTCTATGTCAACGTATGTGGAAGTAGATACAGTTTAAAAATGAGTAAGTTGAATGAGGATTTGAAGGGTCTCTCCATTGAAATACATGGGAAATTTTTGTTGAAAAAAGTTAAATAAAATTAAAAATATAAATGTTAAAAATGAGAAAAATAGAAGCAGTCATGTCCAAAAGAAGAGGAATCTAATGGCGTTTGAATGGTTTTTCTAAGTTGAACGGTTTTGAAGGAGATACAGTACAAAAACGTACGGAATATATAAAAATAACTAGAAAATGCATTTTCTGAAGAAACTGCAGTGTGAATGCTTGAATCTGAATGTATGCACTGAAATGAATTAATTGCTGAATTTTAAGTTAAAAATGTTGAATGAGATGAAAAATATAGAAATTTGTACCTGAAAACAAAAAAGCTGAACTGCTAAAAGCTGACAACCACAGAGAAGAAGTTGGAAAAGAGCTGAAAATGTTTTAAATGTAAATTAGAAAAACCTGAGTAATGAGAAATGAAAATTTAGAGTCAGAAAACATCTGAATGAATATTAAAAGTTCATATTCTTTGAATCACTGAATGACTAAAGTGTAATCCCTCCACTTGGATCCACACACTTTTAAAGGTTTACATCTCTGAGCTTTGAAAGACATGCTGTTGGAAAGAGAAGAACGATGGCTTCGTTTTGAGGGTAAAATGATGGCTGTAGAGCAAACACTGTGGACACAGCAGCAGTTGAAAGAGAAGTGTTTAAGATGAATCTTGGCACAGTGAGAGAGAGCTCGTTAGGCAGGCAGGTGTGAGCCTGGTTACTATAGTGACTGCACCCACTGGCTCCATACACACGCGCACAGACATGCACCTCACTTTTGCTGCTTAAAATGAACAGAAAAGTCAGGCCGAAACAAATCGCTCCCAAATGAAAAGTATAAGTCGTATTGACAAAATTCTTTCACCGTGAGCGGCAGCAATGTCTAGTCTACCTAATTCTCAGTTTTCATGCTTGTGGAGTTTATTATATGGACGTGGTGACAGTGTAAAGACAGCCTGCTCTTCTGATTTTCAAAGGAACTTTCTGAGCCATTTTAACATTGGAGTCTATGGAGGAGTTGGAGGGAGGAGGCTGTGCTTTGGTGACATTTATGAAAGAACCATAACACCTAGCACAATAGTAAACACATTGGATGAAAGAGGACAGCGATGGCTACGTTTTGAGGGTAAAATCATACCTGTAGAGCAAACGCTGCGGACACAGCAGCAGTTTTAAAAAGATTTTAAGATTAATTTTTTCGCTCCTCTCACTCTAGCAGTTGAGCTGTCTCACTCTAGCCCCAACATTCCGTCCCATACACACCCATTATAAACGCTGAAACGGCTGAAAAAACATCATGAAACTTAAACTGGAACTGAAGAAAAAGTATAACAGATATTGAAAAGATAAATACAATTTGAATAGTTGAATGTCTCGTCTTCGTTTTAAAGTTTGAATGGTGGCTCTATGTCAACGTATGTTGAAGTAGATACAGTTTGAAAATGAGTAAGTTGAATGAGGATTTGAAGGGTCTCCCCATTGAAATACATGGGAAATTTTTGTTGAAAAAAGTTGAATAAAATTAAAAATATAAATGTTAAAAATGAGAAAAGTAGAAGCAGTCATGTCCAAAAGAAGAGGAATCTAATGGTGTTTGAATGGTTTTTCTAAGTTGAACGGTTTTGAAGGAGATAGAGTACAAAAAACGTACGGAATATGATATAATAATAATAATAAAGATTAGAAGAACAATACTGTGAATGCTTTTACAAGCATTCACACTAATAACTAGAAAGTGCATTTTCTGAAGAAACTGCAGTGTGAATGCTTGAATCTGAATGTATGCACTGAAATGAATTAATTGCTGAATTTTAAGTTAAAAATAAAAATGTTGAATGAGCTGGAAAATACAGAGTTTTTAACCTGAAAACAAAAGTGCAGAACTTTTGAAAGCTGATGTTCACACAGAAGAAGTTGGAAAATAGCTGAAAAGTTTTTAAATTAAAATTTGGAAAACCTAAGAAATGAGAACAGAAAATTTAGAGTCAGAAAACATCTGAATGAATATTAAAAGTTCATATTCTTTGAATCACTGAATGACTAAAGTGTAATCCCTCCACTTGGATCCACACACTTTTAAAGGTTTACATCTCTGAGCTTTGAAAGACATGCTGTTGGAAAGAGAACAACGATGGCTTCGTTTTGAGGGTAAAATGATGGCTGTAGAGCAAACACTGTGGACACAGCAGCTTGAAAGAGAAGTGTTTAAGATGAATATTGGCAGAGTGAGAGAGAGCTCGTTAGGCAGGCAGGCAGGTGTGAGCCTGGTTGCTATAGTGACTGCACCCACTGGCTCCATACACACGCGCACAGACATGCACCTCACTTTTGCTGCTTAAAATGAACAGAAAAGTCAGGTCGAAACAAATCGCTCCCAAATGAAAAGTACAGGTCCTATTGACAAAATTCTTTCACCGTGAGCGACAGCAATGTCCAGTCTACCTAATTCTCAGTTTTCATGCTTGTGGAGTTTATTATATGGACGTGGTGACAGTGTAAAGACAGCCTGCTCTTCTGATTTTCAAAGGAACTTTCTGAGCCATTTTAACATTGGAGTCTATGGAGGAGTTGGAGGGAGGAGGTTGTGCATTTGTGACATTTATGAAAGAACCATAACACCTAGGACAATAGTAAACACATTGGATGAAAGAGGGCAGCGATGGCTACGTTTTGAGGGTAAAATCAGACCTGTAGAGCAAACACTGTGGACACAGCAGCAGTTTTAAAAAAGATTTTAAGATTAATTTTTTCGCTCCTCTCACTCTGGCAGTTGAGCTGTCTCACTCTAGCCCCAACATTCCGTCCCATACACACCCATTATAAACTCTGAAACGGGTGAAAAAACATCATGAAACTTAAACTGGAACTGAAGAAAAAGTATAACAGATATTGAAAAGATAAATACAAGTTGAATAGTTGAATGTCTTGTCTTCGTTTTAAAGTTTGAATGGTGGCTCTACGTCAATGTATGTCGAAGTAGTAGGAGTTTAAAAATGAGTAAGTTGAATGAGAATTTGAAGGGTCTCTCCATTGAAATACATGGGAAATTTTTGTTGAAAAAAGTTGAATAATTTTAAAAATATAAATGTTATAAATGAGAAAAATAGAAGCAGTCATGTCCAAAAGAAGAGGAATCTAATGGTGTTTGAATGGTTTTTCTAAGTTGAACGGTTTTGAAGGAGATAGAGTACAAAAAACGTACGGAATCTATAATAATAAAATAGAATAATAAAGATTAGAAGAACAATACTGTGAATGCTTTTACAAGCATTCACACTAATAAACTAGAAAGTGCATTTTCTGAAGAAACTGCAGTGTGAATGCTTGAATCTGAATATATGCACTGAAAAGAATTAATTGCTGAATTTTAAGTTAAAAATGTTGAATGAGATGAAAAATACAGAAATTTTCACCTGAAAACAAAAGTGCTGAACTGCTAAAAGCTGACAAGCACAGAGAAGAAGTTGGAAAATAGCTGAAAATGTTTTAAATGTAAATTAGAAAAACCTAAGTAATGAGAAAAGAAAATTTAGAGTCAGAAAACATCTGAATGAATATTAAAAGTTCATATTCTTTGAATCACTGAATGACTAAAATGTGATCCCTCCACTTGGATCCACACAGTTTAAAAACTTTACATCTCTGAGCTTTGAAAGACAGTGTTGGAAAGAGAACAACGATGGCTTCGTTTTGAGGGTAAAATGATGGCTGTAGAGCAAACACTGTGGACACAGCAGCAGTTGAAAGAGAAGTGTTCAAGATGAATCTTGGCAGAGTGAGAGAGAGCTCGTTAGGCAGGCAGGTGTGAGCCTGGTTGCTATAGTGACTGAGCCAGGGGCTCCATACACACGCACACAGACATGCACCTCACTTTTGCTGCTTAAAATGAACAGAAAAGTCAGCCCCAAACAAATCCTTCCCAAATGAAAAGTACATGTCGTATTGACAAAATTCTTTCACCGTGAGTGGCAGCAATGTCTAGTCTACCTAATTCTCAGTTTTCATGCCTGTGGAGTTTATTATATGGACGTGGTGACAGTGTAAAGACACCATGCTCTTCTGATTTTCAAAGGAACTTTCTGAGCCATTTTAACATTGGAGTCTATGGAGGAGTTGGAGGGAGGAGTCTGTGCTTTGGTGACATTTATGAAAGAACCATAACACCTAGTACAATAGTAAACACATTGGATGAAAGAGGACAGCAGCGATGGCTACGTTTTGAGGGTAAAATCATACCTGTAGAGCAAACGCTGCGGACACAGCAGCAGTTTTAAAAAAGATTTTAAGATTAATTTTTTCGCTCCTCTCACTCTAGCAGTTCAGCTGTCTCACTCTAGCCCCAACATTCCGTCCCATACACACCCATTATAAACTCTGAAACGGCTGAAAAAACATCATGAAACTTAAACTGGAACTGAAGAAAAAGTATAACAGATATTGAAAAGATAAATACAATTTGAATAGTTGAATGTCTTGTCTTCGTTTTAAAGTTTGAATGGTGGCTCTATGTCAACGTATGTTGAAGTAGATACAGTTTGAAAATGAGTAAGTTGAATGAGGATTTGAAGGGTCTCCCCATTGAAATACATGGGAAATTTTTGTTGAAAAAAGTTGAATAATTTTAAAAATATAAATGTTATAAATGAAAAAAGTAGAAGCAGTCATGTCCAAAAGAAGAGGAATCTAATGGTGTTTGAATGGTTTTTCTAAGTTGAACGGTTTTGAAGGAGATAGAGTACAAAAAACGTACGGAATCTATAATAATAAAATAGAATAAAGATTAGAAGAACAATACTGTGAATGCTTTTACAAGCATTCACACTAAATAGAAGAATAAAGATTAGAAGAACAATACTGTGAATGCTTTTACAAGCATTCACACTAACTAGAAAGTGCATTTTCTGAAGAAACTGAGTGTGAATGCTTGACTGTGAATGTATGCACTGAAATGAATTAATTGCTGAATTTTAAGTTAAAAATGTTGAATGATATGAAAAATACAGAAATTTTCACCTGAAAACAAAAGTGCTGAACTGCTAAAAGCTAACATCCACACAGAAGAAGTTGGAAAAGAGCTGAAAGTGTTTTAAATGTAAATTAGAAAAACCTAAGTAATGAGAAAAGAAAATTTAGAGTCAGAAAACATCTGAATGAATATTAAAAGTTCATATTCTTTGAATCACTGAATGACTAGAATGTGATCCCTCCACTTGGATCCACACAGTTTAAAAAGTTTAAATCTCTGAGCTTTGAAAGACACTGTGTTGTAAAGAGAACAACGATGGCTTCGTTTTGAGGGTAAAATGATGGCTGTAGACCAAACACTGTGGACACAGCAGCAGTTGAAAGAGAAGTGTTTAAGATGAATCTTGGCAGAGTGAGAGACAGAGCTCGTTAGGCAGGCAGGTGTGAGCCTGGTTGCTATAGTGACTGCACCCAATGGCTCCATACACACGCGCACAGACATGCACCTCACTTTTGCTGCTTAAAATGAACAGAAAAGTCAGGTTGAAACAAATCGCTCCCAAATGAAAAGTACAGCTCCTATTGACAAAATTCTTTCACCGTGAGCGACAGCAATGTCCAGTCTACCTAATTCTCAGTTTTCATGCTTGTGGAGTTTATTATATGGACGTGGTGACAGTGGAAAGACACCATGCTCTTCTGATTTTCAAACGAACCTTCTGAGCCATTTTAACATTAGAGTCTATGGAGGAGTTGGAGGGAGGAGGCTGTGCATTGGTGACATTTATGAAAGAACCATAACACCTAGTACAATAGTAAACACATTGGATGAAAGAGGACAGCGATGGCTACGTTTTGAGGGTAAAATCATACCTGTAGACCAAACACCGTGGACACAGCAGCAGTTTTAAAAAATATTTTAAGATTAATTTTTTTGCTCCTCTCACTCTAGCAGTTCAGCTGTCTCACTCTAGCCCCAACATTCCGTCCCATACACACCCATTATAAACTCTGAAACGGCTGAAAAAACATCATGAAACTTAAACTGGAACTGAAGAAAAAGTATAATAGATATTGAAAAGATAAATACAAGTTCAATAGTTGAATGTCTTGTCTTCGTTTTAAAGTTTGAATGGTGGCTCTATGTCAATATATATGGAAGTAGATACAGTTTGAAAATGAGTAAGTTGAAGGAGAATTTGAAGGGTCTCCCCATTGAAATACATGGGAAATTTTTGTTGGAAAAAGTTGAATAATTTTAAAAATATAAAAGTTAAAAATGAAAAAAATAGAAGCACACCATTCCAAAAGAAGAGGAATCTAACGGTGTTTGAATGGTTTTTCTAAGTTGAACGGTTTTGAAGGAGTTAGCGTCCAAAAAACGTACGGAATGTGAAAAAATAATAATAAAGAATAGAAGAACAATACTGTGAATGCTTTTACAAGCATTCACACTAATAATAAAGATTAGAAGAACAATACTGTGAATGCTTGAAGCATTCACACTAATAACAGATATGATTCAATGCAGAGAGGTCTATTAACACATAGTGAGTGAGAAAGGTGACTGGAAAGGAAAAACTTCATGCATCATGGGATGCATCAGCCTACGTCTATTGCAGCATAACTAAGGGAGGATTCAGGGTCACCTGGTCCATCCCTAACTATATGCTTTAGCAAAAAGGAAAGTTTTAAGCCTAATCTTGAAAGTAGAGATAGTGTCTGTCTTCTGAATCCAAACTGGAAGCTGGTTCCACAGAAGAGGGGCCTGAAAACTGAAGGCTCTGCCTCCCATTCTACTTTTAAATACTCTAGGAACAGCAAGTAGGCCTGCAGTGTGAGAGCGAAGTGCTCTAATAGGGTGATATGGTACTACAAGGTCATTAAGGGGCCTGATTATTTAAGACCTTGTATGTGAGGAGCAGGATTTTGAATTCTGGATTTAACAGGAAGCCAATGATGGGAAGCCAAAACAGGAGCATTTTGGATCAGCTGAAGGCCTTTCAGCAAGTTTTTAGGACATCCTCATAATAATGAATTGCAGAAGTCCAGCCTGGAAGTAATAAATGCATGAACTAGTTTTTCAGCGTCACTCTGAGACAGGATATTTCTAACTTTAGAGATGTTGCGCAAATGGAAGAAAGCAGTCTTCCATATTTGTTTAATATGTACGTTGAAGGACATCTCCTGGTCAAAACTGACTCCAAGGTTCCTCACAGCGTTACTGGAGGCCAAGGTAATGCCATCCAGAGTAAGAATCTGGTTAGATACCATGTTTCTAAGATTTTCAGGGCTGAGTACAATAACCTCAGTTTTATCTGAATTAAGAAGCAGAAAGTTAGCGGCCATCCAGGTCTTTATGTCCTTAAGACATTCCTGCAGTTTAACTAATTGGTGTGTGTTATCTGGCTTCATAGATGGATAGAGCTGCGTGTTATCTGCATAGCAGTGAAAATTTATGCTATGTCTTCAAATGATGTTGCCTTGGGGGAAGCATGTATAATGTAAACAGAATTGGTCCTAGCACTGAACCCTGTGGAACACCATAACTGACCTTAGTGTGTGAAGAGGACTCTCCATTTACATGTACAAATTGGAGTCTATTAGATAGATATGATACAAACCAGTGCAGCATAGTACCTGTAATACCTACAGCATTTTCTAATCGCTCTAATAGGATATTATGGTCGACAGTAGGGCTGGGCGACATATCAAAAATTTATCGTTACCGAAATTTATGACTCTCATCGACGTCATTTTGCCCATGTCGGTAAATTCGGTATTTAAAAAAAAAAGAAAAGGCATGTGCAGGTTGGCGGTGTTCATGTCCCTTTAAGACGCTGTGCTACGTTACAGACTTGACGGGGTGGAGTCACATGACTCTACTACCTGTAACAAGACGAGACACGGGTGAACAAATGGAGGACGATTTAAATGTTGAAGCAGCAGCGACGGAGGTAGAGCTGGTGGAGGAGGAAGAGGAGACGCTTGTTAACAAAAAAAATGCATCATCTGTCATGGTCCTGAGTCTGTCTACTCAGTGTTTTGTGTTTCTTTGTATTATTTCCTGTGATTGTTTATCCTGTTATATCTTTGGTTGAGGTTTGCCATTTGTTTAGGTTTTGTTCTGTGCCTGCCTGCTCCCACTTCTGTGTTCCCTCCGTCTGTCTATGGTGTCACTGTGTCCGCTCGTGAGTCTGCCTGTCTAGTTCAGTGTCCTGTCTGGTTCTCTGTGTCTGTGTGTTTCCTGTTTTATTCTGAAAGTTTGTCTCATGTCAGTGTGTTCAGTTTTACCTCTCCCTTGTCTCGTTAGCCTCATTTCTCCCAGCTGTGTCTCCCTCCTGTTGCCCATTTCCTGATTACTCCCCTGTGTATTTAAGCCCTGTGTTTTCCTGTGCTCTCTGTCGCGTCGTCTGTTTAATTCCATGTCAGTTTGCATGATTCTATGTTACCCGGTATTCATTCTGCGTCTCTCTGCCATCTCTCTTTGTGCATTTTGCTCCTCCTCCCGTGAGTGTCTGGTTTAAGTTTTGTTCTTTAGTTTTTCCCAGTTTAGGTTTGTTTACTTCCCGCTCTGCTCTTCCTGTTTTTTGTCACCTTATCACCGCTGTAAATAAACACTCACTCGCACCCCAGCCAGTACCTGCATCTTGGATCCTTTTTCAATACTCCACACGACTGCACCCCAGCCGTGACAGTACGACGCGACCACAAGATGGATCCAGCGGACTTGCTCGGGGAGAGCGACCTCACACGCGCCCTACGCCTGGTGGACTGGGTAACCCACACCTCCAACGCACGAGCGAAGGTTGTGGGGATAAATGCCATTGAGGCTATCCTGGCCGGAAATCCCTATCTCCACCAGGTCAGGGGATTTACGGACTTAATCTCTGAGTTGCATAAAGCCCGGGAGGCGGTGCAAGCTCGGGAAGTAGCGGATTCTGCTCAGCAACAGCGGACTACGACCGTCCCGAAGCAGCCGTCTCAGCTTCACCCACCGGAGGTTTCACTGCCCGACCCGCCGGAGGTTTTGCCCTGCTCATCGGAGCCGTCAGCGGTGGGGAAGCAACGATCGCGCCGCCGGCGCTTCACCCCACAGCCGGATTCGGGAACTACTGTGCGACCAGCTGTGGTGAGTTCAAAGGACGCTGGTGCTTCTGAGACTGTGTTTTCTGGGGCTGTTCATGGTGAGAGTAGAGACAGTACACGGCGCTTACCTACCTTCGTGGTAACTGACCTCTAACAAGTTGGCATTTTCAAAACATCCATAACAGTAACTGACTGTGTTTCATCCATTCCACCACCAACTCCAGTTTCACTTCAACCAGTACATCAGCTTTTAGCCAGCTCATTAGCCCAGCCTCCATCTATTCCATTAGCCTGGTCACCTGCCCCCTCCATACTGGAGGCTGTGTCTGCGCCACCCATTTTGAATCCCGTTCCTGGCGCCCATTTTAAGCGGAGAGACAAACACATTAAAACCACTCTAGTTTCTCAGAAACTGGTTAATTTAGAGACTGGTACTCGCCCCAGGGCCTCCCCAGAGACTGAGTTTCTGCCTTCAGCCGACTCTGGACCCCTGGAGGCCAAGATGCCAGCTAAGGACGGTACCGTGCCAGTGCTGCCGGGGCAAAGCCAGTGCTCTGCGCAGTTTCAGTTACCGGTGACTTTGCCAGAGGTCCCCGCACCTGCTGGTTTTGTTCCGTCCCTGCCAGAGGTCTCCGCACCTGCTGGTTTTGTTCCGTCCCTGCCAGAGGTCTCCGCACCTGCTGGTTCTGTTCCGTCGCTGCCAGAGGTCCCCGCACCTGCTGGTTCTGTTCCGTCGCTGCCAGAGGTCCCCGCACCTGCTGGTTCTGTTCCGTCGCTGCCAGAGGTCCCGCACCTGCTGGTTCTGTTCCGTCGCTGCCAGAGGTCCCCGCACCTGCTGGTTCTGTTCCGTCGCTGCCAGAGGTCCCGCACCTGCTGGTTCTGTTCCGTCGCTGCCAGAGGTCCCCGCACCTGCTGGTTCTGTTCCGTCGCTGCCAGAGGTCCCCGCACCTGCTGGTTCTGTTCCGTCGCTGCCAGAGGTCCCCGCACCTGCTGGTTCTGTTCCGTCGCTGCCAGAGGTCCCGCACCTGCTGGTTCTGTTCCGTCGCTGCCAGAGGTCCCCGCACCTGCTGGTTCTGTTCCGTCGCTGCCAGAGGTCCCCGCACCTGCTGGTTCTGTTCCGTCGCTGCCAGAGGTCTCCGCACCTGCTGGTTCTGTCCTGTGTGTGCCAGGGGCTCCAGTGCCCACTGGTTCTGAGACTAGGGGGCCCAAGGAGCCCGTCCAGCCGGCAGCTGCAGCCTCATCATCCTCGCCGGCTGCAGCTTCATCCACACCGCCGGCAGCAGCAGCAGCTTCATCCACACCGCCGGCAGCAGCAGCAGCAGCTCCATCCTCGCCTGCTGCAGCAGCTCCATCCTCGCCTGCTGCAGCAGCTCCATCCTCGCCTGCTGCAGCAGCTCCATCCTCGCCTGCTGCAGCAGCTCCATCTCGCCTGCTGCAGCAGCTCCATCCTCGCCTGCTGCAGCAGCTCCATCCTCGCCTGCTGCAGCAGCTCCATCCTCGCCTGCTGCAGCAGCTCCATCCTCGGCTGCTGCAGCAGCTCCATCCTCGGCTGCTGCAGCAGCTCCATCCTCGCCTGCTGCAGCAGCTTCATCCTCGCCTGCTGCAGCCTCATCATCCTCGCCAGCTGCAGCCTCCGAGGCTTCATCCTCGCCTGGTCCAGCTCCCGCTTCATCAGCGTCGCCTGCAGCAGCCTCCTCATCAGCTTCATCAGCTTCGCCTGGTCCAGCTTCCTCATCAGCTTCATCAGCTTCGCCTGGTCCAGCTTCAGCATCCTCAGCGTCGCCTGGTCCATCTTCAGCGTTGCCTGCATCAGCCTCTGCATCAGCTTCATCAGCTTCAGCGTCGTCTGGTCCAGATTCAGCTTCAGCTTCGCCGTCATCTGGTCCAGCCTCCGCATCAGCTTCGCCGTCGTCTGGTCCAGATTCAGCTTCGCCTGGTCCAGATTCGGCTTCGGCTTTGCCGTCGTCTGGTCCAGCCTCCGCATCGGCTTCATCCTCGCCTGGTCCAGCTCCGGCTTCATCCTCGCCTGGTCCAGCTCCTGCTTCAGCTTCGCCTGGTCCAGCCTCATCATCGGCTTCGGCGTCGCCTGCAGTGGCCTCCTCTTCAGCGTCGCCTGCAGTGGCCTCGTCAGCGTCATCAGCTTCGTTTGACCCAGCCTCTGCATCAGCTTTGTCTTCGCCTGGTCCAGCTTCAGCCTCGGCTTCAGCCTCCGCCTCGTCTGGTCCAGCCTCCGCCTCAGCTTCATCAGCTCCGTCTGGTCCAGCCTCCGCCTCAGCTTCGGCCTCGCCTGCAGCCGTCTCCTCATCAGCCTCCGCTTCGGCCTCGCCTGCAGCCGTCTCCTCATCAGCCTCCGCTTCGGCCTCGCCTGCAGCCGTCTCCTCATCAGCCTCCGCTTCGGCCTCGCCTGCAGCCGTCTCCTCATCAGCCTCCGCTTCGGCCTCGCCTGCAGCCGTCTCCTCATCAGCCTCCGCTTCGGCCTCGCCTGCAGCAGTCTTCTCATCAGCCTCCGCTTCAACTGCAGCATCTACATCACCGCCTGCAGCATCTACATCACCGCCTGCGGCATCTACATCTACATCACCGCCTGCGGCATCTACATCACCGCCTGCGGCATCCACATCACCGCCTGCAACAGTCCCGCTGCCATCAGGTTCCGCCTCTGTGTCTTCATCCACGTCTGGTCCAGCTTCATCTCCACCCTCGTCTGGCCCTGCCTCGTCTGGCCCTGCCTCGTCTGGCCCTGCCTCGTCTGGCCCTGCCTCGTCTGGCCCTGCCTCGTCTGGCCCTGCCTCGTCTGGCCCTGCCTCGTCTGGCCCTGCCTCGTCTGGCCCTGCCTCGCCTGGCCCTGCCTCGCCTGGCCCTGCCTCGTCTGGCCCTGCCTCGTCTGGCCCTGCCTCGTCTGGCCCTGCCTCGTCTGGCCCTGCCTCGTCTGGCCCTGCCTCGTCTGGCCCTGCCTCGTCTGGCCCTGCCTCGTCTGGCCCTGCCTCGTCTGGCCCTGCCTCGTCTGGCCTGGCCCTGCCTGGCCCTGCCTCGTCTGGCCCTGCCTCGTCTGGCCCTGCCTCGCCTGGCCCTGCCTCGTCTGGCCCTGCCTCGTCTGGCCCTGCCTCGCCTGGCCCTGCCTCGTCTGGCCCTGCCTCGTCTGGCCCTGCCTCGTCTGGCCCTGCCTCGTCTGGCCGTCTGGCCCTGCCTCGTCTGCCTGGCCCTGCCTCGCCTGGCCCTGCCTGCCTGGCCCTGCCTCGTCTGGCCCTGCCTCGCCTGGCCCTGCCTCGTCTGGCCCTGCCTCGTCTGGCCCTGCCTCGTCTGGCCCTGCCTCGTCTGGCCCTGCCTCGCCTGGCCCTGCCTCGTCTGGCCCTGCCTGCCTCTGGCCCTGCCTCGTCTGGCCCTGCCTCGTCTGGCCCTGCCTCGTCTGGCCCTGCCTCGTCTGGCCCTGCCTCGTCTGGCCCTGCCTCGTCTGGCCCTGCCTCGTCTGGGCCCTGCCTCGCCTGGCCCTGCCTCGCCTGGCCCTGCCTCGCCTGGCCTGCCTCGCCTGGCCCTGCCTCGTCTGGCCCTGCCTCGTCTGCCTGCCCTGCCTCGTCTGGCCCTGCCTCGCCTGGCCCTGCCTCGTCTGGCCCTGCCTCGTCTGGCCCTGCCTCGTCTGGCCCTGCCTCGTCTGGCCCTGCCTCGTCTGGCCCTGCGGTTGCCACACCGTCATGCGACCCAGCTCGTCTTGTTCCGCCTCGCCTCTGCCGGCCGTTTTCCAGGCCTCTAAGTTGGCATCATGGCCGTCGAGGACTGCCTCCGGAAAGAGTTCGTCGCCGCCGCTGGCATCGCGGCCGACCTCCGGACCTGCTCAGTGGCCGCCACTGCCTTCCAAGTGGTCGGCCTCCTGCTTGGTTTTGCCCGTCGCCACCGTTGCTGTCCTCACGGCCGGCCCCCTGAACTTGGCCGTCTGGGCCTTTTTGGACTCTGTCCCTCCGTCCTGGACCCCCACCGCCCGCCCTGGTCGGGTCGTTTTCTGTTTTTTGTCTTTTGGGGTTTCTTTTGGGCAGGTTGTGTTTCTGTTGGGCTGTCTGGAGCCAGCCCTTGAGGGGGGGGGTACTGTCATGGTCCTGAGTCTGTCTACTCAGTGTTTTGTGTTTCTTTGTATTATTTCCTGTGATTGTTTATCCTGTTATATCTTTGGTTGAGGTTTGCCATTTGTTTAGGTTTTGTTCTGTGCCTGCCTGCTCCCACTTCTGTGTTCCCTCCGTCTGTCTATGGTGTCACTGTGTCCGCTCGTGAGTCTGCCTGTCTAGTTCAGTGTCCTGTCTGGTTCTCTGTGTCTGTGTGTTTCCTGTTTTATTCTGAAAGTTTGTCTCATGTCAGTGTGTTCAGTTTTACCTCTCCCTTGTCTCATTAGCCTCATTTCTCCCAGCTGTGTCTCCCTCCTGTTGCCCATTTCCTGATTACTCCCCTGTGTATTTAAGCCCTGTGTTTTCCTGTGCTCTCTGTCGCGTCGTCTGTTTAATTCCATGTCAGTTCGCATGATTCTATGTTACCCGGTATTCATTCTGCGTCTCTCTGCCATCTCTCTTTGTGCATTTTGCTCCTCCTCCCGTGAGTGTCTGGTTTAAGTTTTGTTCTTTAGTTTTTCCCAGTTTAGGTTTGTTTACTCCCCGCTCTGCTCTTCCTGTTTTTTGTCACCTTATCACCGCTGTAAATAAACACTCACTCGCACCCCAGCCAGTACCTGCATCTTGGATCCTTTTTCAATACTCCACACGACTGCACCCCAGCCGTGACATCATCAATCGTTTGGCAACATTTTGGATTCAACAAGGATGATATTGATCAAAAAAATTGTTAAATGTAAACTCTGCAAAAAGACTGTTGCGTCAAGTCAAGGTAACACAACCAACCTCTTCCACCACCTGCAGCACAACCATGTGATTCAATTCGAAGACATAAAAAAAGCTCAACGCGAGAAGAGATTAGGAGGACCAGCAAAAACGTCTTCCTCCACCAGGCAGCGGTCAATAACCGAAGCATTTGCTAGTACTCAACTATATGAGCGAACTTCAAAAAGATGGCAAGAAATCACAAATGCTATAGGCTACCACATAGCAAAAGACATGGCTCCTATTGCTACAGTGGACGCATAGCGGGTTCAGACACTTCATGAAAATAATTGACAAGAGATACGAACTCCCATCACGAAAATATTTTTCAAAAACTATCATTCCCAGCATGTACAGCACAGAGAGGGAAAAGGTTGCTGCTGAATTGAGATACGTTAAGCACGTTGCAGCCACATCCGATCTCTGGTCCAGCCGCACAATGGAGCCGTATATTAGTCTCACAGTTCATTACATCGACAACAAATGGGAGCTGCGTACCAGAGTGCTCGAGACGGCCTATTTTCCATCTGATCACATGGGGGAGATGGTTGGACAGGGGTTGAGAGCGATGCTGTCTGCATGGGACATCAGTGAAGAGGACCTTGTTGCTATAACAACTGACAACGGCCCAAATATTGTGAAAGCTGTCAAGCTCAATAAATGGACACGGGTGCAATGTTTTGGGCACAGGCTGCACCTGGCAATCGGTAAGTGTGTACATCTTAATATATTTGGGTGGTGACATCTGGTGTGTTTTAAAGTGACTTTAATTCTGTGCGTCATATTCAAAATTGAAAGTATTAATGTTTGAAAAAATACATGATTTTTAAAATGTTTTATTACTGTGCCAACCCTTTTTAATTTTGTAAATATGGTCTGAGAGGTCTTATTTAATTCTTACTTTATTTTGCTTGCTTTATTTGAGAATTAGACCATGAATTGGGGTGATGTTGGGTGTGAAGATTTGGATAGATATTTAAAATTTATGCCTTTTTTCAGTTTTTATTTTCAAGACTTTTTTTTTTATAACTTGGCAGTCCCTTTGTAATTTTTCAAATTTTGGTAGAAGTGAGAAGTGTTATTGTTGCATTCAAGTACATCCAATAAAGGTAAATGTAATATTTTTAGTAGCTAAAATCTGATGAGGAATACTTCATTTTATTTTTTCTAGTTTAGTTCAGTTTTTCCCCTGAAAAAGTTCTGTGGTCAGTGGAGGTTTACATGGCAGTTAAATGACTACAACAATTTTTCCTATTCTTAATGTTTGCATGTGTGTGTTTTTGCTTGTTTGTTTCAGAAAACACCCTGAAAAAAATCACCCCCCTGTGGAACGGGCAACAAAGACCTGCAAAAAGATTGTTAGTACCTTTTCCTACAGCTGGAAAAAGAAGAAGGCATTACGGAAGGCACAACAAGAGATGAACCTACCAATGCACAAGCTCAAAACGGCATGTCCAACCAGATGGGGATCCATGCAGATGATGACAGCACGGATCCTTGAGCAGAAAAATGCCATCACCTGGGTAGGTTAAATGATCCTTCATTATCTATTTTATTGTGTGCATTCAGGTAATGCATTTAGCCTTTATTGTGATTGCTCTGATCTACCATTTAAGATGAAATAAATAATTAAATTAAAATAATAAATAATTATTATTACAGGTCCTCACTGATGACAGAGCATCAAGACATCTTGTTCCGACGTGGTCAGACCTGGATGTCTTGGAGGCAGTCAACAAAGCTCTTGCTCCATTGGTAGAGTTTACGGACGCCCTGTCAGGGGAAGAGTATGTCACCATCTCATCTGTGAAGCCTGTCCTACACATCCTCCATTCACGAGTGCTGGCTGAGGAAGAAGACGATGTGACGCTGACCAAAACCATAAAATCTGAAATCCTTGCATACCTTGACGACAAGTTTTCAGATCCTCCCACTGTAGAGCTTTTGGACACAGCCAGCTTTGTTGACCCCAGATTCAAAGCTGCATATATTTCTGCCGACCGTGTTACTACCATTCAAGAGAAAGTGAAAATGGAGATGAAGTCAGCAGCTGCAGTCCACCCAGAAAGTACAGCAGAGAGCACAGAGCCTCAGCCTTCTACATCATCCGAAGAAAAAAAGCGAAAGAGATCACTGGGAAGGTTTTTCAAAGAAAGTGAGACTCTCTCTTCAACTGCACCCACTGTGTCACCTGAGCAAGCAATAGAAGCTGAGCTGAGCAGCTATTCAGTGTGTCCTGTCCAGGACAGTGAGGAAAATCCACTAGATTGGTGGAGAAAGCATCAAGTAAACTTTCCCACTCTAAGTAAAGTTGCAAAAAAGTATCTTTGCATCCCAGCCACCAGCTCCCCATCCGAGCGGGTTTTCAGTTCTGGAGGAAACATTGTGACATGCCTCAGATCCTGCCTGAAACCTGACATGGTCAATATGCTTGTGTTTCTTAGCAAGAACCTGGAGTAAACACTACTCAGTTAAACATCTACAACAGTAGTTTGATTGAACCGCTCAGGATACCAAGTCTGCTGCTGCCCCTTTTTGAAGTGCCCTGTTCAAGCCCTGCCTAATTTTAACTATCAGTGTTCTATTGAAGTTTTTTGCACACAGCACTATTTAATGTTTTTGTTTAAGAGTTTATAGTTTTCACTAGTCACATGGCAGTGCTTAGTATTTATTATAGTTTTTTCTGTGTTCAATTGACATTTGTGTTTGTGACATTATTTGTTTACAAGTTATAGTACCTCAAGGCCTTAGCAGAGATAGGCCTTTGTCCATGATGGCATTACATTTGCACAATCATTGTTTACTTTGTGAATAGCCAATGTGAAACATATTTATTATTAAACTATTTTATTTACAAGGGATACACATTTTTTAGAGAGCATGGTTACATATTGTATCCTACACTTTTTATTTTGTTCAGTTAATAAATCTTAACCACTAAAAGTACTTACTACTATTGTCTTCATTTATTTTCAGTGACATTTTACAATCCTTTAAAGTGGTAATAATATAATTGCAATGAATAGGTCTAGGGGTAATAATATTATCAAAATAACTGGAGGAACTATGCTGCCTGCCACAGCCCCATCAAATGAAAAAAAAAAAAAAAAGTTTGTTTTTTTGGCACTTGGGGTGGTTATCGTCGATTTATCGTTATCGAGGTTAACTGCTCAATTTATCGTGATATTGATTTTAGGCCATATCGCCCAGCCCTAGTCGACAGTATCGAACGCTGCACTGAGGTCTAGCAGGACAAGCACAGAGATGAGTCCACTGTCAGAGGCCATAAGAAGATCATTTGTAACCTTCACTAAAGCCGTTTCTGTTTCTGTACAATGTATGAAAAGATCTTTACTGCAGATACTACTATGGCTCTGCAGATTTTTTCTTTTCTTTTAACCTATGTCGCCTCACCTTGAGGTTGGCAAATCTGTCTATCACATTTTGGTGGTCAAGTCTCTCAAGCATCTCTTTCTCAACTGACATCACAGCCAGGTGCTGGAGTCTGCTTTGACCCATGGTCCTTCTCAGCCAGGTATGGAGCTGACTCCAGACTCTAAAAGACCTTTGACAGATACAGCTCTAACTGGGTTTGTTAGGGCAACCTGAATAACAGTTTTCAGTGTGGGGAAAATCTGATTATCCAGAAGATTGTACAATGTTAACATATCTGGAATGGCATCAGCCTCACTCTTGAGCTTCAAAAAGTTTTTGGCAACTGTGACTTCCTCTGACTGAAGTTCAATATGGTAATGCAGTGCCAGGGCTGACCACCCAGTTTGTTTTGCAGATTCTGTATAGCAGCTTTAATATAGGGAGAACACAACTTCCAGACTGTATGAGTAAAATTAGTTGTTGTTTTTTGTCTTTGCCAGTTTAACTTTTTTTGTTTTGCCTGTTAGTACTCCCTGTCTGTTTTCTTACCTGGTTCTTCCTGATCTTGTACTTGATAGTACTCTTGTACTTCTCATGTTCCCCTCTTTCCTCTCTCCCCTCTTTGGACTGACAATCATACACAAATAGATTGTATTCAATTAGATTACAAAAATACTACTAAGATCACTAATAAAAAAAGTCCTCTCTCAGTGTACTTTCAATCAAAAGGCAAATACCCAAACCACATGTACACATAATAAAGGATATAAGTATTGAAACACTGATCCAACATTATCCTTTATTGATGGATCATTTGATCTTACACTTTTACCTGAATGTGGCTCCTGTTTTTGAAAAAACTTCCTCATATCCATTATGAACCTGGCTGTGTCTCTGTACACAAACACACACACACACACACACACACACACACACACACACACACACACACACACACACACACACAACGGGAGTTATAAGGTTAATGGGCATCCAGTCAGTTAGCTAGTTAGTACCTTGGGTTCGATATGAGCACATGCATATATGACAAAATAACCAGTTTCTGTCATTACATTTTAAACAGGACAGTTGTAACAGCAGTAGCTACGGACAATGTTAAGTTTTAGATTTTAAATAGGCTGTATACATTTCAATGGGAGCAACAGGACGGCCAAATGTCACTGAATTTACTACAGAGCAGGACGGATTGTAGGGCAGTAAACATAGTCGGGGAACACGTTTTCAACACTGCAGGTTACCTGGGTGTAATGTTTTTCAGCTAAAAAGAAACATGGCCTGACTCCTACCTAAATATATAAAGAGTGACTGAAGGTTAAATGCAGCTAATATGTCCTGTTTTAAGCCAGGCACTTCCACCTCTGCTCCGTCTCAGCCACTATCGCTCTGGCACTGCAGCAACGGCAATGTTGCCAACTCCTCAGTAAGGAAAATCGCTATTGGCTGTCCTAAAAGTCGCTAGAAGTCGCTAAATGACGTCATCGCCTAATTGGAGAGAGAAATAACATCGTGGAAGAGACATAAAGTGAGTAAAATACGTCCTAAATGCAGTTAGAATTTATTTAGAACTACAAATTAAATTTCTTTTAGTAATTATTGTTTTTTAATGTCACAATTCCAACCCTGCACCTTTATCCGGGTTTGGACCGGCAAAAGTGACCCGAAATTGGCACTCTGGTGGAGTTACTTTGTGTGTGTGAGTGTGTGTTTATAAGTAGTTTTAAACCTTGTGATCCACAAAACAGCATAACAGTAAAAGAAGAACTGACTGCATAACAGTCAGTGCGGGAGCAGCGGCTTCGCTCATGCACGATTCATTTGCCGTTTGGAGGCATAGATGTGAACATCTCCTGCCCTGATAGCAGCTGGGGGAGGACTATCCTCCGCCTGTGAGTGCTTTGGCACGGGTGAGGTGCCCATGGCAGCACCGCTGCTTGTTGAGAGTAAGAGCAATACGCGTTTTCACGTCAAAAAGTCGTCATAAATAAGTCTCCAATAATACCAGAAAAAGTCGCCAGATTTGTCGCTAGTCGCTTTAAAAAATAAAAAAAAGTCGCTAAGGGGTCTGAAAACTCGCTAAATATAGCGACAAAGTCGCTAAGTTGGCAACACTGAACGGAGCTAGAGCCACGGTAGGGGAGAGCTGAGCTGGAACAAACCATTTTGGGAGGGGGGGACGGGTTATCTATACTTTTGTTGTTAAAATGTACCATCTCAATTAAGTACTGTATGCTTTTTTTATTTTTAGTAGTGTGTCCCACAAACAAAAAATATTGTCAAAAAAAGTAAGAAATCTTTGGGGGTGCTTTGATTCATTTTTGGGGGTGCTGAAGCACCCCCCGAAATGGGCTAAAATCGCCCCTGTCTGTCCCTGTGAGTTTTCCAAAGCTGGGGAAATGGTGTCAAAAAAACAAAACGCAATAGACTGAATGCAAAAACATTGGATAAACCTATTTTTCTGAATAGAAATTTATAATAAACTGAGTCAAATGGGTAATATTACATTCACAATACTTTCATTTTAATTTTCACTTAATGTCATTCACAATATATTTTAAAGATGTCTACAATATTTGCAATATAAAAGATATAAAATGATTCCATGGAAAGTACAATACCTTACAGTGTACAAGTATGACTAGGTCATTGAATCAGTGTCTGTTGTGAGTCTCAAGTAAGTTGCCTGCAATGATATTTAAGGTCCAGCAGGTGTCAGTATGGAGCAAAACAGTTTGGGGAATGTGCTGAAACGCTTCACGAGGCCCCATCTACCCATCACTACTTGTAGCCATCGCTGCTGCTGCTGCCGCTGCTGTCCGTTGCCCCGTGCAAATATGACCGTGCAATTAAACCCGGATATTTAAACCGTCCGGGCAGGTTTTTTTTTTCTTTTCCCCCTCCGCCCTTTTTTTTGATTATTACACAAATGGGAAAATTTTACCGAAATAATGACAATTATCGCTTTACTTTTAAAAATGTTTTTTTTTTTTAAATTAATTTAAGTCGACAGGATAGTTTCATTAATCAGCGGACTGTCCACCCGGTAGCCCAGGTCATTTCCTTTGGTTTGAGGTTTTAGCAGCCACTTTGAGCAGTGATGTTATGTTAAAGTGATGTTACGTTAAAGTAGGAATAGGTTGAGGGGGAGCTCTCACACTCAGACACCAGGCGGCACTCGGTATCCAGCTGTAACTGTGGGGTCCAGGCAGGGCCGTGCAGAGACGTTTACAGGGGCGGGTGCTCAAAGCTAAAAAGGGGCACATTGAACCAGGCTGAATAACAACAACACACATTCATCAAGAATCTAATATGGGATCGCATCATACTATATCACTGTTGTGAGGCAAAGTAAACGTAGCCTATGTTTTACCTGATGGGTACAATGTTGGTGTTGAGGGGTTGCTGCTGCTCCTGCTGCTGATAGTGCTGGAGGGCAGGGCTGTGTTGATCTGAGACTGTAGACATTAAAAAGTCCATAGGAGAGATGGTAGCTGACTAAACAAGGGTCATGAGATATATAAATAACAAAATGCAAAGATTGGTGACAGTGCTTGGAACCATAAGGCAACAAAAAACAGAAATAAACAAGGCTCTGCCTGTGATTCACTCTTTGCCTCTCTTCCTCCTTCTATTTCCTCATCTCATCTATCACTCTCCACTTGCTGTCCATCTGAGAACAAGGCACAACTTGCTATTGCAATAAACTATTATTTAATTATCCACACTTAACAACTCTTACACTTAATCTATAATAAAATGATGACAGAAAAATGTTATAGAAGCAAAACATTTCAGTTGTGCTTATTATTATTTTTATACTGGAATACCTCTCCAGCAACTGGTACATGTGTTAATGTTACCTGTGCTCTTTGTAATCCAGCTGCTGAGAGATTCACTGCCTTTAGTAGCCTCACAAAGCTCCTACTGTTTCCTCCTCATTCCTTACCAGCCATGTCTGGACAATATTATATCATGAGTAATAATTTAAAAATCCATATACATAAAACACACACATGCATGCACACGCAGTGGTATTTTTTAGACCTTCTTCAGAATACTGTATATACTGTGGGCAGAAGTTTCCATCATGGTGCTGATCCAGAATCCTTCCCTTATTATTTATTACTAGAGCTACAATAATAAAGCGATGAGGGAAAAAAAGTAATAAATATGAAATAATGTATTTATGATGATTCCATTTGTTTCACTATCCACTCTGTGCAGGCAGAAAGCTTATTACATTTTTAAACTGTAGAGATACAATAATTTTGCTGCTGTAAAATCAGCATTTTGTCTTATTTAAAATATAAATCGAATATAATCTGTTTCTTAATGTATGTTCTTTGAAATACAGCATGTTTTTAAATATTATATTTATAATAATCCATTATTATGTGGACATGCATATTAGATCATTTTAAGTGACATATAATCCCTCCAGAAAGGCAGGAAAAGCCCTGTAACTTACTTTAAAACTAAATATGTTCCCTAAAACGGTGGAAAGAGCTACAGACCCACGACAGCCCTACCCAGTTAGCCAGCAGCTATGACCAGCACTACTTGTGCAGTTAATAAAAAGGACAGGTAATGTTTGTCGCGCTGTTACACACACAGCACGCTCGTTTGTTTCAGTTCGTCAGTTGTCACAAGACAGCTTACCAACGTGTACATAATAAGCTAATACTCCTGTGTGCTACATACTACAGTGTATGCTCTACACCTACTTACTGGTTTTGTCGCATCAGTCTGTGTGTCTGAGGTAATTTGTGTTCCTCCTACAGCTCCGTCCGGACCGCAAAAAATGCGCGTGCTCTTTGTGAGCTCGTTCCCGGCTCGTAACCAGCGCATTCTGCCGTCAAGGGTGCTCATTGGTTAATGGTGATCATGTTACTGATGCAAGCCAGATCCTTTTATTTAGCAAAACTGTGATTAATAGTTAAATATTATTGTTGAGGGGCACAGACAGGACTCCGCACGCACACACACACACATTTGAAAAAAAAAAAATTAAAAATTAAAAAAATATTTGCCTCAACAAAAGGGCACTTTGGGCACCCATCAGGAAAGGGGCGGGTGCTCAAGCCCCCCCCCCCGCCCCACCCTGCACGTGCCTTGGTCCAGGGTGCACTGATGCGAACCCTCAAGCCTCCTCTCTGTCTCTCTCCATCTCTGTCCCTGTTGCCTACCTGAATATCTATACGTAACGTTAAACGATCCATTTCTGGGGAAGAGGAAGACAGTTTTGGGGTTGCTTTGCATTACTTTGAATGAAAGAATTACCTTGAACGGTTTTAAATTCATCATTCAGACTGAATGATGAATTTAAAAAATTGCATTTATAAATTTCAGTCCTATAAGTGTCACTATATACCAAGTAGTACTGAAGAAATTTAAAATGAAATATTATGTGAAAAAAAGGACTCTCCGCAGTCCTGTGAAAACTACAGTAGATTACCCCCATGATTTATGCAGAACCACAAAGATTAACAAAAATTCACAGTAATCATTTTCTTTATGACCCACTATTCTTTACAACATTACTTCAGTTCACTGAGGTTTGTTGCAGCTTTCGTAAAGTCCCGCCACAGCATTTCATACAGGTTGAGGTCTGGACTTTGACCGGAGCATTACAACACCTCAAGCTATTATTTACTTTACAATAGAATAGAGTAGCCACTTTATTATCATTCAGAACCTCCATCAGTTAGTGCACATCAGAACACAATTTTGGTGCATTTCTAATTCTAAATATATATATATATATATATATATATATATATATATATATATATATATATATATATATATATATATATATATATATATATATGTGTATATATATATATATATTTTTTATATATGAAGAATCTAGGATATATGCATGCAAGAATATGATGAAAAATGTGTGTATATACATATTATTAGTTAAGAAAACCCAATGCTTCCTGCAGAAGTTCTCTGATGACTCTGCAATAGTCGGCCTCATCACTGATGGGGACGACAAGGAGTACAGAGACTCAAGACTTTGTGGACTGGTGCCAGCTGAACTACCTCCAGATCAATGCCAGTAAAACCAAGGAGCTGGTGGTAGACTTCCGCAGGCACAAACATCCTCCACTGCAACCACTGAACATCCAAGGTATGGACATCGAGGCTGTGGACAGCTACAGGTACCTTGGTGTTCATCTGAACAGCAAACTGGACTGGACTCATAACTCAGACGCCCTCTACAGGAAAGGGCAGAGCAGACTGTACCTGCTGCGGAGACTCAGGTCGTTTGGAGTGGAGGGCCCACTCCTGAAGACCTTCTATGACTCTGTGGTGGCCTCAGCCATCTTTTATGGTGCGGTCTGCTGGGGCGGCAACATCTCTGCTGGGGACAGGAAGAGACTGAACAGGCTGATCCGAAGGGCCAGCTCTGTTCTAGGATGCCCTCTGGACCCAGTGGAGGTGGTGAGTGACAGGAGAATGGCGGCTAAGCTGTCATCCCTGTTGGACAACATCTCCCACCCCATGCATGAGACTGTGACAGCACTGAGCAGCTCCTTCAGTGGGAGACTGCGGCACCCACGGTGTGGGACGGAGAGATTTCGCAGGTCTTTCCTCCCCACTGCTGTCAGACTCCACAATAAAGACTTTTGCAGCTGATCAAACACACACATCCACACATGTGCAATAACACTAATGTGCAATAATCTTTTCTGGCATCGTTGTATTTTTACTCAGTTGTATATAGCATTTGTATTCTATTTTTATCTTATTGTATATTTTATTCTATTTTATTCTACTGTATATAGTATTTTATTTTATTCTATTCTGTACAGTTGTGTACTGTATTTATTCTTATTTTATTTTATTCTAATTTTTGCTTCATAACTTTTGCACTGTCCACTTCCTGCTGTGACAAAACAAATTTCCCACGTGTGGGACTAATAAAGGTTATCTTATCTTATCTTATCTTAATTCCAGTTATTCTGCTGTTGATTTGCTGTTTGGGATTGTTGTCCTTTTGCCTGGTTCAGTCTGGCCCAAGCTTTAGCTGTCACACAGAGGGCATCACATTTGACTCTAGAATACTTTGATATACAGAGTGCAGTGATTGCATGGTTCCTATAGTATAGTTTAGTTTAATTTAGTGTCGCTTCATTAAAGACACACACGGGTCCATAACCAAACATCTCCACTTAATATCATTAAAGTGAGTTATTTTCATGTTTTGGTCCCTCCTAAAAATTAATTACATATGCTGAATAAAGGTTTCCATGGAAACATAAATTATATTATCAGAACAGCCAAACTGTAATATAAAACTAACAAAAACAATAATGAATTGTGGTCATTAATTGTGGTCATTTGTTGAAAAAATAATTCTTTTGAGTTTGATTCTTGTAGTTTCAAATGCTATTGTTTATTTTGTTATGTTACATATATCTTGTAAGTTTGTGGCATTGCTCATCTACAAAGCTACAGAGTTTAGCCTGAATATACAAACTGTTAATAATTATATCAATTTAAAAACTTCTCCCTAGTTGTTTTTATTTACTTATTTTTTTTTAAATTCAGAGGAGAAGTACTTTGCAAGTTGTCTGAAGGCATTTTGAAGACGTTTTGAGGTAAGTTTGGCACATCTTCTTGGTCAAACAAAGGTACATTAGCTACATGCTAACCCTCAGCATTCACAGACTAGAGCTGTGTCCCAAAACGTCGGCTGCATCCTCCTGAGGACCCGGCCTTCGCGGTCTACGTGGGCCGGGTCCTTCGAAGACCGAGAAGGCCGGAAGTGAGCGGCTGTGAAATGGGACGGTCTAGCCTTCAGATTTGCGTCACCGCTGTGTCGGTGGAGTTTAATAAACTCGGCCGTCTGCTCCTTGCTATCTAAAATATAACAGGACACTGGCGTAAATTCTCGACCGTCTCACACTTCTGTTTAATCAGTTTTCTTTTTGACGTTTATTCAGCTGTGTGAAAATCCCGGAGGAACCCACCCGATGGATTA
This sequence comes from Oreochromis aureus, assembly GCF_013358895.1. Classification (NCBI taxonomy): domain Eukaryota; kingdom Metazoa; phylum Chordata; class Actinopteri; order Cichliformes; family Cichlidae; genus Oreochromis; species Oreochromis aureus. The sequence continues at coordinate 7,625,976 of NC_052954.1, read as the reverse complement.
ATAAAGTTTTATTTAATCTAATAATCTAATAACTTTTTTTTTTTTTTTTTTTTTTTTTTTTTTTTTTTTTTCACCTGTCCCGTTTGGTTCTTTTGCCATCAGAATTATTGTCTAAAAGGCGAAGAAAGATGCCCAACGGATTTATTTTTTACCAAATGGACCATCCCAGCCTTGCCGTAATGGTCCATTTGATTCAACTTTATTGTTTATTTTATTTTCACTTGCTGAATACGGGACAGACTTGACTGGAGGAGAGAACGTGGAGAAAGAAAGAGGGAAGAAAAAAAAACCTGAGAAGAGGGACGGGGAAAAGGGCAAAAACAAAACCAACAGAATAAGCAGACAAAAAATACATATATCGATCACCTGGATCACCTGTTGAGAAAAAAAAGAAAGCAAGCAGAAGAAAACGAGAGTAATAAACAAGATCACAATGATATATGGGAATATGACAGTAAATACTAAATATTAAACATTATTGTGCAGCACGTGAGATCGACAGCGCACAGTGTGCTTTGAGGTAGGAGCCAAAAAGGGTGTAGTTTGTGTGTGTGATCACCCGTGTGTACATCTGTGAGCATGAACGCAGCTTGCTTTTTTAAAAAGGTTCCTTCATGTAATGATCTGCTAGAGGGTGTGGGGGGCCACTGCCCCGACCTCCAGGGCATGAAGCAGGTATGGAGGAGATCAAGACTCCAGACATCCAGAGGCCCCCAGAACACAAGAGACCAAGGAAGACCAACAGAGGGCAGCCGCCACTATCCCAGAAAGAGCTGAGGAGAGTCCCAGATGAGGGGTCACTCAGCAGCCGCGGAGCAGAAGCCAGGGGGTTGCAGTGACGTGCCCGTGAGCTCCGCCGGCAGCCAGCTGTGCCTGAGTGGCCGAGCCCCGGGCCGAGAGGCCAAGGGCACCCCATCCCAAAGTGGCCCGAGCGAGCCCCAGGCTCCAGGCCCCAATAAGCAGCCGCCAAGGAGTGAGCCGGTGGGTACCTGGGCGCCCACCCGGAGACAGAGAACCACCAATGCACCGATGTCTGAGGGCGTCCGCCACCGGCAGGGGAAGTGGTGGGGGGAGATGGGCCTCCAAACCTTGGAGGGCCTGAGATGTCCCCAGAGAGGTGGCGTCTGATACCCAACCTGACATATAGACACAGACAAACAGGCACATACAGATACAAACATCTATTCCCACCCTCATGCTCTCATATACAATTGCTCAACACTCACCCAACGTGGAGACAGACATAGAGAGACGCTGTACACACAATCACACTCCCCAAGCGTACTCTAAGCCCCGAGTCTAGGTACCCTTGCCCCTGGAGGGGAAACTGCACCCAGACTCAGGTGGTGTAACCCTTTTTCCCTGCGGTGGGGAGAAGCAGACCGCCCGACTCCGCAGCAGCAGGGAGGCCCCATACACCAGACCCCAGTCGGACGGCCAACTCCTCCTCCTAGCCCCCTGCTCCAGCAGGCCGCAGAGAACGGGGGTGTAGGAAGACTCCAAACCTCCCTCCACCCGCTCATATGTAGTGTTGATGTATGTGTGTTCTAAGGTGCATTTAAAACCCAGGAGGGTAATCTAATAACTTTGATCTCAGCCAACCCGATTTACTCATGAACAAATAAAACACCGAAATAAGGCAAACAATTGCATTTTTAAGTTATCCGAGTGACTTATATATCATGTTTAACCTGAGTGGCGAAAGAGCGGGGGTCTGAAAACGATGAAGCCGGGAGTCCGCTGCTCTCGCCGGCTCGAGCGACCATTGAATCCCCCGGTTTGCTATCGAGCGGGTGGGTAACAGACGTCTCCGAAAACGTCGGCGCACTTTTGCAAATATGCGATGTCTTGATAAACCAAGCAGATATTTGAAATTTACACCGCAACTTTCTCGCCTGAAAATATGTTAAAAGTAGGGGTGTCAAATTATCGCGTTAATTGCGATTAATTAATTACAATGCTATTTAGCGCGTTATGTTTTTTAATCTCGTTAATCTAATTTTTAATCTCTTGACGTCATTGATTTTGTATGAGAGTTGCTATGTTATAAAATCCGTTTTTATGTGCTGGGCTCCTTGTGCTTGACTTGTTGGGGGTGGAGTCACGTCGTGAGGTCAAGGTGAGAAGTGGTGATTAGCTTACAGTGTGGATATGGAGGCGCATCTGAGAGTTGTTGGCCCAATGAACGGGAAATTTGTATTTCATAAACGCCCCGACGGCACCATTGACAAAGGTAAAGTGGTCTGCCTAGAGTGTAAGGAGGAGTTTGCTTACCACCGAAGCAGCTCAAGTTTGGCCTATCACCTCAACGCAAAGCACCCAGCCGCGAGTGCAGCAACAGCTAGCAGTGAAGACGTTAGCAATATAGCAAGCCAGAGCAAAGCTTTTCGCCAAACAAAACTAGAGAATACCCTCGTATGAGCAAGTCTGCGACCGACAGGCTGACTAATGTTATTGCCAAGTGGATAGCGATGAACTGTAGGCCGATAAATATAGTAGAGGACGAAGGATTGACAGAGGTGTTGCAAATTGCGTCCAATGACCCGTCATACAAGCCGCCGTGCAGGACTACAGTAACGACCAAAATCAGCAAAATGTACGACGGCGAAAAGAAAAACAAACTTGAGATTTTGGCGGAGGATTCTCCCAACTGTGTTGCTATAACCGGAGATCACTGGACCTCAGCTGGCAACCACAGCTATTTTGGGGTGACTGGACACTTTATTGATAGTGAGTGGAACCTCAACTCATTTGCACTGACCGTCATGAGAACAGAAACCAGGCACTTTGCTGATAAATGCGCCCGAACAGTTCCTCAAGGTAGCAAATGACTGGGGTATTGAAAACAAGATATCCACCATTGGCACAGACAGCGCAGCAAACATGCTGGCTGCTATGAGAGCACTTCCATATGAGCACATCGCCTGCAATGCTCACATTCTCCAGAGGACCATCACGGTATGTCTCGATAGCAGTGGTTTTGTTGGTGTACTGGCAAAGTGCCGCAAGATTGTTGGTCATTTTAAACAAAGCCCTGCGAGTACCACAGAACTTAACCAACAACAAGTAGCACTCGGAAAGAAGAGCGATCAACTTATACAGGATGTACCCACCAGGGGAACTCGACTCTCGCAATGGTCTCACGCCTCCTATGTAACCGAGAGGCTGTCCAGGCTACGTTGGACCAACAGAACCACAGGTCGGTCTTGCCAACCCGAAGCTGAGTGGGCGAAACTGCAGAGGCTGGAGCTCCTGCTTGAACCATGCAAGTAAGTTCAAATAAACACCTTCCCATTTTAATTATATAAACTACTGTTACATGTGTAAAATCAAAATTAATGAACATAACAAGGAACTTTTAAGGACAATTAAATTGGGAATCAGTTACACTTTGATTTAAATGAATCCAGCTAGGTTTATTTAGCAAACCTCTCCACCTCTGCAGGTATGTGACAGAGCTGCTGGGTGGTGAGGCCTACGTCTCTTGCTCTGTAGTGCTGCCTGCTTTTCGCCATCTGTACCGTGTCATGGACATTACTGATGATGATCCTGCCTACGTGGTGAAGTTCAAGAATGCCTTCCAGAAGGATCTGGCAGCACGACGAGCTAATGGCAACGAGATATGGTTCGAGGTGGCCACAGCATTGGATCCACGGTTTAAGGATTTGAAATGTCTTCCAAGAGAAAAGAGGGAACAGGTAGGACAATAAGGTTAAGCTGGACTAATGAGTCCAATTCATTATCAAATCAAACTTTTATTTATTATATGGAACACAAAGTTCTTTACAAGATTAAATAAAATTTAAAAAAAGCACTTAGTTTTAATCACAATCATTCATTCATTCATTCATTCATTCATTCATTCATTCATTCATTCATTCAGGTGTGGACCATTCTGGAGAATATGCTCCAGGCAGCAGAGCCCAGAAGAGCAGATAGTCTCCAGCCCTCCACAGAGGATGATGGACCAGCTCAGAAGAAGAGGAGGAGCGAACTCCTTCTGGGGTCTGACTCTGACTCAGAAGATGGAATTGAGTCTGGAGAGCTGCAGCGCTACAGAGCAGAACCCAGCATCAGTATTGATGACTGTCCCCTGCAGTGGTGGTATGCTCACTCAGGAGTCTATGAAAAGCTGTCAGTCCTAGCACAAAAGTACCTGGCCTCCCAGCTACCTCTGTACCCTGTGAGAGACTCTTTAGCCTTGCAGGCCACATAGTGCAAAAGAAAAGGGCAGCCTTGCTTCCAGAAAATGTTACCAGGCTGGTGTGTCTTAGCGACTGGCTGAGGAAGAAGAAATGAGACACATGTGGTCAGCATAGCTGCTGTGTCATTTGTAGCCTACTAGAATAGATTGCTTGATGTTCAGCACTTTTTTTTGATGGAAGAATACTTTGATGTGCTAACTTGCAGCACTGCAATGTCAGTTTTATTTTTCATTATCTGAAGCAGAGGAATTTCAGTGCTGTATTGCTCAGAAAAGAGCAACTCTGATGTGCTAACTTGCAGCACTTAATTTATTTGATTTTATTTGTATTTATTTTTCCACTTATTTTACAAAAGAATACAACAGTATGTAAATGGTTGCATCTGTTTAACGTTTGTTAAACAATAAATGACTTTATAAAGTCACTTTCTTTGTTATATATCAGTCTTTTGGTCTGCCACAATAAGTTGAGGGCTTTCCTCAGCTATTTTTAGGTGAGATTAAAAAAGAGATTAATTAGATCAATTAATTAAAAATCATAATTAATTAATCTCTATTTTTTTTTAATCTCTTGACAGCACTAGTTAAAAGTTTATTTTGTGACCCAGAAAGATTAATAAGACTAATTTTAAAACTTAGTAGCGGCCGCCATTGTTGGCAGCTGAAATTTGGCTGGACCGCGCTATGAATTCTGGGATATGGTGGGCCACGAAGGACACACCCAACCCATTCTTCAAATTCGGGGAAATGAAGGACGCATTTGTCGGCCGCATTTGAAGGAGTCGACGAATTGGGACAGCCTTCGTCGCCTGGCTGTGACGTACTCGGCCTTCAAATGCGGCCTCCGGAGGATGCAGCCGACGTTTTGGGACACAGCTTAGCTCGCATGTTAGCTTCAAGTGCCTGAAGCTAGGCGAGGTATGCTAACATAATTGTAACGATGTTTTCGTATCAGCTGCTAAGTTCTGCTGCTACGTGGACTTCAGGCTGTTTGCTTAATCTGTGCAGCACTGAGGCCTGAATGGATCTTGATAAGATTAGCTGACTTGGCAAGGATTCAGAAAACTGATGTGCTGACATAAAACCTGTTAATTACAAATCTGGTGATAACAGCGATTTTTAGTGAATTTCAGAAAAAAAAAACACTTAAGGAAATTTAATGCAAAAACAACTTTAAAGTTTAAAGTTAAAGTAAACTTCAAAGCTGCAGAGCAGAAAACAAGGCTGATTTCAATTTTACCTTAATACAGCTGATTTAATGAGTTAAATTACCTTATTTCAGTGTTCTTCTCAAATAATCACACCAACCACTTTTATCCATGGCTGCAGTCTGCTGCTGTTCTAGTTCCCATAAGCGCCGGGATAAACCTACTGATGGGCTGGGAGGGGTTCATGGAACAGTGCTGGTAGCCTCTTTTATTTATTCATTTATTTTTAAATTAGCTATTTATTTATTCTATGTAGAAAAATTACACAAAAGGAGACAATGCACTGCAGTAAAACACAAACATCAGTTGGTTATAAACCTGTTTGGTATTCTTTAACAACCCTGGAGATACACTTACACTCCAAACAGGGGACTATCCGGAGCATTACCCGGTGCTCTGAGGTTGTTTTGGCCTCCTGTGAGCAGCTACCCCCGGGCAGTGATTTAAAGCAGGAGTGGGGAAAGTCTCAGAGCCACACGCCAGGCGCACTGCTTCACCTGCGACACCGTGAGCTTTGGTCACAGCGGCAGTCACCTGTGCGTACCCCAAAGACGAGCACAGACGAGGGCAGCCTGCCTCTCTGTCTCTGGCTGCCTGATTCGTTACTCTTGGTGTTTGACGATGAGATCGGAGTAAAGGTAGAGAACAAACAGAGATCATTTAATAATAACAAAAGTAAAACGCTGAAAAATGTGTGTGTGTAACGCATGAAGAAAACACTTGGTCTGCGTGTATATAGCTTTTTATTTTTTTAGTTGAAGTTTTTCTGTTTTAACTTCTGTTTAAAAGGTGTGCTCTAATCATCCTGCATGTGTATGCGCTCTCATTTCTGCATCTCTGCTGAGTTTTTGCATTACCCCGAACACGTGAATAAATGAATTAACTTGAAAACTAAATTCCAGTTTATGGGTTGTCTCTATAGCTGCACATTGGTGCTGAAAATAACATTTAAAATGAAATATGTTAATAATAAATATAAATTCACAAATGATTATATAGATCTTTGGCGCATTTAAGGATGGAGACTGTCTCCTTGTGCGTCACTAAAATGCAACTCATCTCTCTCTCTTTTAATTTTTTTTTTAACTGCTAGACATCCAATAATCTCAGTAAAGCGATTTTCCTTTCCTGCCTCAATAATTACGGCAGGCTAAATAACGCGCAGGGTAAAAGCAGCAAATGACCGGCCTGAATTACTGTTTCAGTCTTGTCCTGCTTATGTTAATTATACAGGTTATATAGAAAAATGACTGAGTCACGTTTACACCCAAAGGAGCTGCTCAGTCACAGAAATCCATGCCATGAAGCTTCCAGAGCAGTTTTTTCCCTTCTTTTTTGTTCTTGTTTTAAAATTAAAAAAATAATGTTACTTATTTCGTTTCTATTTTATTTTATTCATTTATTTTCGTTCTTAATGCCAGAGAAGACGTGGGACTCAACATGAAGTCATCAGCGCGACTTTTACGCACTGTGCGCTCGGCTCTCGGTGGCCCCGCTGTGTAACTTACAGGGTCTGCCACTTCACGGCTGAGTCCCGTGGCTCCTAAACGCTTCCACTTAGCAGTAACACCGCTTACAGCTGATCGCGGAATAACTAGGAGCGAACACATTTCATGAACTGACTCGTTGCAAAGGTGGGATCCTGCTACACAACTACGCTCAAGCTCAGCGAGCCCTTCAGAAAGACGCATTCTTCCACAAATGCTTGTCTTGAAAAGTCCAATGATAATAGAATATTACCCAAAACAAAACATAAAAATAATGCTAATAATAAATGAATACCAGTAATTAATGTCAGTTATAATAAACTAAACTCTTATAAAAATAAGAGTTTAGACTGAACATACAAATTGATCACCCTGAGGTAAGGTTAAAGGATTTTTGAATGTCTTTAGACATGTGGTCTGATTCTCTAGTTGTTTTCAGTACTTGTTTATAGCTGCCATAATATTTCATTGCGATGAATTTAACATATAATATCTTTGAGACAAACAGTGAGTGTCAAGAAATGACAACACTCATGTTTTAAAACTAGAAACCATCACGTACAACAACAGTTATCAGCATAAACAGACACACTATATACATTAACTGGATTTGTATGGTGCATTGTGCTAAACTGGCTCTCCATTAACAAACCTTTGTGAATTTATCAGCCATATTCAAACCAAATTTAAATCAGTGCAGAGATGCACATAGAAGTGTTGAAGTTTTTTCTTATGTAAATTGTTCTTTTGTTCTTGCACATTTTACAGCTTTTACAGCAGAACGCATGCTGTTGTATCCAGAATGATATTTGCCTTTTTTTGAAATAAACAACGCCTTCATGGAAAACTACTGGTTACCACTGTTGCCTCACAGCAGGGAGGTCCTGGGTTTGAACCCTGGCACCCTTTCTGTGTGGACCTTACACTGACAAAAAAAAATGCTAAGTTAATGTTGACTGTCTGGGCCGAAGACACTCTTGCCGAAGAGATTGTTGATGTCAAGAGTTCCACTTTCTGATTAAATAAAGGTCGATGCCTAAAAAATGTGCACGTTAGCCATGCTCTGTGCTTTAATGCACCTCCCATCATGGATGCTGGCTATTGAACTGCACTGATAACAAGTCAGATGTCCTTCTCCTCTTTTGCAGAGAGAATTAAATGTTGATGATATATAAAAAAGGGACTTTTATATTATGATTGGTCAGATCTTATTACAGTTTTCCTCTTCCTTTCTCTTTTAAATTGTTGTTGCACTGTATGATTTTAGCCTTTATCAAAAAGAACTGTGCTAATGTAACTACTTCTTCTAGAGAACCATGTGTGTTTTCTATACACTGCAGCCTGAAGACCCAGAAATCATAGACATAGGCTGTTTATTTATTTAAAATCTTCTGCTCCAATTTTCTTTTATAAAAAATTTGTTTTGCTGATATGAAATGTAAAAATTGCATAAAATTGTCATTTTTTAAAATATCATTTATTTATATAGAGAGCTCATGCTTATTCGAAAAAGTCATACTTTATTTTAGTATTCTGAAAGATTTCTGTACCCATTTTGAATTTTTAAAATGACCTGTGAGACTTCTGTACCTTTAGCATAACTCTACATTTAATTATTATTCAAATTGCAATCCCGTAATTCCCCCTGTAGATTTTTCTTCCAGTATTACGTTACATCAATTATACAGAAAGTAATAAAAGCTTGTGTCTCTTGTGGAAATAAACAGAAAACCTGCAATAACGCAATAATCAATAGTCATAATCGTAGCATTAAGATTGCAGTGAATCGCTCCCCTACGCTGCAATGCACTTTTTTACGGTTTACCTTTTTGGAGGATATGCAATTTAATTGAAGTAATAAGCTGATCAGATGGCTGTTTGTGCAGCTCGCTGTAGGCAGCGGTATCAAACTAAGACTCTTTTCCATTAGTTGAACAACCTGTAGGCTGATCAGCTGCTTAGCAGACTTTAATCACATCGTCATTGTGTGCAAACTCACCCATGGCGTTTATATTCAAAGACAGATCTGCGTTTCATTTTATTTAAAAATAAAAATCGGATTTATTCCAGTTGGTAAAGTTGCTCTGCTCAAAACATTACCTCACACTGGTCATGATGGAAGGTCCCATTACTTTGCAGGACTTTGATAATGGATGTGTGATGGGATTTGGATATAGGACCCACAGATAAAAAAAAAAAAACTAAGGGGACTTAAAGGAGCCGGTCTCACACACCGAGACATTGATTCTGCTCCAGGAACAGATAACCACAAAAAAGAAAAACGTCGACACCTGTATCAGATAACTCACAGAGACTTCAAAGCTGCATTGTGTTTTAATAATGCATACTACAGATCTGCGCACTTTGCTCTCTGGCACCGCGTTTCTTGATTTTAGAAGAATCAATAAAAGCTAGCTGAGCGAAAAATGGCCGAAGACTTAGGCAAACATTTGAGGGGGGATCCCCGTGCATAGTAAGTGCAAGAAGTAATATCTGATTTAGTTTAAAGACAGAAAATAGAGTCTGACACATAAAGGTTAAAGGTCACTGCATTGAGACTGTGACAGCACTGAGCAGCTCCTTCAGTGGGAGACTGCAGCACCCACGGTGTGGGACGGAGAGATTTCGCAGGTCTTTCCTCCCCACTGCTGTCAGACTCCACAATAAAGACTTTTGCAGCTGATCAAACACACACATCCACACATGTGCAATAACACTAATGTGCAATAATCTTTTCTGGCATCATTGTATTTTTACTCAGTTGTATATAGCATTTGTATTCTATTTTTATCTTATTGTATATTTTATTCTATTTTATTCTACTGTATATAGTATTTTATTTTATTCTGTACAGTTGTGTACTGTATTTATTCTTATTTTATTTTATTCTAATTTTTGCTTCATAACTTTTGCACTGTCCACTTCCTGCTGTGACAAAACAAATTTCCCACGTGTGGGACTAATAAAGGTTATCTTATTTCTTATTATTATCCACAGCTCAGTAAAGGCCTGGACATGTTAAACAATCTGCCCCCCCTCCCCACACACACACACACACACACCCACCAATTACTGAGGCTACTGTTGGACCAGGACAGTTAATCAAGAAGGTCCCCTTTGTCTTTCCTCTTCTGATAACAGCTGTGCTGGTGTTTTGCATATGAAGAGCAAAGCAAAGACACTGACAAGCTTCAACTCAGAGTGCTCTTTTCCAATTCGACAAAAGTGTTTGTTTTTCAAGATTGTTAATGTTTTGATTAATCATCAGGAGACTGTTTAAAACTCATCACATGACTCCCTGCTGTCATATTCGCATTAAAGACGAGTGGCTTCTAAAGTGGCCTCCTTTAAGTGAAAATATAACATTATATCTTTCTGCTGCACATTTCAATGCATCCACATTACTGGAATGAAACCACAGAGCACTAACACAAATAAAATATAACACTAACACAGTAAAAATATATGCAAAAACACAAACGAATATATAAAAAATATATAACTGTGTATCGATATATAAATATGTGCACAGAAAAGTTGCAGGCTAATCTTCGTGCTCTACCTTGCTCTGTATATTTACTGTTTTTTGGGCGGCCATCATGTGCCGACAATCCCAAAACGCAAACAATCACATGCACGTCGTATTTTAATTAACTGGTTTCGACGATCAATCAACTTAGGTGATAATGGGTGGGGGCAGAGTCAAGGGGTGGGGGTACTCTAAGTTAGCCATCCAGCTGCCGTGACATCACTGGGATCACCTGTATAGGCCTCAGGTGACAGCTCATAAAAGGTGACCTGAGGTAAACAGGGGACACTCAGAGACACTTCGAGGGAAAGACGAGTGACCTCCATTCTCATCTGCTGCACATCCAGAGATCCATTCTAGCTGCTGCCATGTGGAACGACTCCTCTAATGGTAAGAGCTGCTCTCCAGGTTTGAAAACTTAGAAAAACTAAACTGTGTGTTTTCAGGTTTTTCTACCTGGGTCAAACAGTCCACCAGGTGCAAACAGCACTAAGTGTGGCGTGCTTTTTGCACGCTCAATCATCCAGGTTGACAATTTTTAAAATCCCAGAAAGTTGAATCTGTTCATTGAGACGCAGCATTTCTCATCCAAGTGATATCTGGAGACTGATAGAGTCACTTAGATGAGTGAAGAAACATTTGTCCTGCTGGAAACACTGCATCCGGATGAACAGTCAGCTTCCTGGGACACTGCACAGTGACTCATACCAACAAGATCACAAGAAAACTATTAGCTGGATTACCACATTTTACATCTTTATGTAGCTGCAAAGATAGTACAGCAAGAAAATAGGTTGTATATCCCGTCTGATCTGATGGAACAATCTGCTTTCTCTTCTTTGCACAGATGACGCCATTCCTGTGTCCTCCGGCAACGGCTCCTCTCGCACCGCCAGTCGCAGGAAGAGGACCAGCTTCTCCAAAGAACAGGTGGAGCTGCTGTGCGCCACCTTTGAGACTGACCCATACCCTGGAATCACCATCAGAGAGAGCCTGTCCCAGACCACAGGCCTGCCCGAGTCCCGCATCCAGGTAAACATTTGTTAATGAAGGAGCAAGATTAATATAATGATGAAATAAATACAGCTTGTAAGTTTAGATTAGGTTAGGATTTCCCTTTTTTTAACATAAAATAACAATACTTTTGACATTATTCGACCTGCGAGCTGGTTAAAGACCCTCATGGACTTTGTACCTCTTCCACTGTTGCTGTGCGGGGACTTGATACCGCGCTCACTGTATGTCCTTATCTGTTGAGATAACACCAGCTGTTTTTATCAGGAGCTTACTTGAGGGAAGAGACACACTGACAGCTGATAGCTTCCGCTTAAAAGAGAAAGACGATTATTAACACAGCATAATAGAGTGCTTTAGCTGTACTGCTTTTAAATCTAAGCTCACGTATTTTTCCTTCATTTCCCGTCCAGGTGTGGTTTCAGAACCGAAGAGCTCGCACCCTAAAATCAAAAGGATCCAGCAAAGCTCAGAGCCCAGCGCAGTGTCCACAGGCTTGCCGCCACACACAGGCCTATGGACCTCAAATGCAGCAGGTGTTGAACAATGGACAGTTTCCTCCTGCCTTCAATGCCACCGGAGCGTATGGACAGTGTGGAGTCTCGTATGGGATTGAACCAGGAGGCTCAATGGGCAGTAACCCCAGCTTAAACCTGTGGGAGTACACAGGCTGCCAAAACGTCACTGGAGTCCAGCATAGCTCACTGCCAGTGCTGGCAGTGCAAGATATTATGTGGGAGCTGGGTGAGGAATGGCTGGGAGGAAATGGACTGGACAATGGTGATCATGTGACTGATGCAAGCCAGATCCTGTTGAGGGGCACAGACAGGACTCCGCACGCACACACACACACAAACAATTGAAAAAAAATAATTAAAAATTTAAAAAAAATATTTGCCGCAACAAAAGGGCACTTTGGGCACCCATCAGGAAAGGGGCGGGTGCTCACGCCCCTTCCGACCCCCCCCCCGGAATATCTATACGTAACGTTAAACGATCCATTTTTGGGGAAGAGGAAGACAGTTTTGGGGTTGCTTTGCATTACTTTGAATGAAAGAATTACCTTGAACGGTTTTAAATTCATCATTCAGACTGAATGATGAATTTAAAAAATTGTATTTATAAATTTCAGTCCTATAAGTGTCACTATATACCAAGTAGTACTGAAGAAATTTAAAATGAAATATTATGTGAAAAAAAAAAAAAAAAAAAATGGACTCTCCGCAGTCCTGTGAAAACTACAGTAGATTACCCCATGATTTATGCAGAACCACAAAGATTAACAAAAATTCACAGTAATCATTTTCTTTATGACCCACTATTCTTTACAACATTACTTCAGTTCACTGAGGTTTGTTGCAGCTTTCATAAAGTCCCGCCACAGCATTTCATACAGGTTGAGGTCTGGACTTTGACCGGAGCATTACAACACCTCAAGCTATTATTTACTTTACAATAGAATAGAGTAGCCACTTTATTATCATTCAGAACCTCCACCAGTTAGTGCACATCAGAACACAATTTTGGTGCATTTCTAATTCTAAAGGTATATCTCTATCTATATCTCTCTCATACATACATACATACATACAAAAAGAATCTAGGATATATGCATGTAAGAATATGATGAAAAATGTGTGTATATACATATTATTAGTTAAGAAAACCCAATATTTTCTAATAATTCCAGTTATTCTGCTGTTGATTTGCTGTTTGGGATTGTTGTCCCTTTGCCTGGTTCAGTCTGGCCCAAGCTTTAGCTGTCACACAGAGGGCATCACATTTGACTCTAGAATACTTTGATATACAGAGTGCAGTGATTGCATGGTTCCTATAGTATAGTTTAGTTTAATTTAGTGTCGCTTCATTAAAGACACACACGGGTCCATAACCAAACATCTCCACTTAATATCATTAAAGTGAGTTATTTTCATGTTTTGGTCCCTCCTAAAAATTAATTACATATGCTGAATAAAGTCAAAGTTTCCATGGAAACATAAATTATATTATCAGAACAGCCAAACTGTAATATAAAACTAACAAAAACAATAATGAATTGTGGTCATTAATATGTTGAAAAAATAATTCTTTTGAGTTTGATTCTTGTAGTTTCAAATGCTATTGTTTATTTTGTTATGTTACATATATCTTGTAAGTTTGTGGCATCGCTCATCTACAAAGCTACAGAGTTTAGCCTGAACATACAAACTGTTAATAATTATATCAATTTAAAAACTTCTCCCTAGTTGTTTTTATTTACTTATTTTTTTAAATTCAGAGGAGAAGTACTTTGCAAGTTGTCTGAAGGCATTTTGAAGACGTTTTGAGGTAAGTTTGGCACATCTTCTTGGTCAAACAAAGGTACATTAGCTACATGCTAACCCTCAGCATTCACAGACTAGCTCGCATGTTAGCTTCAAGTGCCTGAAGCTAGGCCAGGTAAGCTAACATAATTGTAACGATGTTTTCGTATCAGCTGCTAAGTTCTGCTGCTACGTGGACTTCAGGCTGTTTGCTTAATCTGTGCAGCACTGAGGCCTGAATGGATCTTGATAAGATTAGCTGACTTGGCAAGGATTCAGAAAACTGATGTGCTGACATAAAACCTGTTAATTACAAATCTGGTGATAACAGCGATTTTTAGTGAATTTCAGAAAAAAAAAAACACTTAAGGAAATTTAATGCAAAAACAACTTTAAAGTTTAAAGTTAAAGTAAACTTCAAAGCTGCAGAGCAGAAAACAAGGCTGATTTCAATTTTACCTTAATACAGCTGATTTAATGAGTTAAATTACCTTATTTCAGTGTTCTTCTCAAATAATCACACCAACCACTTTTATCCATGGCTGCAGTCTGCTGCTGTTCTAGTTCCGTAAGCGTAGGGATAAACCTACTGATGGGCTGGGAGGGGTTCATGGAACAGTGCTGGTAGCCTCTTTTATTTATTCATTTATTTTTAAATTAGCTATTTATTTATTCTATGTAGAAAAATTACACAAAAGGAGACAATGCACTGCAGTAAAACACAAACATCAGTTGGTTATAAACCTGTTTGGTATTCTTTAACAACCCTGGAGATACACTTACACTCCAAACAGGGGACTATCCGAGCATTACCCGGTGCTCTGAGGTTGTTTTGGCCTCCTGTGAGCAGCTACCCCGGGCAGTGATTTAAAGCAGGAGTGGGGAAAGTCTCAGAGCCACACGCCAGGCGCACTGCTTCACCTGCGACACCGTGAGCTTTGGTCACAGCGGCAGTCACCTGTGCGTACCCCAAAGACGAGCACAGCTGAGGCGGGCAGCCTGCCTCTCTGTCTCTGGCTGCCTGATTCGTTACTCTTGGTGTTTGACGATGAGATCGGAGTAAAGGTAGAGAACAAACAGAGATCATTTAATAATAACAAAAGTAAAACGCTGAAAATTTGTGTGTGTAACGCATGAAGAAAAACACTTGGTCTGCGTGTATATAGCTTTTTATTTTTTAGTTGAAGTTTTTCTGTTTTAACTTCTGTTTAAAAGGTGTGCTCTAATCATCCTGCATGTGTATGCGCTCTCATTTCTGCATCTCTGCTGAGTTTTTGCATTACCCCGAACACGTGAATAAATGAATTAACTTGAAAACTAAATTCCAGTTTATGGGTTGTCTCTATAGCTGCACATTGGTGCTGAAAATAACATTTAAAATGAAATATGTTAATAATAAATATAAATTCACAAATGATTATATAGATCTTTGGCGCATTTAAGGATGGAGACTGTCTCCTTGTGCGTCACTAAATGCAACTCATCTCTCTCTCTTTAATTTTTTTTTTTTAACTGCTAGACATCCAATAATCTCAGTAAAGCGATTTTCCTTTCCTGCCTCAATAATTACGGCAGGCTAAATAACGCAGCAGGGTAAAAGCAGCAAATGACCGGCCTGAATTACTGTTTCAGTCTTGTCCTGCTTATGTTAATTATACAGGTTATATAGAAAATGACTGAGTCACGTTTACACCCAAAGGAGCTGCTCAGTCACAGAAATCCATGCCATGAAGCTTCCAGAGCAGTTTTTTCCTTCTTTTTGTTCTTGTTTTAAAATTAAAAAATAATGTTACTTATTTCGTTTCTATTTTATTTTATTCATTTATTTTCGTTCTTAATGCCAGAGAAGACGTGGGACTCAACATGAATTCATCAGCGCGACTTTTACGCACTGTGCGCGCTCGGCTCTCGGTGGCCCCGCTGTGTAACTTACAGGGTCTGCCACTTCACGGCTGAGTCCCGTGGCTCCTAAACGCTTCCACTTAGCAGTAACACCGCTTACAGCTGATCGCGGAATAACTAGGAGCGAACACATTTCATGAACTGACTCGTTGCAAAGGTGGGATCCTGCTACACAACTACGCTCAAGCTCAGCGAGCCCTTCAGAAAGACGCATTCTTCCACAAATGCTTGTCTTGAAAAGTCCAATGATAATAGAATATTACCCAAAACAAAACATAAAAATAATGCTAATAATAAATGAATACCAGTAATTAATGTCAGTTATAATAAACTAAACTCTTATAAAAATAAGAGTTTAGACTGAACATACAAATTGATCACCCTGAGGTAAGGTTAAAGGATTTTTGAATGTCTTTAGACATGTGGTCTGATTCTCTAGTTGTTTTCAGTACTTGTTTATAGCTGCCATAATATTTCATTGCGATGAATTTAACATATAATATCTTTGAGACAAACAGTGAGTGTCAAGAAATGACAACACTCATGTTTTAAAACTAGAAACAATCACGCACAACAACAGTTATCAGCATAAACAGACACACTATATACATTAACTGGATTTGTATGGTGCATTGTGCTAAACTGGCTCTCCATTAACAAACCTTTGTGAATTTATCAGCCATATTCAAACCAAATTTAAATCAGTGCAGAGATGCACATAGAAGTGTTGAAGTTTTTTCTTATGTAAATTGTTCTTCCAGAATGATATTTGCCTTTTTTTGAAATAAACAACGCCTTCATGGAAAACTACTGGTTACCACTGTTGCCTCACAGCAGGGAGGTCCTGGGTTTGAACCCTGGCACCCTTTCTGTGTGGACCTTACACTGACAAAAAAAAATGCTAAGTTAATGTTGACTGTCTGGGCCGAAGACACTCTTGCCGAAGAGATTGTTGATGTCAAGAGTTCCACTTTCTGATTAAATAAAGGTCGATGCCTAAAAAATGTACACGTTAGCCATGCTCTGTGCTTTAATGCACCTCCCATCATGGATGCTGGCTATTGAACTGCACTGATAACAAGTCAGATGTCCTTCTCCTCCTTTGCACAGAGAATTAAATGTTGATGATATATAAAAAAGGGACTTTTATATTATGATTGGTCAGATCTTATTACAGTTTTCCTCTTCCTTTCTCTTTTAAATTGTTGTTGCACTGTATGATTTTAGCCTTTATCAAAAAAGAACTGTGCTAATGTAACTACTTCTTCTAGAGAACCATGTGTGTTTTCTATACACTGCAGCCTGAAGACCCAGAAATCATAGACATAGGCTGTTTATTTATTTAAAATCTTCTGCTCCAATTTTCTTTTTTCAAAAATTTGTTTTGCTGATATGAAATGTAAAAATTGCATAAAATTGTCATTTTTTAAAATATCATTTATATATTTATATAGAGTTAGTTAGTTAGCAGTGAGGTAGCTAGCTTTCACTGCAGCGTCACTGATGTCTCTGCTGTGAGTAAACACAGACTGCTGTTTCTTCAGACCCGCCAACAGTTCTTTCACTTTCTCTCTTCTCCACTGTCTTTGAAAGTTGTCATATTTGTAGGCATGAAGACTCACATAGTGGCGACAGAGGTTATATTCTTTCAGCACTGCAACATGCTGGGGACACACCAAACATACAGCTTTCCCATTCACTTCCATGAATAAATAGGATGGCCATTTTTCTTGGAACACTCTGCACTCTGCATCCACTTTTCTCTTTTTTGACAAAGACATATTGGGGCAATGAGGGTGCCAAAGCACATCAGGTTTAAATTTCGCGGGCAAAAGAAAGTAGCTCACAATTGCTATTGCACCATCCAATGGACACAATTGGAACAGCAGTTTCGTTATTGAAAAACTGCAGCTCATTTGTATACTTTACAAAATCATCTCACGGGCCAGATTAAACCCGTTTGCGGGCCTGATCCGGCTGGCGGGCCGTACGTTTGACACCCCTGCTGTAGGCTGATCAGCTGCTTAGCAGACTTTAATCACATCGTCATTGTGTGCAAACTCACCCATGGCGTTTATATTCAAAGACAGATCTGCATTTCATTTTATTTAAAAATAAAAATCGGATTTATTCCAGTTGGTAAAGTTGCTCTGCTCAAAACATTACCTCACACTGGTCATGATGGAAGGTCCCATTACTTTGCAGGACTTTGATAATGGATGTGTGATGGGATTTGGATATAGGACCCACAGATTAAAAAAACTAAGGGGGACTTAAAGGAGCCGGTCTCACACACCGAGACATTGATTCTGCTCCAGGAACAGATAACCACAAAAAAGAAAAACGTCGACGCCTGTATCAGATAACTCACAGAGACTTCAAAGCTGCATTGTGTTTTAATAATGCATACTACAGATCTGCACACTTTGCTCTCTGACACCGCGTTTCTTGATTTTAGAAGAATCAATAAAAGCTAGCTGCGGGAAAAATGGCCGAAGACCTAGGCAAACATTTGAGGGGGGGATCTCCATGCATAGTAAGTGCAAGAAGTAATATCTGATTTAGTTTAAAGACAGAAAATAGAGTTTGACACATAAAGGTTAAAGGTCACTGCATCCACATTAGGGCTGCCACAAACGATTATTTTGATAGTCGACTAGTCACCGATTATTTTTGCGATTAGTCGACTAATCAGATCATGCATCCATTGGACGTAAAACGTACAGCTTATCGCACCAGCATGTATCTGCTCTTATATAACTATCATTAACTTACAGCTTTAAGTGTTTAAGGTATGTGCTAACTAAAAATAAAGACAAGATGATAGTTTATTAAATTTTAATGAAATTTGCAGATTGTTTCGGTGAAGTTTAATAAACTCCTTGCTATCTAAAATATAATGGGACACCGGTGTTCTCACGGGCTCTAGTGAGCCTTGCCCCCGGCTAGCTATGGAGCTAGTGGGTAACAGACGTCTCCGAAAACGTCGGAGCGCTTTTGAAAATATGTGGTGTCTTGATAAACTGAGCAGATATTTTAGGTTTACACAGTTACATTCTCGCCTGAAAATATGTTAAACGTTTATTTTGTGACCCAGAAAGAATAATAAGAGTAATATTAAAACTAACTAGCTGCCGCCATTGTTGGAAACTGAGCTGGGCTGCGCTATGAATTCTGGGACAGCTACTTCTTCTTCGGGGTTTAACGGCAGCTGGCATCCTTGTACATGCAGTGCTGCCATCTTCTGTTTCAGTCCGTTATTACACTCTTAAATCCTACTACTTATTCCTGCATCTTTTGTGATCTTACAAAACTTCAAACGACGCGTCGACTATTAAATCAGTCGTCGACGATTTTGATAGTCAACATAATCCTGACTAGTCGACTAATCGTGGCAGCCCTAATCCACATACAGCTCAGTAAAGGCCTGGACATGTTAAACAATCTGCCCCCGCCCACACACACCCACCCAACCACCAATTACTGAGCCTACTGTTGGACCAGGACAGTTAATCAAGAAGGTCCCCTTTGTTTTTCCCTCTTCTGATAACAGCTGTGCTGGTGTTTTGCATATGAAGAGCAAAGCAAAGACACTGACAAGGTTCAACTCAGAGTGCCCTTTTCCAATTGGACAACACAACTGCAGAGCTTTCTCTGGTATGAGACTCAGGAGTGGTTGCTGACACGCCCTTCTACTCCGAGCTACTCGCGGAGCAGTGTCAGTTTTACGGGATGAAGCCCAACCTACTTCTCCTTTGTCACCAGTACTTCAGCGTCTTACAGCAAATAAAATAATAACAACTGGAAGCAACTCAGCAGCGTATTGTGCTGTAAAATTAGTTTGCTTCCAACAGACAGAAAATGACATACACAAAACACATATTCACTCGTTTCTTTACGCGCGCGGGTCCTTGCGGCGGACCAGGCCAGTTTTAACTTTTTCAAGTTAAGTTTTAGACGTCTTAAATCCTTACAGCGGATTACTCTCTCTTTTGTGCACCCGTGCAGTGGGTCAGCCTAATGCGCTATTAATCCTTGCGGCGGATAAGACCTTTGCGCCTTTCTTTTGTGCACCTGTACAGTGGGTCAGGCTTAACGCGTCTAAACGGTTTTATTTATAGAACAAAACTTGTGTCTTACCTCCTTCACAGGGTGTGTTGCGAGTGCTCAGATCACCTCACTGCACCCCACCGTCGTGGACTGTTTCTAACACCTTGGCCTAGACCCGAATTCACGTCCTAGGACTTCTCTCCTCTGCCTAGAGAGGGCTGTCGACAGACTTCAAGGTCGGCTTCTCACGACGTCGGGATGCACTGAGGGTCTGTGGTTTGGAGTCACAGCTCAATCAGCTGTTGTTTCCAATCCAGCTCGAAGGACCAAGAAATATGTCAAAGGAAAACCTGGAAGGAGAGTAAGTAACACAAACTCAGTTTATTTCGTGTACACGGGCGAAGCTTACTGCGTAGCAAGACACAAGCAAGTCGCGCAGAGCCTCAGTCCGTTCTTTATTTTATAGCAGAGAATAGATTACACAGCATCTCTAGGTGGAGCATACGTAATAGAAAAACATCTCTAGATATGGTTATCGCATGAGTGGCCGTTATCCATAAGACAAGAGGAACTAGTATCTTTTGTCATATCAGCTTCAGGTTGTAACCGTCTCTGCCTGAAAGTGTGTGACTTTGTAACTTCCTCACGCATGCTTCTGTTCCTTAATCTGTAGGTTGCGGGCACATCATGTTCTCACAAGAAATTATACTTAAGCAAAATAAAAGTTATCAAAGTAAGTAAATGTAAAAATCTCTTAACATTCCCTCCTGTTTTTGCTGATTTAATTTCTTCATAAAACATGCTTACAACATCAAAGTCTACTTTCTTGCTGTCTGCATTTTCAAGTAGCTCATCATTGTGCATGTGATTTTAATCAAACATGGTTATATTCACGTTATAATTTGAAACAGTGGTATTTTCATCATTTTCATCTTCACTCTCATCATTAGGTTCTAAATCAAGTGGAATACTGACGTATGCTGCAAGTGAGGTGTTAATCATTCGTTTGATTATGGCTTTTAGACATGGGATAATACATGTGGCAAAGAAGCAGAACAAAATTAAAAACACTCCAACTCCAATGAGTAGTCTCTTCAGTACTTGTAGCCATGAGCCGTTGAAAAGCCAGGTGAACCAGTCAGTGGTGTTTTTCCACATAGTCCTGACTTTGGGCTTCCTTCAGTTGCCTCAAGGCATTCAGAGCATCAGTCATGTTTGAGGAATGCACATTGTCCGGGATGTAGGTACAGCAGGTGTTGTCGAAGAGGACACAGTCCTCCTTTCTCGGCGAGAATCATATCCAATGCTACTCTGCGTTGCATTACTGCAATGCACAGAGCGTCGATTTCTTGGTTTTGTTCGTCATTGATTTTACATGACGCGTTCAGAAAGAGTCCAAAGCGATAATCCAATGTTTCAATCCTTAACATGTTTTTTCCGGTTCCAACACACGGAAACAGTGAGTGGAGGACCTTCTGTCCAGTGGTCCATAGTTTGAATTCCTCGGGCACATCACTGCCGTACACGGGGTCGTGTGGTTGGATACCTGGAGATGTTGATCTTCCTTTCCGTCGTGTGGTTGGGGTGGTGTTTACAGCGGTCATCCTGAAGGTGTGGTCTGATATGAAGATGGGGGCACAAACTCCGGTCCAGCCTGGGGGTAGTATGAAATAAGCACGTTGTCCACATAGCCAGGCCATTCCTTGGACCCAGTAAGTGCCATTTGAGGGGCCGGTCGTGTTCACAGGGGCACCTTCTCCACTTCCAGCGGTCTGATTACAGTTAGTGGTGTTTCCAAGCGGTCTGTTACCATTGTTTTGCTGGTAGCACATGGAGTGGTTCTTCCCTGGGGTTTGGTCCAAGAACACTGGGAAGTGAATGGATGTGTTCCGGTTTGTCACGTTGAAGTTGATCCAGAAAAGTTGGTCACACGTTCCATTGTCAAGTCCAGCGTCTTCAAGGGTGATTATCTCGTATTGGGGTGGTCCCTGAAAGATACTAAGGAAGTTAAGCGAGTAGATGGTAGATGAGCTTGTCTCGTTGATGGTGATTTTATTATGCTGATAGCCAATGCCCGAAAAGCTGGCGGCACATTTGGCTTGTGTTTTGTTCATGTAGTCTCCATAAAAGGTGGGATGCGTTGAGGTGCTTGGCATGTGGGAGCAGACGTAACACGCAGTGTTGTTAGGCTCTCCCTTGGTTCTGTCATGCACGTAGCGATACTATACGTTATTCATCCATGGGTGAATGTGGTCTTGTGTCATGTCACGAAGATGTGAGTTGTCATGTGTCCATCTTGTCTGCAGGTGGTGTTGTTTGTCTTCTTTATTGTCCTCGAAAAAGCGCGAGTAGTCCTGCTAGGAGCAGGACAGCTGCTAGGACGGCGAGTGTCTTCATGACAGCCAAACACACCTAGATCCTCGGGTGAGTAGACTACTGGCGAGAAGTAGAGGGCGGGATATACCCAATCAGCCCTCTCTTCACCAGGTAGATCACCAGAAGGTAGGGGTGCTGGAGTCTATGAGTCTAGGCTGTCACTCACTTTCTTGCAGTGGATTTGGTGAATCCAAGATGGTCTTTCTGCTATCTTACAGGCGGTTTGTGTGGCGATGAGCACTTGGTAGGGACCTTCCTAGCGGGGCGAGCTCCAATTCTTTCTATGGAGAACTCAAATCAGGACCCAATCACCTGGCTCCAACCTGCAAGATACTGGAGAAGATTCAGAAGGCAGTTTATTGTTCAAAACAATATCTTTGTTTTCTAGTAGTTTCGACATCCATTCTGCTAGTGTGGTCTCTGATTGATTTATCTAAAGGTTCACTTGTGATTGGCAGTGGAAATGGTCTGCCATGAATGATTTCAAAAGGTGTGAGTTTCTGAGAAAGTAAATGTAAAAATCTCTTAACAATCTTTCTGCTGCACATTTCAATGCATCCACATTACTGGAATGAAACCACAGAGCACTAACACAAATAAAATATAACACTAACACAGTAAAAATATATGAAAAACACAAACGAATATATAAAAAATATAAAACTGTATCGATATACAAATATGTGCACAGAAAAGTTGCTGGCTAATCTTCGTGATCTACCTTGCTCTGTATGTTTACCGTTTCTTATGCGGCCATCATGTGCCGACAATCATGCATCATACTGGTTTCGACGATCAATCAACTTAGGTGATAATGGGTACGTGGGTGGGGGCAGAGTCAAGGGGTGGGGGTACTCCGAGTTAGCCATCCAGCTGCCGTGACGTCACTGGGATCACCTGTGGAGGCCTCAGGTGACAGCTCATAAAAGGTGACCTGAGGTAAACAGGGGACACTCAGAGACACTTCGAGGGAAAGACGAGTGACCTCCATTCTCAACTGCTGCACATCCAGAGATCCATTCTAGCTGCTGCCATGTGGAACGACTCCTCTAATGGTAAGAGCTGCTCTCCAGGTTTGAAAACTTAGAAAAACTAAACTGTGTGTTTTCAGGTTTTTCCACCTGGGTCAAACAGTCCACCAGGTGCAAACAGCACTAAGTGTGGCGTGCTTTTTGCACGCTCAATCATCCAGGTTGACAATTTTTAAAATCCCAGAAAGTTGAATCTGTTCATTGAGACGCAGCATTTCTCATCCAAGTGATATCTGGAGACTGATAGAGTCACTTAGATGAGTGAAGAAACATTTGTCCTGCTGGAAACACTGCATCCGGATGAACAGTCAGCTTCCTGGGACACTGCACAGTGACTCATACCAACAAGATCACAAGAAAACTATTAACTGGATTACCACATTTTATATCTTTACGTAGCTGCAAAGATAGTACAGCAAGAAAATAGGTTGTATATCCCATCTGATCTGATGGAACAATCTGCTTTCTCTTCTTTGCACAGATGACACCATTCCTGTGTCCTCCGGCAACGGCTCCTCTTGCACCGCCAGTCGCAGGAAGAGGACCAGCTTCTCCAAAGAACACGTGGAGCTGCTGCGCGCCACCTTCGAGACTGACCCATACCCTGGAATCACCATCAGAGAGAGCCTGTCCCAGACCACAGGCCTGCCGAGTCCCGCATCCATTTGTTAATGAAGGCGCAAGATTAATATAATGATGAAATAAATACAGCTTGTAAGTTTAGATTAGGTTAGGATTTCCCTTTTTTTTAAACATAAAATAACAATACTTTTGACATTATTCGACCTGCGAGCTGGTTAAAGACCCTCATGGACTTTGTACCTCTTCCACTGTTGCTGTGCGGGGACTTGATACCGCGCTCACTGTATGTCTTTATCTGTTGAGATAACACCAGCTGTTTTTAATCAGGAGCTTATTTGAGGGAAGAGACACACTGACAGCTGATAGCTTCCGCTTAAAAGAGAAAGACGATTATTAACACAGCATAATAGAGTGCTTTAGCTGTACTGCTTTTAAATCTAAGCTCACGATTTTTCCTTCATTTCCGTCCAGGTGTGGTTTCAGAACCAAGAGCTCGCACCCTAAAATCAAAAAGGATCCAGCAAAGCTCAGAGCCCAGCGCAGTGTCCACAGGCTTGCCGCCACACACAGGCCTATGGACCTCAAATGCAGCAGGTGTTGAACAATGGACAGTTTCCTCATGCCTTCAATGCCACCGGAGCGTATGGACAGTGTGGAGTCTCCTATGGGATTGAACCAGGAGGCTCAATGGGCAGTAACCCCAGCTCAAACCTGTGGGAGTACATGCCTCAGCCAGGCTGCCAAAACTCCACTGGGGTGCCTGCGTGGCGTCAGCCTTCCGTGGAGATGGTAAGCTACAACTCAAGCTCCAGCCAGGCAGCCTCCATGCACCCTAGTTCAGACATACACGAGCTCCTTCAAATATTCAAAGCAGAGACTCCTGATTCTGGATTCTTCAACAGCAGCCGAGAGTGCAGCCCAACGGGTTGTCTGGAAGTTCCGACCCCACAGATGAGGAGTATTGGGGAGACTGTAGCAGCTCTTGAGGACGGCAGGGATGCAGGACATCCGCCAGTGGTCCAGCATAGCTCACTGCCAGTGCTGTCATTGCAAGATATTATGTGGGAGCTGAATGAGGAATGGCTGGGAGGAAATGGACTGGACAACGGAGTCACTGGAGAGGAGCCCCCTTACTTCTGATGGCTATGATGAGTATTTTTAATGGCTCAAGTGTTTGACGTATTTTCAAAATATTTTTTTTTAAAAAAAGCCATGTTTTTGCAGTAATTACTACACATTTTTAGGATTGTTTTTTGATTTTCTTCAAGTTTACTTAAAAAAAAAAAAAAAAAAGAAACAAAATTCAGTTGTTATATTGCATAATACTGTTTTCTTGGCTTCCCCTTTCCAAGAATGTACTCTCAGCTAATTCATGACCAGAGATTTGGCTCTGCTCATAGATGGTGCCTGTGAGTTGTAAATATGAGAAAAAGGGGATTTTCTTTCTGTGCAGAGACATTATGGAGAGTAATATAAAAACATGTTAAATCCTAATGAATGCTGAAATTAAATTTAATCTGTAATAAGACTATGTAAAAAATAATTTTAACAAAAATAATTTATAGATATAGAGATGTTATTGTATAATGTTTCCATTTTAATTGATTAATTTTAAGGATCTGACAACAGAGGATGTTGTTTGCTGTAAAGATTATGAAGCCCTGTGAGGTTAATTATTGGTTTGGGAAACGAAGATGTTGATATAATATATTTGATTCTGTTAAGCTTTGTTCTTATGTTGTATGGCTGACATATAGTGTATGATAATATAGAGAATATAAATATGATTCTGTTATTATGTTCGCATGTTTTGCCAATAAAGTTTATTCTAAATGAACGTTCACATTGCATCCATGACTCATAACTTACAACATAGTACTGCAACATCATGGTGTCGTGTACAGTGATTCTTATTCTGTAATTTCTACTTTGTTTTTTTGCCTTAAATTCAATTTAGTTTATTTTCTACATAATTATTTTTATTTTATATTAGTTTAGTTTTTCAAGTTCAAGTTAAACAAAGATTTCTTTTTCACAGCTAGTTTTAGTTTGGATAAGTGGATGAGTGGATAAAAATATCCACCCAGTTATTTGGGTTTAATTAGAGGCTTTTATATTTATCAGCTCTTTGGCTGTGCTGCCTTTCATTTTTCTTTTTTTCACCTGTGAGTGTCTTCTTGTTCATGGCAAGGAGGTTAACTTCTTTTCTACAGGGTGGGCCATTTATATGGATACATCGTAATAAAATGGGAATGGTTGGTGATATTAAAGTCCTGTTTGTGGCACATTAGTATATGTGAGGGGGCAAACTCCTCAAGATGGGTGGTGACCAGGGGCGATTCCAGGATCAGAAGTTTGGGGGTGCTGAGCACCCAGAGAGCTGCCCATCCAGGAAGGTAAACTTTACTCATCACAATGAGGAAGGAAGGACAGAATAAAGACATGCTGTGGAAGAGAGACAGAGGTTAATAACAGATATGATTCAATGCAGAGAGGTCTATTAACACATAGTGAGTGAGAAAGGTGACTGGAAAGGAAAAACTTCATGCATCATGAGATGCATCAGCCTACGTCTATTGCAGCATAACTAAGGGAGGATTCAGGGTCACCTGGTCCAGCCCTAACTATATGCTTTAGCAAAAAGGAAAGTTTTAAGCCTAATCTTGAAAGTAGAGATAGTGTCTGTCTTCTGAATCCAAACTGGAAGCTGGTTCCACAGAAGAGGGGCCTGAAAACTGAAGGCTCTGCCTCCCATTCTACTTTTAAATACTCTAGGAACAACAAGTAGGCCTGCAGAGCGAGAGCGAAGTGCTCTAATAGGGTGATATGGTACTACAAGGTCATTAAGGGGCCTGATTATTTAAGACCTTGTATGTGAGGAGCAGGATTTTGAATTCTGGATTTAACAGGAAGCCAATGATGGGAAGCCAAAGCAGGAGCATTTTGGATCAGCTGAAGGCCTTTCAGCAAGTTTTTAGGACATCCTCATAATAATGAATTGCAGTAGTCCAGCCTGGAAGTAATAAATGCATGAACTAGTTTTTCAGCGTCACTCTGAGACAGGATATTTCTAACTTTAGAGATGTTGCGCAAATGGAAGAAAGCAGTCTTCCATATTTGTTTAATATGTGCGTTGAAGGACATCTCCTGGTCAAAACTGACTCCAAGGTTCCTCACAGCGTTACTGGAGGCCAAGGTAATGACATCCAGAGTAAGAATCTGGTTAGATACCATGTTTCTAAGATTTTCAGGGCCGAGTACAATAACCTCAGTTTTATCTAAATTAAGAAGCAGAAAGTTAGTGGCCATCCAGGTCTTTATGTCCTTAAGACATTCCTGCAGTTTAACTAATTGGTGTACGTTATCGGGCTTCATAGATGGATAGAGCTGCGTGTCATCTGCATAGCAGTGAAAATTTATGCTATGTCTTCAAATGATGTTGCCTTGGGGGAAGCA
The DNA here is from genome assembly GCF_013358895.1 of Oreochromis aureus. NCBI lineage: Eukaryota > Metazoa > Chordata > Actinopteri > Cichliformes > Cichlidae > Oreochromis > Oreochromis aureus. The sequence goes on along the minus strand of NC_052954.1, from coordinate 7,598,834 downwards.
TGTATAATGTAAATAGGATTGGTCCTAGCACTGAACCCTGTGGAACACCATAACTGACCTTAGTGGGTGAAGAGGACTCTCCATTTACATGTACAAATTGGAGTCTATTAGATAGATATGATACAAACCAGTGCAGCATAGTACCTGTAATACCTACAGCATGTTCTAATCGCTCTATTAGGATATTATGGTCGACAGTATCGAGCGCTGCACTGAGGTCTAGCAGGACAAGCACAGAGATGAGTCCACTGTCAGAGGCCATAAGAAGATCATTTGTAACCTTCACTAAAGCCGTTTCTGTACAATGTATGAAAAGATCTTTACTGCAGATACTACTATGGCTCTGCAGATTTTCTTTTCTTTTAACCTATGTCGCCTCACCTTGAGGTTGGCAAATCTGTCTATCACATTTTGGTGGTCAAGTCTCTCAAGCATCTCTTTCTCAACTGACATCACAGCCAGGTGCTGGAGTCTCCTTTGACCCATGGTCCTTCTCAGCCAGGTATGGAGCTGACTCCAGACTCTAAAAGACCTTTGACAGATACAGCTCTAACTGGGTTTGTTAGGGCAACCTGAATAACAGTTTTCAGTGTGGGGAAAATCTGATTATCCAGAAGATTGTACAATGTTAACATATCTGGAATGGCATCAGCCTCACTCTTGAGCTTCAAAAAGTTTTTGGCAACTGTGACTTCCTCTGACTGAAGTTCAATAAGGTAATGCAGTGCCAGGGCTGACCACCCAGTTTGTTTTGCAGATTCTGTATAGCAGCTTTAATATAGGGAGAACACAACTTCCAGACTGTATGAGTAAAATTAGTTGTTGTTTTTTGTCTTTGCCAGTTTAACTTTTTTTTGTTTTGCCTGTTAGTACTCCCTGTCTGTTTTCTTACCTGGTTCTTCCTGATCTTGTACTTGATAGTACTCTTGTACTTCTCATGTTCCCCTCTTTCCTCTCTCCCCTCTTTGGACTGACAATCATACACAAATAGATTGTATTCAATTAGATTACAAAAATACTATTAAGATCACTAATAAAAAAAAAGTCCTCTCTCAGTGTACTTTCAACCAAAAGGCAAATACCCAAACCACATGTACACATAAAGGATATAAATATTGAAACACTGATCCAACATTATCCTTTATTGATGGATCATTTGATCTTACACTTTTACCTGAATGTGGCTCCTGTTTTTGAAAAAACTTCCTCATATCCATTATGAACCTGGCTGTGTCTCTGTACACAAACACACACACACACACAACGGGAGTTATAAGGTTAATGGGCATCCAGTCAGTTAGCTAGTTAGTACCTTGGGTTCGATATGAGCACATGCATATATGACAAAATAACCAGTTTCTGTCATTACATTTTAAACAGGACAGTTGTAACAGCAGTAGCTACGGACAATGTTAAGTTTTAGATTTTAAATAGGCTGTATACATTTCAATGGGAGCAACAGGACGGTCAAATGTCACTGAATTTACTACAGAGCAGGACGGATTGTAGGGCAGTAAACATAGTCGGGGAACACGTTTTCAACACTGCAGGTTACCTGGGTGTAATGTTTTTCAGCTAAAAAGAAACATGGCCTGACTCCTACCTAAATATATAAAGAGTAACTGAAGGTTAAATGCAGCTAATATGTCCTGTTTTAAGCCAGGCACTTCCACCTCTGCTCCGTCTCAGCCACTATCGCTCTGGCACTGCAGCAACGGAGCTAGAGCCACGGTAGGGGAGAGCTGAGCTGGAACAAACCATTTTGGGAGGGGGGGGACGGGTTATCTATACTTTTGTTGTTAAAATGTACCATCTCAATTAAGTACTGTATGCTTTTTTTATTTTTAGTAGTGTGTCCCACAAACAAAAAATATTGTCAAAAAAAGTAAGAAATTCTTTGGGGGTGCTTTGATTCAAAATGGGCTAAAATCGCCCCTGGCTTAAAGTGATCAGTCGTTTCAGATTTCAAACCACCAGTGACTCGATGATGGCTTCCAGCTGCCTTGCCTTTGAACAGACTGACTTAGCAGCTGAGTCACGTGACCGAAACCACAACAATACATTAAGCTCTGATTGCCGTCCTATTACTCCACAGCATGAGCGTCAATTTGCAACCTATGAATGTGGTGTCAGCGATCCACATGTGCAGGGCGTGTGTGTGTGCGCGTGCGTGTGCGGGGCTGGGCGTGGTGATTTGTACATCATTAGAAAAATGTATATTTAGATCTCCTAAAGTGATTGGCTTGCATTACAAAAGCTATAATGAGCAAACCTCATTACCAGAATTCTTTGTTTGCAGGCTTCACAGTGCTGCATTACTTACCCTTTGTACAGTAGATCAGGATGGTTATATGCAAAGTTTTTGGAGAAGGTGCCAAATGGACCAAGGAGCTCAAATGGGACTACATCTGGTGCAAACACTGTGCACTGGAACCAGAAAGAAGGAGTTTAAAAACACCATATACAAAAAACAAAACTCCCTTCTAATTTTTTGAAGGGCAATATCTTTAAATAAGCAATCATTCTGAAGGTCTTTTGAAGTTTTTTCCTGCTCAAAAAGACCTTTGGAATGTCCTTCAAGTCCAGAGAACTATTCCCAAAGACTACTTAAAGAAATCACATGAAAGCTTGCCCGAGAGAGTTCAAAATGTGAAGACTACAGTTAAGCTTTGTTTTTGCCCTATAAACTGCATTTCCATGTATGTCTGCACGTTTTAGTAAACTGCCATACTTCGGCCCAGTGTTATAAAAAATTAAAGAAATAAGTTTAAAGGATGGGTGGCTCAAGACTTCTGCTCAGTACTGTGTGAGAACTTTAGTTTAGTCAAAGACTGTCTGTGTTTCTAATGACTGTATGATAGGGCTGCACGATTAATCGTTAGAAAATCGCGATCTCGATTCATACTTATGTGCGATCTCCTTTCCAAATGACAACGATAAGAAAAAAAAAAAAAAAAAAAGACGACGACGACGACGACGACTACCGCATTTTGATCCGGTACGTACTCTGCATGAAAACAAGCGCTCACTCTTCCTGCTCAACAAATGACAAGGGCGGAGCCTTATACCACGTGATACAGAAGCTGTGCCGTGTGATGCTAAAATTAGCAGGGAAAAAAAAAAAAAAAAAAAAAACAATGGAGAACACGTCAGGGATGACGAGAAAGTGACAGGAGAAAATCCGTCCCGGTCAACCACCCTAACATCAATAACGGGAACCTTATACAGCGCTTCCCTATACACGTCGAACTTCCGCAGGCACAAAGAAATTACGGAGGCTATCACTTATCACCTGACCAAAGATATGGCTCCCATCAACACTGTGCAAAACGAGGGATTTAGGAAAATGATCAACACCCTAGACAAACGCTACACAGTGCTGTCCCACAACTATTTTTCTGTTGTTGCACTACCTGCTCTATACACACAGTGTCGACCAACGGTGGAGACGGAATTTCAAGCAGTACAACATTTTGCGGCAACAACAAAACGTGAGACATTTGTTGCTTTTATGTTTATTTATTGTTTTTATGTTCAGTCTCAACTGTTACGAAGTTGATGTGCAGTTAATAAGTGCAATAAATATTTATACTGGAAAAGAGAATCGTGAGAGAATCGTGATCTCAATTCTAAGCCAAAAAAAATCGTGATTCTCATTTTATGCAAAATCGTGCAGCCCTACTGTATGATATATACTCATTTCATGGCATGCATATGACCACAGCAAGTCGTATTTTTTCCTGCTGAAAGTCCCCTCCATGGTCCCCATATTAACAAGAGTTGCCAACATCAGACACTCTCAGTGCTCACAGGCAATGACTTGCTGTTTTAATGAGAAGACCCCACAGTGGCAATAATGAAGTGTATCATTTTATTTTCCTGCTGTGGAAGGGTGCTGTGAATGACTCTTTCCAGCAGTTTAGATCATGACTGTAGCCGATTTATGCACTACAAAGTGCAGCCTTGTTGTGCAAAATGCCATAAAATATGTCACAGTTTTAGATGAAAATCAGTTCTGTTCACTGTGTTTGGCTGTTTGAGTTATATCAAAGAAAGCCAAGTGTAGGCATAATTGTGGTCTGATCCAATTACTGATCTTCTACACAATATAATCTTCAGCTTCCAACTAACTGTTAATTCATTTAACGATAAATATTCATGAAAAACATTTCTTTTAAAGACATGAGCTGACAAATAGAACACACTGCTGCCATTGTCCATTTCTTCCCACCTCTGACCTGTCAGGCTGACTGTGGCTCTGGCCACAAAAACAACACAGATATTGCTGGAACCCACTTTGGATGTCCACAAAATACCCTCAACAGCAAGCCTTGTTTCTTGAACTAGAATTGGTTATAGATAAATCAACCCTGGGATATTTTGATTTGGTGGCCCCAAGGTGCAAAATACACCATTTCAGTAAACATGGATATGAGAACAGTGACACTGTCAAAGGCACAAAAAAAAAAAAAAGCACTTCACAGAGTAGGTAGGGACAACATTCCTGTCGTTTACCTAAATAAACAAACCTGGCACTGGCAACAGGTTGATAACATTTCGTCTGTTTAGCAGTGATACTCTCCAAATTTTAAACCAATTTTAGAAGCTTGGCATTAAAAAGTAATTTCAGCACAGTGGAACTTATTTAAAATTCGCGTGTTTTTAGTTCTGAAACGTTGGCATCTTCGGGCCACCGTACTGTTTGTACATTTAACACTAGAAGTCCCAGGCTTTTCTAACCCTCTGTCAGCTAAGTGGAAGCTAACTTGGCTAGTCTTTTAGCATCAATTCATATGTAAATTGGGTCGTTACCTGAGAATTGTGGAGGGGAGTGGGGGTGTGTGAATGATTGCGGATTTCTAACTGCAAACTGCCTCTTTGTTTGTGTGTGGGGAGGGGGAACTGCTAAAAGCTGTGAACTTCATTTTGTGTTCGTCTTGATGCATTCTCAATCATCCAGGAAAATAAATCTCCAAAAGATTTATTGATAAAAACAGTACAAAAAACCAAAAATATTTCTACAAAAACAACCATTTGTACACATATTTACAGATAATAATAAAAAGTGAGTGAGTACATTTCAATCACTCACAATCCTGGCACTGCCATGGTATCTGTAGTCTGCATTTACCACATGTGTATCTGTAGCAGTGAACACATCGCACAGTGGCATGATTGTTCTTGCATTTGTGTTTGACCTGACACGTGGCTCTTTTTGCAGGGCTAGGTGTGGAGGGTTGTGTCGAAGCAACTGTTCTTTTCTTGCCTTCTTCCCAGCCATATGAGAGTTAGCCAACTCTCTTGCAAGCTCCACCAGGAAGTCCACCCGTCTTTCCTGCGTCCCGGTGCATGCTTGATACAGCACATGTGCATTCAGTGCTGCCATGTCAATCATGTTATAGGACCGTGTACTCCCGCACCATCTGGTCCATCACATCCACGCCACACTTTGTGGTGTTGTAAAAAGCGACAGTGTTTAGCTTCCTTTTGGTGGTGTTATCAGTCTGAACCACGCTGTGCATGCTGCTAAGAATATAGACTGTCTTCTTCCATTTGGCTGCATACGCCGTCAGCGTGGCAGCAGAGGTTGAAAACACCTAAGAAATAAGATAAATTGTTATTTCCATAGCACTTTTACACACAATGAAACACATAAACATAGAACCACAAAGACCTGCAGCCTACCTGAGTGGTGAATTCATTGCGATTTGTGTATCTAGCGGATTGAGGAATTTCCGGCGAATCTTGCTGACTGTGCCGAGGATGGTGGTTTTCCGTCCAAAGTTTTTGCGCAAGTGAAAGTGATGTGAAGAAATTGTCCGTGGTAACATTTCTGCCCTTGTCTAGGAATGGTTCCATCAGCCTCATCACTACATTTTCAGACAGTCTCTCCCCACTGGGACGATTGGGGTCCTTGCCAAGATATGTGAGGACATTGCAAATGTACTTGGATTTTAGGTCGCAGGCCACCCAAAACTTGATCCCAAACTTGTCAGGTTTACTTGCAATATACTGCAGGAAACAGCACCGAGTCTTTGATCTTGATCTTGATCAAAGATCTTGATCTTCTTGAGGGGTTACTAGGGTTCCATCACTACGTGACTGCTGGTCAGCAAACCTGGGAAACCCACAGATCATTGGAACTATGCCGCGTAACCGCTTCCAAGACATCATGCAACACCTACGCTTTGATGACAGGTCCACCCGCAGTGATCGAGCAAAGACTGATAAGTTCGCTGCAGTTTCCAGTGTGTGGGGATCATTTGTCACCAACTGCATCACGTGCTACAACCCTGGTCTACATATCACCGTTGATGAACAGCTCTTCCCATCAAAGACTCGGTGCTGTTTCCTGCAGTATATTGCAAGTAAACCTGACAGGTTTGGGATCAAGTTTTGGGTGGCTGCGACCTAAAATCCAAGTACATTTGCAATGTCCTCCTATATCTTGGCAAGGACCCCAATCGTCCCAGTGGGGAGAGACTGTCTGAAAATGTAGTGATGAGGCTGATGGAACCATTCCTAGACAAGGGCAGAAATGTTACCACGGACAATTTCTTCACATCACTTTCACTATGCGCAAAAACTTTAGACGGAAAACCACCATCCTCGGCACAGTCAGCAAGATTCGCGGAAATTCCTCAATCCGCTAGATACACAAATCGCAATGAATTCACCACTCAGGTAGGCTGCAGGTCTTTGTGGTTCTATGTTTATGTGTTTCATTGTGTGTAAAAGTGCTATGGAAATAACAATTTATCTTATTTCTTAGGTGTTTTCAACCTCTGCTGCCACGCTGACGGCGTATGCGGCCAAACGGAAGAAGACAGTCTATATTCTTAGCAGCATGCACAGCATGGTTCAGACTGATAACACCACCAAAAGGAAGCCAAACACTGTCACCCTTTACAACACCACAAAGTGTGGCGTGGATGTGATGGACCAGATGGTGCGGAGCACACGGTCGCAGAGGAACACGGCGCTGGCCAGTTGCCGTGTTCTATAACATGATTGACATGGCAGCACTGAATGCACATGTGCTGTATCAAGCATGCAACGGGACGCAGGAAAGACGGGTGGACTTCCTGGTGGAGTTTGCAAGAGAGTTGGCTAACTCTCATATGGCTGGGAAGAAGGCAAGAAAAGAACAGTTGCTTCGGACACAACCCTCCACACCTAGCCCTGCAAAAAGAGCCATGTGTCAGGTCAAACACAAATGCAAGAACAATCATGCCACTGGGCGATGTGTTCACTGCTACAGATACACATGTGGTAAATGCAGACTACAGATACCATGGCAGTGCCAGGATTGTGAGTGATTGCTGAAAATGTTGAAATGTACTCACTCACTTTTTATTGTTATTTGTAAATATGTGTACAAATGGTTGTTTTTTTGTTTTTGTTTTTTTGTACTGTTTTATCAATAAATCTCAGCAACAAAGGAAATACACCCATGTGTGTTGATTTCTCCCTAAGGCAAACTGAAACACAAGTTTCCTTGTGGCTCAGGAAACTAACCACTCCAAGTGGTTCAGCATGGCCCCACCTTATTTACATAACAAAAGCAGCTGTTCACAGGTGATTAAGGATATTAGCTAAAAGCCTACCAGCCATTTGGCTCGACGGTGGGTTTTATAGGTAGAAAAGCCAAATGGCTCTTCTCTGGGACTTCTAGTGTTAAACGGTTATGCTCCCATCTACCCCAGTTTGAGTCATTTCTCCTTAATGGCAATACTTTGGAAAGCAGGCATAAATGCTTTGGGGTCACTTTACCATATTTTCTTGACGAAACAAAAGGTTAATTAGCTACAAGCTAACCCCAACACGTACAAACCAGCCCACCTGTTAGCTTAAGCGCCCCGTACGTGTCACCGAGCACTACCGCGGGCAGCCTTAATGAAAGAAAGCTAACGTAGCTAATTTGAACTGAGTTCTGTATCAGCTGCTAATGTTAACCCGTACAGTGGACTTTGAGCTGTTTGTTTGACCTCTGTCACACCGAGAACTGAATGAACCTCGATAACATTAGCTTTTACATAGACACCCTTGGCAATGGCTCCATACACTAACCTGCCGATATTTATACATTTTCCCCATTTAAAAATTAAGTAGCAATCGACAACAGGGAGGACTAAACTCTCCCCGAGCCCCGAGTAATTTTCAGAAAAATAAAATTACCCGGAGGACATATTGTGCAACACAACTCCACGGGCTCCGCGAGCAGTTACAAATGACAGAAAACAGGCTGACGGTAATAATATCTCAGTTGTACCACAGTACAGCTGATTTAACGAACTTACAGCGAAATATATCAGCGCCACTGACAGGGTGACCATCCAGAAGAGACGTGTTCTCTGAAAATAATCACGTCCATCACTTGTAGCCATCGCTGCTGCTGCTGCCCCGTACAAATATGACCGTGCAATTAAACCCGGATATTTAAACCGTCCGGGCAGGGGTTCTTTTTCTTTTTTTTCCTCCCCCCCCCCCTTTTTTTGATTATTACACAAATGGGAAAATTTTACCGAAATAATGACAATTATCGCTTTACTTTTAAAAATGTTTTTTTTTTTTTAAATTAATTTAAGTCGACAGGATAGTTTCATTAATCAGCGGACTGTCCACCCGGTAGCCCAGGTCATTTCCTTTGGTTTGAGGTTTTAGCAGCCACTTTGAGCAGTGATGTTATGTTAAAGTGATGTTACGTTAAAGTAGGAATAGGTTGAGGGGGAGCTCTCACACTCAGACACCAGGCGGCACTCGGTATCCAGCTGTAACTGTGGGGTCCAGGCAGGGCCGTGCAGAGACGTTTACAGGGGCGGGTGATCAAAGCTAAAAAGGGGCACATTGAACCAGGCTGAATAACAACAACACACATTCATCAAGAATCTAATATGGGATCGCATCATACTATATCACTGTTGTGAGGCAAAGTAAACGTAGCCTATGTTTTACCTGATGGGTACAATGTTGGTGTTGAGGGGTTGCTGCTGCTCCTGCTGCTGATAGTGCTGGAGGGCAGGGCTGTGTTGATCTGAGACTGTAGACATTAAAAAGTCCATAGGAGAGATGGTAGCTGACTAAACAAGTGTCATGAGATAATAACAAAATGCAAAGATTGGTGACAGTGCTTGGAACCATAAGGCAACAAAAAACAGAAATAAACAAGGCTCTGCCTGTGATTCACTCTTTGCCTCTCTTCCTCCTTCTATTTCCTCATCTCATCTATCACTCTTCACTTGCTGTCCATCTGAGAACAAGGCACAACTTGCTATTGCAATAAACTATTATTTAATTATCCACACTTAACAACTCTTACACTTAATCTATAATAAAATGATGACAGAAAAATGTTATAGAAGCAAAACATTTCAGTTGTGCTTATTATTATTTTTATACTGGAATACCTCTCCAACAACTGGTACATGTGTTAATGTTACCTGTGCTCTTTGTAATCCAGCTGCTGAGAGATTCACTGCCTTTAGTAGCCTCACAAAGCTCCTACTGTTTCCTCCTCATTCCTTACCAGCCATGTCTGGACAATATTATATCATGAGTAATAATTTAAAAAAAATCCATATACATAAAACACACACATGCATGCACACGCAGTGACATTTTAGACCTTCTTCAGAATACTGTATATACTGTGGGCACAAGTTTCCATCATGGTGCTGATCTAGAATCCTTCCCTTATTATTTATTACTAGAGCTACAATAATAAAGCGATGAGGGAAAAAAGTAATAAATATGAAATAATGTATTTATGATGATTCCATTTGTTTCACTATCCACTCTGTGCAGGCAGAAAACTTATTACATTTTTAAACTGTAGAGATACAATAATTTTGCTGCTGTAAAATCAGCATTTTGTCTTATTTAAAATATAAATCGAATATAATCTGTTTCTTAATGTATTGTTATGATTTAATGTTGTCAGTGTTTTGTTTTATGTTATGTTTAAGGATTTGTTCTCGTTTCCTGTTTTATTGTGAAGGTCTGCGTCTCATGTGAGTGTGTTCAGTTTTACCTCTGTCTCGTCTTGTTGATTATTCCCAGCTGTGTTCCCCACCTGTGTGCAATCTCCCTGTGTTTCCCTGTGTGTATTTAAGTCGCGTCCTCTGTCTTTGTAGTTTGGCTGGTCTGTCTGTGTATCCACCGTGTCTCGTCCGTGTGTTTCCCTGCTGCCCAACCGTCATCTGTTTTCTGCTTGCTGTTATTTGTGTTCAGGTTTGTGTTTCTGTTCAGGGTCAGTAGTTTAGTTTTCCCAGTATAGTTTAGTTCTCCATTCACCATTTTGTCCATCTCTTTTGTTGTGTTTGCCTTAGTGGCACCAGCCATTTTTTTTTAGCCAACCTGGTTGTCCATTTTAAGATAAAACCTCTTCTCACCCACAATCTCGTATTCATCTTCTCTTATGTTGCGGCTATGAGCCGGGTCGTAACAGAATGTTCTTTGAAATACAGCGTGTTTTTTTAAATATTATATTTATAATAATCCATTATTATGTGGACATGCATATTAGATCGTTTTAAGTGACATATAATCCCTCCAGAAAGGCAGGAAAAGCCCTGTAACTTACTTTAAAACTAAATATGTTCCCTAAAACGGTGGAAAGAGCTACAGACCCACGACAGCCCTACCCAGTTAGCCAGCAGCTATGACCAGCACTACTTGTGCAGTTAATAAAAGGACAGGTAATGTTTGTCGCGCTGTTACACACAGCACGCTCGTTTGTTTCAGTTCGTCAGTTGTCACAAGACAGCTTACCAACGTGTACATAATAAGCTAATACTCCTGTGTGCTACATACTACAGTGTACGCTCTACCCTCCTGAGACCCAGTAATTCATTTTTGTGCACTGTAGTACACATTTAGTTTTTGCTTGTACTTCTCATACTCTACTTGCCACTCTTCTAAGTCCTGATGTTTCTTAGAGAGGACAACAGTACTTTTAAAATGATATCACATGTGTGGGGGTGTGGCCTTGCCAATTGTCTTTTTCCTACCTTTTCAAAATGGCTGGCATGCCCACAAGCACATTTTATGGAAGAAAGAAAGGTAAGCATGATATTTACATTTAAAATGTTTTTTAAAATCAGATTTTGATTAATTTTCAAAAATAAACATCTAGTAAGTAATTTGAGGGGTTTTTAAGAATTAAGCTTATTTAGTTTCACAGAGGAAATGACTAATTTATTAATGTGTATTCGAGTGCACGTCGGGACTTTGTACTTATATTTATTTCACTTTTTCCTAATAGACAACTCTTTGACAAAGGCAGAGAGAATTCTTAACAGATTTATTGAGGGAGACTCAAACATAGATTTTTCAGAAGATGAGAGTCATGTGAGCCAGATAGGAGAGGGTGAGAACCCAGGAGGAGCCACACGAAGATGATCAAGATGCAGTGGCAGATGTAATAGAGAAAGACACAGGGCCACCTGAAATCTGTCGTCCTATCTGGTCCAAAACCAACATGTAGGAGAATCTGGAATTTGATTTTGAGTTAAAAATAAAATATGGGTAAAATGCAGAAATGTTTTCCAGTAAAGTAAAAAAAAACAAGAGTCGCAATTATAGCTGAATCCATGACACCTGATTGTTTCTACAAGATCACGTCTTTGCTGAAAGTGGTCGATGATCTCAATGTGCGAAAAGAACTCACAGAATCTGGAGTTCAAGCTCCTCTTGGCTAAGAAACCAGGGACAAACATGTGAACAAGACCTGAATAATACCAGTAATGAAGAGTTCTCTCCAAAAATCAAGAAAACGAAGCCCCAACCAGATGAGAGTGTAACAAAATATGGTTCACTCCACTTGCCTGAAATGGTTAACAGTCCAAGGCATTTCAGTTGTAGAATGGTTGGGTGCAACAGTAAAACATATGTGAGATGTGGGAAGTGCCACATGTTCCTTTGTGTCTCCAAATAAAAAAAATCACATTACTTCCTCAGATATTATAAATGAATTGACTTTTGTGAAATAGAAAGCCCAGTGCAATCACTTGTTCCTGAACCAATGGCTTACAGCTAGTGAAGTGTCAGTGACTTCTAAATTGACCCATGATCTACATTTTTATGATACTGTTATATAAATAAGTTTTAATATCCTGCTTACAAAAATTTCAGTGGAGCATTTAATTTTCTTAAATAGCTCTTGAATTTTGTTAGTTTCACATTCGTGATCAACGAACTCCCCTTGTACACTGAAGTGCACATGTTGTAAAATTTAAATAAAATTAGTTAAAAACAATTTTGTTTTTCTAATGTGTTTTTTACCATCCCAACACTTGATTTATCTGAAAAAAATTAAAATCAAAATACTTTTTTCCCCCTGGGTCTCAGGAGGCTACACCTACTTACTGGTTTTGTCGCATCAGTCTGTGTGTCTGAGGTAATTTGTGTTTCTCCTACAGCTCCGTCCGGACCGCAAAAAATGCGCGTGCTCTTTGTGAGCTCGTTCCCGGCTCGTAACCAGCGCGTTCTGCCGTCAAGGGCGATCATTGGTTAATGGTGATCATGTCACTGATGCAAGCCAGATCCTTTTATTTAGCAAAACTGTGATTAATAGTTAAATATTATTGTTGAGGGGCACAGACAGGACTCCGCACGCACACACACACACATTTGAAAAAAAAAAATTAAAAATTAAAAAAATATTTGCCTCAACAAAAGGGCACTTTGGGCACCCATCAGGAAAGGGGCGGGTGCTCAAGCCCCTTCCGACCCCAACCCCCCCCGCACGTGCCTGGGTCCAGGGTGCACTGATGCGAACCCCCAAGCCTCCTCTCTGTCTCTCTCCATCTCTGTCCCTGTTGCCTACCTGAATATCTACACGTAACGTTAAACGATCCATTTTTGGGGAAGAGGAAGACAGTTTTGGGGTTGCTTTGCATTACTTTGAATGAAAGAATTACCTGAACGGTTTTAAATTCATCATTCAGACTGAATGATGAATTTAAAAAATTGCATTTATAAATTTCAGTCCTATAAGTGTCACTATATACCAAGTAGTACTGAAGAAATTTAAAATGAAATATTATGTGAAAAAAAGGACTCTCCGCAGTCCTGTGAAAACTACAGTAGATTACCCCATGATTTATGCAGAACCACAATGATTAACAAAAATTCACAGTAATCATTTTCTTTATGACCCACTATTCTTTACAACATTACTTCAGTTCACTGAGGTTTGTTGCAGCCAGAAAGTCCCGCCACAGCATTTCATACAGGTTGAGGTCTGGACTTTGACCGAGCATTACAACACCTCAAGCTATTATTTACTTTACAATAGAATAGAGTAGCCACTTTATTATCATTCAGAACCTCCACCAGTTAGTGCACATCAGAACACAATTTTGGTGCATTTCTAATTCTAAAGGTATATGTATATGTGTGTGTGTGTGTATATATATATATATATATATATATATATATATATATATATATATATATATATATGAAGCAATATTTTCTAATAATTCCAGTTATTCTGCTGTTGATTTGCTGTTTGGGATTGTTGTCCTTTTGCCTGGTTCAGTCTGGCCCAAGCTTTAGCTGTCACACAGAGGGCATCACATTTGACTCTAGAATACTTTGATATACAGAGTGCAGTGATTGCATGGTTCCTATAGTATAGTTTAGTTTAATTTAGTGTCGCTTCATTAAAGACACACACGGGTCCATAACCAAACATCTCCACTTAATATCATTAAAGTGAGTTATTTTCATGTTTTGGTCCCTCCTAAAAATTAATTACATATGCTGAATAAAGTCAAAGTTTCCATGGAAACATAAATTATATTATCAGAACAGCCAAACTGTAATATAAAACTAACAAAAACAATAATGAATTGTGGTCATTAATATGTTGAAAAAATAATTCTTTTGAGTTTGATTCTTGTAGTTTCAAATGCTATTGTTTATTTTGTTATGTTACATATATCTTGTAAGTTTGTGGCATTGCTCATCTACAAAGCTACAGAGTTTAGCCTGAATATACAAACTGTTAATAATTATATCAATTTAAAAACTTCTCCCTAGTTGTTTTTATTTACTTATTTTTTTTTAAATTCAGAGGAGAAGTACTTTGCAAGTTGTCTGAAGGCATTTTGAAGACGTTTTGAGGTAAGTTTGGCACACCTTCTTGGTCAAACAAAGGTACATTAGCTACATGCTAACCCTCAGCATTCACAGACTAGCTCGCATGTTAGCTTCAAGTGCCTGAAGCTAGGCCAGGTAAGCTAACATAATTGTAACGATGTTTTCGTATCAGCTGCTAAGTTCTGCTGCTACGTGGACTTCAGGCTGTTTGCTTAATCTGTGCAGCACTGAGGCCTGAATGGATCTTGATAAGATTAGCTGACTTGGCAAGGATTCAGAAAACTGATGTGCTGACATAAAACCTGTTAATTACAAATCTGGTGATAACAGCGATTTTTAGTGAATTTCAGAAAAAAAAAACACTTAAGGAAATTTAATGCAAAAACAACTTTAAAGTTTAAAGTTAAAGTAAACTTCAAAGCTGCAGAGCAGAAAACAAGGCTGATTTCAATTTTACCTTAATACAGCTGATTTAATGAGTTAAATTACCTTATTTCAGTGTTCTTCTCAAATAATCACACCAACCACTTTTATCCATGGCTGCAGTCTGCTGCTGTTCTAGTTCCCATAAGCGTCGGGATAAACCTACTGATGGGCTGGGAGGGGGTTCATGGAACAGTGCTGGTAGCCTCTTTTATTTATTCATTTATTTTTAAATTAGCTATTTATTTATTCTATGTAGAAAAATTACACAAAAGGAGACAATGCACTGCAGTAAAACACAAACATCAGTTGGTTATAAACCTGTTTGGTATTCTTTAACAACCCTGGAGATACACTTACACTCCAAACAGGGGACTATCCGGAGCATTACCCGGTGCTCTGAGGTTGTTTTGGCCTCCTGTGAGCAGCTACCCTCGGGCAGTGATTTAAAGCAGGAGTGGGGAAAGTCTCAGAGCCACACGCCAGGCGCACTGCTTCACCTGCGACACCGTGAGCTTTGGTCACAGCGGCAGTCACCTGTGCGTACCCCAAAGACGAGCACAGCTGAGGCGGGCAGCCTGCCTCTCTGTCTCTGGCTGGCTGATTCGTTACTCTTGGTGTTTGACGATGGGATCGGAGTAAAGGTAGAGAACAAACAGAGATCATTTAATAATAACAAAAGTAAAACGCTGAAAAATTTGTGTGTGTAACGCATGAAGAAAACACTTGGTCTGCGTGTATATAGCTTTTTATTTTTTTAGTTGAAGTTTTTCTGTTTTAACTTCTGTTTAAAAGGTGTGCTCTAATCATCCTGCATGTGTATGCGCTATCATTTCTGCATCTCTGCTGAGTTTTTGCATTACCCCGAACACGTGAATAAATGAATTAACTTGAAAACTAAATTCCAGTTTATGGGTTGTCTCTATAGCTGCACATTGGTGCTGAAAATAACATTTAAAATGAAATATGTTAATAATAAATATAAATTCACAAATGATTATATAGATCTTTGGCGCATTTAAGGATGGAGACTGTCTCCTTGTGCGTCACTAAAATGCAACTCATCTCTCTCTCTTTTATTTTTTTTAACTGCTAGACATCCAATAATCTCAGTAAAGCGATTTTCCTTTCCTGCCTCAATAATTACGGCAGGCTAAATAACGCGCAGGGTAAAAGCAGCAAATGACCGGCCTGAATTACTGTTTCAGTCTTGTCCTGCTTATGTTAATTATACAGGTTATATAGAAAAATGACTGAGTCACGTTTACACCCAAAGGAGCTGCTCAGTCACAGAAATCCATGCCATGAAGCTTCCAGAGCAGTTTTTCCTTCTTTTTGTTCTTGTTTTAAAATTAAAAAATAATGTTACTTATTTCGTTTCTATTTTATTTTATTCATTTATTTTCGTTCTCAATGCCAGAGAAGACGTGGGACTCAACATGAAGTCATCAGCGCGACTTTTACGCACTGTGCGCGCTCGGCTCTCGGTGGCCCCGCTGTGTAACTTACAGGGTCTGCCACTTCACGGCTGAGTCCCGTGGCTCCTAAACGCTTCCACTTAGCAGTAACACCGCTTACAGCTGATCGCGGAATAACTAGGAGCGAACACATTTCATGAACTGACTCGTTGCAAAGGTGGGATCCTGCTACACAACTACGCTCAAGCTCAGCGAGCCCTTCAGAAAGACGCATTCTTCCACAAATGCTTGTCTTGAAAAGTCCAATGATAATAGAATATTACCCAAAACAAAACATAAAAATAATGCTAATAATAAATGAATACCAGTAATTAATGTCAGTTATAATAAACTAAACTCTTATAAAAATAAGAGTTTAGACTGAACATACAAATTGATCACCCTGAGGTAAGGTTAAAGGATTTGAGTGTCTTTAGACATGTGGTCTGATTCTCTAGTTGTTTTCAGTACTTGTTTATAGCTGCCATAATATTTCATTGCGATGAATTTAACATATAATATCTTTGAGACAAACAGTGAGTGTCAAGAAATGACAACACTCATGTTTTAAAACTAGAAACCATCACGTACAACAACAGTTATCAGCATAAACAGACACACTATATACATTAACTGGATTTGTATGGTGCATTGTGCTAAACTGGCTCTCCATTAACAAACCTTTGTGAATTTATCAGCCATATTCAAACCAAATTTAAATCAGTGCAGAGATGCACATAGAAGTGTTGAAGTTTTTTCTTATGTAAATTGTTCTTCCAGAATGATATTTGCCTTTTTTTGAAATAAACAACGCCTTCGTGGAAAACTACTACTGTTGCCTCACAGCAGGGAGGTCCTGGGTTTGAACCCTGGCACCCTTTCTGTGTGGACCTTACACTGACAAAAAAAAAATGCTAAGTTAATGTTGACTGTCTGGGCGAAGACACTCTTGCCGAAGAGATTGTTGATGTCAAGAGTTCCACTTTCTGATTAAATAAAGGTCGATGCCTAAAAAATGTGCACGTTAGCCATGCTCTGTGCTTTAATGCACCTCCCATCATGGATGCTGGCTATTGAACTGCACTGATAACAAGTCAGATGTCCTTCTCCTCCTTTGCACAGAGAATTAAATGTTGATGATATATAAAAAAGGGACTTTTATATTATGATTGGTCAGATCTTATTACAGTTTTCCTCTTCCTTTCTCTTTTAAATTGTTGTTGCACTGTATGATTTTAGCCTTTATCAAAAAAGAACTGTGCTAATGTAACTACTTCTTCTAGAGAACCATGTGTGTTTTCTATACACTGCAGCCTGAAGACCCAGAAATCATAGACATAGGCTGTTTATTTATTTAAAATCTTCTGCTCCAATTTTCTTTTTTTTAAAATTTGTTTTGCTGATATGAAATGTAAAAATTGCATAAAATTGTCATTTTTTAAAATATCATTTATATATTTATATAGAGAGCTCATGCAGCGGTATCAAACTAAGACTCTTTTCCATTAGTTGAACAACCTGTAGGCTGATCAGCTGCTTAGCAGACTTTAATCACATCGTCATTGTGTGCAAACTCACCCATGGCGTTTATATTCAAAGACAGATCTGCGTTTCATTTTATTTAAAAATAAAAATCGGATTTATTCCAGTTGGTAAAGTTGCTCTGCTCAAAACATTACCTCACACTGGTCATGATGGAAGGTCCCATTACTTTGCAGGACTTTGATAATGGATGTGTGATGGGATTTGGATATAGGACCCACAGATAAAAAAACTAAGGGGGACTTAAAGGAGCCGGTCTCACACACCGAGACATTGATTCTGCTCCAGGAACAGATAACCACAAAAAAGAAAAACGTCGACGCCTGTATCAGATAACTCACAGAGACTTCAAAGCTGCATTGTGTTTTAATAATGCATACTACAGATCTGTGCACTTTGCTCTCTGGCACCGCGTTTCTTGATTTTAGAAGAATCAATAAAAGCTAGCTGCGTGAAAAATGGCCAAAGACTTAGGCAAACATTTGAGGGGGGATCCCCGTGCATAGTAAGTGCAAGAAGTAATATCTGATTTAGTTTAAAGACAGAAAATAGAGTTTGACACATAAAGGTTAAAGGTCACTGCATCCACAGCTCAGTAAAGGCCTGGACATGTTAAACAATCTGCCCCCTTCCCACACACACACACCCACCAATTACTGAGGCTACTGTTGGACCAGGACAGTTAATCAAGAAGGTCCCCTTTGTCTTTCCTCTTCTGATAACAGCTGTGCTGGTGTTTTGCATATGAAGAGCAAAGCAAAGACACTGACAAGCTTAAACTCAGAGTGCTCTTTTCCAATTGCACAAAAGTGTTTGTTTGTTTTTCAAGATTGTTAATGTTTTGATTAATCATCAGGAGACTGTTTAAAACTCATCACATGACTCCCTGCTGTCATATTCGCATTAAAGACGAGTGGCTTCTAAAGTGGCCTCCTTTAAGTGAAAATATAACATTATATCTTTCTGCTGCACATTTCAATGCATCCACATTACTGGAATGAAACCACAGAGCACTAACACAAATAAAATATAACACTAACACAATAAAAATATATGCAAAACACAAACAAATATATAAAAAATATAAAACTGTGTATTGATATATAAATATGTGCACAGAAAAGTTGCAGGCTAATCTTCGTGCTCTACACTTGCTCTGTATATTTACTGTTTCTTGACGGCCATCATGTGCCAACAATCCCAAAACGCAAACAATCACATGCACGTCGTATTTTAATTAACTGGTTTCGACGATCAATCAACTTAGGTGATAATGGGTATGTGGGTGGGGGCGGAGTCAAGGGGTGGGGTACTCTGAGTCAGCCATCCAGCTGCCGTGACGCCACTGGGATCACCTGTGGAGGCCTCAGGTGACAGCTCATAAAAGGTGACCTGAGGTAAACAGGGACACTCAGAGACACTTCGAGGGAAAGGCAGTGACCTCCATTCTCAACTGCTGCACATCCAGAGATCCATTCTAGCTGCTGCCATGTGGAACGACTCCTCTAATGGTAAGAGCTGCTCTCCAGGTTTGAAAACTTAGAAAAACTAAACTGTGTGTTTTCAGGTTTTTCTACCTGGGTCAAACAGTCCACCAGGTGCAAACAGCACTAAGTGTGGCGTGCTTTTTTGCACGCTCAATCACCCAGGTTGACAATTTTAAAATCCCAGAAAGTTGAATCTGTTCATTGAGACGCAGCATTTCTCATCCAAGTGATATCTGGAGACTGATAGAGTCACTTAGATGAGTGAAGAAACATTTGTCCTGCTGGAAACACTGCATCCGGATGAACAGTCAGCTTCCTGGGACACTGCACAGTGACTCATACCAACAAGATCACAAGAAAACTATTAGCTGGATTACCACATTTTACATCTTTATGTAGCTGCAAAGATAGTACAGCAAGAAAATAGGTTGTATATCCCGTCTGATCTGATGGAACAATCTGCTTCTTTCTCTTCTTTGCACAGATGACGCCATTCCTGTGTCCTCCGCAACGGCTCCTCTCGCACCGCCAGTCGCAGGAAGAGGACCAGCTTCTCCAAAGAACACGTGGAGCTGCTGCGCGCCACCTTCGAGACTGACCCATACCCTGGAATCACCATCAGAGAGAGCCTGTCCCAGACCACAGGCCTGCCCGAGTCCCGCATCCAGGTAAATATTTGTTAATGAAGGAGCAAGATTAATATAATGATGAAATAAATACAGCTTGTAAGTTTAGATTAGGTTAGGATTTCCCTTTTTTTAACATAAAATAACAATACTTTTGACATTATTCGACCTGCGAGCTGGTTAAAGACCCTCATGGACTTTGTACCTCTTCCACTGTTGCTGTGCGGGGACTTGATACCGCGCTCACTGTATGTCTTTATCTGTTGAGATAACACCAGCTGTTTTTATCAGGAGCTTATTTGAGGGAAGAGACACACTGACAGCTGATAGCTTCCGCTTAAAAGAGAAAGACGATTATTAACACAGCATAATAGAGTGCTTTAGCTGTACTGCTTTTAAATCTAAGCTCACGTATTTTTCCTTCATTTCCCGTCCAGGTGTGGTTTCAGAACCGAAGAGCTCGCACCCTAAAATCAAAAGGATCCAGCAAAGCCCAGTGGCAGTCTCAGAGCCCAGCGCACAGTCCACAGGCTCGCCGCCACACACAGGCCTTTGCACCTCAAATGCAGCAGGTGTTGAACAATGGACAGTTTCCTCCTGCCTTCAATGCCACCGGAGCGTATGGACAGTGTGGAGTCTCGTATGGGATTCAACCAGGAGGCTCAATGGGCAGTAACCCCAGCTCAAACCTGTGGGAGTACATGCCTCAGCCAGGCTGCCAAAACAACACTGGGGTGCCTGCGTGGCGTCAGCCTTCCGTGGAGATGGTAAGCTACAACTCAAGTTCCAGCCAGGCAGCCTCCAGGCACCCTAGTTCAGACATACACGAGCTCCTTCAAATATTCGAAGCAGACACTCCTGATTCTGGATACTTCAACAGCAGCCGAGAGAGCAGCCCAACGGGTTGTCTGGAAGTCCCGACCCCACAGATGAGGATTATTGGGGAGACTGTAGCAGCTCTTGAGGACGGCAGGGATGCAGGACATCCGCCAGTGGTCCAGCATAGCTCACTGCCAGTGCTGTCATTGCAAGATATTATGTGGGAGCTGAATGAGGAATGGCTGGGAGGAAATGGACTGGACAACGGAGTCAGTGGAGAGGAGCCCCTTACTTCTGATGGCTATGATGAGTATTTTAATGGCTCAAGTGTTTGACGATTTTCAAAATATTTTTTAAAAAAAAAAAGCCATGTTTTTGCAGTAATTACTACACATTTTTAGGATTGTTTTTGATTTTCTTCAAGTTTACTTAAAAAAAAAAAAAAAAAGAAACAAAATTCAGTTGTTATATTGCATAATACTGTTTTCTTGGCTTCCCCTTTCCAAGAATGTACTCTCAGCTAATTCATGACCAGAGATTTGGCTCTGCTCATAGATGGTGCCTGTGAGTTGTAAATATGAGAAAAAGGGATTTTCTTTCTGTGCAGAGACATTATGGAGAGTAATATAAAAACATGTTAAATCCTAATGAATGCTGAAATTAAATTTAATCTGTAATAAGACTTTATGTAAAAAATAATTTTAACAAAAATAATTTATAGATATAGAGATGTTATTGTATAATGTTTCCATTTTGATTGATTAATTTTAAGGATCTGATAACAGAGGATGTTGTTTGCTGTAAAGATTATGAAGCCCTGTGAGGTTAATTATTGGTTTGGGAAACGAAGATGTTGATACAATATATTTGATTCTGTTAAGCTTTGTTCTTATGTTGTATGGCTGACATATAGTGTATGATAATATAGAGAATATACAGTTATAAATATGATTCTGTTATTATGTTCGCATGTTTTGCCAATAAAGTTTATTCTAAATGAACGTTCACATTGCATCCATGACTCATAACTTACAACATAGTACTGCAACATCATGGTGTCGTGTACAGTGATTCTTATTCTGTAATTTCTACTTTGTTTGTTTGTTTGTTTTGCCTTGAATTCAATTAAGTTTTAGTTTATTTTCTACATAATTATTTTTATTTTATATTAGTTTAGTTTTTCAAGTTCAACTTAAACAAAGATTTTTTTTTTTCACAGCTAGTTTAAGTTTTCAGTTTAATTCCAGTTAACATAGTGAGTGGATAAAAATATCCACTCAGTTATTTGGGTTTAATTAGAGGCTTTTATATTTATCAGCTCTTTGGCGGGGTCCCGGATGTGCTTCGCCGTGTGAAGATGTGCGTGCGGAGGCTCCGTGTAAAAGTAGTCAAAATAGTGCTATCGCCAGTTTGCTACCATTTTGAGGAAGCTCGTTTAATATGATCCGTGCTTTGGAGTGAACGAGTGTGCTCACGGGGCAATTTATGACCGAAAATGTCCAACCGACAGACCCGTGCCGGCGTAGAAAAGTTGCACGCGGATAGCAACCCTGCCGCCACAGCTAGCAAAGCCAATGCTAGCCCAGCACACGCCGACAACATGCCTCAGTGGGCTCAAGACATGATGTCCGAGAGCAAAAAAACGAATGCTGGGATTACAAAATACAGAGAGGAGACAAAAACCGAGATCATGAGATGCAAAGAAGAAATAGAAAAAGGAAGAAAAGAGTCAAAAGCCGAGATGGAAAAGTGGGCTAAGAGTGTGGAAGATAACACTAAAGCTCAGTTTGAGTTGCTACGTGAGGAAGTGAGGCTGATAAGCGAGACGACCATCAGTCTGGCTAACGAGATGGAAGCGCGGAAAAAAGAAGTGGATGACACGCTGAACGATCAGTCTGACAGTATAACCAGCATGGAGACGAAACTGAAAGAAATGGAGAAGGAGATGCTGAAGTTGAGGAGACGGAGTGAAGACCTCGAGGCGAGATCACGACGCAACAACATACGCATCGTGGGGGTAAGAGAAGGAGCTGAGACAGGCAAGAAGCCGCCGGAGTTCATAGCTGGACTGCTGAAAGAAAAACTGGGGCTATCAGTGACACCGACGCTTGACCGAGCACACCGAACACTCGGCGCGAGACGAGACGGAGCCGGGGCTCCACCGAGAGCGTTCGTGGTGAGATGCCACTACTATATAGAGAAGGAGATACTGAAGAAGGCGAGGGAAATGGAGAGAACGCCAGAAGGTCGGAGTGGACGGATTCACATCTTCCCAGACTACACCCAGGAAGTAAACAACAAGAGAGCAGCCTTCAAAGAAGCAAGGAGCCTCCTGCGCACTCATGGGGGGTCAGATATGGGCTCCGTTACCCGGCAACGCTGGTGATTACACCAGAAGGAGGACAAACGAAAACCTTCGAGAGCCCAAAAGACGCCATGGAGTTCATCAAGAAGACACTGAATCCCGGGTGACGTATATGGGCTGGTCTGAGTTTGGCTAAGTATAAGGGCTACACTGGTGTAAGGACTTAAATGTCTCAGGAAAGATATTGTTGATTAGATTTTACAATATTGACAAAGTACTATCTCATTTTATTGTTTTATATTTGAAAATTTTGTTTAAGAAATACTGTGGCCCTGCTTTATACTACTTACATGTTATTTTTGTATTACTGTATTTTATTTTCAAAGATCTTTTTGCTACAAGCTCCCCCTACTGTTTTTTCTTTTTTTCCCTCCTTTTAGGAGGTGAGTAGTTTAGAGGGGTGATATTATATTTTTAGAACCATGGGATATTTTGCACGGAGCCGCACACGGTAGGCTTGGCGTGTAGGAGATGGTGGACCGGTTGGGCACGAGAGTGCTTGTTAAAGAGCACTGTGTTTGGGTTCATGTTCATATATGCAATGTGTTGTGTGTTACTTGTGTATGTGTGTGTGTTGCTTCCCCGTTTTTTCCCAGACACCGCCCCTTTATTTTTTCTGTTCTTGCTGCCAGATCTTCAGGGTGTGATCCAGATAGTGGACAGCATAGGAGCTTAGTGGGCATGTTGGGCTGTGGACTCCTGGCATGGCACCAAACATGGATGTGAGCAGAATGGGCACAAACTTGATGAGCTGGAACGTAAGGGCGATCAATAAACCGGCTAAACGGAGTAAGATCTTTTCACATTTAAGAGACCAGGGAGCAGAGATAGTATATTTGCAAGAGACACATTTGTTAAACAGAGACCACCTCAAACTGTGTAGGGGGGGATTCAACCAGATCTATCATTCAAATTTTGATAGTAAGAGTCGAGGAGTGGCCATCCTTATACACAGGAATGTACAATTCATAGAAACAACTGCCATAAAAGACAAACATGGTCGATACGTTATTGTAGCTGGGAAATTATTCAATATGCCAGTAGTGTTGGCAAATATATACGCACCCAATTGGGATAATGTTCAATTTTTTAAGGATTTGTTTTCGTTACTACCTAATTTGGACACACATAATTTGATTTTGGGGGGAGACTTGAATTGTGTCCTAGATTTAACTCTGGACCACTCTAGCCCAACACCTCGTGTGCTAAGTAAATCTGCTCAATGCGTTAACTCCTTTTGTAAGACATATGGTATATTCGATCCATGGAGATATGCAAATCCGACTACCAGACAGTACTCCTTTTATTCCCCGCCACACCAAACTTATACTAGAATTGATTATCTTTTGTTAGACAATAAATTGACCCCTATGGTAATGAATGTAGAGTACCCTGGTATAGTACTATCTGACCATAGCCCGGTCACACTGAAACTTAAATTCCCTGACTATACACCACCTCAGAGGATGTGGCGTCTTAATAGTAGATTATTGGCTGATGATGATTTTAAAGAATTCATTAATTCACAAATAGTTTTTTTCTTGGATCTTAATGATACTCCTGATATAAGCGGTGGCACTTTATGGGAATCATTAAAAGGGTATATACGCGGACAAATCATTTCATACAGTGCTGGTGAAAGGAAAAGAAAAATGAAACGTACCACAGAATTAATGAAAGCAATAAAAGAAGTTGACCGGGCAAATTCTATGACTCCATCTGAGGAGCTGCATAGAAAAAGTTTCCTCTGCGGTGGGGTGGGGTGGGCTTCCCCAGGTCCTGTGGGGCTTAGCGGTGCTGCTGCCATAGGCCCCGGTCTGGATGGGCCTGGGCTCCCTTGCCTTGGTGGGTACTAGAGGACGGAGGTGCCTACTGGGGTCAGCGGGGAGTTGGTTCTAAGGAGGCATCTTGCCCCTCCTTCTTTTCCTCCCCATCCCCGGCTGCCTCCCTCTTCCCGCTCCACCACACCCACCCACACAGGTAGGGCCTTGGGGTGCGGGTGTGTCACCAGGGTGCAGGGAGGCATTCCCCCCTCTGTCCCCTTCTGGCCACCTGTGCCTCAATTTTATTTCACAACTTAGACATCCACATTATTCACACTCTCATAACACACACACACATATATATATATATAGGGCCTTGAGGGTGACCACGTTAACGGCGTCCAGAGGACGGTCTGTGTATTCAACCCTACCTCTGGCGCCGGTGCCCACCTCTCAATTTTAAATCCATGTAGACATTGAGGGTTCTCGGGAGGGGCCATTCTAACACCTGCTGCTCTCTGGCAGCAGCACCATGCCCTCCCTTGTTTTAAATGCACTTTAGAACAACACGCAGCAACACTACACATGAGCGGGAGGAGGGAGGTATGGGGTCTTCACACACCCCCGCTCTCTACTAGCCATCGGGCGGGGGCTGGGAGGAGGTGTTGGCTGTCCGATTGGCCTCCCTGCTGCTGCGGAGCCTGGGGCAGTCTGCTTGCCTCCACCCCGGGGAAAGGGTCACATCTCTTGGGTCTGGTGCCGCGTTTCCCCTCTGGGGGCGAGGGTACCTGGACCCGGGCATAGAGTATGTTTGGGGAGTATGATTGTGTGTACATGTCTATGTATGTCTGTCCCTACGTTGGGTGAGTGCTGAGTGTTTGTATATGTGTGCATGAGGGTGGGAAAGCATGTTTATGTCTGTGTGTGCCTGTTTGTCTGTGTCTATATGTCAGGTCGGGTCTTAGACTCCACCTCCCTGGGTACTCCCAGGCCCTCCAAGTGTGGAGGCCTATCTCCCCTCACCACACCCCTGCTGGTAACTGATGCCCTCAGGGGTTGGTGCATTGGTGGTTCTTGGTGTCCGGGCTGGGCGCCAGGTATGCACCAGCTCACTCCCGTGGCTACTTGGCGGGCCTGGTGCCTGTCGCCGGTCAGGCCTCTTCCGGGGCAAGGGGCCTCGGCCTCCGGCCTCGGGCCTGCAACTCGGTTCACTCTGGCACAGCTGGCTGCCGGCAGAGCCGGGCGGGCACGCCAGTGCAGCCCCTCTGGCTTCTGCTCCGTGGCTACTGGGTGACCCCTCGTCTGGGGATCTCCTCAGCCCTTCCCAGGAAGGTGGCACGGATGCCCCTCCGTGGTACTCCTTGGGCTCTTGCACTCTGGGGCCTCTGGATGTCTGGAGCCTGGATCTCCTCCATGCCTGCTTCATGCCCTGGGGACGGGGCTATGGGCCTCCACACCCTCTAGCAGACCGTTACATGGGGAAACCTTTTGTATACAAGCGTTGATCGACACAGGTGTGCACACGGGTGTTCACTGTTCGTAGACATAAACTACACCTTTCTTAGCTGCTACTTCAAAGCACATTGTGCGCTGTCTGTCCCTGCGTGCTGCACAACAACTTTCAATATTTAGTAGTTACTGCTGTTCACACTTAGCTAGATTAACGTGATGGTGTTGTGTTTAGTATGTTGCTTTGTTTTTGTTTGGTTTTTTTTTGCTTGTCTCTCTTCTTTTTCTCTCAACAGGTGATCCAGGAGATTTTTTTTTCCTTTTCTTTGTCTTTGTAAGTGCCCTTTCTCACTGTCCCTTTTCCTTCTGTTTTCTTTTCCTTCCTCTCTTCTTTCTCCCTTTCCTATCCTCCAGTCATGTCTGTCCCATCTGTAACAACTGAAAATAAAATAAATAATAACAACAAAGTTTGATCAAATGGACCAATACGGCAATGCCATGATGATCCATTTGGCAGAATAAATCCATTTGGTATCCTTGTTGGTCTTCAGACAACAATTCTGACAGCTAAAGAACCAAATGGGACAGACAAAAAGAAAAAAAAAAAAAGAAAAAAAAAAAGAAAAAGGATTTTGCTCCAGACTGAATATGACATCCTGACAAGTCAGCGTGAGGAGGATTCATATCTTAGATCAAGACAAGATCTCTATGAGCATGGTGAGCGCGCCAGTAAACTCCTGAGCTACCAGCTGAAACAATCAGCAGCTGCTGATATGATAGTAGAGATAGGAGATAATGTGGGTGTCAAAGAATCGTTTCAGCAAGCAAAGAAAGACACAACTCAAACATGTATATACATGGGTGATCTCAGTGGAGACTCACACTGAGACATCAGTTCTCTCTTTATTTATACCCTGCTCCTTCCTAAAATATGTCAGGTCGGCGCCCCTTGTGTGTAAAACAACTCCTTACAAGGTGATAAGCATGAAACATTCTCAAACTGTTAAAAATAGTAACCGGTCAAGCTTATCTCAGCAAACTCAGCAAGGGTGGAGGCACCTGTGGTATTCTCTCATGCAAGCTTTGTCATGAAACACAGAAAAATAGGAGATTTAAATGAAGCTAAACAACTAGGGTTTTTTTTAACTACAATAAAGCAGAATACATAAAAAAAATCCTATAACATTCCCTCCTGTTTTAGCTCATTTAAACATGTTTCACACTTTGTTTCAGAACATGTTCTCTTGCATCTAGCATTTTCAAACATGTCATCATTATGTGTTACTTATATTGCAATCTAGCTTTACAGGTCGTCTTTAAGATTTTCTTCTCACACATAAACATCTTCGTCTTCAAAGTTATCTTCACTGTTACTCAGATCATTTTTGTCATCCATCGGTACAGTAACATAAGCTGTCAATGATGTGGAAATCATTTTAGAAATCATCTTCCTGAGACAAGGGAGAATACATGTGGAGAATACACAGAATAATACAAGTAAGAGTCCTATGAATATTAGACCTTTATACAGCAAAACAGTCCACGAGCCACTTAGCAACCATTTCAACCAATCTGTACCTCCGTCTATATATTCCTTTGACTGCACATTCTGAAGTCGTTTTAGAACTTTTAATGCATCCGTCATGTTACTAGAATGTATGTTGTCAAGTATGTAAGTGCAACAGGTGGTGTTAAAAAGCACACATAATCCTCCTTTTTCAGCCAGCACAATATCAAGCGCCACTTGATGTTGCATGACCATTATTCGCAGGGCATCTATCTCCTCGCTCTGCTGGTCGTTGATTTGACATGATGCGTTCAGGAACAGCCCAAACCGGTAGTTCAATGTCTCGATCCTCAGCGCATTTTTCCCTGTGCCTACCCACGGAAAGAGTGAGTGCAGCACTTTCTGTCCTGTAGTCCAAAGCTTGAATTCCTGTGGGACGTCAGAGCCCCATATTGGGTCATGTGGTTTCGGATCTGGAGTGTCAACTGATCTTTTCCCTCTTTTGAGTGATGTATCGTCAGTAGTTATCTTAAACGTGTGATCAGATATGAAGATTGGAGCACACATACCTGTCCAGTTCTGGGGGAGAGTGAAATAGGCCCGCTGTCCACATAGCCAGGCCATTCCCTGCACCCAATAGGTGCCATTGGAAATGTCATTGTGTAGTGGTGTGAGTTATCATGCATCCAAGCTTTCTTCTGGTGATGCTTTTGGTCCATATTGAATAGTAGGAAGCATCCTGCTGCCAGTACTACCAGGGTCAGTGTCAGGGGAAAATTTCCCAAATAGAAAGCTGCCAAAGTAAAACAGAGACACAGTGAGACAATATAAAAAATCATATGTACATGGGTGAACTCTCTAAAGAGTCAGAGAGTCACCCAGTACTCTTCTTTATTGCAGGTTATATAGGCATGTAGGTTACACAGCAGACGGAGGCAGTCTCCGCCTGTTTTCAGAATATATTGCTTAACTGACAAATGCATATCTTACTAAACATTCTGTCCGTACTATACTAAACGTCTGCTTAAGTGGTATTTTCCGTTGCTCTTTGCACAGGAACTTGTCTTCACAGGCATTTGATAAGCATAGGCAAGGTTTCATGTTTTATCAGGGTGAATCGTCATTCAGAGTTTACGCAGTTACAAGCAAAGCATATTTGAATAATAAACAAAATCTTTTCACAGTCAGTGAGATCAGGAGCAGCTTCATGGTGACCTGGCGCACCTGACCCCTCTGATAAGTAGACCAAAGGCAAGAAGCAAAGGGCGGGATATACCCGATCAGCCCTTCCTCCACCTTTCGGATCACCAGAGGGCAGGGGCGTCTATTAGTCTATGCTCTCACTCACTTTCTTACAGTGGCTTTGGTGGATCCAGGATGGTCTTTCAGAAATCTTGCATGCAGTCGGCGTGGTTAAAAGCACTTAGTATGATCCTGCAAGATACTGGTGAAGAGTCACACGGCAATTTGTTGTTTAACACAATTTCTTTATTTTCTAGTAGCTTTGCCATCCACTCTGCTAGAGTGGTCTCTGTAACTGATTTGTTTACTGGTTCACTCAGTATTGGTAGGGGGAAAGGTCTTCCATGAATTATTTCAAACGGCATCAAGTTTTGGGAACCTTGTGTTAATCTCATCCACATCTTCACTAGACCTATACATTCAGGCCATGGCCTCCCTGTTTCTTCCATGCACTTCCTTAATCTTTGTTTGATAGTGCCATTTGTTCTTTCCACTAGCCCTGCACTTTATGGATGGTAGGCACAGTGATTTTTTATACTAAATCCCAATGCTTCGGAGATCTTGCTAATCACATCATTTACAAAATGTGTTCCATTGTCTGATCTTATCAGGGACGGTATGCCATATGTTGGGACAAAATGGTTGCATAGGCATTTTGTTACAGAGATTGCATCTGCCTTTTTTACAGGATAAATTTCTGGCCATTTTGAGAACACATCTATAATCACTAAGGCGTATTTTGAATCTTGGCTTTCATTTAGCTCAATGAAATCCGTGTGAATAGTATGAAATGAGTGAGGTGGTGCAGGAAAATGACCTCTTCTTGGTCTTAGGTTACCTTGTGTATTATGCTTTTGACAAATCATGCATGGCCTTATAAATTCTTTTTGTCAAGTCTGTCAAGTCAAAATTTAGTATAGAAAAGTATATTATATATTTTAACTAATTATACCATCCCTCCTGTTGACACATGAGTAACTCCATGTGTCACCAGAGCTACTGTTTTATGTAAAGACTTCGGTAGTATTGGTGTTCCATGACATACCATCAGATCATCCTGTAGGATTGCTCGCACCTCAACCATTTCTGTTGCTCTGATAATGGTGCCGATTTTTGTTCATCTCTTAAGACAGAATTTCAATCAGGTCAAACGCCTCTATGCACCTGATTAGTTTAGTTATTTTCTCTATTTTCCTCTTCTCATATATCATGTCATTATTAATATTATTATTAATATTATTATCTCTTAATTATTTTCTCTTATTTCTATATAACATCAATAGTATATTACAATATACTACTATACTACAAATATACAATAGTCTATTATAATATTTCATATATCGTTAATGCGGAGGGACTACGTTTTCCTTCCCACGTGGGACATTTGGTTTTCTTTGGATTCCTCCATCTACATGCACTAATTTGTCCGGCGCCTGGACATTTTTTTTTTTCTCTAGCCACTGCTCGTCAGCAGTGAGTTTTGTAGCTTTATTACCCATTACAACAAAACTGCAGAGCCGTCTCTGGTATTAGAGTCAGGAGTGGTAACTAACACGCCCTTCTACTCCTACGCTATTCGTGGAGCGGTGTCAGTTTTATGTGAGGAACACAACCTTTCTCCTCTACTCACCAGTACTTTGGCTACTGACAGGAAACAAAATGACAGTAACAAAAGAGCAATCCAGCAGCGTACTGTGCTGTCAAAATGATTTACTCTTAACACACAAAAAACACAAACATTTAATATACAGTCGCGCAGATCCTTTCAGCGGATCAGTCTACCAGCCCTTCAGGCGGGCGAATCCTTGCACTTTTCTACCAGCCCGTGCGGTGGCGAACCTGCACTTTTATACCAGCCCGTGCGGTGGCGAACCTATTTTGGATCCCTGCACTTTTCTACCAGCCCGTGCTATAGGCGAACAACGTTTTTTTGTTTGTTTGTTTTTACGCGAGTGTATACGAGTGAATTTCTTTACCTTACTGAAACGCTATTATACTCAGGCTCGAGAGACCATTTCCACTGAATCCCACCGCCATGGACCACTGATAAAAACACTGGCCAAGACCCGAATTTTTTACGCTCTTGGGCTTTCACCTCTACCTAGAGAGGGCTGTCGACAGACTTCAGTGCGGGCTCCCCACGGCGTCAGGAATCAGTGTAGATCTCTGCTTTGGAGTCACAACAAAACAGTTGTTATTTCCTCTCCGGCTCGGAGGACCAAAAAATATGTCAAAGAATCGTTTCAGCAAGCAAAGAAAGACACAACTCAAACATGTATATACATGGGTGATCTCAGTGGAGACTCACACTGAGACATCAGTTCTCTCTTTATTTATACCCTGCTCCTTCCTAAAATATGTCAGGTTGGTGCCCCTTGTGTGTAAAACAACTCCTTACAAGGTGATAAGCATGAAACATTCTCAAACTGTTAAAAATAGTAACCGGTCAAGCTTATCTCAGCAAACTCAGCAAGGGTGGAGGCACCTGTGGTATTCTCTCATGCAAGCTTTGTCATGAAACACAGAAAAATAGGAGATTTAAATGAAGCTAAACAACTAGGGTTTTTTTTTAACTACAATAAAGCAGAATACATAAAAAAAATCCTATAACAGTGGGTAATAAAATTATAGATCAGAAGGGTATTAACAATCAATTTAAATCTTTTTATGAGGACTTGTATACCTCAGAAATAAATGATAGGGACCGAGTGAAGAATTTTTTTGAAAACCTTGAAATACCACCACTAGAGGCAGCAGATAGAGATAGGTTAGAGGGACCCATATCTGCCACGGAGATAGACAAAGCAATTCGGAGTATGAAGACAGGAAAAGCGCCGGGCCCTGATGGGTACCCAAGTGAGTTTTATAGAACATTCGCTCCCAAACTGATACCCTTGCTTTGCAGAGTATTTAAGGAAGTTCTTGATAAAAAAGCTCTGCCCCAAACAATGTCACAGGCCTTGATCTCTGTACTCCTTAAGAAGAATAAGGATCCACTTAAATGTGAGTCATATCGCCCAATAAGTTTACTTGGATGTGATTATAAAATACTGACCAAAGTACTGGCAGCTAGAATTGAGCTTGTTTTAAGTAAGATAATACATCCTGATCAGACAGGGTTTGTTGCAGGTAGACAACTCTCCAGCAATCTCCGCCGTCTGTTCAATGTAGTATATACTGCTGAAGATAACATTATGCCAGAGATTGTGATATCCCTAGATGCCCACAAAGCCTTCGATAGAATAGAGTATTACTATCTATTTACGGCCCTCGAGAGATTCGGCTTTGGTCCAACATTTTGCTCGTGGATTAAAATAATTTATTCAAGCCCCCAGGCTATGGTGAGAACAAATAATATCATATCTGAACCCTTCTTTCTATTCCGGGGAACAAGACAGGGGTGCCCTTTGTCACCCCTGCTCTTTGATGTGGCAATTGAACCCCTTGCGATAATGCTGAGACAGGCTGCTGAATTGGTAGGGATACAAAGGGGGACACAAAACCATAGGCTGTCCTTATATGCTGACGATCTCCTCCTTTTCCTGTCAAACCCTGCCGTTAGTATCCCGGTGGCCCTTGGTATTATCAAAGATTTTGGGAGGGTGTCGGGCTATAAAATTAATTTAGACAAAAGTGTTCTTTTCCCCATTAATAAACAGGCGGGGAAACTTTCTTTCCGGGCCTATCCCTTTGCAATACATAAGGATAAATTCACATATTTAGGTGTTAATGTAACTAGTAAATATAAAGATTTACTGGAAAATAACTTTAAAGTCACACTGGACAAAGCAAAATTAGATATGGAAAGGTGGGCATCGCTCCCCTTATCATTAGCAGGGAAGATAAATTCTGTTAAAATGAATATAATGCCACGGTTCCTCTATTTATTTCAGACGATACCAATTTTCATTCCTAAATCATTTTTTAAGGAATTGAATAAATGTACGTCTGCCTTTATTTGGAAAAAAACAGTCCCCAGGATAAGAAGAGAGTTTCTTGAGAGACAGAAAGAAGAGGGAGGCCTGGCTCTGCCGAACTATATGCACTATTATTTTGCTGCTAATATACATAAGTTGTTATTTTGGGTCAAAGAGTTAGATGAGGATGAAACCCCAATATGGGTTCATATGGAAAGATATGTCTCTAGCCCAGTGTCCCTGCGCTCCCTGGTCTGCGCTCCTCTGCCCTTGAGCAAACATCTTTACACAAACAACCCGGTGGTATCTAATTCTTTGAAAATTTGGACTCAATTCAGATCACATTTTAAAAACAGAAACACCCTCCTATCTGCTCCCATCTATGGAAATCACTTGTTTTCCCCAGCCCTCGGGGGAACAGCCTTTAGGGAATGGTATAGAGCTGGGGTGGAATGTGTCAAACATCTTTTTAAAAATGGTACTTTTATGTCTGCTGCTCAACTGGAAAAGGACTATGGAATCTCCTCCAAGACTAATTACTTTAGATATTTCCAGGTTCGGGACTTTGTGAAAAAGTCATTCAGCCCCTCCCTCGAGCTTCCACAAAGCGGATGGATAGACGAGCTGATGGACACAGATCCGACTGCTAAGGGGACAATCTCCACGCTATATGCAAATATTCAGAATGTGGCTTCCCCCTCCCTGGACAATGTAAGAAGGAAATGGGAGGAAGAATTGGGGCTGGACATTTCAGAGGTTGACTGGGGAGGGGCAGTAGATCTAGTACACTCTGCTTCTGTATGTGTAAGACACGGATTGATACAGTTCAAGGTGTTACACAGACTCCACTTGTCAAGGGAGAAACTGGCAAGAATGTACCAGGGGGCCGATCCGACCTGCCCCAGATGTAAACAGGTGCCAGCCAACTTATGCCACATGTTCTGGTCTTGTTCCAGGCTGAAAGACTTTTGGGCTAACATCTTTAGAACATTCTCATTCATTTATAATAAAGATATGGAACCAATGCCTCTGACAGCCATCTTTGGTGTGGCACGAGGGAAACTCAACTAACAGCCTCTCAGAGGAAGGCAATAGCATTCACCTCATTGTTGGCTAGGAGACCGATTCTATTTAACTGGATAAAGGCAACACCGCCACCCCATAAACGCTGGGTGGAAGAGGTGATGGCACACCTCAAATTAGAACATCTCAGATTTACTATACAGGGCAACACCAAGAAATTCTTTAAGATCTGGCAGCCTTTCATTTCCTATTTTGAAGATGAGTTTCCGTCTACTCCATAACTGGCAAACCCCCTTTTTTTTCCCTTTTTTTTTTTTCTCTCTTTCTCTGTCTGGGTATAGTTTTGTCTTACACTGTGTTGTAGGACTTGAGTTCGAGCTTTCCTGTATGAATGATATGCTTTCTGAAAACTCAATAAAAACACTTTGATTATTATTATTATTATTATTATTATTATTATTATTATTATTATTATCAGCTCTTTGGCTGTGCTGCCTTTCATTTCTCTTTTTTTCACCTGTGAGTGTCTTCTTGTTCATGGCAAGGAGGTTAACTTTTCTACAGAGTGGGCCATTTATATGGATACATCGTAATAAAATGGGAATGGTTGGTGATATTAAAGTCCTGTTTTTGGCACATTAGTATATGTGAGGGGCAAACTCCTCAAGATGGTGGTGACCATGGTGGCCATTTAGAAGTCGGCCATCTTGGATACAACTTTGTTTTTTCAATAGGAAGAAGGCCATGTGACACATCAAACTTATTGGTAATGTCACAAGAAAAACAATGGTGTGCTTGGTTTCAACGTAACTTTATTCTTTCATGAGTTATTTACAAGTTTCTGACCACTTATAAAAATGTGTTCAATATGCTGCCCATTGTGTTGGATTGTCAATGCAACCTCTTCTCCCACTCTTCACACACTGATAGCAACACCGCAGGAGAAATGCCAGCACAGGCATCCAGTATCCGTAGTTTCAGGTGCTGCACATCTCGTATCTTCACACCATAGACAACTGCCTTCAGATGACCCCAAAGATAAAAGTCTAAGGGGTCAGATCGGGAGACCTTGGGGCCATTCAACTGGCCCACGACGACCAATCCACTTTCCAGGAAACTGTTCATCTAGGAATGCTCGGACCTGGCACCCATAATGTGGTGGTGCACCATCTTGCTGGAAAAACTCAGGGAACGTGCCAGCTTCAGTGCATAAAGAGGGAAACACATCATCATGTAGCAATTTCAAATATCCAGTGGCCTTGAGGTTTCCATTGATGAAGAATGGACCCACTATCGTTGTACCCCATATACCACACCAAACCATTACTTTTGTTGTTCCAACAGTCTTGGAGGGATCCATCCAATGTGGGTTAGTGTCAGACCAATAGCGGTGGTTTTGTTTGTTAACGTCACCATTCACATAAAAGTTTGCCTCATCACTGATCAAAATCTTCTGCGTGAACTGAGGGTCCTGTTCCAATTTTTGTTTTGCCCATTCTGCAAATTCTGTGTGCCGATCTGGGTCATCCTCGTTGAGATGCTGCAGTAGCTGGAGTTTGTAAGGGTGCCATTTGTGAGTAGCTAATATCCGCCGAAGGGATGTTCGACTAATGCCACTCTGCAGTGACATGCAGCGAGTGCTACGCTGTGGGCTCTTGCTGAATGAAGCTAGGACAGCCACTGATGTTTCTTCATTAGTGACAGTTTTCTTGCGTCCACATTTTGGCAAATCCAACGCTGAACCAGTTTCACGAAACTTAGCAAGCAGTTTGCTAACTGTAGCATGGGAGATGGGTGGTCTCGTAGGGTGTCTTGCATTGAAATCTGCTGCAATGACCCGGTTACTGGGTTCACCAGATATCAACACAATTTCGATCCGCTCCTCACGTGTTAACCTCTTCGACATGTCAATGGCTGTGAACAAAAAGAAACTTGTAAATAACTCATGAAAGAATAAAGTTACGTTGAAACCAAGCACACCATTGTTTTTCTTGTGACATTACCAATAAGTTTGATGTGTCACATGGCCTTCTTCCTATTGAAAAAACAAAAGTTGTATCCAAGATGGCCGACTTCTAAATGGCCACCATGGTCACCACCCATCTTGAGGAGTTTGCCCCCTCACATATACTAATGTGCCACAAACAGGACTTTAATATCACCAACCATTCCCATTTTATTACGGTGTATCCATATAAATGGGCCACCCTGTAATTTAAAATTTTATACGTGATACAAGCAACCATGAAGTACTGAGTCTGGTGAAGGAATCAGTTCACATGGCTGCATTTTTTAAAACAAAAACATAGATATTTGTTGATTATCGTATCACAAGAGGAGATTAGTGTGACCACTTCAGTCAGTTTAAAATACAATCAATCCATCTTTTCCAGACTTATGGTGTTGAAGAGATGAGAGAGAAGGGTTTTCTTTTTTTTGTAGAACATGATGTCAGTGAACTTTGACTATCAGTTTTCCATCAAGTCATCCTTGAATCCAAGTGGAAATTTGTGCCAGATTGCCAGAATTTAGATTGATGCAGCTTTATTTTGCTTTATAAAAATATTCAAACATAAAGGCACTAATGACCAAAAACTCAAAAACTAGGGGCTAAAAACAAGGAAATAAAGCTAGGAAACTGGAAAACAAAGACGGGAACAGAGAGCTAGGAATTACCACAAGCATGGAGGAAATCACACAGCTATGTGGGACAAAGCAACAACAAGCAGAGGAAGACAACGGGCCTAAATACACAGAGGGGTAACGATGGACGTCATGGGGAATGCAGCTGGAACAGATCTAACATAATGAGACAGGGAGGAAGCAAAACTGAATGCACTGAACACGGGACAAGCAACTATCAAAATAAAATAGGAAATACGAGACACACACTAAGATGCGAACTGACTGAATACAGAGAGCAGAGGGAGCGAGAGACACGACTGGAACACAGATGAATAAACACGGAGACAGAACTTATCATACATGATAGACATGACAGATCAAATACAGGGAACGAGGAAGAAGACAGAGGCATCAAAGGGGAAATGCAAAAGGAACTAAACAATCTAATCAGAACTCATAAGCACAAGAAAACTAAAAATAAGTCACTCAGAGAAAATAACTAAACTCAGAATATAACTTCAATATTTATATCCTGATGATGTAGAAGTGAATCAAATATTATGGTGGTTAAACGTAGTACTGTTAAGTGCTTTAAATATGCAATATTCGAATCTCCTCCTCCTGTGATTTCAAAAGGAGTGTTTATACAGAAGTCTTTGAGGCAATTGTCTGCAGATCTGTGATGAGTTGAT
Source organism: Oreochromis aureus (assembly GCF_013358895.1). Classification (NCBI taxonomy): domain Eukaryota; kingdom Metazoa; phylum Chordata; class Actinopteri; order Cichliformes; family Cichlidae; genus Oreochromis; species Oreochromis aureus. Next base: position 7,561,788 of record NC_052954.1, on the reverse strand, counting down.
GGGCTTTATCTCTAGTTTCACATCTAATTTAATACAACATGAAGTTTATTTTGTAAATTATGTTCCCCCGTTAGAGCCAATCCGGTCAGTAAGTGATGACGTATGAACGCTGCTTCCGGGTCCAAACTACTCTGCATTTATTAAGGCTGTTGTGTTTTTAACATGTTTTAATGCTTTGTATCTTGTTGTATTTAATCTGAGCAAGCCCCTAAAAGAAGTCAGTGATCACTGTCAGCCTCTCTCAGTTTTTATTAGCACTATTCATTTTAAAGCTCAGTTTTTAAAACCTTATGATGTAACTACAGCCCAGGAAACTAGCGAGCTAACTCCCTGCTAGCTTCTAACACCGTTAAATTTCATATATTCTGTTTTCATGGACAGCAACAGTGATCATTTGATTAAAGATGAAAGAATCTGAACAGTTTGTAACTCTCAGTGATGCCGCAGCGTTCGTTTGACGTTGGGATCTGAAGCGGAGTTTTGGCCCGAATTCACTAATGATGTCACACTCAAAGATCGGATAAGGACAATAGAGCAGGGCATGCTTGTGGTTGGGCTTTCTCTGTAATTTATACACCACATCCCGTGGTGTATCCTCAGTTTAGAGTCAGCGGACAGCAAAACTGCTCGCTTGAAGCTTCACACTGGGTAATCACTAACTAATGGGTAAACTTACGGTGGCTACATCAATATACAGTCTTTTTGAAACAACATTTCAGGTTCTCCTCAGAAACCTCTGGATGTTGCAGTAATATTTAATGTTGACAGCTGAACCCTGGGGACCAATGCAGGCTACACTGTGCACTATGGATGTCGTTCTCCTGATCTGATGCGGTGGCGAGAGGTTTGGACTTTGTGGACTCACTGAGGGATTTGAGGGAGACCCTCTCATCACCCGTGTTAATCATAGATAGCTAAGTAAGATCATGTTGACGGGCTATAAGCTATCTGAAATGTCTTTTCTTGCATTCTGTTTGTTGCTTCTGTAGGAACAGTCCATAGTGCCACATTAATACTTAGCAGTGTCATTTTATATTTTCACAAAAAGCCACTCTGTTTACTTTCCCTGAGCTCCAGTGCCCCTAAAAGCCACTAAAGGTTAACCTGTCCGGTCAAGATAAATTTAATTTCATCATTTTATTGTCTCTGCATGAATGTCCTGTGATTTCCTCTGACCTGATGACCTGAACACATGTTTCTTTATCAAACACGCCATGGAAAAAGCCCAGGATAGTACACAGGATGTCAGGCTCGAGGCTTTGCACTGTTTTTCCTGCAACAGTGAAACGTGCGTATGTTGTTTGTACTGTTTTGGCCTCCTGCCTTCATCCTTAAGATGAGAGGAAGGGAGTTGTCCTTTTGTTAGAGTCTGGCGTGGGTTCCTGTCCCTTAGGATAAAAAAAAGACACAATAGGCTAAGACGCAGGAGGCAACGTGGCTCTTCAGCCTGTTGTTGTCCCTAAAGATAGATCAGCAGAGGAAATGTTGCAGACTGTTAGTGCTGAGCAGGTGTTCACAAGCACATGATGCATAATAACAAGATGCAGACAGCTGAGAGTAAAGAATACTACCACTGAACCAACATAGGATTGAAAGCAGTTCTCTTTGTGTTTCTCTTTCAACAATGGGCCCCTCGAGTCCTCAGCAACAGACTCGGCTTATATGAAGAAGTGATATAAGGTGACCCTGAAATGACCAGCTTTTTAGGTTTTTAAGCTTAGTTCATTTTCTCTATTTGAACTATCCCTCTGTTTTTAGAATAATTTATCATCTTTTTAGCTCATCATTAATTCCCCCCCATCCCCATCAGACTTTAAGGAATCGCCGGTGCAAAGAACAGTAAGTCTTGGCATGGATATCAGTTGTCTGTTCCCCGAAACAGTAGCTGATCATTAAGAAGCTAAGTCATCAGATCATAAGTGATGGGTTCCCAGATTGTTTCAGCTGTCCCCCTATGGGCATGTTTTGAGAGCCAGGAAAGAGCTATTATAAAAATATAATTCAAACTCGAGTCTGTCCTTGTGACTGACAGGATTAAACAGGATGAAATAGCAGTTCTGTCCACTTACACGAGTCATGAGGCCAAGCTAAAAGTTTTTGCCAGTTTGTTTGCATGTTTGGAAATGCCATTTTCCTTCCTTTTACTTAAATAGTCTTGAGAGGTCAGGCCATAAAACATCCTGAAGACGTCATATTATTCCAACAGAGCACTTCACTCTGAGGCTGCAGGTTTACTTGTGGTTCCTTAGAGTTTCTAAAAGTAAAATGGAGGCAGAGCTTTCGGCTATCAGGCTGCTCTCTTGTGGAACCAGCTCCCAGTTTGGGTTCAGGAGACAGACACCCTCGGTACTTCTAAAATTAGACTTTAAACTTGCCTTTTTGATAAAGTTTATAGTTAGCGCTGGATCAGTGAAATCAGTGGAAATGATGCTTGCATTATATGTCATTAACTTTTGTTTCTTCATAGTTTTTAATCTTCTTTGTATCTCCTTCAGTGACAGACTGCTGCATCCCAGATGCATGAAGGAGGGTTTCCGCAGGTCCTTCCTCCCTGCAGACTGCGAAATCAAAACTGCTCCCAACAAACATAGATGTTTACATCAGCGCTGTAATTTGCGCTAATAGACCAAACAGCTACTACTGTTATAACTTGCACTTTACTTTTCTCAGTGTATATATACTAACTTATTGGAAGTTACATGTCTACTTTTTAATGCACAGCTACAATACACAATCTGCACTTTTCTAATTATTCTAAATATTCTTAACTATTTAAACATCTTTCAGTATCCTGCTCTGTTTGCACACTACAACCTGGGTTTGCCACTTATCTGTACTTTAATTTTAATAACTGTACAGCACTGTTTTGGTAACTATTGTCCATGATGTAAATATGTAAAAATTTTGCGTGTTTCTGTTCTGTGTCCTGTGTCCTATTCTGTTTGTATGTGTGTTTTTGTATATTGTGCTACTGTTACAACCAAATTTCCCCCTGTGGGACAATTAAAGGACTATTCTATTCTATCCTATCCTATCTGTGCTCCTCCTTCTGTCTTCTCCCTCCCTTCACACACTAGACCTGTTTTTTGCTGGAGGTTTCTTCCTGTTAAAAAGGAGTTCTTCCTCGCCACTGGTGCCAAATGATCATAGGAGACGCCATGACGACGGGTTCTCTCTCTAATAATGTTGTCTTTGGAATAAAATATAAAGAGATGAATGTTTTTGTGACATTGCTTTACATAAATAAAATTAGATTGAATTGAATTTAGCAGACGGTGCTTTGATACTCAGATTAGGTGTGCAACACAAGTTACCATGGCAATCTATCTGTTCCATGGCAAAAAGTGTATCAACTTGCTAATGTCATGATGGATGACACAGGGATTGTTCCATATGGAATAACAGTCCATGTATTTAGATTCCCCAAAATGAACAACACCAGGATCACATCATCCAGCCTGTTTCATAATCACAACACACTGCAAATGTGTCTCACGATCAATCTTACTAGATGCTATTGCTATGACTGCCACTGCTCCATGTTTAGAAATGCAAGTGAGAAATGTTGTTGATGTTTGTTTTCTTGATGAAAAAGCCGAGCTACATATTTCACATGATCCTTTGACAGCTCCCCCACACGCTGAATAAATTTATGAGTCAACCACCAACCATCAGATGTTTCTGTTAATCGGACCTTGTTTGGGAAAAAAAAAAATTATGGTGCTAATCATCTGTCTCTGTTTGCTGTAAATGACTGCTTGTTTCTTCTCTTTTTACCCTTACAGTTAGAAGTGATTGCTTAACAGAAGCGGTTCCTCTAAACCTAAACTTGGTTCCACTCGGTGGTGTGCAACATCATGAGGTTTAGCATCAGTTTCAGGGTTAGGCTGCTTCCAGACACAGTGATTTCCACCGTAATCAGCTGAGGTTTTCATGTGATGAGGGTTGTGGCCACATCTGAGGCTGGAAGTGTCTAAGACCAGCGTAACATGGCATGACCTACATTCATGTGAACATACTTATATGAGCAAGCTTGGTTAGCAAGACAGCTATAAACTGTAAAGGCACATATACATTATATGGCCAGAAGTATTTATGCACCCATACAAATCACTAAATTCAGATGTTCCAGTCATGGCCACAGGTGTATAAAATCAAACACCTAGGCATGCAGACTGCTTCTACAAACATTTGCTACCTGGATGCCACCTGTACAAAAAGTTTAGCCATGAAATTTCCTCGCAACTAAATATTCCACATTCAACTGTTAGTGGTATCATAATAAAACAGAAGTGATTGAGATCAACAGCAATTCAGCCCTGCAGCGATAGACCACCTTAAACCACAGAGTAGGGTCAGTGGATGCTGAGGTGCATAGTGAGCGGAACTTTCTGCAGAATCAGTCGCCACAGATCCCAACCTTGATGTGGCCTTAAGATTAGCTCAAGAAAGCTATGACCTCGAAAAACGTATTCATGCTTTCATTATCTCTAGACGGGACTATTGCAACTCTCTTTACGTGGGCCTCCAACACTCTGTCCTTCAGCGTCTGCAGTTAGCTCAAAATGCCGCTGCACGCCTCTTAACTGGTACTAGAAGGTATGACCACATCACTCCAGTTCTAGCTAACTTACTCTGGCTCCCCGTTAAATACCGTATTGATTTTAAAACTCTTTTGATCACTTTTAAAATTTTAAATAACCTGGTGCCTAGCTACCTAACTGATCTCCTCCACTTGTGCAACCCCAAGAGAGCACTAAGATCTTTGAGTCAGTCGCTGTTAGCGCAACCAAGGTCTCGGTTAAAGACCAGAGGTGATCGAGCCTTTGCTATATCTGCACCTAGACTCTGGATTAATCCCCCAGCTGATATTCCCACATCTGAGTCTATCCAATCGTTCAAATCGCGCCTAAAAACTCACTTCTTTACTTTGGCTTTTGAATCAAACTAGTTAGACTTTCATCCGGTTGCTCTGTGCTATGCAAATGTGTTGTTTGTTCCCTGTTTGCTTGTTATGCTCTGTCCCGAATTTTATCTGTCTTGTGGTCGACTGTGAAGCACTTTGATGAACATAGGTCTTTTAAAATGTGATATAGAAATAAACTTTGATTTTATTTGATTTGAACAGATTACCACAGACCACAGGCAGTGGAAACATGACACCAGGTAACATGGCTGTGACAAAGTGAGTGAGAACACCGTTTGTCTATATTCTTAGTTAACATTCTTGTTTTGATTTAACCATATTTCACATGTAATCTGCAATAGGCAAACATCTACTATCCCGGGTTTGTTTATGTTTTGCACTTTTACAGATTATATAATATAACATCTTGGTTTACGTCAATTCCTACAAGTTTGTTAAGTTAACATGTTATTTACTTCAACTGTTAATTTGTATTGTTTAGAACTTACCTTACCTACCTGTCTTCTAGCAACAAAAGGAGGAAATGTAGTTTTACTTCCTGCTTTATACCTTCTGGGTTCATCTGAGGTCACAGGAAGAGACCAAGTGCAGGAGGGGAAGAACGCTAATTTAATAAAGTTGATTTTAGAGTGTTTATGGATAAATAGATTTATTGTTGTAGTATGTATTGATTACACCATAGAGTTTATGTTGCCAGTAAAGAGTAGTAGAGGTTTAAATATAATTATGTTCATCTTACCTACCTACTGAATGGAATAGTCCAGAGGAGAAATTGTTTGGTTAAGTGGACTATTTAAACAGAAGGACTCAGGTGTATGAGAGGAAAGGTTCAGGTCAGTGTAGCTGTGTGCAGTTTGACCTTAATTTCCGTTGATTTAAGTTCAGTTATGTTTATTTGAACGGAGTTAATTTGGAATTGAGTTTCTTATTTGTTTCTTTGTAAATATTGTTTGGGTCACACAATGGTGAATAAATCACGTGCTACACTGGACAGCATCAGTCTCCTGCACTTCTTTGACCGCTTAAGTCAAGTCCTACCACAATGGCCATGGCCATTCTCTGTCTGGTGATCAGATTTTTCAGGAGTTGTGCTCAGCCTCTTAGTTCCAGTCAAAGGAACTCTTAATATTCCAGCATGCCAAGACATTTTTGACAACTTCATGTTCCCAACTTTGTGGCAACAGTTTGGGGTTGGCCCCTTCCTGTTCCAGCATAACTGTGCACCAGTGCGCAAAGTAAGGTCCATAAAGACACGGATGAGCCAATTTGGTGTAGAAATACTTGACTGGCCTGCACAGAGTCCTGACTGGGGAGACATCATATTAAACTCTTTGGATTAAAAATGGGATGTCACTCAAGTTCATATGTGTGTGAAAGTATACAAGCAAATACTTTTGGCAGTAAAGTTTATGTGTAGATTTCTGCTAAACAAAACGGAAATAATATGCTGGAGCTTCACTCACCAAAACCTAAGCACACATTTCTTAGACTAGTGTACCACAAAGTTCCTCCTTATGATCTATAAGATAATGCCAGAAGGTGCAAACAGCAAAAACACAGTGGAAAATCTTCACTCTGTAGAATTGTTATGAAGGTAGAAATCAGCTCTACATAACAAAACCATTTTATTTTGCAGCAGGCTATAAACATGCTACTTGCTGAATATATGGGAGCCTAAGGGGAATGTCTTAAGTTTTTACTAGTCTGAAGTTGCCATTAGAGGAAGTGCAGTTTTGGCACTTCCTTATTGGCTTCATTTCTGACTGTTGGAGGTTGCCACTTGAGACTTCTGGCCTCTTTGGTTTTTGTCTGTCTGCGGCATGCGTGCGATCCAAAGCAACACTGTTGTTCCCAGTAATTAATATTTACAGGGCACATATACAGAAGCTCACATCAAGCAATAAAACTGTGACCGTTTCTAAGAATGGCCTCATTTTGCTCCTGCTCACCAGACACACACATGCATTCACAGGCGTTAACAGCTCCGATGTTGAGCAAACTGGGGCCGACAGGCGTGTGAGTGATGGTCCTCAGCTGCCCTGGCAGTTCCAGGGATGGAGCCTAGCCTTCACTAAAAATATGGCCTGTAATTTAACCAAACCCTCCCAGGGAGTCCGAGCGGGCTACGCGCGCTAAATTAGGAGCTCATCTGAGCACTCTGTGATTGCACAGCACCACTCTCTCCTGTCTGCTGCCTCGCCTGCGCTTTTTACGTCTCCACTGTGACTGATGTTGGTCAGTCACAGAGAGGGAGCATGTGCTCTTGTGAGTGTTTGTCTGCATGTGCACTATACCGTCTGAAAGATAGTATCAGGAAACTGGATAGGAGACGTGAGAGTGAAGAGTTCTAATATTTATTTGGCTTTATTAAAATAGAACAACAAACCACTGGCCAGCCAGACCGATGTAACACGACACAGCTGACTATGTACATTAAATGCATGTAATCATAATGTCATTTTGTCTATTGGGAACACGGAGATTTACAGGCTTTATACTGACATGCAGAATTTAACAGTGGAGCATATTTTATTGCAGCCTGCACCTCTAAACTTGGCTCCTTACAGAAATAGAGAGTTGATATTAAATGTCATCCACACAGAAAATAAGGTCAGCAGCTCACTAATGAACTCCCCGGCAGCAAAGTCTTCAGGTACCTGCCAGCACTGACTTACTCTATGGCAGGGGTGTCAAACTCCAGGCCTTGAGGGCCAGCGTCCTGCAGGTTTTAGATCTCACCCTGGGTCAACACACCTGAATCAAATGATGAGTTCATTACCAGCCTCTGAGAACTTCATAACATGTTGAGGAGGTCATTTAGCCATTTAAATCAGCTGTGTTGGATCAAGCACACACCTAAAACCTGCAGGACACCGGCCCTCGAGGCCTGGAGTTTGACACCTGTGCTCTATGGCTTCCTGATCCACTGCATTAACACAATACGTGTCCTTCATGAAACGTCCTTAAAACATAATGGAAGGTTCACATGACCCCCCCCCCCGGCAGGAATATAAAAGCACAGGAGAGGAAAAACATTATAAGCTCATTACAGACCGCAGGCAAAATGAACGATAACACATGGAGCTATTTCATTATTTATCATTTAAATAACTAGTTAACACTTTTATTTGCACTTTTTTCTTCATATTCACATTCAAGTCTGAAGATTATGTTCAAATCTGTCTCCCGTGTGTTTTCAAGGTAACCTGGTTCTCTTTCTGTTGTCTTGTATCGTGATTCCTGGCCTCTACAGGCCAACCTTTAAGAGATTTTTAGGGCTCCACTCACACGCCGCTCCACTTCATCCTCTTCTACGCCATCTTCACCTTACAGCAGCAGCAATGTTTGACACCACAGCTTATGGTACATTCACGCTGCGAGCAAAAGTACCCAAAATCTTTTTCCTGTTTGTTTGTTTGTTTGTTTTTTAAATCTAAACAGCGCAAATCCTCTCTCTGAACTTCTGATCTTCTTTGATTCTCTTTTGGCCCACATCCACATGTGTCTTAAGTCAAATACAGACCTCATTCTGAACAATCAGATTACAGTTTATGCAGTTTCTACATCCTTTGCCTTGTCATGAGAAATAAAGGCAGACAAACTATGAACGCTACAGTTTTTGAATTAGGAATGTGAAGAACAAATCTGTTTTTTCTCCAAAGACACACAGTTAGCAGAGTTAGGTTAACTGGTGATTCTAAATTGCCCATAGGTGTGAATGAGAGTGTGAACGGTGGTCTCCCAGCGTTAGCCCTGCGACAGACTGGCAAAGTGTCCATGGTGTACCCACCTCCTCTTGCCTGGCTGGGATAGGTCAGAGTTGAAGGTCAGAGGGCAGCTTTTCTGGAAATCACCTAGGATTTTTAAATTCATTCTACAGTTGCATGTTCTAGGAGGCAAACTGTAAATTGAAATTTTCATTCAAATCTTCTCAATTGCTCAGAAGCATGATTGAAAGCTAAAGTTTGTTTTCATGGTGTCCTGTATCCCCGTTGCAGTAACTGTTTAAACTGTTTCAGCTGCTGCCCTGACCGGTAATCATCTGTGGGTTTCAGTGGTGACGCATCCATAAATCAGCACCTCTTCATGAGAGACACGTGTCTCACGTCAGTAAGTGGGACATATCTCAATATGTGGAAAGTGTGCACACGTGGTCACCCAAAACTCACAAACACATTCATGAACATGCCGAACATCAGTCAGCTTCAAACTGCTAAAGATCCATGATGATAAACTACATCGAACTTCATGCACTTGTTCTAATTTTGCAGTATGAAGACACCATGTAGTAGCTACATCTGGTGGGTGCTTGGCTTGACTGGAGGCTCTAATTAACCTTGTCATTTAAAACCCACTGATATCTACAGGAAGTGAAATCATCACAGTGATTTCACGAATGCTCCCCCTCCCGCCACCATCCCAGCCCAACGCAGGGAGCGGTGCCTCCAATGTAACACCTTCAGCAGGAGTACTACATGTATGAGGTAATTGTTGTTTGGTCATGTGAGCCGCTGCAGCAGCTGTCAAATGTGATGATAGCAGGAGAATCCTCGGCACCGCCCCCTTCAGCTGATTGGACGGCTCGTAGTCGCCTAGGGACCATCAACCAAGAGATCAGCTTATAGAGGGAAGAGGTGGGCGGTTATGAAGATTAGTTTTAACAACACACGGAGATTGAAGAATAGAAACTATTGATGTTGTAAAACTTTACAGCAGGGCTGGACTGGGACAAAAAATCGGCCCGGGCATTTTGACTAGAGACCGGCCCACCAGGTATTATAGGAAAAGCCATAAAACCTTTGAATGAATACAAATGCTGTTGTGACAGTGATGTACACCGTCTTGTTGGTATATATGTATCAGTCTAATAAACTTAAACCTTCACCATCCTCCCTATTCTGGTATTCTAAACAGTACCCGAAAGTAGACTGCTTGGTCGAGTTAACCTCCTGAACTATCTACAACACGTGGTGAAAACCTGAAATTAAGACAGAGAAGACTAGAGGTGAGACATGATCACTACTGATTACTGATGACAGATTTAGATATATTTTCATAAACCATTCATTTACCACATCAATAAACAGCATGGCAGGGCAAAATATTTTTTCTAACATGGCAACTTTTAAAAAGTGAAAGGAGACAGAAAGAGGTGAGAAAGAATAAAACTTAATTGACTTTTTGATGGCATTTTACACACAGTACTGGTACAGAATCTAGAAAATGTGGGAAAATAGTGGCATCATATACAGTACTTAGCTACTTCTGAAGAAATTATGATGGGACCCTGAAAAAAAATTACTACGTACAAAAATGGATTTCTATACATTTTACATCAGATGAAAACGTTTGTTGTAAGATTCAGATAATTATTTAATAAAAGCTAGACATTTTAAATGAGAATAAGAAAGAAAAGTATTTCTTTGTGCCCACCTTTCCCTGTTAATGGAGGGGAGAGGAGAAGAGGCAGCTGTGCAGCAAAGACACAGAATAACTCCAGCTTTGTGTCTTTTTCATTGTAGCTGAAGTCCGGGACAAACTGTGTTCCTTTTCACCTCAATACGAAACACGCAATATTTTCTCTGAATACGAGACGATTCCGTTTTTTACGGGACGGTTGGAAACTAATAACTAACCTTATAAATAAGATAAAACAAGTTCAACATCAATAAAATAATAGCACCCGCCCAGCAGTATATAAACTCCGTCATGCTAGCTAGCACGCAGTACGAGTTATTGTAACTGACTGTAAAAAGTCAGCATAACGAAAATAAACTACCCCTAAACTTGGTTTATATCTGACCCAGATAGACTGCAGGTCATAACTTCTTACCTGAAGTTCAGTTCACCGCCTCGGGTCTCTGCTCCTCCTGCCTTTCCGTCACCGTCATCCACCTGCCAGCGTGTTGCATCTGCTGGCCTCCACCACTTGCTAATGTTACTGAATCTGTGGAAGCTCCGCAACAGCCACCACCAAACAATTGAGTTATTTTTACACATCTCCCAGCATCTGGCCAATCCACCACCTTTCAGTGTTTATACCGTTATGGGGGGGAGAAGAAAAAAAAAACCATCGGCCCATAAAAACGAAAAATCACCATCGGCCCACCGGGCAAATGCCCGGTATGCCCGATGGCCAGTCCAGCTATGCTTTACAGTAAAGCCTCTGACCTCTGTCTGACTTCTGACATCTCAAGTTTAGCAAACTGGTGTTGTTGTGCTACTGTGACTTGTGCTTATTTGCTGACTCTATTATTATTATTTTTTTCTTTCACACAATCAGTTTCTAGATATGAGACGTTTCCTGCCAAACTGTGACTTTGCTGATTATAAATGTAGATTGTGTTTTCACTTGACGATGGTATCTGGTTTATCTGGTTATATTTTACTGCTGTTCTGCTGCTGCACTGCCTCATCTCACATTTATAAAGTCAGAAATAAAACTAAAGATATGGTGTGAACATGGACTGCAACAGCGCTATCAAATGTGTGGTCTAAGCGAGACGAGCTCTTCAAAACAAACTTGTCTCTTGTTGCCTCTTAAACTTTTAAGATTAAGAAGTCTTTACCTGACTCTGGGATTCCCCTTTGCTTTCTCCAGGTCCTGACTCTTTAAATGCCCACAAAGCAGAGACAAAATATGGAGAGACAAGAAAATAGGCTGCACATGTGCCTGCTCACTCCTTTTCACTTCAAAAAGAGTCGCTCCTTATTAAGATGGCTACAGGTGCACTAATTCAAGGAGACAGCCCACACCTGGCCAACTACATCGCAGAGGTCAAATCTGTGTGCCTCCTTCACTCCTTTCATAAACACATGCCTCCTCCTGTGGCGTCTCCATCTGCAGCTCCCTGGTCCCATCTCACATATCGCTTATTCCATCCATCCCACACACACACACACACACACACACACAGCAGGACAGTAAGGATGGATCGTCTATTCATCCTCGCAGCCACAAAGTCATGTGAAAAGCAAACAGAGAGAGAGGGAGACGCCTAAATTTAGAGGCTGAATGTTGACTTAGACTTAAGTTACACCATTTCTAAACTGACAGGCTGGGCATATTCTTTCATTTTATTAACAAGTGTTCAGTGACACATGCATGTCTGGCCAACATATATCACTACTGTCTTTATTTAAAGATTTATTGATACTTTAAAGGAGGTTTAATGTAATTTTCTTCCATGGACATCCTACTGTGAAGCTTATAAGCCAATAAACTTTGTACCAGCCTTGGACTGAGAAAGATTCAGATGGTGTGTGTGTGGAAACTAATGGTAAGTTTGTCTCAAAAGCAGGATATTGTTTTATTTCCTGTAACACCCCTAACAGAAATCTAATGTTTGCACACAGGATCCTTCTAATGAAGCGTAAATGGCTAATTACTGTGTGATCCAGGCATTCACAGCAGGCGTACTGTACTTTATCCGGAGCCCCTTGGTTTTAAACCCAAGCCCCGCCTCTTCAGTAGGCTAAGCGCACCCACCTTATCCACCAGCGGCACAGTGCGCCAGGGAGCAAGAGCGCAGGCTGCACCGGGGAGCGGGCACGGTGGACATGCAGTACCGGCAGACTGCTTCTCCCATAAAACGCTTCCGATATTGGGTTTAAGGAGACAGCTTATTTGAAAACCGGCTTGGGCCGAGGGGATCTTATTCTTTCTGACGGTCGTACAAAAAATAAAATTAAAAAAGGAACTCACTGACATTTGGAAGAACCTGATGGGTGGTGGGGAGGAGGGAGAACGATGCAGTTCCAGCCCGACTCGGTGAGCCGCGCAGTCCGCCTCCGACGCTGGTGATGCCCGCCGTGCGAGGATCACCGCCCAGCAGCAACAGCAGCAAGAGGAGGAACAGGAGGAGGAGGAGGAGGTCGGGATAACAAGGGCGTCAGGGGCCGATGATGTCGTTGGGAAGGTCGGGATCATGGCAAACGGAACCGGTACTATCATGTTAAAATGCGTCGTGGTCGGAGGCGGTGCGGTGGGTAAAACGTGTCTGCTGATGAGCTATGCCAATGACGCCTTTCCAGAGGAGTATGTACCCACGGTCTTTGATCATTATGCAGGTAGGAACACAGTTCTGCTGCTCGCCTTTCTGTCTTTATTATCTCATAATAGCGTGACATGCTGAACTGCTGCCGCTCTGTGCTCACTGATAATTGGCCACATGCGAATCTAACAGAAGAGAGATTTTAGAGACCCCCCCCCACCCCACCACCCTTCCTCCAACTGCATTGCATCTGTTGCTATAACCAAAACCACTTGTTTGCCGTCTTCATAGCACAGAGGGGCTGGGACCCCCCCACCCACCAGCACTCCCCACCCTCACCCCTTGCTTCCTCCTCTAAACTGCTCTTTGTCATTTCCTTACAGTGAGCGTCAACGTCGGAGGAAAGCAGTACTTGTTGGGACTGTATGACACAGCTGGTCAGGTAAAGTTTATTTTTTCCTCTGGCTCTGTGCCAAGCACGTCAAGGACACGCACACACGCTCCAGCTCTATCTCGGTCTCCCCATGTGCTCCTGGGACCAATAACTATCCAACAGTGCCTTCGAAACGCCCACAGGCTTCATATTCAGGCCAGACACTAAGCTGCAACAGGTGATGGGTTGAAAGGATGAAAGGATGACAGGTGGGGATGCGGGTGGGGTTTGGAAGAGGGGGAACTGGTTTTACTCAGCCGTGAGCCGGTCACCAGTCAGCTGCTCCAACATAGAGTAACAGGAGTACTGTAGGCACGCCTCAGAAAGAGATTTTACACTTCAGAACAACTCTAGTGCTATTCTCTTGAATGGAGTCAACTAATTTACACACTGACTGACGATTGTGAGTGATTAATCAGTCAGTTTGCAACTAATGGATTCTCTTTTTAATAAAATATCAGAATAGTGAAAAAAATTAATAATAATTTGAGTAAATAAACCTTTGATTTTATATATTTCAGGTGAATTATGCTCATAATTGTTGCTTCACATCTATGAGGGCAAACGATGTGTGATTATTAATAAAACTTGGAGCTGTAGTGATGATGTATACTTTTAAAATGTAGAAAATATCAGCTGATACTGTCTGCCAAAGGCCTCGCAACTCCGCCCTAGATTCTGGCTGACATCCAGAGGATAGAAATTAGAATTCGTGCCAATAAACTTTTGTTAAATTGTTTTCTTAAGCTGTTGGTCCGGTTTTAGTTTTTCTTTATATCTTAAAATTGTGTTAATTTGTCATGAATCAAGTAATAAATCAGATCTGCTTGACAGATGTTCTATTGTACTATATATAGTACTATGTTACTATTTCCAAAGTATACCCTGCTGTTAAAAAATGTTTAAAAAAAATTCCCTATCCTTCCGAAACGACTGGTTTAATACTGGAAACCAGATACAAGCTGATTGCAAAGCTACTCACTGTGGAAAAACATGCAGCTGAAAACAGTAATCGGTTTTAAAAGTTCCCTCTGGTGGTGCATTTACGTACTTGGGAGAAATAACCTTCATGATTTGAGAGCTAGTGGACGCCAACAACCTGCTTAATTGGAAAAGCTATTATATTCACATCAGCGTTCTCACATCTGCTCACTTTTTATCTTCGGGGTTTGGAAGATGCAAATCAAATCTCGCTGCGGTCCAGCTCATGACTGTGTGGTACTTTGCTAAAGCCTCCGTGTGTTATTTTGCTGTGTTAGCTTGCAGTAGTATGTGTGCAGAAAATTACAAATTTACACTGTGAAAAAGACCAATGTAGGATCAGGAGCTGTAATCTTATGGTTTTAAATGAGAAGGACTCAGCAGCTGTGCAGAAGCACACTTTAGTTTTCTGAATATGATTTGATATGATTTTTAAGTGACACCCCCAATGCCTGCTTGTGGTTTTCAGAGAGGAGTTGTATCTGGGCCCCAGTCAGCCCGGTAGCTCTTACAAATATGGTCCCGTCAGTAACGGCACCGTGGGCCGCAGACCCACCCTTATTGAACCGGAGCGTCTGAAGGACTTTGGTGTGGAAGAACTTCTCAACGGTGATGTGAAAGTCCACGAAACCAAAGTAGTGATGGCTCCTGAGGTTGTCCTCATGGACCCCCCCAAAACCAGGCGAGTCAGCGAGTTCAGGATGATCCCGAGACCTCCTGCCCAGTACCTCCGCTTCGAGGACATCAGCGCGGCAGCCTTCAGGATCCAGTCAGGGATGCAGAAGACGCCTTGCACGGTACACTAACACAGAATATGTGCAGGAGAACGTGCAATAAAGGTGACCTTTGACCTTTGTTTGGGAGCTGACATCACTTCCTTCAGTTTAGACAGAAGTTTAATTTGACAGGACAGCAGCCAGGCATCACATATCTAAGGAAGATTGCTGTAAAAGGACCACAAGAGGGTGAACTAATATCAGAACTAGTCTGAATGGGATGCAGATTTTTGCTCATGGAAAAACTGAACAAAGCATTCATGGTCTGTGTTACTTTGATACATTTTAAATAGATGATTTTATGTTAGAATTAAGTTGTGCAGAGCTTTTTTGTACCAGGTTCTAAACATGTTTGCTTTTGCTTAAAAATGGGAAAGTTTAACATTTGGGTTTTTAGGGATTCATTTTAGAGTATGCCTTAAGTTAAATGTGATCTGACAACAGTGTAATGCTATCTGAGTGCAAACTGGATACACAGAAGTGTCAGAATTGATGTAAATTGATGGAGTGATGAAGGCAGAGTCGCTCTAGAAGAAGGCCTTGTCACTTGTCACCCACCTTGAACCACCTCTCTCCGTCTCAGTAGTCACCAGGAAAAAACAAACAAACAAAAAACTCCGATATGTGCTTTTGCTTTCCCCAAATAATCCCCCCCAGAAGTAGAGTTACATTTTTAGGTTAGGTGGGTTTAGTTTCAGTTAGTCTCTAGAGTGGGTTTGGGTCCTTGGACGTTATACTTTTGCTGATTCAAGACCCTCCCATTAGTTTCAAATCAGGAGTGCCATGTCCCTCTTTTATAATGTCTCTGCACATCTCTGCATTTTCACTGTGCGTGGTTGTGTGTCACTGCTAATAACCACAAAACGCACAAAGAAAAACTCTTTTAATTGAGGCTTGCTTTGACATAACTACTGTTGATGAAACTGTTAGTGGAACAGGTGATAATAACTAAAGATCACCCAAAGGTGAAGCCCTCGTGGGGACATCATCGCTAATAATGCACTGCAGCTTTTAGCCAAGTTAGGAGGAGCCCTCATATCTGCTTCATACTTTATATTGCATTATGCCCACCAAGTGCGAAGCAGATTGGATTAACGGCTGTTGGCAAAAAGCAAAGAGCAGGCAGGGACTCCTGGAGCTGGATGAGCACCAGCGTTTAGGTGAATTCATGCAAAAATAACATAAAAATTGAACATGACTCGGGGCAAAGACCATGGATTTCATACATCAGGAGTAATTATATGAAGTGAAAACTATTTCAGCATGCATGTGAGCACCTGAGTGGTTTTTCGCTGCTGGAGCTCTTGAAATATGCTGCTTCTTTTGTGTGCTCAGTACTCCAGATTGTCCAAACAGTACGGGATGGAGATCTACCTGAAGAAGGAGCACCTGCACTACACCGGCTCTGTGAAAGAGAGAGAGTGCTGTACCTGCTCACCTCCCTCACGCAGGTACATTGGGGCGGGGGAGCTGAAAAAGACGCTGTGCGTGCATATTTGTTGCATGTGATTATATGTCAGGTGTGTGTTTCTGTGCTTGCAGCAGCAGCAGAGGATGGGTGTGATCGTGGCCACTGACTGTAACTTCTCCATGGCCGTGGCGCACCACGCGGTGGAGCTGAAGATCCCGGTGTTTGTCATCATGCCGTCAAGTTGCTCCTCGCCCCGCCTCAGGATCTACAGAGACTACGGCGCCATGGTTATCTCCTACGGCAGCACCGGCCGCGATTCCCAGAACCACGCCTGCCATCTGGCCAGAGAGAATGGATACCTCTACCTGGAAGAGTCAGTCTAACATTCATATTAGGACTTGGAATGAGAGTTTCTGTGTCTGTGCAGTACTAACTGATGTTTTAGTATCTTAACATAAGGCTGCTCTTCCTCTCTTTGCTGCTGAGCAGAGATGAAAATGCAGCGTACCTGGCAGGACTGGGCACTGTGGGCATGGAGATCTATGAACAGGTGCCCAAACTGGAGGCAGTGGTCATTCCTGCTGCAGGACAGTATGGTCTACTGGCTGGCACCGCTGCAGCCATCAAACACCTCGACTCTCGCATTCTTGTCGTAGTAAGCAGACATTGAGAAGCTGGAGTTTCATATCTTCACATCTTCACTGTATGCTCATTGCTTGTCCCATCTCATATCACTGGTTACAGATCATATAGTAGATCTACATCCTTACTTTTTATTGCACAATTGCTTCTAGCTCCCTCGTATTGACACAAGTGCGTTTTTCATTCTGCACGGGTTACGAAACAAGGCGACTGTATTTGAAGTGGTTTCCCTTGTTCCTCCATCTGCCCACAGCTGAACCTCTGAGAGCTGCCGTGCTGTTTGCACTGAAGGCACAGAACAGCCCTCTTGCTCTATTTTCAGCTATAAAGAAATATCCTGGTACAGCTTGTGTTGCGAAGCTTTCAAGCAAATATATTACCACATTTGACCCAGTAGTGAAGACCTATATATTATGCAACACTGAGGCTGATTAGGGCTCCCAGTCAGTACAGAGATGGTCCTGTTTCAATATTCATACAACAGTTTCACATTTATAATTAATACTGTGTATACCATTTTATAATATATTCATATATTCACAGTAGGAAAAGTGGTGCGCATGCAAAATATAAGGCACTGCAAAATAAGTGCTAGTCTGTTTTTGTTATATAGTCCAGTAATATTGTTCAGAATGAGGATGAACTGCCGTAAGATCACTTAGTGATGCCTTTGTGAAACTACCTATGAACACATGTCTGCACAATTAGCATTAACATTCAGTCCTGATTAGCCTGTCAGGTTGCCTGTATGTTAAATATGGATAGCAAACATGGTAAACACTACCATGCTCAATGTTAGCATGTCAGTATCATTTGAACATGCTAATGCTAACATTTAGCTCAAACTGCGACTGTGCTTCAGTGGCCCTGTTAGCACTGTTGGCTCACAGGAAAAGGTTCCCGGGTTCAAAACAGTGCAGACTGTCTGTTTTTTCTCCACCATCCAAAAACTCAGTTCCAAAAATGCTAGCTTGATCTTGACTATGTCAATCCAGGACACTGTGCAAAAGCGATCTCAACAGTTTTACTCCACAGTGAAATGCAGGTTAGAAATCATCATCATCAACACTTGAGAACATTAACTAACTCACCTTTCTTCAACAGGGAGTTGAACCAGAAGATTTCCCTTTGCTGCTACAATCTCTGAAAACGAACGGTCCAATCAAAGACATGCACAGCAACCCCAATAAGAAACTTTATGGAGGTAAACTCATTTCTTGTTCTGCTGAAGTCACGTACCACACCTTCCCCTCATGAAGGGGAAGATAGTAAAAAAAAAAAAAAGATTATGTGCACATTATTTATTGTTAGAAACTCCTTTTTACTTTTTCCTCCTGCAATAAAGGAGCTTGATCATCTGTCTCTCCTCAGATCTTATGGAGCATTCACTTGGTGTTAACACCTTTCAGCTGGCACAGAAACTGGTGGACAAAGTCATCACTGTCAGGTACTGCACGTCCACATCACATTTATAGAATTAAACTTTTGTGGTTTTTAAAATATCTGACTTCACTGTACAGATGTATTATTACTCCCAGAACACAAATACCTCTTTTACACTGACGTGGTGCTCGTGCAGAGCTAGATTTGCCTTGGTGCTGGCTCAGTCCTTCAGGCTTCACACCAAAAAGGCTGTTAACCTTTCTGCTGGAAACCCTGTGGTTCTACATTAGGCACAAGCACACATCAATGGAAAAAGGCATGAAAGAGACTGCTGTTCAAGTGTGTTAGGGAGAGAAAAACACCAAGCAGCGTTGGAGACACAGTGGACCAGAGCCATCGTCGACAGGAGATTGCCTAGGGTTCAGAATTTCAACAAATAATCACAAGAAGTGCATCTGGTGTGAACACAATCACATTTAATTTCGTCTGGTTATGGACTGGCTCTGAAGATTCAGGTGTGAATCACCTCAAATGATAGGTCCATCATCTTGTCAGTTATATCTTTATGGATGTTGGGGCCCATGTCGAAGTCTAATTTTGGTAATCGGATATCAAAGGAGTGCATTTTTCTTTCCTTTTCTTACAGTGAGGAAGACTCTCTGGTGGCAATGCTGCGGTTTCAGGAGTTCGAACGCTCCACTGTGGACACAGAGGGAGCCATGGGATTGGCTGCCATTTGGCCGGACAGCTACCAGAACTAAAAGGCAAAAGTGGGTCAAGTGTATTAATTTCACGGTTTCCTACCTGAACCATGTAATTTCTCTTCACTCATTGACCTTCTAGTTTTCAAACAGTGCAAATTCCCACTAAAAAAGAAACATATATATATATATATACCTACATGTATTTTAAATATAGTCCTAACTCTGAGGGCTCAAATGTTTTCCTTAACGCCTGAAAAGCTCACATTCTGGCAACATAACAATGTCAGCGGTGCTAATCCTTTTGGCTGCAGATAAACTAAGCCTTCCTCTGTGTCTGCTGCAGGGTGGCTGTGGTGGTGAGCAGCGCTAACATGGAGCTGGAAGTGGTGAGGCAGTGCATGGACCGAGCTTTGGTGTTGGACAACCGGATCAGTAAGTTCTCAGTGCAGCTGGGAGAGTGGCCAGGAGACATGGCTAAGCTGCTGGATGTTCTGACCAGAGAGGACGTCAGGTAGAGTAGGAACGTATTCGGACTTAATCGGTTTTGTTTTTAACGTTGCCCTGTGCCACCTTTAGTTTATTCATTCCTTCGCCTCTTTTGTCTTTTTCCTCCCAGGTTGTTGGACGTCTGCCATCGTAGACACAGCGATAAGTCAGAGCTCTTCAAGGCAAAGGTAGGCGACTAATCTGTCCTCTTCACTTCATTCTGTTTCCTCCTCCTCTCCAATCCGCTCATCCACTTTTCCTTTATTGCCGTGGAACTCTTGGCTTGGAGTTGGTGGGAATTAAAAGACCAAAAATACAAATACATATTTAAAAGATATAAAAAAGTAGCATTGCTCAGTTCACTACCCACCTACAGCTTTACTTGGTCTGGTACAACCATTAGCCAATTTTGGCTGTTGTTTTAGCAAGTTACAAACACAGTGTTGCTATGCAACAGTCAAGTTATGACGTAACTTGACTGTAAAATGACTATAAATCTTGGGCCATCTTAGCTTTTTTAAATAATGGATTTGTTTTATTCTCCTTCGTTTCTAAAGCTCAGGGATGGAGCAGACTTATCATGTAATCTCCTGGCTCTGCATTCTTACCCCACAGTCTCCACTGACAATTTGTACTGCTTATTCAGAACTAGTGTCAGGAGGTGAAAGGTGTTGCATAATGCAACAAGCAAACCTCTCACTGCCCTAATTCTAGAGTGTGTGTGTGAGACAGAGAGTGACGTAAGAAGACTAACTGTATGTGTGTGTGTGTTGACAGGTGGAGTGTGTGGTGGAAACCAGGGATAAGATGCAGAGCGCTCATCTGCGCAAGACGCTGAGCGAGCGCTACCCCTCTATATGCTGGCTGGACCGGTGATCACAGCGAAATCCTGAACACAAAACTAGACTGACTGAAAACAGATTCCTGCCATCGGGATAACACATGCAAACCATTCCTGCAACACACACACACTCTTATGATATGCAAGCTCTGTTATATGAGACTCATTAAGAGAATGCTTGGTCAGCAAACCTAAGTGTAAACAGAAAAGCCTTGAGATTATAGTGCAAATCTACATGTTCCTTCTATTACTAATGCTGCTTTTGTTCTTCTTCATCATGGCACCTTAAATATACTGTGAAGCGGTTAAACTGTGTAGAATTATAGGGACTATTTTACATAACCATCATCTTGTCATTGCATTAATTATCATTTCATCCAAGCATTTATTGAAGCTGCTGGCGTTATGTTATAATTTATATTATAGGGGTTATCATAATCAAATATTAACATGTTTATTATAGGTGCAGTATAACTACTTTAGAATCATTGAGTTAAATATATATGTATCATAACTCATATGCTGAGTATATTGTTACAGTAAAATAGTAGCTGAGCAAAGGCCTGAATGTATTCAGCTTCTTGTGGTATTTGAGTTTGCTTAGTTACAGGTGACGGGAGGATGTCCAGTCCATGGTGACCTCAAAGGCCTTAGGTCATCACTATATTCGGAAGAGTATGCCACAAGGAGGAACCTCTGTGTTTGCATTTAATTCTTAAAATACATGAATGTTCTGTACATGCAAATTATGTGCTTGTAAACGCAAGAAGGGGCGTTACAATACCCTGATGCTATAAAAGCAATCTAGAGTGTATTTTGGGCAGAGATGTACAACTGTTTTGCAGTTTACACCTCTCCACGCTGCGTGCATTCATTAAAATCAATTGTTTGATTGACCTCTTCTGGACCATCATTGTTTTACTCTCATCCTCAATTTCGGACCCGTAACATTTGGTGCATTGGCCGGTTGAGGGAGAAAAGTTGGAGGTTGAGACTGAGAGGGTCCAAGGTGCTCAAACAGGCAGACACGAGTCAGTGGTCGAAGTGAGTGGACATAAGCCGGCTTATTCAAAGGTAAGGCACTACCTGTTGAATTATTTCCAAACAGTGCTGAATTGGTTCTGACAAAATTGAAAGTCTACTCACTGAAAATTACTGGTGAAAGTCTGTTTTGATTTTGGTGAAAATCTCATGAGAATTGAAGTTGAAGTAATGATAATGTAAGGTTAAGTGACAGTACTGATTAAAGGAAATGCAGTTGGACTGCTAAGGAAAGAGAATTTAAAGTAGTTGGACTACTGAATTTAGGATATAGGTCATTTGAAATCTGTATATGGTAATACAGTCATAATTGAATATAAAGCTGGGCTTGGACATCAATACAGTCGGTTTTGTGGTTTCATAGGATGTCTTTAAAATACAAGTAAATTTCTGTAGAACGGAACTGTGGGAAGTTCTAAGAAAGTGCATTGTTCGGAGGTGACGCTCCCAATTTCCTGGGGACGCTCAGGATTTTCCGTTGGACGGGATAGTCCGATTGGCAATCGTGGACAACTGAGGACGGTCCAAAATAGCTACTGATTGGATCAGTTGACCGTTTGGAACGGTGTTTGCACTTTGTTTGGGTAATAAAGGTTGGACCTTGGGCGTTGGACGCTTTTAAATTTACTTAGGATATTTAGGGATTAGAGCAGATACAGTTTGGAACTGAGACTGTCATTGATTATCAAAAACTTGGAGTTTGTCCCTTGGAGGGTTAATTCAAATTTTGTCTAAATTATGTAGGTTGTGCAATTTAAGGCCTTGTAAATATTATTTAATTTATCAGACGTCTCTGTGTTATAATTTCTATGTTTGTATATAGGCTCTGTCTGCCACGGGCACTGCAGCAGGCTGTTTATTTTGAGAGTGTGTCTGTGTTTATGTAAATGAGATGCTTGTGACTTATTTAGAGTGACATTTCCTGTTTACTAATGAGTGGCTAATGACTGACTGCAGAGCCAGGGTTAAGGACGACTTCAATCTGTGTTTAAGGGAAGAAATGCAGTTTATGTTTATTATATTTGTGTGACTGTTGTTGATTATGATAAGTATTTCATGATAACTGTAGAATATGAGTATGGGGTTTGCTTGACACGTGTCTGTACTAGGTAAAACTGTGTAAGACTGATAGGAAGTTTATAGGGACTGCTACACATGGCTGATGCCTGTATTTAAGACGCTGGAGTTGTTTATTATAATATTGTAAGTAAAGTTTTATTTCTTGCCATGACTGTATGACTTTGCGGGGTTTTGAGATAGGATACATAAACTGTTGATACTTAAGACCGTTACCTGGGTTCTGAGAACTGAAATTGAATTTGAGATAATTTAATTAATAAATATGTCTGTAAGCGATGTGTGTTTTGGGGTGTCAAGTAAGATGTTTTAGGATTTTTAGATGGGTTTTGTTTCAGTTTGAGATAATATATACAGTTACATTTTCTGTGTGTGTGTTGTTGAGTGACAACATGCGCAGTTTAAATTGGGCGCTGTTCCTTCCTCTTTTAGTTTCAAAACACAAAGGCTGTGAGATTAAAAATTACTGTGAGTAACGGTTTGACTTTTGACTAGGGAAATAATATGCTTACTTTTGGGTCTATGAAGATATTTGACCTTCAGTGATGTTATGAGAGGTTTCAGTTTTCTTTTTCTTTTTCTTTTGACTTGCTCTTTCTGATCATGGAAGGCATGTCCAAAATACTCGTATGAAAGCGTATTTTGTGTGATTTTAACTGTGTGAATGCTGTCAGTATTTGATTTGAGTGACTGTGTGATTTGTCTGAGTAAGTGAAAAGGGGAAGTCTGAGAGAGAGAAAGGCAGTGCGTGTGAGACGATTTATGGCGTCTGAAAGAGGTTAGAGCATTTAAAAGGTGTGTATGGAATAAAGGAGTGTGAAATATATTTCTTGTGTGATGAAAAGTAGGATGTGCTAAAGTTTGAAAGTGTTTCTAATTCAAAAAAAAAAACAAAGGAGTTAGATTAGTTTGAGGAACAGGAAATATTGCTCTGTCTACCGGGGCTGCAGCGACAGGAAATAGTGAACAGGAACTGTGCATGCCCATATATGGGAACTGAGTGTGTACAGAAAGAACACAGAGAGAGATTTAACTCTAGGCACATGAAGCAAATGAAGCCTTTAAGAAAAATGCATATATTACTAATTATATGGTTTAGGGTGTCAATACAGGTGGGCGTCTTTCAACTTTGCAACCTTGAGTTCAGCAGCAGAAAAGTAGATTAAAAGAATTGGGAGAAAATAAGCCAGTCTTTGGCTCGAAATTGTGCAGCTTGAGCTCTTACTTTGTCCTTCACCCCGAGAAGACACGCAAAGGACAGTTAATCACCTGATGAAGACAGATAGAACATCGTGGACTTGAATACAGCAGGCAAACGACAGTGCCACTGATCCATTAACACTGATGACGACTGACGACCAGCAGCAGCATGTAAGACTAATGCAACATGTACTGTGAAAATACAGGCTGGGCAGTTGAACAGTGGGATAAAGAATTCTGGAAGAGCACTGGACATTGAGTGATATTTTGCCATGCTGGGACTTAATCTGGGAAGAAAAGATTGAAAAGATGAATGGAGAAGAAAACAGAGCAAATGAAAATAAGACTGAAGGAAGAGGAAATACTGAAAGATCAAAACAGAGAAGAAACAGACTGTGTTTGCTGGGGCTCTGAAGCCCGAACAGGACACTGTGAATGAAAAAGGACCAGTGAGAGATGAAGCTGGACGAGTTTGACTGCGAGAATATAGGATATAATTGGATTGAAAATTGAACCCTGAACTCGTGATAGTTTAGGGATGTCCACCACATCACAACAAAGAGGTAGACAATACAAAAGGTAAAGATAATCAAAATAACTGACAATTATATTAATGAATAGAAAACACACATACAAATTGTTACATGTGAGATTATTTTTGAAATGAATCAGAAGTGAGATAGTTTGAATCTAGAGCTCAGTGAAAAGATGCATAAATTAAATATGAATACATGAAAATGCAATAAATACATAAGGATGCAATGAAGAAAACAGCTTACACTGCATTTACATGACCACATAACGCAAGGAAGAACACGGTTACATACATGACATAATTGGTATTTTTGACTAGAAAAAGAGAAACGGGTCATTTAAGCACTTGTGATAATAATGAAAATGTCTTAGTTTTGTTATTTTCAGGAGTAAAGCAGACTTGGACCGGCTCTCCACAGCAGCAGTCGGAAGAAAGTTAGAGGTTAACATCTATGGATAAGTTAAGGCAAGTTTCTGGTTGAATTGTTCACAGCATGATGTGTCCAGGAACCTGAAAAGCAAGCCCCAGCTCCTGGCTGAAGACCAGGAGGGCGGTAATTTAAGGTGGGAAATCAAAATGTGGGTTAGTAACTCGGGGAAAAAGAAAACTGACTGCTTAACTGGAGAGTTGGGAAGAAGTCTGGGAGACTGTGAAGTCATAGATGCAAAATAACATATACTCATACACACACAAACAGAAAATGCATTAACCTTATAAAGACAAGCTCCTGAAGCTTAATGAACAGATATTGATTAAAAACCTGGCTAAGAACATAAGCATATGCAATGAAGATCTGCTTGCTGCTTGTATGAGTGAGAGAATGGTGTGAATGGTTAATACAATTGATGGAAAGATTTAAAAGAGATGGAAAAAAAAACAAAACAAAAGAAAAGTGTTTATAAGAGTGACTTAGGAGTGCTCTTGCACTGAGTGATCAAAACAAGTGATTAGTATAGAAAGAAAATGAAAATAATTAAATAATGTGATAAAGTTTAAACATGTATTTCTTTTGCCAAGTTAATTGTTGAGATATGGCTGAGTATGGAAAGGTTTGAGAGCTTGTGTGAATGTGGACAGAGGAGCTTGCTGTGTGTGTGTGATTGAGGCCTTAAAGGAGGGGTAGATTGTTCAGAGGTGCAAATTTGATTAGGAGGTTTATAAATTAGTGTTGACACATTGTTGTAAGGTGTTAGGCTGAATCTGAGTATGGTAAAGTGCTTAACCGGGGTTATTGTTGTGTACGAAACGGTGTAGCTTTTGGCGAGGTTTTCGTGTGTTGAATGGGTGAAATTTAAGATGGTTTAAGATTTTTGGGGCTGTTGTTTTCATTTTAATAGAGGGAGTTTTGATAAATATGGACAGGTCTAAAAGGGCCCATAGTTTTTATAACAGTGCACTTAGAAAAAACCTGTCAGGTGATTTTGTTTTGTACTTTGATGAGCTAACAATCAGCTCTCTTTTTCTCATTTTGCTCTAAGCAGGCCTGGAAGAGAGTGAACTGACGGGCGCGGACAAATTACCAAGTAAGGATTGCAGCGAGTCAATCCAGTCAAAAGTATAGAGAACTATTTTCCTAAAAGGAAAAACGAAATAAAACAAATGATTGAGCTCATTTTGCTGATGTGGAGCATCTGATGACGTGCATGAAGGCTGCAGATCAGCAAAATATATCATGTGAATGCATGTGAGTGAATGCGAGTGATCGGACCAAGAGGGGAAATAAATAAAAGGTTGACAAACAGGACAAGTGGGAGACTTAAATCTGGGGATGCTGATTTTGGGATATTGATGTGTGCGTTGAGAAAATTATTTATTGGGGTTGGATTATGTTATTACATTATAGGATGCTAAATGCTAAAAAGGGAAACATTGATGTAACTTAAGTTACCATGAACGGAGGGGACACATGATTAATAACTGTTCTGTGTAAGTTTATTTTGGGTTATAACACAGGTTGGATCATCAGTGGAGAAAGTGAGTATAAAAGGTGATGTTCTGGTTAACACACAGGCTTTTGTTTATAGGACGTTTCAAGGATGCAGGCTGTGGATGGAGCCAAGAAAAGATTTGACATGATGATTAATTTGATTTCATTCCTTAAAAACAGGTTTGAAGGTCCGGAGCATGTAGACTTAATATGATATGACTAACCTTTTTAATGCCCTAACCTGAGTGAAGGATTTTGAGTTTGTAACACATGAGATGTGTCACAAAAGGGGGAGTTACAGGATTTAAGGTTTAATTTGAAAGGGTTTTAGGATTACTTGATGATGTTTAGGTTTTTGATAATTTAGGTATGGTAAAACTGAGGCAGAAAGTGTTATTTTCAGGTTATTTTGATTTCTAGAATAAGAGGTTATAATTTAGGCGTGCACATACAGATATGTCAAAGGAAAATTGTATATATGTTATCAGCTACATGAAATGTGTCTACGTGACGTTTACCTAATAACTTATGTGATGATAAAGTTGTTTACCGACTAGCAGCTTGCTCTCTTCTTGAACCTACAGACTTAGAAAAGGGGAACTTCAGCTCTGAGTTCTGAGAATAACTCTGGTATTTTTATAAGTAGACAGGAAACACGTCGAGACCGCCGTATAGGGCAAATGTGTTAGAGCTTGTAATTAAATGTGGGCTTGAAAAGAGGAAGCAAATTTGGTACAGGACGTGCTTGAGATGATCAGATGAGAGAAAGGAGAAGAACAGAGCACAAATACACCGAGTTGTTTATATTACAAAGAAGATCAAAAGCTTGTTAGACACAGGTTATAATGGAAGCATAAAAGGGATGAGAGGAACTTTACATAACATAGAAATCCTGCAACAATTCGTAAATTGCCCAAACACAGTGTTCAGACCGGATATGCGCTACCCGTTAAAGGGGCGAAGAAATCAGGCCTAAGTTTGAAAAATGAAATGGGTTAACTCGATAGAGGATGTTTCCAAAGGTAGAGAAAATAATGTAGGACCTTTTACCAGGAGAAAGCTAACTGTATCTTTTACACTTTACAGTGTGCATTGAGGGAAGTCAGGAATAGTTTAAATTAGGATTGAAAAAAATTAAACTAGGTGAAAAGGGGTGGTGTAGCAAGTAGATTTAGGGCAGTTCACAGCCTGGCGAAACGCAAGGTGCCGTCACACAGCTTAAGTTATTTGTTTGATTTATTTTATGACAAAATAATACCAGTAATATTGTTTACAGGGTTCATATTGCATTGCATAGGTTTGTCATCACATTCATTCTATTCACAGGTTTAGTTCATTTTATACACATTGCATATCTGTGCTTGTTTAGAGTTGATGTTCTATCCAAGAGGGTTTTAAGCTTCACTGGTGAGAGTGTCCAGGTGATACATGTTGAGGGAAGATGAGAACATAGCAGGTGAATTGCATGCACGCTTACAAACACACATGATTTAAATATAGGCCAGGCCAAAGGCCTGGACTTGATGCAGCTTTCAACTTTACAGCTCCTAACTTGCAGGAATGGCGGGGAGTGTAATGAATGAATGCAAGACATGCTTACAGACACAATCATAACAGGGGTTTATTTTACAGGGTAAAGGTGGACCACAGGTTGCTTTGTTTCTGCTTAGCAACTACTGAGGTAAATGGTGTTAAAGATAAATATGCAATAAGTGAACAAGAAATGTGTGAGGGTGAACCGGGTGAAACAAAATGTTGTAGATAATGGAAACTTGTCTAACGGGCATTAACAGTAACCTTTGCATGTTATGTATATGCTTGAGGCCAAAAGAGGCGTAAATCCAGATAGAAAACTTTGAAGTGTGCTTTTTAGCGGAGATTTAGGCTGACATGGGGATGGTGTGCATTTTACTTGGGTTGTGTTTAATAAGACTAAAAGCGTTGCTCACACACATAAAGAGTATTGAGATTAAATAAAGTTAATATAATGGATAGAGCCCAGAACAGGATAATACATAAGTAAAATCAAATGTAATGTTTGATTTCACTTTATAGGAAAATAATTAGCCAAGAAATGTGTATTGAATTCTCCACATACTTTGAAACTGCGCAACTCTGAGTGGGCAATGTAATGAAGCAACTGTTACATATTTGCATTAAACTAGCCAACATAGACTCACCACCACATGATGTTGCCCTGCAGCGGGGCAGAAAATCATTTGCAAACCAGGGATCTTATGTTGATTATCATATTCTTATTTATGTACACACACACACACAGAAGGGAAAAATTTCAAAACAAAACAAAAACAACTTCGCTTAACCTGTCAAGCACAGGAGCAAAATAAAAATCTCTTTGGGCTCTGTTAAAATTTCTTTAGTAAAAGTGTAAAAGGCCAAACCTAAGAGGTTGGGCAACCCGGAAAGTCCCTCCAGTATCAGGAGTTAATAGTCAGGAAACATTCTTCACTTTAACGCGTTTTTTATGAAAACCACTGACTCATAGATGCAGATAGACATACAAGTGCACATACATCCAGATGTGCATTTAGACATTAAAAGTGTAGAGGCATGTACACACAGATTGGCAAACCGGTACAGAGTCTAGCTGAAGAGCTTAACAAAGCAGACGTGGCAGTAGGGTTTGTGATTTTGCCTGATATGATATTGGGAACCAACTTTGAATAATGACAGGAACCCATGAGATGAACACAGTAGGTTAGTAAGGTGTAGCAGAGAGAGGGTCAGAGCGAAGGTAGTGGACCTGGGAATAGTGTAGTGACGTCTTTGGAAGACGTCAAAAGGGGGAATTGTAGAATTATAGGGACTATTTTACATAACCATCATCTTGTCATTGCATTAATTATCATTTCATCCAAGCATTTATTGAAGCTGCTGGCGTTATGTTATAATTTATATTATAGGGGTTATCATAATCAAATATTAACATGTTTATTATAGGTGCAGTATAACTACTTTAGAATCATTGAGTTAAATATATATATCATAACTCATATGCTGAGTATATTGTTACAGTAAAATAGTAGCTGAGCAAAGGCCTGAATGTATTCAGCTTCTTGTGGTATTTGAGTTTGCTTAGTTACAGGTGACGGAGGATGTCCAGTCCATGGTGACCTCAAAGGCCTTAGGTCATCACTATATTCGGAAGAGTATGCCACAAGGAGGAACCTCTGTGTTTGCATTTAATTCTTAAAATACATGAATGTTCTGTACATGCAAATTATGTGCTTGTAAACGCAAGAAGGGGCGTTACAATACCCTGATGCTATAAAAGCAATCTAGAGTGTATTTTGGGCAGAGATGTACAACTGTTTTGCAGTTTACACCTCTCCACGCTGCGTGCATTCATTAAAATCAATTGTTTGATTGACCTCTTCTGGACCATCATTGTTTTACTCTCATCCTCAATTTCGGACCCGTAACAACTGCATCCCAGTTGATGATGCTAATTCTAACTGAATGCTATGGCGGATTCACACTATTTTTATAGTGGTTCCCAACTTGGGCCATTTAATGGGTTAACATTGGGCTGGCACAGAATAAAATATTTTTCTGTGTTTTCAATTACTGTAGGGCCAAGATTTTTCTTCATTTACTCTTATTATATAAGCTTTTTATGTAATCCTCAAGTGATTAAATAAATCTGTAACAGTGGATAAAGCTTTTTTTCCCCAGTTGTTGGTAAAGCATATAAGCTAATTACAATTAAAATGTGTCCCTATAGAGAAACAGTTCTGCAAAAAAATTATTTGAGTTCTGTGAGTGTGTGTCGAGCCCTCTGGGTCTTCATTAACGGCTGTCATGGGTGGCCAACTTGTGGCTCCGCCCCCTGGCAGAACCTGGATCAGTCTGCATTAGCTAAAGGGTGGAGTGTGACTTCTGTAGCACACGTACAGCTTCCTAGAGTATCACTATATAAGGTCTATTTTTCATTGAATGTTCTTTTTAAAATGCTGTAAATATTTCTGTATTTGTTCTGTCCACAGTGGCAGTTTCAACCCTCCTAAAACCGTTCTCCAAATAAAACTCCAGACAAATGAACCGTAACCGTGTTTTCACATTTGTGAAGTTTATATGCAAAGTAGGGGACTAGCTAGACTAGACAACTAGTTTGAGTTTTTCTTCATTGCTGGTCTACTTTCACCAAAAGTATAAGTAACACAGGATTTAAAAATAAGTAGTGTCTGCACTGTCCAACTGACCAATGTCTGGACAAAGCTCTAGTTGAGACTGGGCCATTTAAGACAAGCTAATGCTCTTAAGTTTGTAAGCAGAGGACATTGTGACCCCGTGCTACTGCTTTAGCCTGATTTGGCCCACGTCACACACAAACACCTTCTTGTCAGAAGTGATACATTCAGAGCTGTGATTGATGAGTCCAAGGTTTCCCGAAACAGCTAAAGCTCCTAGCCAGGAAACGATAACTTCTTACATTAACAGTGATTGTTACTTTGCTAATTGGGCTACATAATTAACATAACTAGATAAGCTACATAATCTACATACAATCATTTAAGTAAGTGTTTAATTAAACATCTGACCCAGACATAGGGGGGTTACAAGTCAGTGTACTCCTAGTGCTAGTACCAGACTTGGCTAAATGGGGAGGGCTCCACCAGGAAGGGCATGTGGTATAAAATGTTGGCCAAATCAAACACATGGATGATAAAGAATGAGATTTCCATAGCAGTTTGGTCAAAGCTCGGGTTTACAATGACCGCCTCTGTTGGTCAGAAGGATTCTGGTGGAAATTGTACTACTGTTGGCCAAAGACAAATAAATAGCATCTTAAGGGGTAGCAAGAGAGGAGGAAAGGCAAGAGTGTGGTGGTTTAAATATATGACTGGTAAAGAGGGCGATGATATGATGGAGAGAAGAAAGGCAGATATATTGGATGGAAGAGAAGCAAAACTAGGAGCAGTGAAGGTTGATTGAAGCCGTTCTAACATAGTGTAGGTAGGAAGAGAAATGGAGTTGGGGTGATTTTGAAGGGAGAGTGTGTGACTAGTGATTGTGAGTTCAAAGCTGGAAATCAAAGGGGTGATGTTGAATGTTGTCAGTGTGTATGCACAAGTTGGCTGTCAGAAGATAAAAGAGAATTTTGAGATGAATGAAGGGTAGAGAGTGTCCCCAGGGGAGATGAGTGATTAGAGCAGATTACAGGGGACATGGAGGTGAAGGAGCAGAGGTGATGAAGAAGTGTTGCGTAGATATGGTGTTAAGGAGAGAAATGCAGAAGGACATGACAGTGGATTTTACAAAAAGGATGGGAAGAGATGTTGTGAATACGTACTTTAAGAAGACAAAGGAACAAACACACAGGTACACACAGTTATATCTTCCTGCACTCTTTCAGACTGCAAGAGCTGCAATCTGGAACAGATAGGCAACTGGAAGGTGGTGACAAGGGAGAACATAGCAGCATCAGATGGCAGTCTATAGGAAACCTTTGGAACTTGGTAAATCAAGTCGATTAGAGCATGTCTGCACTTGAAAATATGGCTGACCTGGTAATCTTAGTACAGATTTTACAGGAAGATTTCTGGGACTCCAGTGGATGGGGTCTTGTACTTTGCGTCTGTCATTACATTCCCAGTGTTTGTTTGTTTTTTTTAATTAATCAGCAAATTAAAATCTTGTATAAGAAGACACCAGCGCATCAGTCTCTGGTTTGAGTTTTTCATCTGAAATGGATTCTGTTCAGTGAACACTTGAATTGGTTGTGACCTAGACTTAATGTAGATTTCACAGTTCTGCAAGGCAAGGACTTCCTTTTCAATAGTGCTACAGTTGAGCTGTTTGTGAACTTCTTGGAAAAGTAGCAGATGGGATGATCTATACCCTGCTTTGATTCCCGTGAAAGGACAGTTGAAAGGAAGTGCAAAATTGGGCGCTACACAGTAATTACACAATAATGCTCTAGCAGATTCAAAGCATCCAGACAAAGTTCTTCATTGAGCTAAATGACGGGCGATCGTGGCTCAAGAGTTGGGAGTTCGCCTTGTAATTGGAAGGTTGCCGGTTCGATCCCCGGCTTGGACAGTCTCGTTCGTTGTGTCCTTGGGCAAGACACTTCACCCGTTGCCTACTGGTGGTGGTCAGAGGGCCCGGTGGCGCCAGTGTCCGGCAGCCTCGCCTCTGTCAGTGCGCCCCAGGGTGGCTGTGGCTACAATGTAGCTTGCCATCACCAGTGTGTGAATGTGTGTGTGAATGGGTGGATGACAGGTTGTGTAAGCACTTTGGGGTCCTTAGGGACTAGAAAGTGCTATACAAATACAGGCCATTTACCATTTAAATACTCCCATGGGAGGGTTAGTTAGCTCATAGAGAATCCTGGATCAGGCAGACTATATCATCCCAAGCAGATTCAGACAGATGGGACAGGATGAACTCTAAATTATCTAATACCTAACAATGAGAATTTTTTAACTGAGCACCAAACTCAAACATCTCTTTAAATCAGCCCATCATCAGAGGGTTTATATTAAGCAATCGCACACAGTGATAGTGGAGCAGCCGGGCTTTCTTGGAAAGTAACATTTCAACATGTTCATATGGCAGATCCTAGTTATTTGGATTACATAACTTACTAGGCAGGATCCAGCAAACTGTGCTTGCAAGCTGGACCAAAAAGTGTTCTCACCTGTTTAAAGAGTCCTGAAAACAGTCTTTTTGTCATAATGGGCCTTCATCTTAGACTGAGCATGGTTTTCCTTTGGCTAACTGATGGTCATAATGGAGTTTCTTTCAGAAACTGCTGACTTGGGGGGGCACCAACAACCTTTCTTAGGCAGGTTCTCTCACAGTAGACGGCACACTCTCTACCAAACCAAAGGCAAAACTTGCACCACATGGTTTGAAGTGTCTGAGTCTTTCTATAGATAATTGAGACTCTAAATGGTAACGGTTGGATTCATCTTGAACACTTTTCACATGAAATATGAGCCTTGGTCAGTTTAAGGAACTTTTGGTAAAGGTGGGGAAAAAAAAAAAATGTTATAGCCTCTGGGAATCTTGTCACGATGTGTGTTTACATGTGGATTTAGTTTTGGGTAAAGGATCCACAAAATCCAGTCTTACGCTGTAGCAAAGTTTTGAGACTCAAGTATATAGTTGGGGCTGATCAGGTGACCCTGAACCCTGTCATGTTGCTATAGTTTCAGACTGCTGCAGAACATCATGCAGGTCATTGAGGATACCCTATGTTTATACACCACAACAGGAGATCATTAAATTTTTGTCTTGAGACTTCTGTTAAGTTCTTCCTTCCCATTGTTACCCAATACCTGCCCATTTAATTGCAGTTTTCTCTGGACTACTGAAAGGCACGTACCTCACAGTATAAAGCACCTTGAGGGCTGTTTTGATTTGCCACTACATAAATAGATCTGAATTGAAGAAAGCGGTGAGACCACTTCATTCATCTCAAATCACACAAATGCTATTTAAAAAAAAAAAAAAAAAAAAAAAAAAAAAAAAAAAGAAAGAAAGAAAACACCCCACAGTGGATTCAGTTGAGTCATCCTTTATTTTGTAGTGTCAACATTAAGACTATGAATCACAGCACTTTAATCTGAGAAAGGCAAATTTGACAGCAGCTCCCTCTTTATTTAATCCAAGAGCACTTTTGAGGGTGATGGCAAAATACCATCTGTAGCAAACGTGTCAGGCATCCTGTTCATCCGAGCAGCTGAGAAAAAGGAAAACCCTCAAAACCAACCCACCTGTACTGCACCACGAGGCTGAATGTAAACACCTTTAGGTAATCTGTTCTAAAATTTGTTCCATGTACTGCACTCAAATTCATCAAGAGAACACTCATATTTAAATAACCCTTATCCCTAGTTATCATCATCAAGACAAACTTTAAAATATATTATTTCTGAAAAGGTAGCACCGTTCTCCTTAAATCTAGAAAATATGGAATGAAACAGTGATCTCTATTACAAAATATCTTTAATTCCTGTAAACTATGTAAGAAAATTTCTAGCATTTCTATCAAAGATATGTCTTTGGAATTCTATTAAAAGAAACACTATTAAAGAAAAGGCTCAAGAGTATTGCTCCATTTCATGCTCTCCAGCAGGATCTTATAATCAAAGTGAACAGTGGAAGAAGTTGAGGCCCCAAGAAGGGCTCTCTAGACTCAGATGTGTTGTTCTGTAGGCTTCTCCTGGTAAGGTCAGTCCTGCTTGGAACGCTCTGGGTCGTACTTAATTAGCAGGTGGAGGGAGGCGAAGCCGAACAGAAAGGTCTGGATAAACCAAAGGCACCGAGTGGACATGTCCTTGATGCCTTTGTTACTGCAGGAAAAAGTTAACAGTGTATGTTTAGGAAATAGATTCATCATGTGTGCAATGGTTGTTAAACCCTTAAACAGAAAATTATGCACAATTTGAATCCAGATGGCCATTTTTTTTTTTTCTTAAATTCAAAAATGTACATGTTGACATGAAATTTGGCTAAAAAAAAAAAAAAAAAAAAAATTAGATTGCAGCACCACCTAGTGGATGTTAAGGTTCCTGCATTGTTACCTGCACAACTTCAGTGCAACCAGGGCCTCAGAAAGATGAATAGCACAGGTCAACCACCATCTGAAATGGGGGGGGAGAAAAAAGGTTCAACTCTCCAGTGATAACATTTCAAACTAGGATAATGCACATGCTTCCAAAAAGGGGGGAAAAAACCCCACAAGTTAACAGTGAGGACTTTTCTGGTCTGAAAACAAGTTTTCCCCTCGTGCTGTTCTAATCACCGAGTGCTGATAAGCTTAAATTGATCAGTCGTTTCAGATTTCAAACCACCAGTGACTCGATGATGGCTTCCAGCTGCCTTGCCTTTGAACAGACCGACTTAGCAGCTGAGTCACGTGACCGAAACCACAACAATACATTAAGCTCTGATTGCCGTCCACAGCATGAGCATCAATTTGCAACCCATGAATGTTGTGTCAACGATCCACATGTGCAGGGCGTGTGTGGCATGCGTGTGCCGGTTGGGGGGGGGGGGTTGGGCGTGGTGATTTGCACATCATTAGAAAAATGTATATTTAGATCTCCTAAAGTGATTGGCTTGCATTACAAAAGCTATAATGAGCAAACCTCATTACCAGAATTCTTTGTTTGCAGGCTTCACAGTGCTGCATTACTTACCCTTTGTACAGTAGATCAGGATGGTTATATGCAAGGTTTTTGGAGAAGGTACCAAATGGACCAAGGAGCTCAAATGGGACTACATCTGGTGCAAACACTGTGCACTGGAACCAGAAAGAAGGAGTTTAAAAACACCATATACAAAAAACAAAACTCCCTTCTAATTTTTTGAAGGGCAGTATCTTTAAATAAGCAATCATTCTGAAGGTCTTTTGAAGTTTTTTCCCTGCTCAAAAAAGACCTTTGGAATGTCCTTCAAGTCCAGAGAACTATTCCCAAAGACTACTTAAAGAAAACACATGAAAGCTTGCCCGAGAGAGTTCAAAATGTGAAGACGACAGTTAAGCTTTGTTTTTGCCCTATAAACTGCATTTCCATGTATGTCTGCACGTTTTAGTAAACTGCCATACTTCGGCCCAGTGTTATAAAAAATTAAAGAAATAAGTTTAAAGGATGGGTGGCTCAAGACTTCTGCTCAGTACTGTGTGAGAACTTTAGTTTATTCAAAGACTGTCTGTGTTTCTAATGACTGTATGATATATACTCATTTCATGGCATGCATATGACCACAGCAAGTCGTATTTTTTCCTGCTGAAAGTCCCCTCCATGGTCCCCATATTAACAAGAGTTGCCAACATCAGACACTCTCAGTGCTCACAGGCAATGACTTGCTGTTTTAATGAGAAGACCCCACAGTGGCAATAATGAAGTGTATCATTTTATTTTCCTGCTGTGGAAGGGTGCTATGAATGACTCTTTCCAGCAGTTTAGATCATGACTGTAGCCGATTTATGCACTACAAAGTGCAGCCTTGTGCAAAATGCCGTAAAACATGTCACAGTTTTAGATGAAAATCAGTTCTGTTCACTGTGTTTGGCTGTTTGAGTTATACCAAAGGAAACCAAGTGTAGGCATCATTGTGGTCTCCGATCCAATTACTGATCCTCTACACAATATAATCTTTAGCTTCCAACTAACTGTTGATTCATTTAATGATAATTATTCATGAAAAACATTTCTTTTAAAGACATGAGCTGACAAATAGAACACACTGCTGCCATTGTCCATTTCTTCCCACCTCTGACCTGTCAGGCTGACTGTGGCTCTGGCCACAAAAACAACACAGATGCTGGAACCCACTTTGGATGTCCACAAAATACCCTCAACAGCAAGCCTTGTTTCTTGAACTAGAATTGATTATAGATAAATCAACCTTGGGATATTTTGATTTGGTGGCCCCAAGGTGCAAAATACACCATTTCAGAAGTCATGGATATGAGAACAGTGACACTGTCAAAGGCACAAAAAAGCACTTCAGAGTAGGTAGCCACAACATTCCTGTCGTTTACCTAAATAAACAAACCTGGCACTGGCAACAGGTTGATAACATTTCCTCTGTTTAACAGTAACACTCCCAAATTTTAAACCAATTTTAGAAGGTTTCATTAAAAAGTAATTTCAGCACAGTGGAACTTATTTAAATTTGCGTATTTTTAGTTCTGAACCGTTGGCACCTTCGGGCCACCGTACTGTTTGTACATTTAAACGGGTATGCTCCCATCTACCCCAGTTTGAGTCATTTCTCCTTAATGGCAATACTTTGGAAAGCAGGCATGAATGCTTTGGGGTCACTTTGCCATATTTTCTTGACCAAACAAAAGGTTAATTAGCTACAAGCTAACCCCAACACGTACAAACCAGCCCACCTGTTAGCTTAAGCGCCCCGTACGTGACAGCTCAGTGTTCACCGAGCACTACCGCGGGCAGCCTTAATGAAAGAAAGCTAACGTAGCTAATTTGAACTGAGTTTTGAATCAGCTACTAGTGTTAACCCGTACAGTGGACTTTGAGCTGTTTGTTTGACCTGTGTCACACCGAGAACTGAATGAACCTCGATAAGATTAGCTTTTACATAGACACCCTTGGCAATGGCTCCATACACTAACCTGCCGATATTTATACATTTTCCCCATTTAAAAATTAAGTAGCAATCGACAACAGGGAGGACTAAACTCTCCCCGAGCCCCGAGTAATTTTCAGAAAAATAAAATTACCCGGAGGACATATTGTGCAACACAACTCCACGGGCTCCGCGAGCAGTTACAAATGACAGAAAAAAGGCTGACGGTAATAATATCTCAGTTGTACCACAGTACAGCTGATTTAACGAACTTACAGCGAAATATATCAGCGCCACTGACAGGGTGACCATCCAGAAGAGACGTGTTCTCTGAAAATAATCGCGTCCATCACTTGTAGCCATCGCCGCTGCTGCTTGTTGTCCCGTACAAATATGACCGTACAATTAAACCCGGATATTTAAACCGTCCGGGCAGGTTTTTTTTCTTTTTTCTTTTTTTTTTTTTTTTTTTTTTTTTTTTTGATTATTACACAAATGGGAAAATTTTACTGAAATAACGACAATTATCGCTTTACTTTTAAAAATGTTTTTTTTCTTTAATTAATTTAAGTCGACAGGATAGTTTCATTAATCAGCGGACTGTCCACCCGGTAGCCCAGGTCATTTCCTTTGGTTTGAGGTTTTAGCAGCCACTTTGAGCAGTGATGTTATGTTAAAGTGATGTTACGTTAAAGTAGGAATAGGTTGAGGGGGAGCTCTCACACTCAGACACCAGGCGGCACTCGGTATCCAGCTGTAACTGTGGGGTCCAGGGTGCACTGATGCGAACCCCCAAGCCTCCTCTCTGTCTCTCTCCAACTCTGTCCCTGTTGCCTACCTGAATATCTACACGTAACGTTAAACGATCCATTTTTGGGGAAGAGGAAGACAGTTTTGGGGTTGCTTTGCATTACTTTGAATGAAAGAATTACCTTGAACGGTTTTAAATTCATCATTCAGACTGAATGATGAATTTAAAAAATTGCATTTATAAATTTCAGTCCTATAAGTGTCACTATATACCAAGTAGTACTGAAGAAATTTAAAATGAAATATTATGTGAAAAGAAGGACTCTCCATGAGTCCTGTGAAAACTACAGTAGATTACCCCATGATTTATGCAGAACCACAATGATTAACAAAAATTCACAGTAATCATTTTCTTTATGACCCACTATTCTTTACAACATTACTTCAGTTCACTGAGGTTTGTTGCAGCTTTCGTAAAGTCCCGCCACAGCATTTCATACAGGTTGAGGTCTGGACTTTGACCGGAGCATTACAACACCTCAAGTTATTATTTACTTTACAATAGAATAGAGTAGCCACTTTATTATCATTCACACACATCAGAACACAATTTTGGTGCATTTCTAATTCTAAAGGTATAATATATGTATATATGTATATATATATATATATATATATATATATATATGTGTATGTATATATATAAAAAAAAAACTAACACCCAGCACGCCCCTGCGGGCGGTTTATCCTTCAAGCTCGGGTCCTCTACCAGAGGCCTGGGAGCTTGACGGTCCTGCGCAGTATCTTAGCTGTTCCCAGGACTGCGCTCTTCTGGACAGAGATCTCCGATGTTGTTCCCGGGATCTGCTGGAGCCACTCGCCTAGCTTGGGAGTCACCGCACCTAGTGCTCCGATTACCACGGGGACCACCGTCACCTTCACCCTCCACATCCTCTCGAGCTCTTCTCTGAGCCCTTGGTATTTCTCCAGCTTCTCGTGTTCCTTCTTCCTGATATTGCTGTCATTCGGAACTGCTACATCGATCACTACAGCCGTCTTCTTCTGTTTGTCTACCACCACTATGTCCGGTTGGTTAGCCACCACCATTTTGTCCGTCTGCATCTGGAAGTCCCACAGGATCTTAGCTCGGTCATTCTCCACCACCCTTGGGGGCATCTCCCATTTTGACCTCGGGACTTCCAGGTTATACTCGGCACAGATGTTCCTGTACACTATGCCGGCCACTTGGTTATGGCGCTCCATGTATGCCTTGCCTGCTAGCATCTTGCACCCTGCTGTTATGTGCTGGATTGTCTCAGGGGCATCTTTACACAGCCTGCACCTGGGGTCTTGCCTGGTGTGATAGACCCCAGCCTCTATGGATCTTGTACTCAGAGCTTGTTCTTGTGCTGCCATGATTAGTGCCTCTGTGCTGTCTTTCAGTCCAGCTTTGTCCAGCCACTGGTAGGATTTCTGGATATCAGCCACCTCCTCTATCTGCCGGTGGTACATACCGTGCAGGGGCCTGTCCTTCCATGATGGTTCCTCGCCTTCCTCCTCTTTCTTGGGTTTCTGCTGCCTGAGGTATTCACTGAGCACGCTGTCAGTTGGGGCCATCTTCGTGATGTATTTGTGGATGTTTCTTGTCTCATCCTGGACTGTGGTGCTGACACTCACCAGTCCCCGGCCCCCTTCCTTCCGCTTAGCATACAGCCTCAGGGTGCTGGACTTGGGGTGAAACCCTCCATGCATGGTAAGGAGCTTTCTTGTCTTTATGTCAGTGGCTTCTATCTCCTCCTTTGGCCAGCCTATTACCCCAGCAGGGTACCTGATCACGGGCAGGGCGAGGTGTTGATGGCCCGGATCTTGTTCTTACCGTTCAGCTGACTCCTCAGGACTTGCCTGACCCTCTGCAGGTACTTGGTGGTTGCAGCTTTCCTAGCGCCCTCTTCATGGTTCCCATTCGCTTGCGGGATCCCCAGGTACTTGTAACTGTCCTCTATGTCTGCAATGTTGCCTTCTGGTAGTTCAATCCCCTCAGTTCTGACTACCTTCCCCTTTTTGTTACCATCCGACTACACTTCTCCAGTCCGAACGACATTCCAATGTCATTGCTGTATAGCCTGGTAGTGTGTATCAGTGAATCGATGTCTCGTTCACTCTTGGCATACAGCTTGATGTCATCCATGTACAGGAGGTGGCTGACAACCGCTCCGTTCCGTAGTCGGTATCCGTAGCCAGTCTTGTTAATGATCTCACTGAGGGGGTTCAGGCCTATGCAGAACAGCAGTGGGGACAGAGCATCTCCTTGGTAGATCCCGCACTTGATGGTGACTTGTGCTATGGGCTTGGAGTTGGCCTCTAGTGTTGTACGCCACATCCCCATTGAGTTCCTGATGAAGGCTCTTAGGGTCCTGTTGATCTTGTACAATTCTAGGCATTCCAGTATCCAGCTGTGGGGCATTGAGTCATAGGCCTTCTTGTAATCAATCCAGGCAGTGCACAGGTTGGTCAGTCTGGTCTTGCAGTCTCGGCTGACCGTTCTGTCTACCAGTAGCTGGTGTTTTGCGCCTCTGGTATTCTTGCCAATCCCTTTCTGTGCCCCGCTCATGTATTGACCCATGTGCCTGTTCATCTTAGCCGATCACGATGCCTGACAGGAGCTTCCATGTAGTACTGAGGCAGGTTATTGGTCGGTAGTTGGATGGGACCGGTCCCTTCTTGGGGTCCTTGGGGATCAGGACCGTCCGACCTTCGGTTAGCCATTCCGGTGTCTCTCGTTAACTAGCAGCTGGTTCATTTGTGCTGCCAGACGCCGTGGAGTGCAGTCAGCTTCTTCAGCCAGTAGGCGTGAACCATGTCGGGCCCTGGTGCTGTCCAACTCTTCATACTGGAGACCCTTTCTTGGATATCTGCCACTGTGATGGTTACTGGACCCTGTTCAGGGAGGTCACTATGATCTGCCCTCAGATCCACTAGCCACTGAGCATTGCCGTTATGGGTTGCGTCCTTCTCCCATATGCTCTTCCAGTATTACTCCGTCTCCAGCCTTGGTGGTGCTGTTCTGTTATTGTTCCCTTGCCACTGAGAGTACACCTTTGCTGGTTCTGTGGAGAACAGCTGGTTTATTCTCCTGCCTTCTGTCTCTCTGGTGTACCTCCTC
Source organism: Oreochromis aureus (assembly GCF_013358895.1). Lineage (NCBI taxonomy): Eukaryota > Metazoa > Chordata > Actinopteri > Cichliformes > Cichlidae > Oreochromis > Oreochromis aureus. The sequence continues at coordinate 7,520,444 of NC_052954.1, read as the reverse complement.
AAGCGGCTGGCCAAGGCTGTGAGTCTTTGCTTGGCAGTTTCCAAGGCCTCAGATATGGACAGCTTGCTGTATTTCTTATGCACCTTCTTTGTCGCACCTTTCTGCAACTCCGTTAGTTGGCTAACCTCCTCCGTGCTACTTTGATCTTGCCCTCTAGCCTCCTTCTCCATGGAGGTATTGCCCCTTGTGGCTGTTCAACTTGTAGCCAAGCATCTCACTGATCACTGCTGCCGTAGTGTAGATCAGCTTGTTAGTGTCGGTAATCGTGGTTGTAGGTATCATCCGTAGTGCTGCGTTAACATCATCTAGCAGACCTTCTGAGGGTACTTCACGTAATCTTGGTAACCGCCACGGGGATCCAGGTTTCAAGCTTGGCCATGATCATATCCTTCAGGTCAGTTCCTCTGGCACTCAACGATCCTTCTCTTATCGCACTTGGGGCTATGTACCCAATCTCGGGTGGGGGTGATGATATCTCCCCCCTGACCTGGCGTCCTGACTCCTCCTTGCCGTAGCATTTATGTTGTACCTCGTCAATCTCTAGCTGTGAGAGCAGTTCCTTCTTTCGAATGTTGGAACACTGAGCTACTAGTTGTTTCGCCGTCATTGTGGATGTTGGGTATCGAAGAATCCATAGGTCCCTCATCCTATTCATGTAACCCCTTCCGCCAGGGTTACTTGCGTAGTAGCATTCCAACAACGCCCTGTTTTCGTCTCCCAATATTAAATATTAAACCCAATATTTTCTAATAATTCCAGTTATTCTGCTGTTGATTTGCTGTTTGGGATTGTTGTCCTTTTGCCTGGTTCAGTCTGGCCCAAGCTTTAGCTGTCACACAGAGGGCATCACATTTGACTCTAGAATACTTTGATATACAGAGTGCAGTGATTGCATGGTTCCTATAGTATAGTTTAGTTTAATTTAGTGTCGCTTCATTAAAGACACACACGGGTCCATAACCAAACATCTCCACTTAATATCATTAAAGTGAGTTATTTTCATGTTTTGGTCCCTCCTAAAAATTAATTACATATGATGAATAAAGTCAAAGTTTCCATGGAAACATAAATTGTATTATCAGAACAGCCAAACTGTAATATAAAACTAACAAAAACAATAATGAATTGTGGTCATTAATATGTTGAAAAAATTTGATTCTTGTAGTTTCAAATGCTATTGTTTATTTTGTTATGTTACATATATCTTGTAAGTTTGTGGCATTGCTCATCTACAAAGCTACAGAGTTTAGCCTGAATATACAAACTGTTAATAATTATCAATTTAAAAACTTCTCCCTACTTGTTTTTATTTACTTATTTTTTTAAATTCAGAGGAGAAGTACTTTGCAAGTTGTCTGAAGGCATTTTGAAGACGTTTTGAGGTAAGTTTGGCACATCTTCTTGGTCAAACAAAGGTACATTAGCTACATGCTAACCCTCAGCATTCACAGACTAGCTGGCATGTTAGCTTCAAGTGCCTGAAGCTAGGCGAGGTATGCTAACATAATTGTAACAATGTTTTCGTATCAGCTGCTAAGTGGACTTCAGGCTGTTTGCTTAATCTGTGCAGCACTGAGGCCTGAATGGATCTTGATAAGATTAGCTGACTTGGCAAGGATTCAGAAAACTGATGTGCTGACATAAAACCTGTTAATTACAAATCTGGTGATAACAGCGATTTTTAGTGAATTTCAGAAAAAAACACTTAAGGAAATTTAATGCAAAAACAACTTTAAAGTTTAAAGTCAAAGTAAACTTCAAAGCTGCAGAGCAGAAAACAAGGCTGATTTCAATTTTACCTTAATACAGCTGATTTAATGAGTTAAATTACCTTATTTCAGTGTTCTTCTCAAATAATCACACCAACCACTTTTATCCATGGCTGCAGTCTGCTGCTGTTCTAGTTCCCGTAAGCGTAGGGATAAACCTACTGATGGGCTGGGAGGGGGTTCATGGAACAGTGCTGGTAGCCTCTTTTATTTATTCATTTATTTTTAAATTAGCTATTTATTTATTCTATGTAGAAAAATTACACAAAAGGAGACAATGCACTGCAGTAAAACACAAACATCAGTTGGTTATAAACCTGTTTGGTATTCTTTAACAACCCTGGAGATACACTTACACTCCAAACAGGGGACTATCCGGAGCATTACCCGGTGCTCTGAGGTTGTTTTGGCCTCCTGTGAGCAGCTACCCTCGGGCAGTGATTTAAAGCAGGAGTGGGGAAAGTCTCAGAGCCACACGCCAGGCGCACTGCTTCACCTGCGACACCGTGAGCTTTGGTCACAGCGGCAGTCACCTGTGCGTACCCCAAAGACGAGCACAGCTGAGGCGGGCAGCCTGCCTCTCTGTCTCTGGCTGCCTGATTAGTTACTCTTGGTGTTTGACGATGAGATCGGAGTAAAGGTAGAGAACAAACAGAGATCATTTAATAATAACAAAAGTAAAACGCTGAAAAATGTGTGTGTGTAACGCATGAAGAAAACACTTGGTCTGCGTGTATATAGCTTTTTATTTTTTTAGTTGAAGTTTTTCTGTTTTAACTTCTGTTTAAAAGGTGTGCTCTAATCATCCTGCATGTGTATGCGCTCTCATTTCTGCATCTCTGCTGAGTTTTTGCATTACCCCGAACACGTGAATAAATGAATTAACTTGAAAACTAAATTCCAGTTTATGGGTTGTCTCTATAGCTGCACATTGGTGCTGAAAATAACATTTAAAATGAAATATGTTAATAATAAATATAAATTCACAAATGATTATATAGATCTTTGGCGCATTTAAGGATGGAGACTGTCTCCTTGTGCGTCACTAAAATGCAACTCATCTCTCTCTCTTTTAATTTTTTTTTAACTGCTAGACATCCAATAATCTCAGTAAAGCGATTTTCCTTTCCTGCCTCAATAATTACGGCAGCCCGGGTATTGTGAAGGCTAAATAACGCGCAGGGTAAAAGCAGCAAATGACCGGCCTGAATTACTGTTTCAGTCTTGTCCTGCTTATGTTAATTATACAGGTTATATAGAAAATGACTGAGTCACGTTTACACCCAAAGGAGCTGCTCAGTCACAGAAATCCATGCCATGAAGCTTCCAGAGCAGTTTTTCCTTTCTTTTTGTTCTTGTTTTAAAATTAAAAAAATAATGTTACTTATTTCGTTTCTATTTTATTTTATTCATTTATTTTCGTTCTTAATGCCAGAGAAGACGTGGGACTCAACATGAAGTCATCAGCGCGACTTTTACGCACTGTGCGCGCTCGGCTCTCGGTGGCCCCGCTGTGTAACTTACAGGGTCTGCCACTTCACGGCTGAGTCCCGTGGCTCCTAAACGCTTCCACTTAGCAGTAACACCGCTTACAGCTGATCGCGGAATAACTAGGAGCGAACACATTTCATGAACTGACTCGTTGCAAAGGTGGGATCCTGCTACACAACCACGCTCAAGCTCAGCGAGCCCTTCAGAAAGACGCATTCTTCCACAAATGCTTGTCTTGAAAAGTCCAATGATAATAGAATATTACCCAAAACAAAACATAAAAATAATGCTAATAATAAATGAATACCAGTAATTAATGTCAGTTATAATAAACTAAACTCTTATAAAAATAAGAGTTTAGACTGAACATACTAAATTGATCACCCTGAGGTAAGGTTAAAGGATTTTTGAATGTCTTTAGACATGTGGTCTGATTCTCTAGTTGTTTTCAGTACTTGTTTATAGCTGCCATAATATTTCATTGCGATGAATTTAACATATAATATCTTTGAGACAAACAGTGAGTGTCAAGAAATGACAACACTCATGTTTTAAAACTAGAAACCATCACGTACAACAACAGTTATCAGCATAAACAGACACACTATATACATTAACTGGATTTGTATGGTGCATTGTGCTAAACTGGCTCTCCATTAACAAACCTTTGTGAATTTATCAGCCATATTCAAACCAAATTTAAATCAGTGCAGAGATGCACATAGAAGTGTTGAAGTTTTTCTTATGTAAATTGTTCTTTTATTCTTGCACATTTTACAGCTTTTACAGCAGAACGCATGCTGTTGTATCCAGAATGATATTTGCCTTTTTTTGAAATAAACAACGCCTTCACGGAAAACTACTGGTTACCACTGTTGCCTCACAGCAGGGAGGTCCTGGGTTTGAACCCTGGCACCCTTTCTGTGTGGACCTTACACTGACAAAAAAAAAATGCTAAGTTAATGTTGACTGTCTGGGCCGAAGACACTCTTGCCGAAGAGATTGTTGATGTCAAGAGTTCCACTTTCTGATTAAATAAAGGTCGATGCCTAAAAAATGTGCACGTTAGCCATGCTCTGTGCTTTAATGCACCTCCCATCATGGATGCTGGCTATTGAACTGCACTGATAACAAGTCAGATGTCCTTCTCCTCTTTTGCACAGAGAATTAAATGTTTATGATATATAAAAAAGGGACTTTTATATTATGATTGGTCAGATCTTATTACAGTTTTCCTCTTCCTTTCTCTTTTAAATTGTTGTTGCACTGTATGATTTTAGCCTTTATCAAAAAAGAACTGTGCTAATGTAACTACTTCTTCTAGAGAACCATGTGTGTTTTCTATACACTGCAGCCTGAAGACCCAGAAATCATAGACATAGGCTGTTTATTTATTTAAAATCTTCTGCTCCAATTTTCTTTTATAAAAAATTTGTTTTGCTGATATGAAATGTAAAAATTGCATAAAATTGTCATTTTTTAAAATATCATTTATATATTTATATAGAGAGCTCATGCTTATTCGAAAAAGTCATACTTTATTTTAGTATTCTGAAAGATTTCTGTACCCATTTTGAATTTTTAAAATGACCTGTGAGACTTCTGTACCTTTAGCATAACTCTACATTTAATTATTATTCAAATTGCAATCCCGTAATTCCCCCTGTAGATTTTTCTTCCAGTATTACGTTACATCAATTATACAGAAAGTAATAAAAGCTTGTATGTGTCTCTTGTGGAAATAAACAGAAAACCTGCAATAACGTAATAATCAATAGTCATAATCGTAGCATTAAGATTGCAGTGAATCGCTCCCCTACGCTGCAATGCACTTTTTTACGGTTTACCTTTTTGGAGGATATGCAATTTAATTGAAGTAATAAGCTGATCAGATGGCTGTTTGTGCAGCTCGCTGTAGGCAGCGGTATCAAACTAAGACTCTTTTCCATTAGTTGAACAACCTGTAGGCTGATCAGCTGCTTAGCAGACTTTAATCGCATCGTCATTGTGTGCAAACTCACCCATGGCGTTTATATTCAAAGACAGATCTGCGTTTCATTTTATTTAAAAATAAAAATCGGATTTATTCCAGTTGGTAAAGTTGCTCTGCTCAAAACATTACCTCACACTGGTCATGATGGAAGGTCCCATTACTTTGCAGGACTTTGATAATGGATGTGTGATGGGATTTGGATATAGGACCCACAGATAAAAAAACTAAGGGGACTTAAAGGAGCCGGTCTCACACCGAGACATTGATTCTGCTCCAGGAACAGATAACCACAAAAAAGAAAAACGTCGACGCCTGTATCAGATAACTCACAGAGACTTCAAAGCTGCATTGTGTTTTAATAATGCATACTACAGATCTGCGCACTTTGCTCTCTGACACCGCGTTTCTTGATTTTAGAAGAATCAATAAAAGCTAGCTGCGTGAAAAATGGTCAAGACTTAGGCAAACATTTGAGGGGATCCCGTGCATAGTAAGTGCAAGAAGTAATATCTGATTTAGTTTAAAGACAGAAAATAGAGTTTGACACATAAAGGTTAAAGGTCACTGCATCCACATACAGTTCAGTAAAGGCCTGGACATGTTAAACAATCTGCCCCCCCTCCCCACACACACACACCCACCAATTACTGAGGCTACTGTTGGACCAGGACAGTTAATCAAGAAGGTCCCCTTTGTCTTTCCTCTTCTGATAACAGCTGTGCTGGTGTTTTGCATATGAAGAGCAAAGCAAAGACACTGACAAGCTTCAACTCAGAGTGCTCTTTTCCAATTCGACAAAAGTGTTTGTTTGTTTTTCAAGATTGTTAATGTTTTGATTAATCATCAGGAGACTGTTTAAAACTCATCACATGACTCCCTGCTGTCATATTCGCATTAAAGACGAGTGGCTTCTAAAGTGGCCTCCTTTAAGTGAAAATATAACATTATATTTTTCTGCTGCACATTTCAATGCATCCACATTACTGGAATGAAACCACAGAGCACTAACACAAATAAAATATAACACTAACACAATAAAAATATATGCAAAAACACAAACGAATATATAAAAAATATATAACTGTGTATTGATATATAAATATGTGCACAGAAAAGTTGCAGGCTAATCTTCGTGCTCTACCTTGCTCTGTATATTTACTGTTTCTTGGCGGCCATCATGTGCCGACAATCCCAAAACATAAACAATCACATGCACGTCGTATTTTAATTAACTGGTTTCGACGATCAATCAATTTAGGTGATAATGGGTGGGGGCGGAGTCAAGGGGTGGGGGTACTCTGAGTCAGCCATCCAGCTGCCGTGACGTCACTGGGATCACCTGTGGAGGCCTCAGGTGACAGCTCATAAAAGGTGACCTGAGGTAAACAGGGGACACTCAGAGACACTTCGAGGGAAAGACGAGGGACCTCCATTCTCAACTGCTGCACATCCAGAGATCCATTCTAGCTGCTGCCATGTGGAACGACTCCTCTAATGGTAAGAGCTGCTCTCCAGGTTTGAAAACTTAGAAAAACTAAACTGTGTGTTTTCAGGTTTTTCTACCTGGGTCAAACAGTCCACCAGGTGCAAACAGCACTAAGTGTGGCGTGCTTTTTGCACGCTCAATCATCCAGGTTGACAATTTTTAAAATCCCAGAAAGTTGAATCTGTTCATTGAGACAAAACATTTCTCATCCAAGTGATATCTGGAGACTGATAGATAGATATGTAGCTGCAAAGATAGTACAGCAAGAAAATAGGTTGTATATCCCGTCTGATCTGATGGAACAATCTGCTTTCTCTTCTTTGCACAGATGACGCCATTCCTGTGTCCTCCGGCAACGGCTCCTCTCGCACCGCCAGTCGCAGGAAGAGGACCAGCTTCTCCAAAGAACACGTGGAGCTGCTGTGCGCCACCTTCGAGACTGACCCGTACCCTGGAATCACCATCAGAGAGAGCCTGTCCCAGATCACAGGCCTGCCCGAGTCCCGCATCCAGGTAAATATTTGTTAATGAAGGAGCAAGATTAATATAATGATGAAATAAATACAGCTTGTAAGTTTAGATTAGGTTAGGATTTCCCTTTTTTTAACATAAAATAACAATACTTTTGACATTATTCGACCTGCGAGCTGGTTAAAGACCCTCATGGACTTTGTACCTCTTCCACTGTTGCTGTGCGGGGACTTGATACCGCGCTCACTGTATGTCTTTATCTGTTGAGATAACACCAGCTGTTTTTATCAGGAGCTTATTTGAGGGAAGAGACACACTGACAGCTGATAGCTTCCGCTTAAAAGAGAAAGACGATTATTAACACAGCATAATAGAGTGCTTTAGCTGTACTGCTTTTAAATCTAAGCTCACGTATTTTTCCTTCATTTCCGTCCAGGTGTGGTTTCAGAACCAAGAGCTCGCACCCTAAAATCAAAAGGATCCAGCAAAGCTCAGAGCCCAGCGCAGTGTCCACAGGCTTGCCGCCACACACAGGCCTATGGACCTCAAATGCAGCAGGTGTTGAACAATGGACAGTTTCCTCCTGCCTTCAATGCCACCGGAGCGTATGGACAGTGTGGAGTCTCCTATGGGATTGAACCAGGAGGCTCAATGGGCAGTAACCCCAGCTCAAACCTGTGGGAGTACATGCCTCATGCAGGCTGCCAAAACGCCACTGGGGTCCAGCATAGCTCACTGCCAGTGCTGGCAGTGCAAGATATTATGTGGGAGCTGGGTGAGGAATGGCTGGGAGGAAATGGACTGGACAATGGTGATCATGTGACTGATGCAAGCCAGATCCTGTTGAGGGGCACAGACAGGACTCCGCACGCACACACACACACTTGAAAAAAACAATTAAAAATTAAAAAAATATTTGCCTCAACAAAAGGGCACTTTGGGCACCCATCAGGAAAGGGGCGGGTGCTCACGCCCCTTCCGACCCCCCCCGGAATATCTATACGTAACGTTAAACGATCCATTTCTGGGGAAGAGGAAGACAGTTTTGGGGTTGCTTTGCATTACTTTGAATGAAAGAATTACCTTGAACGGTTTTAAATTCATCATTCAGACTGAATGATGAATTTAAAAAATTGCATTTATAAATTTCAGTCCTATAAGTGTCACTATATACCAAGTAGTACTGAAGAAATTTAAAATGAAATATTATGTGAAAAGAAGGACTCTCCGCAGTCCTGTGAAAACTACAGTAGATTACCCCATGATTTATGCAGAACCACAATGAATAACAAAAATTCACAGTAATCATTTTCTTTATGACCCACTATTCTTTACAACATTACTTCAGTTCACTGAGGTTTGTTGCAGCTTTCGTAAAGTCCCGCCACAGCATTTCATACAAGTTGAGGTCTGGACTTTGACCGGAGCATTACAACACCTCAAGCTATTATTTCCTTTACAATAGAATAGAGTAGCCACTTTATTATCATTCAGAACCTCCACCAGTTAGTGCACATCAGAACACTATTATATATATATATCTATATCTATCTCTATATATATATATATGATATATATATATATATATATATATATATATATATATATATATATATATATATATATATATATATGATATATATATATATGATATATATATATATATATATATATATATATATATATATATATATATATATATATATATATATATATATATATATATATATATATATATATATATATATATATATATATATATATATATATATATATATATATATATATATATATATATATATATATATATATATATATATATATATATATATATATATATATATATATATATATATATATATATATATATATATATATATATATATATATATATATATATATACATATACATATATATATATATATATATATATATATATATATATATATATATATATATATATATATATATATATATATATATATATACGTATATGTATATGTATATATATATGTATATATGTATATATATATATATATATATATACATACATATATATATATATATATATATATATATATATATATATATATATATATATATATTTATTAAGAATCTAGGATATATGCATGCAAGAATATGATGAAAAATGTGTGTATATACATATTATTAGTTAAGAAAACCCAATATTTTCTAATAATTCCAGTTATTCTGCTGTTTGTCAGTTTTGGCCGGCGGTCATAGGTTCTGTCCAATAATATGATGCGAGACTGGAGTAAAATACATCCATGGATTGACACTTTATTAAAGAAGCATGATAACAGCACAAGAACACTAACAAAAAAACCCTCCAACTAAACAAAATGGCTTCCTTTTATACTCTACCTTATCAGACACCTCACCTTCACTACTGGAACTTCAACATTATGCACTCCATACTGTACATTAATGCCACTGTTTTGCACATACCAACCTCTGTATATTTTATATATCTTATTTTATTGTTTACATTATTTCATTTGTAAAACATGTATACACACACACACACACACACACACACACACACACACACACACACACACACACACACACACACACGTAGAAAAACATATTTAGTACACACGTTCAGTAATGTATATACCTTTATATATTGTACATATATTTATTACTTTTTAGATTAGCCATTTTTATATCTTGCTTGTTTTACGTTATTGTATTCTTGCACAACTCTGTTGCTTGTGAAGCTCGCACACAAGAATTTCACTCACATGTACTGTACCAGTGTACCTGCACACGTGACGTGACAATAAAAGTGATTTGATTTGATTTAATTTTGAGCATCCGGAATAGCCCAAGTATGGGGTTAACTAATCAACATGAAAACATAACCCTCCACACAAACAAACATGCAATAACATTAAAGCACATCACAAACATATACATATTTCCAACACATACTATAAACAAACCAATAACATAAGCTTCACCCATTACTATATAAATTAAAAACCCTCTTTATCCTCCTGAGACCCAGTAATTCATTTTTGTGCACTGTAGTACACATTTAGTTTTTGCTTGTACTTCTCATACTCTACTTGCCACTCTTCTAAGTCCTGATGTTTCTTAGAGAGGACAACAGTACTTTTAAAATGATATCACATGTGTGGGGTGTGGCCTTGCCAATTGTCTTTTTTTCTACCTTTTCAAAATGGCTGGCATGCCCACAAGCACATTTTATGGAAGAAAGAAAGGTAAGCATGATATTTACATTTAAAATGTTTTTAAAATCAGATTTTGATTAATTTTCAAAATAAACATCTAGTAAGTAATTTGAGGGGTTTTAAGAATTAAGCTTATTTAGTTTCACAGAGGAAATGACTAATTTATTAATGTGTATTCGAGTGCACGCCGGGACTTTGTACTTATATTTATTTCACTTTTCCTAATAGACAACTCTTTGACAAAGGCAGAGAGAATTCTTAACAGATTTATTGAGGAGACTCAAACATAGATTTTTCAGAAGATGAGAGTCATGTGAGCCAGATAGGAGAGGGTGAGAACCCAGGAGGAGCCACACGAAGATGATCAAGATGCAGTGGCAGATGTAATAGAGAAAGACACAGGGCCACCTGAAATCTGTCGTCCTATCTGGTCCAAAACCAACATGTAGGAGAATCTGGAATTTGATTTTGAGTTAAAAATAAAATATGGGTAAAATGCAGAAATGTTTTCCAGTAAAGTAAAAAAAAAAAACAAGAGTCGCAATTATAGCTGAATCCATGACACCTGATTGTTTCTACAAGATCACGTCTTTGCTGAAAGTGGTCGATGATCTCAATGTGCGAAAAGAACTCACAGAATCTGGAGTTCAAGCTCCTCTTGGCTAAGAAACCAGGGACAAACATGTGAACAAGACCTGAATAATACCAGTAATGAAGAGTTCTCTCCAAAAATCAAGAAAAGGAAGCCCCAACCAGATGAGAGTGTAACAAAATATGGTTCACTCCACTTGCCTGAAATGGTTAACAGTCCAAGGCATTTCAGTTGTAGAATGGTTGGGTGCAACAGTAAAACATATGTGAGATGTGGGAAGTGCCACATGTTCCTTTGTGTCTCCAAATAAAAAAAATCACATTACTTCCTCAGATATTATAAATGAATTGACTTTTGTGAAATAGAAAGCCCAGTGCAATCACTTGTTCCTGAACCAATGGCTTACAGCTAGTGAAGTGTCAGTGACTTCTAAGTTGACCCATGATCTACATTTTTATGATATTGTTATATAAATAAGTTTTAATATCCTGCTTACAAAAATTTCAGTGGAGCATTTAATTTTCTTAAATAGCTCTTGAATTTTGTTAGTTTCACATTCGTGATCAACGAACTCCCCTTGTACACTGAAGTGCACATGTTGTAAAATTTAAATAAAATTAGTTAAAAACAATTTTGTTTTTCTAATGTGTTTTTTTACCATCCCAACACTTGATTTATCTGAAAAAAAATTAAAATCAAAATACTTTTTTTTCCCCTGGGTCTCAGGAGGCTACCCATACTCCCTAACCTGGCACACTGGTCTGCTCCAAGAGCTCTTAAACAGGTGATTGAGCCGCTTTCAATCTTTTGCTCCACATCCTGCACGAAGCGACCAGGACAGGTGAGTACCTTTATAAGTTCTCATTTCACACACATTTAGGTTATTGACAAATGATTAACTGCAAGCAGCTCTAACTTTGGCTCTTCTCTGACACAGGTAGGATGGCCAGTCCCACTGTCTCTTCACCGTTACAAGCTGTCAACTTAATTGTATGTCAAAACCTAATAAAAGAATTCATAAGAACTAATGCGTTTTTCTTTATTATACTAATTTAAATTCCCAATCCATCGATTAAATACTAACAATGCAAACAAGGTAATGGAACCTCTGGTCTCCATTACATTTCCTCCCCCCTTCTCCTTAAACTACTGTACTTCAATCTTCATACATACGTGAAAGACAGTCTGCAACACAGTTAGATTTCCCTGGACGATACTGCACTGTGAAATCATAAGGTTGCAATGACAGATACCATCTTGCAACACGCATGTTGGTCTCCTTCATCTTGTGCAGCCACTGAAGGGCACGGTGGTCTGTCTCCAGGGTGAAATGTCTGCCTAGAAGATAGTACCTCAGTGACTCCACTGCCCACTTCATAGCAAGACACTCCTTTTCGACGGTGGAGTATCTAGACTCTCTGTCCTGAAGCTTTCTGCTGAGGAAAACCACTGGGCGCCTCACTCCCTCCACCTCCTGCAGCAGCACGGCTCCTATGCCTACTCCAGAAGCATCTGTCTGCAGTGTGAAAGGCTGAGTGAAATCCGGGCTGTGCAGAACAGAATCACTTGTAATGGCTGACTTAAGGTCAATGAAAGCTCTGTCACCGTCTTCTGTCCACTTGACCTTATTCGGTGCCGACGCTTTTGTCAAATCCGTGAGAGCTGCTGCCCTCTCTGCAAAGTGGGGGATGAATTTACTGTACCAGCCCACTAAGCCTGTAAATGCCCGCACCTTCTTCCTTGTTGTAGGGACTGGATATGCATGGATTGCCTCCATTTTCCCCACCTGAGGCCTCACCTGTCCATGTCCAACCACATATCCAAGGTACTCCACCTGCGGCTGTGCGATCTTACACTTGTGAGGATTGATAGTAAGACCAGCAGATTTGATTAGCTTTAGAACACGTCGCAGGTGAGCCACATGCTGCTCCCAGGTCTGACTAAATATCACAACATCATCTAGGTATGCTGCAGCAAAGTCTGACACATCCCTCAAGACCTGGTCCATCAGCCGCTGAAACGTTGCTGGCGCCCCTTGGAGACCAAACGGCATCACCCTGAACTGAAACAACCCAAACGGGGTTTTGAAGGCCGTCAGTTCCTTTGCCTCTGGAGCTAGGGCCACCTGCCAGTAGCCCTTGCTTAGGTCAAGAGTGGTAATGAACTTACTTCTCCCCACCCTTTCCAAGAGCTCATCAATGCGAGGCATTGGATAGGGGTCAAACTTTGAGACAGAGTTGAGATATCTCAAGTCAATGCAAAACCTCAATGTTCCATCCTTTTTCGGGACCAGAACAATTGGGCTGCACCATTCACTCGCTGATGTTTCAATTATCCCAAGTGACAACATTAGGTCGATTTCTTTCTTCAGCTGTGGCACCAGGCGTTCAGGAATCCTATAGAATTTTCTACGGGGTGGAGCATTATCCCTCAGGTGGACTTTATGTTGTACCAGTTTTGTAAAACCAGGTTTTTCCTGGAACAAATTTGGATGCAGAAGAGCCCTTAAATCCCCCTGCTGGGAGGGCTTAAGATGGGTCAGTGACACTAAACTTGGCCCTGATTTGCCTGTAGGAAAAAACTGTTCTCCCTCCTCTTCATCCTTGACTGCCCGAACAAGACAATGCTGTTTTACCTGCTGCATAGACTGCGTGGTGGGCTGCTGCTGCTGCTGCGTGGTGGGCTGCTGCTGCTGCTGCGTGGTGGGCTGCTGCTGCTGCTGCGTGGTGGGCTGCTGCTGCTGCTGCGTGGTGGGCTGCTGCTGCTGCTGCGTGGTGGGCTGCTGCTGCTGCTGCGTGGTGGGCTGCTGCTGCTGCTGCGTGGTGGGCTGCTGCTGCTGCTGCGTGGTGGGCTGCTGCTGCTGCTGCGTGGTGGGCTGCTGCTGCTGCTGCGTGGTGGGCTGCTGCTGCTGCTGCGTGGTGGGCTGCTGCTGCTGCTGCGTGGTGGCTGCTGCTGCTGCTGCGTGGTGGGCTGCTGCTGCTGCTGCGTGGTGGGCTGCTGCTGCTGCTGCGTGGTGGGCTGCTGCTGCTGCTGCGTGGTGGGCTGCTGCTGCTGCTGCTGCTGCTGCTGCGTGGTGGGCTGCTGCTGCTGCTGCTGCTGCTGCTGCGTGGTGGGCTGCTGCTGCTGCTGCGTGGTGGGCTGCTGCGTGGTGGGCTGCTGCTGCATGAATTCTTTTAACAAGTTAATATGGAAGACCTGATGTTTCTTCCTCCTGTCAGGCATGTACAGCTCATAGTTAACATTGCTGAGACATTTTGTAAGGGCCTTGCCACCTGGCTAGCAGTTTGCTGTCTGTTGTAGGAAGCAACAGCAACACCTGCTGTCCTGGTTGGAATGTCCTTTCCCTGGCCTTCTTATCATACCAGGTTTTCTGCTTGTTTTGAGCCACTTTCATATTTTGCTGTGCCAGTATTGTCATTTGTTCTAGTCTCTCTCTCATTTTCAGCACATAAGCTATTACATTATCTCCATCAGGCTCTGGATTCTCCCATTGTTCTTTCAGCAGGTCGAGTGGACCTCTCACCTGACGGCCATAAAGCAGTTCAAATGGTGAAAATCCTGTAGAGGCCTGTGGCACTTCGCGATAGGCAAACAACAAGTAAGGCAGCCACTGATCCCAGTCTGAGCCAGTCTCTGTTACAAATTTGCGCAGCATGTTCTTTAATGTCTGGTTAAAACGCTCCACCAGTCCATCTGACTGGGGGTGGTAAGGGGTGGTTTTAATACCTTTTATGCCAAGTAATCTATATACCTGCTGCAGAAATTTAGACTGGAAATTTGTCCCACAGTCTGTCAGGACCTCTTTAGCTATACCTACTCTAGAAAACAACTGCAGGAGACAATTGGCAACCTGTCTCGCTTTCACTGATCTTAGGGGGAAAGCTTCAGGATAACGAGTGGCATAATCAGAAATGACCAAGATGTAACGATTACCTGATGAGCTTCTTTCAAGGGGCCCCACTACATCCATTCCTATTCTTTCGAAAGGTGTATCTATGACAGGCAATGGCTGAAGATGGGCACGGGCCACTCCTTTATTTAGGGTGAGTTGACATATCTGACACGACTTACAAAACTGCTGTAGTTGAGTGTACATGCCAGGCCACACAAAACGGCTTGCAATCCTATATAGAGATTTGTGAAAACCAAGATGGCCTGCCCAAGGTACAGAATGACCAAGTTCCATGACTTTGTGTCTTAGTGCCTGTGGTAATGCTATGGCTTCAGTCTTGCCTTTACACTCATAAAGGACACCCTTTCTCAGCACATAGGTTGCATCTGCCAACACATCTACTTTCCCTTGCACCTGTCCATCAACCTCAGACACCTTATCAAACCTGGATTTTAATGATGGATCTGCCTGCTGAAGTGAAGAGATATCTGGTGGGATATCAAGTTCCAGAGGGAGGTTGGGGCTCTGGTCTATTCCCTCTAACCTGGATGAACCCCTAAATTTGTCTCTTCGTCTTTGTGCTCGAGATTTAGCTGGTTTTGCTGGGCTTACTTCTAATTCTTCATCATAGAAAGGTAGCTCTTTCAACGGGTCATTTGCACTCTGAGCTCTTGTGGTGATCAAACTGGGGATTGCACTTTCTGGCTGTGCCTGTAGAATAATGTCTTGCTTCTGTAAGTTGTGATCCTGATCTACCTGAACTGTATGCACATGTCCCGGAACTTCATTAGACACCAAATCTAGCAGTGTAGGTATATCTAAGCCCAATATCACTGCATATGGTAGTCTGGGTGCTAAAGTCACTGGCAGGAGAAATGTCTGGCCACCTACAGTCAGATACACCTCAGCCATGGGATAATCCTTGTCATCACCATGTACACAGCTTATTTTAGTCCTTGTGTCACTCCATAGCTCTCTTGGTACTAGACTAGCCAAAACCACTGACTGAAAGCTCCCTGTATCTAAGAGTGCTTCTTCACGCTGACCATTAACAAGTACAGGTGCTGTTCTTACTGCTTCATGATCAGGACTTGGCAATGTGGGTCTGGGGGCTGAACACAAAAGGGATGGCCTACTTTGTGTTGTTGCTGGGCAGGTATACTGAGTGTGGCCTATTTGGTTACAGTGATAACATCTAACATCTGATTTTGAACCTGAATGTGACTTTTTAGTGTTGTTACTTTTACCAGAAACAAAATGTCTGCTTGCAGGATAACTTCTACTCTGGCCTATACCACCACTCCTTACACCCCCATCAGACTTACTTTGTCCAGTCACGAAGCTGTCCCGGCCAAAGGTGATTCCTCTCGATCCTGTTCTGGCAGAGATGAAGATTTCCGCTAGCTGTGAAGCCTCCTCTGCAGATTTGGGGGCACGTTCCCTGATCCACACCTCCAGATCTGGGTGGACCATCCTCAGAAACTGCTCCAAGATCATCAGTTCAGAAATGTCTTTCACTGTAGATTTTTCAGGTTTTGCCCATTTGTAAAACGTGTCTTTTAATCGCACATAAAGTTCTCTTGGAGTTTCACCGGGGTGAATATCCAGGGCTCGAAACCTTCTGTATGTGTCAGCAGTTATTTCATATTTAGCAAGAATGGCATCTTTTACTTTATCATAGACTTCCGAATCACCAATGTCCATTAGCACATAAGCACTACGTGCTTTACCTGTGAGCAGAGGTACAAGTCGAACAGCCCATTCTTCTCGAGGCCAACGGCAGACTTGAGCCATTCTCTCAAAAGTAGTGAGAAAATGCTCAATATCATCATCTGGAGTGAGTGGCAACAACTTGGGATCCCTCTGGTGAAATGGTTCCTGTCTTGGCAGAGACCACATCTGCTGACCAGTCAGACTAGGCCCCTCATCAGGTTCACCTCCCTCCTCGATTTGGTTGTCCTCTTGTTCCTGCTGCTGTTCTGTCATTTCTTTCACTTGAACTTGAATTTGCTGAAACTGGTGTTGCATACTTTTCCATCTTTGTTCTTGTCGGGCTGATTCTTTGTCCATTCTCTGGTCTCTTGTTGCTTGAGACTGCATCAATGATTTCACCAGAGCTGTCAGTTCATCCAGTCTATCGCCAGGTTTAGCTCCTGCTTTAGCCACTGGATCAGCTGTAGCACCTTCACCATCCTCTGCCACTTCATTACTGTCATTCTTCTTTCCACTTCTCGTCAACATATTTACCTCATTCATTAGAGGCAGCACTCCTGACACCACTTGTCAGTTTTGGCCGGCGGTCATAGGTTCTGTCCAATAATATGATGCGAGACTGGAGTAAAATACATCCATGGATTGACACTTTATTAAAGAAGCATGATAACAGCACAAGAACACTAACAAAAAAACCCTCCAACTAAACAAAATGGCTTCCTTTTATACTCTACCTTATCAGGTGAGCATCCGGAATAGCCCAAGTATGGGGTTAACTAATCAACATGAAAACATAACCCTCCACACAAACAAACATGCAATAACATTAAAGCACATCACAAACATATACATATTTCCAACACATACTATAAACAAACCAATAACATAAGCTTCACCCATTACTATATAAATTAAAAACCCTCTTTATCCATACTCCCTAACCTGGCACACTGGTCTGCTCCAAGAGCTCTTAAACAGGTGATTGAGCCGCTTTCAATCTTTTGCTCCACATCCTGCACGAAGCGACCAGGACAGGTGAGTACCTTTATAAGTTCTCATTTCACACACATTTAGGTAGTGATGGGTAGATGAGGCCTCGTGAAGCGTTTCAGCACATTCCCCAAACTGTATTGATACTGTGTCGACACAGTGTTGCTGTTTTGCTCCATACTGACACCTGCTGGACCTTAAATATCATTGCAGGCAACTTACTTGAGACTCACAACAGACACTGATTCAATGACCTAGTCATACTTGTACACTGTAAGGTATTGTACTGTCCATGGAATCATTTTATATCTTTTACATTTCAAATATTGTAGACATCTATAAAATATATTGTGAATGACACTAAGTGAAAATTAAAATGAAAGTAATGTGAATGTAATATTACCCATTTGACTCAGAGTTTATTATAAAATTCTATTCAGAAAAATAAGTTTATCCAATCTTTTTGCATTCAGTCTATTGCGTTTTTTTGACACCATTTCCCCAGCTTTGGAAAACTCACAGGCACAGATGAAGCTGGGGTACACAAAAGCTGTAAAGCCAGGTGGAAAAGGTTCTGATTAGATGTCTTCCTACTCCCCCAGTACATTAAAGGATCCTCTGATCTTGGAATGTTCCTCTCCGACACTCTCCACAATGCTAAGGGGTTGGCAGTCCTTTATAATAAAATTCAGGACTGCCTGGTCCAGAACAGTCTTCCTAGATGCTGATTTGAAAATAATAAAACACATATTAATAATAAAAAAAAAAGATGATAAAGCTGTTCAGTGTCAATATAGGCCGACCTGTGTTCATTCTCGGTGTGTTTGTCTCCTCATTTTCATGTTTGGCTCTGTAATGCCTAAACATTGAGTAGGTGCTTTTGTTTGTGTAAGAAACGCAGAACAGATGCGACATTTAACCTGCATAAAATGAAATAAATAATTTACACTTCAACTCGCATTGCTGTTTTTCCTATTCTGATAGATTACACTGAAACAAAGACAAACTATTAGTTATTTGCAGTTAAAAGATCAAAATGATCCCACACAGCAGAAACATTTCTTTTTCTTTCGGGCTCCGTTTTGTTATGGAGAGATGTGTTTTGTTTGTTTGTTTGTTTTTATCTTTGCGAGAGTAATTTCGTGTTTTTTTTTCTTTTCTTTTTTTTTTGTGGCGACCCATTCCGTTGGCAGATACGGATGCGGTACTTTTTAAACACAGTTTGGCGCGTTGGCAATGAGCGATACAGCAGCTGTATCGATCACGTGACTTTTTCTTAAAGCGACGCACGCACCGATACAGGCTTCGCTAGGTGAGCTTGATACATGTGTCGGTGCGTCAGTGTTGCAGGACCCATCACTACATTTAGGTTATTGACAAATGATTAACTGCAAGCAGCTCTAACTTTGGCTCTTCTCTGACACAGGTAGGATGGCCAGTCCCACTGTCTCTTCACCGTTACAAGCTGTCAACTTAATTGTATGTCAAAACCTAATAAAAGAATTCATAAGAACTAATGCGTTTTTCTTTATTATACTAATTTAAATTCCCAATCCATCGATTAAATACTAACAATGCAAACAAGGTAATGGAACCTCTGGTCTCCATTACACTGTTGATTTGCTGTTTGGGATTGTTGTCCTTTTGCCTGGTTCAGTCTGGCCCAAGCTTTAGCTGTCACACAGAGGGCATCACATTTGACTCTAGAATACTTTGATATACAGAGTGCAGTGATTGCATGGTTCCTATAGTATAGTTTAGTTTAATTTAGTGTCGCTTCATTAAAGACACACACGGGTCCATAACCAAACATCTCCACTTAATATCATTAAAGTGAGTTATTTTCATGTTTTGGTCCCTCCTAAAAATTAATTACATATGCTGAATAAAGTCAAAGTTTCCATGGAAACATAAATTATATTATCAGAACAGCCAAACTGTAATATAAAACTAAAACAATAATGAATTGTGGTCATTAATATGTTGAAAAATAATTCTTTTGAGTTTGATTCTTGTAGTTTCAAATGCTATTGTTTATTTTGTTATGTTACATATATCTTGTAAGTTTGTGGCATTGCTCATCTACAAAGCTACAGAGTTTAGCCTGAACATACAAACTGTTAATAATTATATCAATTTAAAACTTCTCCCTACTTGTTTTATTTACTTACTTTTTTTTTTTTTAAATTCAGAGGAGAAGTACTTTGCAAGTTGTCTGAAGGCATTTTGAAGACGTTTTGAGGTAAGTTTGGCACATCTTCTTGGTCAAACAAAGGTACATTAGCTACATGCTAACCCTCAGCATTCACAGACTAGCTCGCATGTTAGCTTCAAGTGCCTGAAGCTAGGCCAGGTAAGCTAACATAATTGTAACGATGTTTTCGTATCAGCTGCTAAGTTCTGCTGCTACGTGGACTTCAGGCTGTTTGCTTAATCTGTGCAGCACTGAGGCCTGAATGGATCTTGATAAGATTAGCTGACTTGGCAAGGATTCAGAAAACTGATGTGCTGACATAAAACCTGTTAATTACAAATCTGGTGATAACAGCGATTTTTAGTGAATTTCAGAAAAAAACACTTAAGGAAATTTAATGCAAAACAACTTTAAAGTTTAAAGTTAAAGTAAACTTCAAAGCTGCAGAGCAGAAAACAAGGCTGATTTGAATTTTACCTTAATACAGCTGATTTAATGAGTTAAATTACCTTATTTCAGTGTTCTTCTCAAATAATCACACCAACCACTTTTATCCATGGCTGCAGTCTGCTGCTGTTCTAGTTCCGTAAGCGTAGGGATAAACCTACTGATGGGCTGGGAGGGGTTCATGGAACAGTGCTGGTAGCCTCTTTTATTTATTCATTTATTTTTAAATTAGCTATTTATTTATTCTATGTAGAAAAATTACACAAAAGGAGACAATGCACTGCAGTAAAACACAAACATCAGTTGGTTATAAACCTGTTTGGTATTCTTTAACAACCCTGGAGATACACTTACACTCCAAACAGGGGACTATCCGGAGCATTACCCGGTGCTCTGAGGTTGTTTTGGCCTCCTGTGAGCAGCTACCCTCGGGCAGTGATTTAAAGCAGGAGTGGGGAAAGTCTCAGAGCCACACGCCAGGCGCACTGCTTCACCTGCGACACCGTGAGGTTTGGTCACAGCGGCAGTCACCTGTGCGTACCCCAAAGACGAGCACAGCTGAGGCGGGCAGCCTGCCTCTCTGGCTGCCTGATTCGTTACTCTTGGTGTTTGACGATGAGATCGGAGTAAAGGTAGAGAACAAACAGAGATCATTTAATAATAACAAAAGTAAAACGCTGAAAAATGTGTGTGTGTAACGCATGAAGAAAACACTTGGTCTGCGTGTATATAGCTTTTATTTTTTAGTTGAAGTTTTTCTGTTTTAACTTCTGTTTAAAAGGTGTGCTCTAATCATCCTGCATGTGTATGCGCTCTCATTTCTGCATCTCTGCTGAGTTTTTGCATTACCCCGAACACGTGAATAAATGAATTAACTTGAAAACTAAATTCCAGTTTATGGGTTGTCTCTATAGCTGCACATTGGTGCTGAAAATAACATTTAAAATGAAATATGTTAATAAATATAAATTCACAAATGATTATATAGATCTTTGGCACATTTAAGGATGGAGACTGTCTCCTTGTGCGTCACTAAAATGCAACTCATCTCTCTCTTTTAATTTTTTTTTTAACTGCTAGACATCCAATAATCTCAGTAAAGCGATTTTCCTTTCCTGCCTCAATAATTACGGCAGCCCGGGTATTGTGAAGGCTAAATAACGCGCAGGGTAAAAGCAGCAAATGACCGGCCTGAATTACTGTTTCAGTCTTGTCCTGCTTATGTTAATTATACAGGTTATATAGAAAATGACTGAGTCACGTTTACACCCAAAGGAGCTGCTCAGTCACAGAAATCCATGCCATGAAGCTTCCAGAGCAGTTTTTTTTCCTTCTTTTTTGTTCTTGTTTTAAAATTAAAAAATAATGTTACTTATTTCGTTTCTATTTTATTTTATTCATTTATTTTCGTTCTTAATGCCAGAGAAGACGTGGGACTCAACATGAAGTCATCAGCGCGACTTTTACGCACTGTGCGCGCTCGGCTCTCGGTGGCCCCGCTGTGTAACTTACAGGGTCTGCCACTTCACGGCTGAGTCCCGTGGCTCCTAAACGCTTCCACTTAGCAGTAACACCGCTTACAGCTGATCACGGAATAACTAGGAGCGAACACATTTCATGAACTGACTCGTTGCAAAGGTGGGATCCTGCTACACAACCACGCTCAAGCTCAGCGAGCCCTTCAGAAAGACGCATTCTTCCACAAATGCTTGTCTTGAAAAGTCCAATGATAATAGAATATTACCCAAAACAAAACATAAAAATAATGCTAATAATAAATGAATACCAGTAATTAATGTCAGTTATAATAAACTAAACTCTTATAAAAATAAGAGTTTAGACTGAACATACAAATTGATCACCCTGAGGTAAGGTTAAAGGATTTTTGAATGTCTTTAGACATGTGGTCTGATTCTCTAGTTGTTTTCAGTACTTGTTTATAGCTGCCATAATATTTCATTGTGATGAATTTAACATATATCTTTGAGACAAACAGTGAGTGTCAAGAAATGACAACACTCATGTTTTAAAACTAGAAACCATCACGTACAACAACAGTTATCAGCATAAACAGACACACTATATACATTAACTGGATTTGTATGGTGCATTGTGCTAAACTGGCTCTCCATTAACAAACCTTTGTGAATTTATCAGCCATATTCAAACCAAATTTAAATCAGTGCAGAGATGCACATAGAAGTGTTGAAGTTTTTTCTTATGTAAATTGTTCTTTTATTCTTGCACATTTTACAGCTTTTACAGCAGAACGCATGCTGTTGTATCCAGAATGATATTTGCCTTTTTTTGAAATAAACAACGCCTTTTTTTTAAAATTTGTTTTGCTGATATGAAATGTAAAAATTGCATAAAATTGTCATTTTTTAAAATATCATTTATATATTTATATAGAGAGCTCATGCTTATTCGAAAAAGTCATACTTTATTTTAGTATTCTGAAAGATTTCTGTACCCATTTTGAATTTTTAAAATGACCTGTGAGACTTCTGTACCTTTAGCATAACTCTACATTTAATTATTATTCAAATTGCAATCCCGTAATTCCCCCTGTAGATTTTTCTTCCAGTATTACGTTACATCAATTATACAGAAAGTAATAAAAGCTTGTATGTGTCTCTTGTGGAAATAAACAGAAAACCTGCAATAACGTAATAATCAATAGTCATAATCGTAGCATTAAGATTGCAGTGAATCGCTCCCCTACGCTGCAATGCACTTTTTTACGGTTTACCTTTTTGGAGGATATGCAATTTAATTGAAGTAATAAGCTGATCAGATGGCTGTTTGTGCAGCTCACTGTAGGCAGCGGTATCAAACTAAGACTCTTTTCCATTAGTTGAACAACCTGTAGGCTGATCAGCTGCTTAGCAGACTTTAATCACATCGTCATTGTGTGCAAACTCACCCATGGCGTTTATATTCAAAGACAGATCTGCGTTTCATTTTATTTAAAAATAAAAATCGGATTTATTCCAGTTGGTAAAGTTGCTCTGCTCAAAACATTACCTCACACTGGTCATGATGGAAGGTCCCATTACTTTGCAGGACTTTGATAATGGATGTGTGATGGGATTTGGATATAGGACCCACAGATAAAAAAAACTAAGGGGGACTTAAAGGAGCCGGTCTCACACACCGAGACATTGATTCTGCTCCAGGAACAGATAACCACAAAAAAGAAAAACGTCGACGCCTGTATCAGATAACTCACAGAGACTTCAAAGCTGCATTGTGTTTTAATAATGCATACTACAGATCTGTGCACTTTGCTCTCTGACACCGCGTTTCTTGATTTTAGAAGAATCAATAAAAACTAGCTGCGTGAAAAATGGCCAAAGACTTAGGCAAACATTTGAGGGGGGATCCCCGTGCATAGTAAGTGCAAGAAGTAATATCTGATTTAGTTTAAAGACAGAAAATAGAGTTTGACACATAAAGGTTAAAGGTCACTGCATCCACAGCTCAGTAAAGGCCTGGACATGTTAAACAATCTGCCCCCTCCCCATACACACACCCACCAATTACTGAGGCTACTGTTGGACCAGGACAGTTAATCAAGAAGGTCCCCTTTGTCTTTCCTCTTCTGATAACAGCTGTGCTGGTGTTTTGCATATGAAGAGCAAAGCAAAGACACTGACAAGCTTCAACTCAGAGTGCTCTTTTCCAATTCGTCAAAAGTGTTTGTTTTTCAAGATTGTTAATGTTTTGATTAATCATCAGGAGACTGTTTAAAACTAATCACATGACTCCCTGCTGTCATATTCGCATTAAAGACGAGTGGCTTCTAAAGTGGCCTCCTTTAAGTGAAAATATAACATTATATCTTTCTGCTGCACATTTCAATGCATCCACATTACTGGAATGAAACCACAGAGCACTAACACAAATAAAATATAACACTAACACAATAAAAATATATGCAAAAACACAAATGAATATATAAAAAATATATAACTGTGTATTGATATATAAATATGTGCACAGAAAAGTTGCAGGCTAATCTTCGTGCTCTACCTTGCTCTGTATATTTACTGTTTCTTGGGCGGCCATCATGTGCCGACAATCCCAAAACGCAAACAATCACATGCACGTCGTATTTTAATTAACTGGTTTCGACGATCAATCAACTTAGGTGATAATGGGTACGTGGGTGGGGGCGGAGTCAAGGGGTGGGGGTACTCTGAGTCAGCCATCCAGCTGCCGTGACATCACTGGGATCACCTGTGGAGGCCTCAGGTGACAGCTCATAAAAGGTGACCTGAGGTAAACAGGGGACACTCAGAGACACTTCGAGGGAAAGACGAGTGACCTCCATTCTCAACTGCTGCACATCCAGAGATCCATTCTAGCTGCTGCCATGTGGAACGACTCCTCTAATGGTAAGAGCTGCTCTCCAGGTTTGAAAACTTAGAAAAACTAAACTGTGTGTTTTCAGGTTTTTCTACCTGGGTCAAACAGTCCACCAGGTGCAAACAGCACTAAGTGTGGCGTGCTTTTGCACGCTCAATCATCCAGGTTGACAATTTTAAAATCCCAGAAAGTTGAATCTGTTCATTGAGACGCAGCATTTCTCATCCAAGTGATATCTGGAGACTGATAGAGTCACTTAGATGAGTGAAGAAACATTTGTCCTGCTGGAAACACTGCATCCGGATGAACAGTCAGCTTCCTGGGACACTGCACAGTGACTCATACCAACAAGATCACAAGAAAACTATTAGCTGGATTACCACATTTTACATCTTTATGTAGCTGCAAAGATAGTACAGCTAGAAAATAGGTTGTATATCCCGTCTGATCTGATGGAACAATCTGCTTTCTCTTCTTTGCACAGATGACGCCATTCCTGTGTCCTCCGGCAACGGCTCCTCTCGCACCGCCAGTCGCAGGAAGAGGACCAGCTTCTCCAAAGAACACGTGGAGCTGCTGCGCGCCACCTTTGAGACTGACCCATACCCTGGAATCACCATCAGAGAGAGCCTGTCCCAGACCACAGGCCTGCCCAAGTCCCGCATCCAGGTAAATATTTGTTAATGAAGGAGCAAGATTAATATAATGATGAAATAAATACAACTTGTAAGTTTAGATTAGGTTAGGATTTCCCTTTTTTTAACATAAAATAACAATACTTTTGACATTATTCGACCTGCGAGCTGGTTAAAGACCCTCATGGACTTTGTACCTCTTCCACTGTTGCTGTGCGGGGACTTGATACCGCGCTCACTGTATGTCTTTATCTGTTGAGATAACACCAGCTGTTTTTATCAGGAGCTTATTTGAGGGAAGAGACACACTGACAGCTGATAGCTTCCGCTTAAAAAGAGAAAGACGATTATTAACACAGCATAATAGAGTGCTTTAGCTGTACTGCTTTTAAATCTAAGCTCACGTATTTTTCCTTCATTTCCCGTCCAGGTGTGGTTTCAGAACCGAAGAGCTCGCACCTTAAAATAAAAAAGATCCAGCAAAGCCCAGTGGCAGTCTCAGAGCCCAGCGCACAGTCCACAGGCTCGCCGCCACACACAGGCCTTTGCACCTCAAATGCAGCAGGTGTTGAACAATGGACAGTTTCCTCCTGCCTTCAATGCCACCGGAGCGTATGGACAGTGTGGAGTCTCGTATGGGATTGAACCAGGAGGCTCAATGGGCAGTAACCCCAGCTCAAACCTGTGGGAGTACATGCCTCAGCCAGGCTGCCAAAACTCCACTGGGGTGCCTGCGTGGCATCAGCCTCCCATGGAGATGGTAAGCTACAACTCAAGCTCCAGCCAGGCAGCCTCCATGCACCCTAGTTCAGACATACACGAGCTCCTTCAAATATTCAAAGCAGACACTCCTGATTCTGGATTCTTCAACAGCAGCCGAGAGTGCAGCCCAACGGGGTACCCGCCAGTGGTCCAGCATAGCTCACTGCCAGTGCTGTCATTGCAAGATATTATGTGGGAGCTGAATGAGGAATGGCTGGGAGGAAATGGACTGGACAACGGAGTCAGTGGCGGTCCTAGACTGTTTGGCGCCCTGGGCGAACACTCCCTCTGCCCCCCCAATTTTTTTTTTTTTTTTGCCGATGCCCGTGATGCCGCCCCCCACTACGATGCCGCCCCGGGCAACCGCCCGTGTCGCCCGTATCTAAAACCGCTACTGAACGGAGTCACTGGAGAGGAGCCCCCTTACTTCTGATGGCTATGATGAGTATTTTTAATGGCTCAAGTGTTTGACGTATTTTCAAAATATTTTTAAAAAAGCCATGTTTTTGCAGTAATTACTGCACATTTTTAGGATTTTTTTTTTTTTTTTTGATTTTCTTCAAGTTTACTTAAAAAAGAAAAAAAAAAGAAACAAAAATCAGTCGTTATATTGCATAATACTGTTTTCTTGGCTTCCCCTTTCCAAGAATGTACTCTCAGCTAATTCATGACCAGAGATTTGGCTCTGCTCATATCCGCACAGCCGCTGCTGTCCAGATGTGACAGATTTGGTATCAAGCTGGGGAGGAAACTAGGTCACATTCTACAGCCAGTAGATGGTGCCTGTGAGTTGTAAATATGAGAAAAAGGGGATTTTCTTTCTGTGCAGAGACATTATGGAGAGTAATATAAAAACATGTTAAATCCTAATGAATGCTGAAATTAAATTTAATCTGTAATAAGACTTTATGTAAAAAAGAATTTTAACAAAAATAATTTATAGATATAGAGATGTTATTGTATAATGTTTCCATTTTGATTGATTAATTTTAAGGATCTGATAACAGAGGATGTTGTTTGCTGTAAAGATTATGAAGCCCTGTGAGGTTAATTATTGGTTTGGGAAACGAAGATGTTGATACAATATATTTGATTCTGTTAAGCTTTGTTCTTATGTTGTATGGCTGACATATAGTGTATGATAATATAGAGAATATACAGTTATAAATATGATTCTGTTATTATGTTCGCATGTTTTGCCAATAAAGTTTATTCTAAATGAACGTTCACATTGCATCCATGACTCATAACTTACAACATAGTACTGCAACATCATGGTGTCGTGTACAGTGATTCTTATTCTGTAATTTCTACTTTGTTTGTTTGTTTTGCCTTGAATTCAATTAAGTTTTAGTTTATTTTCTACATAATTATTTTTATTTTATATTAGTTTAGTTTTTCAAGTTCAACTTAAACGAAGATTTTTTTTTTTTTTTCACAGCTAGTTTAAGTTTTCAGTTTAGTTCCAGTTAACATAGTGAGTGGATAAAAATATGCACCCAGTTATTTGGGTTTAATTAGAGGCTTTTATATTTATCAGCTCTTTGGCTGTGCTGCCTTTCATTTCTCTTTTTTTCACCTGTGAGTGTCTTCTTGTTCATGGCAAGGAGGTTAACTTCTTTTCTACAGAGTGGGCCATTTATATGGATACACCGTAATAAAATGGGAATGGTTGGTGATATTAAAGTCCTGTTTGTGGCACATTAGTATATGTGAGGGGGCAAACTCCTCAAGATGGGTGGTGACCATGGTGGCCATTTAGAAGTCGGCCATCTTGGATACAACTTTTGTTTTTTCAATAGGAAGAAGGCCATGTGACACATCAAACTTATTGGTAATGTCACAAGAAAAACAATGGTGTGCTTGGTTTCAACGTAACTTTATTCTTTCATGAGTTATTTACAAGTTTCTGACCACTTATAAAATGTGTTCAATATGCTGCCCATTGTGTTGGATTGTCAATGCAACCCTCTTCTCCCACTCTTCACACACTGATAGCAACACCGCAGGAGAAATGCCAGCACAGGCATCCAGTATCCGTAGTTTCAGGTGCTGCACATCTCGTATCTTCACACCATAGACAACTGCCTTCAGATGACCCCAAAGATAAAAGTCTAAGGGGGTCAGATCGGGAGACCTTGGGGGCCATTCAACTGGCCCACGACGACCAATCCACTTTCCAGGAAACTGTTCATCTAGGAATGCTCGGACCTGGCACCCATAATGTGGTGGTGCACCATCTTGCTGGAAAAACTCAGGGAACGTGCCAGCTTCAGTGCATAAAGAGGGAAACACATCATCATGTAGCAATTTCAAATATCCAGTGGCCTTGAGGTTTCCATTGATGAAGAATGGACCCACTATCGTTGTACCCCATATACCACACCAAACCATTACTTTTGTTGTTCCAACAGTCTTGGAGGGATCCATCCAATGTGGGTTAGTGTCAGACCAATAGCGGTGGTTTTGTTTGTTAACGTCACCATTCACATAAAAGTTTGCCTCATCACTGATCAAAATCTTCTGCGTGAACTGAGGGTCCTGTTCCAATTTTTGTTTTGCCCATTCTGCAAATTCTGTGCGCCGATCTGGGTCATCCTCGTTGAGATGCTGCAGTAGCTGGAGTTTGTAAGGGTGCCATTTGTGAGTAGCTAATATCCGCCGAAGGGATGTTCGACTAATGCCACTCTGCAGTGACATGCAGCGAGTGCTACGCTGTGGGCTCTTGCTGAATGAAGCTAGGACAGCCACTGATGTTTCTTCATTAGTGACAGTTTTCTTGCGTCCACATTTTGGCCAATCCAACGCTGAACCAGTTTCACGAAACTTAGCAAGCAGTTTGCTAACTGTAGCATGGGAGATGGGTGGTCTCGTAGGGTGTCTTGCATTGAAATCTGCTGCAATGACCCGGTTACTGCGTTCACCAGATATCAACACAATTTCGATCCGCTCCCTGTTAACCTCTTCGACATGTCAATGGCTGTGAACAAAAAGAAACTTGTAAATAACTCATGAAAGAATAAAGTTACGTTGAAACCAAGCACACCATTGTTTTTCTTGTGACATTACCAATAAGTTTGATGTGTCACATGGCCCTCTTCCTATTGAAAAACAAAGTTGTATCCAAGATGGCCGACTTCTAAATGGCCACCATGGTCACCACCATCTTGAGGAGTTTGCCCCTCACATATACTAATGTGCCACAAACAGGACTTTAATATCACCAACCATTCCCATGTTATTACGGTGTATCCATATAAATGGGCCACCCTGTAATTTAAAATTTTATACGTGATACAAGCAACCATGAAGTACTGAGTCTGGTGAAGGAATCAGTTCACATGGCTGCATTTTTTAAAACAAAAACATAGATATTTGTTGATTATCGTATCACAAGAGGAGATTAGTGTGACCACTTCAGTCAGTTTAAAATACAATCAATCCATCTTTTCCAGACTTATGGTGTTGAAGAGATGAGAGCGAAGGTTTTTCTTTTTTTTGTAGAACATGATGTCAGTGAACTTTGACTATCAGTTTTCCATCAAGTCATCCTTGAATCCAAGTGGAAATTTGTGCCAGATTGCCAGAATTTAGATTGATGCAGCTTTATTTTGCTTTATAAAAATATTCAAACATAAAGGCACTAATGACCAAAAACTCAAAAACTAGGGGCTAAAAACAAGGAAATAAAGCTAGGAAACTGGAAAACAAAGACTGGAACAGAGAGCTAGGAATTACCACAAGCATGGAGGAAATCACACAGCTATGTGGGATAAAGCAACAACAAGCAGAGGAAGACAACGGGCCTAAATACACAGAGGGGTAACGATGGACGTCATGGGGAATGCAGCTGGAACAGATCTAACATAATGAGACAGGGAGGAAGCAAAACTGAATGCACTGAACACGGGACAAGCAACTATCAAAATAAAACAGGAAATACAAGACACACACTAAGACGCGAACTGACTGAATACAGAGAACAGAGGGAGCGAGAGACACGACTGGAACACAGATGAATAAACACGGAGACAGAACTTATCATACATGATAGACATGACAGATCAAATACAGGGAACGCAGGAAGAAGACAGAGGCATCAAAGGGGAAATGCAAAAGGAACTAAACAATCTAATCAGAACTCATAAGCACAAGAAAACTAAAAATAAGTCACTCAGAGAAAATAACTAAACTCAGAATATAACTTCAATATTTATATCCTGATGATGTAGAAGTGAATCAAATATTATGGTGGTTAAACGTAGTACTGTTAAGTGCTTTAAATATGCAATATTCCGAATCTCCTCCTCCTGTGATTTCAAAAAGGAGTGTTTATACAGAAGTCTTTGAGGCAATCGTCTGCAGATCTGTGATGAGTTGATGGGCTTTATCTCTAGTTTCACATCTAATTTAATACAACATGAAGTTTATTTTGTAAATTATGTTCCCCCGTTAGAGCCAATCCGGTCAGTAAGTGATGACGTATGAACGCTGCTTCCGGGTCCAAACTACTCTGCATTTATTAAGGCTGTTGTGTTTTTAACATGTTTTAATGCTTTGTATCTTGTTGTATTTAATCTGAGCAAGCCCCTAAAAGAAGTCAGTGATCACTGTCAGCCTCTCTCAGTTTTTATTAGCACTATTCATTTTAAAGCTCAGTTTTTAAAACCTTATGATGTAACTACAGCCCAGGAAACAAGCGAGCTAACTCCCTGCTAGCTTCTAACACCGTTAAATTTCATATATTCTGTTTTCATGGATGTGGATGTTAAACTTAATTGTTACACCTGGTAGAGCAGCAACAGTGATCATTTGATTAAAGATGAAAGAATCTGAACAGTTTGTAACTCTCAGTGATGCCGCAGCGTTCGTTTGACGTTGGGATCTGAAGCGGAGTTTTGGCCCGGAATTCACTAATGATGTCACACTCAAAGATCGGATAAGGACAATAGAGCAGGGCATGCTTGTGGTTGGGCTTTCTCTGTAATTTATACACCACATCCCGTGGTGTATCCCTCAGTTTAGGAGTCAGCGGACAGCAAAACTGCTCCGCTTGAAGCTTCACACTGGGTAATCACTAACTAATGGGTAAACTTACGGTGGCTACATCAATATACAGTCTTTTTGAAACAACATTTCAGGTTCTCCCTCAGAAACCTCTGGATGTTGCAGTAATATTTAATGTTGACAGCTGAACCCTGGGGGACCAATGCAGGCTACACTGTGCACTATGGATGTCGTTCTCCTGATCTGATGCGGTGGCGAGAGGTTTGGACTTTGTGGACTCACTGAGGGATTTGAGGGAGACCTCTCTCATCACCCGTGTTAATCATAGATAGCTAAGTAAGATCATGTTGACGGGCTATAAGCTATCTGAAATGTCTTTTCTTGCATTTTGTTTGTTGCTTCTGTAGGAACAGTCCATAGTGCCACATTAATACTTAGCAGTGTCATTTTATATTTTCACAAAAAGCCACTCTGTTTACTTTCCCTGAGCTCCAGTGCCCCTAAAAGCCACTAAAGGTTAACCTGTCCGGTCAAGATAAATTTAATTTCATCATTTTATTGTCTCTGCATGAATGTCCTGTGATTTCCTCTGACCTGATGACCTGAACACATGTTTCTTTATCAAACACGCCATGGAAAAAGCCCAGGATAGTACACAGGATGTCAGGCTCGAGGCTTTGCACTGTTTTTCCTGCAACAGTGAAACGTGCGTATGTTGTTTGTACTGTTTTGGCCTCCTGCCTTCATCCTTAAGATGAGAGGAAGGGAGTTGTCCTTTTGTTAGAGTCTGGCGTGGGTTCCTGTCCCTTAGGATAAAAAAAAGACACACAATAGGCTAAGACGCAGGAGGCAACGTGGCTCTTCAGCCTGTTGTGGTCCCTAAAGATAGATCAGCAGAGGAAATGTTGCAGACTGTTAGTGCTGAGCAGGTGTTCACAAGCACATGATGCATAATAACAAGATGCAGACAGCTGAGAGTAAAGAATACTACCACTGAACCAACATAGGATTGAAAGCAGTTCTCTTTGTGTTTCTCTTTCAACAAATGGGCCCCCTCGAGTCCTCAGCAACAGACTCGGCTTATATGAAGAAGTGATATAAGGTGACCCTGAAATGACCAGCTTTTTAGGTTTTTAAGCTTAGTTCATTTCTCTATTTGAACTATCCTCTGTTTTTAGAATAATTTATCATCTTTTTAGCTCATCATTAATTCCCCCCCATCCCCATCAGACTTTAAGGAATCGCCGGTGCAAAGAACAGTAAGTCTTGGCATGGATATCAGTTGTCTGTTCCCCGAAACAGTAGCTGATCATTAAGAAGCTAAGTCATCAGATCATAAGTGATGGGTTCCCAGATTGTTTCAGCTGTCCCCCTATGGGCATGTTTTGAGAGCCAGGAAAGAGCTATTATAAAAATATAATTCAAACTCGAGTCCGTCCTTGTGACTGACAGGATTAAACAGGATGAAATAGCAGTTCTGTCCACTTACACGAGTCATGAGGCCAAGCTAAAAGTTTTTGCCAGTTTGTTTGCATGTTTGGAAATGCCATTTTCCTTCCTTTTACTTAAATAGTCTTGAGAGGTCAGGCCATAAAACATCCTGAAGACGTCATATTATTCCAACAGAGCACTTCACTCTGAGGCTGCAGGTTTACTTGTGGTTCCTTAGAGTTTCTAAAAGTAAAATGGAGGCAGAGCTTTCGGCTATCAGGCTGCTCTCTTGTGGAACCAGCTCCCAGTTTGGGTTCAGGAGACAGACACCCTCGGTACTTCTAAAATTAGACTTTAAACTTGCCTTTTGATAAAGTTTATAGTTAGCGCTGGATCAGTGAAATCAGTGGAAATGATGCTTGCATTATATGTCATTAACTTTTGTTTCTTCATAGTTTTAATCTTCTTTGTATCTCCTTCAGTGACAGACTGCTGCATCCCAGATGCATGAAGGAGGGTTTTCATGAGGTCCTTCCTCCCTGCAGACTGCGAAATCAAAACTGCTCCCAACAAACATAGATGTTTACATCAGCGCTGTAATTTGCGCTAATAGACCAAACAGCTACTACTGTTATAACTTGCACTTTACTTTTCTCAGTGTATATATACTAACTTATTGGAAGTTACATGTCTACTTTTTAATGCACAGCTACAATACACAATCTGCACTTTTCTAATTATTCTAAATATTCTTAACTATTTAAACATCTTTCAGTATCCTGCTCTGTTTGCACACTACAACCTGGGTTTGCCACTTATCTGTACTTTAATTTTAATAACTGTACAGCACTGTTTTGGTAACTATTGTCCATGATCTAAGGAGCTTGGAAAGAAAAGCGTCTGGACTTCCAAAGAAGTCCAGACGCTTTTCTTTCCAAGCTCCTTAGACAACGATGACCTGGATGACTGAGAACCTTCACAGACATATTGTCCATGATGTAAATATGTAAAAATTTTGCGTGTTTCTGTTCTGTGTCCTATTCTGTTTGTATGTGTGTTTTTGTATATTGTGCTACTGTTACAACCAAATTTCCCCTTGTGGGACAATTAAAGGACTATTCTATTCTATTCTATCCTATCTGTGCTCCTCCTTCTGTCTTCTCCCTCCCTTCACACACTAGACCTGTTTTTTGCTGGAGGTTTCTTCCTGTTAAAAAGGAGTTCTTCCTCGCCACTGGTGCCAAATGATCATAGGAGACGCCATGACGACGGGTTATCTCTCTAATAATGTTGCCTTTGGAATAAAATATAAAGAGATGAATGTTTTTGTGACATTGCTTTACATAAATAAAATTAGATTGAATTGAATTTAGCAGACGGTGCTTTGATACTCAGATTAGGTGTGCAACACAAGTTACCATGGCAATCTATCTGTTCCACGGCAAAAAGTGTATCAACTTGCTAATGTCATGATGGATGACACAGGGATTGTTCCATATGGAATAACAGTCCATGTATTTAGATTCCCCCAAAATGAACAACACCAGGATCACATCATCCAGCCTGTTTCATAATCACAACACTGCAAATGGGTCTACGATCAATCTTACTAGATGCTATTGCTATGACTGCCACTGCTCCATGTTTAGAAATGCAAGTGAGAAATGTTGTTGATGTTTGTTTTTCTTGATGAAAAAGCCGAGCTACATATTTCACATGATCCTTTGACAGCTCCCCCACACGCTGAATAAATTTATGAGTCAACCACCAACCATCAGATGTTCCTGTTAATCGGACCTTGTTTGGAAAAAAAAATTATGGTGCTAATCATCTGTCTCTGTTTGCTGTAAATGACTGCTTGTTTCTTCTCTTTTTACCCTTACAGTTAGAAGTGATTGCTTAACAGAAGCGGTTCCTCTAAACCTAAACTTGGTTCCACTCGGTGGTGTGCAACATCATGAGGTTTAGCATCAGTTTCAGGGTTAGGCTGCTTCCAGACACAGTGATTTCCACTCGTAATCAGCTGAGGTTTTCATGTGATGAGGGTTGTGGCCACATCTGAGGCTGGAAGTGTCTAAGACCAGCGTAACATGGCATGACCTACATTCATGTGAACATACTTATATGAGCAAGCTTGGTTAGCAAGACAGCTATAAACTGTAAAGGCACATATACATTATATGGCCAGAAGTATTTATGCACCCATACAAATCACTAAATTCAGATGTTCCAGTCATGGCCACAGGTGTATAAAATCAAACACCTAGGCATGCAGACTGCTTCTACAAACATTTGCTACCTGGATGCCACCTGTACAAAAAGTTTAGCCATGAAATTTCCTCGCAACTAAATATTCCACATTCAACTGTTAGTGGTATCATAATAAAACAGAAGTGATTGAGATCAACAGCAATTCAGCCCTGCAGCGATAGACCACCTTAAACCACAGAGTAGGGTCAGTGGATGCTGAGGTGCATAGTGAGCGGAACTTTCTGCAGAATCAGTCGCCACAGATCCCAACCTTGATGTGGCCTTAAGATTAGCTCAAGAAAGCTATGACCTCGAAAAACGTATTCATGCTTTCATTATCTCTAGACGGGACTATTGCAACTCTCTTTACGCGGGCCTCCAACACTGTCCTTCAGCGTCTGCAGTTAGCTCAAAATGCCGCTGCACGCCTCTTGACTGGTACTAGAAGGTATGACCACATCACTCCAGTTCTAGCTAACTTACTCTGGCTCCCCGTTAAATACCGTATTGATTTTAAAACTCTTTTGATCACTTTTAAAATTTTAAATAACCTGGTGCCTAGCTACCTAACTGATCTCCTCCACTTGTCCAACCCCAAGAGAGCACTAAGATCTTTGAGTCAGTCGCTGTTAGCGCAACCAAGGTCTCGGTTAAAGACCAGAGGTGATCGAGCCTTTGCTATATCTGCACCTAGACTCTGGATTAATCCCCCAGCTGATATTCCCACATCTGAGTCTATCCAATCGTTCAAATCGCGCCTAAAAACTCACTTCTTTACTTTGGCTTTTGAATCAAACTAGTTAGACTTTCATCCGGGTTGCTCTGTGCTATGCAAATGTGTTGTTTGTTCCCTGTTTGCTTGTTATGCTCTGTCCCGAATTTTATCTGTCTTGTGGTCGACTGTGAAGCACTTTGATGAACATAGGTCTTTTAAAATGTGATATAGAAATAAACTTTGATTTTATTTGATTTGAACAGATTACCACAGACCACAGGCAGTGGAAACATGACACCAGGTAACATGGCTGTGACAAAGTGAGTGAGAACACCGTTTGTCTATATTCTTAGTTAACATTCTTGTTTTGATTTAACCATATTTCACATGTAATCTGCAATAGGCAAACATCTACTATCCCGGTTTGTTTATGTTTTGCACTTTTACAGATTATATAATACAACATCTTGGTTTACGTCAATTCCTACAAGTTTGTTAAGTTAACATGTTATTTACTTCAACTGTTAATTTGTATTGTTTAGAACTTACCTTACCTACCTGTCTTCTAGCAACAAAAGGAGGAAATGTAGTTTTACTTCCTGCTTTATACCTTCTGGGTTCATCTGAGGTCACAGGAAGAGACCAAGTGCAGGAGGGAAGAACGCTAATTTAATAAAGTTGATTTTAGAGTGTTTATGGATAAATAGATTTATTGTTGTAGTATGTATTGATTACACCATAGAGTTTATGTTGCCAGTAAAGAGTAGTAGAGGTTTAAATATAATTATGTTCATCTTACCTACCTACTGAATGGAATAGTCCAGAGGAGAAATTGTTTGGTTAAGTGGACTATTTAAACAGAAGGACTCAGGTGTATGAGAGGAAAGGTTCAGGTCAGTGTAGCTGTGTGCAGTTTGACCTTAATTTCCGTTGATTTAAGTTCAGTTATGTTTATTTGAACGGAGTTAATTTGGAATTGAGTTTTTATTTGTTTCTTTGTAAATATTGTTTGGGTCACACAATGGTGAATAAATCACGTGCTACACTGGACAGCATCAGTCTCCTGCACTTCTTTGACCGCTTAAGTCAAGTCCTACCACAATGGCCATGGCCATTCTCTGTCTGGTGATCAGATTTTTCAGGAGTTGTGCTCAGCCTCTTAGTTCCAGTCAAAGGAACTCTTAATATTCCAGCATGCCAAGACATTTTTGACAACTTCAGGTTCCCAACTTTGTGGCAACAGTTTGGGGTTGGCCCCTTCCTGTTCCAGCATAACTGTGCACCAGTGCGCAAAGTAAGGTCCATAAAGACACGGATGAGCCAATTTGGTGTAGAAATACTTGACTGGCCTGCACAGAGTCCTGACTGGGGAGACATCATATTAAACTCTTTGGATTAAAAATGGGATGTCACTCAAGTTCATATGTGTGTGAAAGTATACAAGCAAATACTTTTGGCAGTAAAGTTTGTGTAGATTTCTGCTAAACAAAACGGAAATAATATGCTGGAGCTTCACTCACCAAAACCTAAGCACACATTTCTTAGACTAGTGTACCACAAAGTTGGTCCTTATGATCTATAAGATAATGCCAGAAGGTGCAAACAGCAAAAACACAGTGGAAAATCTTCACTCTGTAGAATTGTTATGAAGGTAGAAATCAGCTCTACATAACAAAACCATTTTATTTTGCAGCAGGCTATAAACATGCTACTTGCTGAATATATGGGAGCCTAAGGGGAATGTCTTAAGTTTTTACTAGTCTGAAGTTGCCATTAGAGGAAGTGCAGTTTTTGGCACTTCCTTATTGGCTTCATTTCTGACTGTTGGAGGTTGCCACTTGAGACTTCTGGCCTCTTTGGTTTTTGTCTGTCTGCGGCATGCGTGCGATCCAAAGCAACACTGTTGTTCCCAGTAATTAATATTTACAGGGCACATATACAGAAGCTCACATCAAGCAATAAAACTGTGACCGTTTCTAAGAATGGCCTCATTTTGCTCCTGCTCACCAGACACACACATGCATTCACAGGCGTTAACAGCTCCGATGTTGAGCAAACTGGGGGCCGACAGGCGTGTGAGTGATGGTCCTCAGCTGCCCTGGCAGTTCCAGGGATGGAGCCTAGCCTTCACTAAAAATATGGCCTGTAATTTAACCAAACCCTCCCAGGGAGTCCGAGCGGGCTACGCGCGCTAAATTAGGAGCTCATCTGAGCACTCTGTGATTGCACAGCACCACTCTCTCCTGTCTGCTGCCTCGCCTGCGCTTTACACGTCTCCACTGTGACTGATGTTGGTCAGTCACAGAGAGGGAGCATGTGCTCTTGTGAGTGTTTGTCTGCATGTGCACTATACCGTCTGAAAGATAGTATCAGGAAACTGGATAGGAGACGTGAGAGTGAAGAGTTCTAATATTTATTTGGCTTTATTAAAATAGAACAACAAACCACTGGCCAGCCAGACCGATGTAACACGACACAGCTGACTATGTACATTAAATGCATGTAATCATAATGTCATTTTGTCTGTTGGGAACACGGAGATTTACAGGCTTTATACTGACATGCAGAATTTAACAGTGGAGCATATTTTATTGCAGCCTGCACCTCTAAACTTGGCTCCTTACAGAAATAGAGAGTTGATATTAAATGTCATCCACACAGAAAATAAGGTCAGCAGCTCACTAATGAACTCCCCGGCAGCAAAGTCTTCAGGTACCTGCCAGCACTGACTTACTCTATGGCTTCCTGATCCACTGCATTAACACAATACGTGTCCTTCATGAAACGTCCTTAAAACATAATGGAAGGTTCACATGACCCCCCCCGGCAGGAATATAAAAGCACAGGAGAGGAAAAACATTATAAGCTCATTACAGACCGCAGGCAAAATAAACGATAACACATGGAGCTATTTCATTATTTATCATTTAAATAACTAGTTAACACTTTTATTTGCACTTTTTTCTTCATATTCACATTCAAGTCTGAAGATTATGTTCAAATCTGTCTCCCGTGTGTTTTCAAGGTAACCTGGTTCTCTTTCTGTTGTCTTGTATCGTGATTCCTGGCCTCTACAGGCCAACCTTTAAGAGATTTTTAGGGCTCCACTCACACGCCGCTCCACTTCATCCTCTTCTACGCCATCTTCACCTTACAGCAGCAGCAATGTTTGACACCACCGCTTATGGTACATTCACGCTGCGAGCAAAAGTACCCAAAATCTTTTTCCTGTTTTTTTTTTTTTTTTAATCTAAACAGCGCAAATCCTCTCTCTGAACTTCTGATCTTCTTTGATTCTCTTTTGGCCCACATCCACATGTGTCTTAAGTCAAATACAGACCTCATTCTGAACAATCAGATTACAGTTTATGCAGTTTCTACATCCTTTGCCTTGTCATGAGAAATAAAGGCAGACAAACTATGAACGCTACAGTTTTTGAATTAGGAATGTGAAGAACAAATCTGTTTTTTCTCCAAAGACACACAGTTAGCAGAGTTAGGTTAACTGGTGATTCTAAATTGCCCATAGGTGTGAATGAGAGTGTGAACGGTGGTCTCCCAGCGTTAGCCCTGCGACAGACTGGCAAAGTGTCCATGGTGTACCCACCTCCTCTTGCCTGGCTGGGATAGGTCAGAGTTGAAGGTCAGAGGGCAGCTTTTCTGGAAATCACCTAGGATTTTTAAATTCATTCTACAGTTGCATGTTCTAGGAGGCAAACTGTAAATTCGAAATTTTCATTCAAATCTTCTCAATTGCTCAGAAGCATGATTGAAAGCTAAAGTTTGTTTTCATGGTGTCCTGTATCCCCCGTTGCAGTAACTGTTTAAACTGTTTCAGCTGCTGCCCTGACCGGTAATCATCTGTGGGTTTCAGTGGTGACGCATCCATGAATCAGCACCTCTTCATGAGAGACACGTGTCTCACGTCAGTAAGTGGGACATATCTCAATATGTGGAAAGTGTGCACACGTGGTCACCCAAAACTCACAAACACATTGATGAACATGCCGAACATCAGTCAGCTTCAAACTGCTAAAGATCCATGATGATAAACTACATCGAACTTCATGCACTTGTTCTAATTTTGCAGTATGAAGACACCATGTAGTAGCTACATCTGGTGGGTGCTTGGCTTGACTGGAGGCTCTAATTAACCTTGTCATTTAAAACCCACTGATATCTACAGGAAGTGAAATCATCACAGTGATTTCACGAATGCTCCCCCTCCCGCCACCATCCCAGCCCAACGCAGGGAGCGGTGCCTCCAATGTAACACCTTCAGCAGGAGTACTACATGTATGAGGTAATTGTTGTTTGGTCATGTGAGCCGCTGCAGCAGCTGTCAAATGTGATGATAGCAGGAGAATCCTCGGCACCGCCCCCTTCAGCTGATTGGACGGCTCGTAGTCGCCTAGGGACCATCAACCAAGAGATCAGCTTATAGAGGGAAGAGGTGGGCGGTTATGAAGATTAGTTTTAACAACACACGGAGATTGAAGAATAGAAACTATTGATGTTGTAAAACTTTACAGTAAAGCCTCTGACCTCTGTCTGACTTCTGACATCTCAAGTTTAGCAAACTGGTGTTGTTGTGCTACTGTGACTTGTGCTTATTTGCTGACTCTATTATTATTATTTTTTTCTTTCACACAATCAGTTTCTAGATATGAGACGTTTCCTGCCAAACTGTGACTTTGCTGATTATAAATGTAGATTGTGTTTTCACTTGACGATGGTATCTGGTTTATGTGGTTATATTTTACTGCTGTTCTGCTGCTGCACTGCCTCATCTCACATTTATAAAGTCAGAAATAAAACTAAAGATATGGTGTGAACATGGACTGCAACAGCGCTATCAAATGTGTGGTCTAAGCGAGACGAGCTCTTCAAAACAAACTTGTCTCTTGTTGCCTCTTAAACTTTTAAGATTAAGAAGTCTTTACCTGACTCTGGGATTCCCCTTTGCTTTCTCCAGGTCCTGACTCTTTAAATGCCCACAAAGCAGAGACAAAATATGGAGAGACAAGAAAATAGGCTGCACATGTGCCTGCTCACTCCTTTTCACTTCAAAAAGAGTCGCTCCTTATTAAGATGGCTACAGGTGCACTAATTCAAGGAGACAGCCCACACCTGGCCAACTACATCGCAGAGGTCAAATCTGTGTGCCTCCTTCACTCCTTTCATAAACACATGCCTCCTCCTGTGGCGTCTCCATCTGCAGCTCCCTGGTCCCATCTCACATATCGCTTATTCCATCCATCCCACACACACACACACACACACACACACACAGCAGGACAGTAAGGATGGATCGTCTATTCATCCTCGCAGCCACAAAGTCATGTGAAAAGCAAACAGAGAGAGAGGGAGACGCCTAAATTTAGAGGCTGAATGTTGACTTAGACTTAAGTTACACCATTTCTAAACTGACAGGCTGGGCATATTCTTTCATTTTATTAACAAGTGTTCAGTGACACATGCATGTCTGGCCAACATATATCACTACTGTCTTTATTTAAAGATTTATTGATACTTTAAAGGAGGTTTAATGTAATTTTCTTCCATGGACATCCTACTGTGAAGCTTATAAGCCAATAAACTTTGTACCAGCCTTGGACTGAGAAAGATTCAGATGGTGTGTGTGTGTGGAAACTAATGGTAAGTTTGTCTCAAAAGCAGGATATTGTTTTATTTCCTGTAACACCCCCT
The DNA here is from genome assembly GCF_013358895.1 of Oreochromis aureus. Taxonomy (NCBI): domain Eukaryota; kingdom Metazoa; phylum Chordata; class Actinopteri; order Cichliformes; family Cichlidae; genus Oreochromis; species Oreochromis aureus. The sequence continues at coordinate 7,479,304 of NC_052954.1, read as the reverse complement.
AACAGAAATCTAATGTTTGCACACAGGATCCTTCTAATGAAGCGTAAATGGCTAATTACTGTGTGATCCAGGCATTCACAGCAGGCGTACTGTACTTTATCCGGAGCCCCTTGGTTTTAAACCCAAGCCCCGCCTCTTCAGTAGGCTAAGCGCACCCACCTTATCCACCAGCGGCACAGTGCGCCAGGGAGCAAGAGCGCAGGCTGCACCGGGGAGCGGGCACGGTGGACATGCAGTACCGGCAGACTGCTTCTCCCATAAAACGCTTCCGATATTGGGTTTAAGGAGACAGCTTATTTGAAAACCGGCTTGGGCCGAGGGGATCTTATTCTTTCTGACGGTCGTACAAAAAAATAAAATTAAAAAAAAGGAACTCACTGACATTTGGAAGAACCTGATGGGTGGTGGGGAGGAGGGGAGAACGATGCAGTTCCAGCCCGACTCGGTGAGCCGCGCAGTCCGCCTCCGACGCTGGTGATGCCCGCCGTGCGAGGATCACCGCCCAGCAGCAACAGCAGCAAGAGGAGGAACAGGAGGAGGAGGAGGAGGTCGGGATAACAAGGGCGTCAGGGGCCGATGATGTCGTTGGGAAGGTCGGGATCATGGCAAACGGAACCGGTACTATCATGTTAAAATGCGTCGTGGTCGGAGACGGTGCGGTGGGTAAAACGTGTCTGCTGATGAGCTATGCCAATGACGCCTTTCCAGAGGAGTATGTACCCACGGTCTTTGATCATTATGCAGGTAGGAACACAGTTCTGCTGCTCGCCTTTCTGTCTTTATTATCTCATAATAGCGTGACATGCTGAACTGCTGCCGCTCTGTGCTCACTGATAATTGGCCACATGCGAATCTAACAGAAGAGAGATTTTAGAGACCCCCACCCCACCACCCTTCCTCCAACTGCATTGCATCTGTTGCTATAACCAAAACCACTTGTTTGCCGTCTTCATAGCACAGAGGGGCTGGGACCCCCCCACCCACCAGCACTCCCCACCCTCACCAGCACTCCCCACCCTCACCCCTTGCTTCCTCCTCTAAACTGCTCTTTGTCATTTCCTTACAGTGAGCGTCAACGTCGGAGGAAAGCAGTACTTGTTGGGACTGTATGACACAGCTGGTCAGGTAAAGTTTATTTTTTCCTCTGGCTCTGTGCCAAGCACGTCAAGGACACGCACACACGCTCCAGCTCTATCTCGGTCTCCCCATGTGCTCCTGGGACCAATAACTATCCAACAGTGCCTTCGAAACGCCCACAGGCTTCATATTCAGGCCAGACACTAAGCTGCAACAGGTGATGGGTTTCGCACATGGCTTTAACTGCCAGAGTGTGCTGTGGCATGGACAGTGATGGTAGCGAAGGGGTTTCAATAGTTCTATTATGTGGAGAACAGGGCTCCTATGTCCAGTAGTGATGTCACAGGTTTGTTAATAGGGCTGCTTAATGCTTGGGCCTTTTCTTTACAATGTGCCATTCAGTGGGCAAGAGTTAAAACTGTAGTACACACACACACACACACACACACACACACACACAAAATAATGTTTCCACTCAGCAGAAGAGCCAGTGTACACACAGATGGAGGAAGCTACGTGAAACACAGAAGCTCACTGAGGTGTGTTTATGGGAAAGACCCTCCATTATTTGTTTTTAGTGTAAAAGTTATCATTTGGTTTTTATGACGGTTTCGGTTTGATGTGAACAGCTAAGCGACAGCAGCTAAACAGGAAGCAGTTAGCACATCAACTCTTTACATATTAGTTATGTCAAAATTTGGTGCTTCCATCTTTGGGATTTGACTGTTTGCTTGTTTTCTTAGTCGTATTTCACACTATGACTGGATACGTATGCAAAGTCTTCATCAGTGTTTTTCATTATTGATTATAGGAGATAGTTATCAGCAGATTAGCTGAAAATGAAAATCAAGAACTGAAAAAGAATTATATTCAAACACAATCTGTCTACAGAAACATTTGCAAGTTGGATGCCTGTCTGTAATGTACTGACAGTGTAGTTTGGAGACTACATGAACCTGTGTGCTAATGAAGCTACTCAGAGTCAGGTGTTCCAGTAAAGGTGATGGGAGGCGTTGGGTTGGAAAAAAGCTGAAAAAGGCTCCAAGAAGAATTTCTAAAGGCCACATTGGCAGGTACTACCAACCTCAAACTAAGCAAAAATTGTGCCTTTGAAACTAAAATAATATTTGTTATTCACTGGGAACTATTAGACCGTTCCCAAAAGACTAATCAACAACTAATCAACCAGTTTTAAATGCTAAACGACTTGTCATTTGCTGGCTTTACCAGGAAGTTTGCAGTGGACTTTTATTTTTTAAGTAGTTTCACAGTGAACTTTGACTGTTTGTTCTAACAGATTGCCATTTACATTTTCTGGAGAAATTATGCTTCGTCGATGGTAACTTGCAGACTCTACCTTACAGATTTAGGTGGCCCATCTACCTGCAGAGAGCATCTCTTGTCAAACGGGGGCAGTCAAAAATATGTCGTACAGCCGCTCTGTGGGCTGCTCTTGTGCTTTTGTCGATCCATCAGTCAGCCACTGAAAAGAGCAAAGTTATAAACAGACAAAGAGCTGACGTCAACCTGAGTGTTTAAAAACAACACTGTCGCTGTCTGCACTTTTCCTGCTGCTTCTCCTGTTCCCGACGAACTCCGCCGCTCCGTCTCTTTTCCGGCCCGCCTGTCGGCCGGTCAGCATTTGCTTGACACGCAGCATTATCCACATCGCGTACTGTGCAGTTGGGTTTTTGGAAGAACTCACAGGAGCACATTTGTGGTGGTTGAAATTCCCCCAAATATCTCCTCAGGTGGGCACAGCCACAGTAGCTTAACTTAAGCCTAGTTTAGTTGCCCAGTGCCTCATCTTTGGTAACATGTTCTTTTATTTTTGTTGTTCAGTGACGTTAGTGTTTGTTAGTGGTCCACTGATCCAACTTTTTCCTCCTCCGATTCAGTACAGATACCTTGGTTTAGAGTGTCTGCTGATACACTGTTACATTAATAAGCATTTGATGATCTCTGCACCCTTAATAATGAGATTTGACACTTAAGTATATATGGTTCAGTATGGTTTGATGACAATTAGTGTGGGTTCTGGAATATTCCAGGGGTAGCCCTAGTAAATAATAATGTAGGCATTTATTGAATTGGTAAGAAAATAAAGCACAATAGGCTCAAAATACAACAAAGAAAAAAAATATATCAACGTTATTCATCTTTATTGAATTGGACAAGGATTAGGCTTTCAGTGTGAGTCCACCTCCTTCCTACATGCACTCATGTCACGTTTGGAGCTGACAAACAGGTTAAGAGAATATTAATGAAGTTGGTGACCAAGTGTTGTTTTATCCCAAGTGCAGTAAAACCTTCCAAATAAGTGTTTTACAAACTGTGACAACAGTGAGAGTGAGCAAGTGATGTCATCATCATCTCTGGTTTTTTTAGTTGTGCCAACTAACATGACTGCAGTTTCTCTTTAAACTAAAAACTTTTCCAAAAATATAAATGAAATCTTTTGATGTAACTACAGTGAAATACCTCGAAATACCTCCACACTGCTGAAAATGTGAAAGTCTACACCATGACTACTATAAATTCTGTTACTTGCTTTGGTGGTGTTTCCCTCAAGAATCGAGAATCAATTCCTGAAAGCAAGATGTAACTGAAAGTACCAGGTCTTGCTTTAATCATTGTTCATGAATCCGGTTTATGAAAAACCCTGAATAACAAAAACAGTGACTCAACCAACCAGGAGCCAAAATAGCAGATTGCCTAACATTTGAAATAGGCTACTTTGGATGTGCAGTAACATGAGCATGGTGGAGGGAGCATCGTGAGTTAGGCTTTCTTTGCTACCTCAGAGTCTGGATGCCTCACAGTCATTTTGAGAATAAGGATTTAATAATTGTGCCATAAAATTTTAAAGAACAGTGTCAGGGTAGCAGTTAATGTCCCGAATCTTTGGAAAGGTTTGGTGAAAATACAAGATGACAACTGCACGAGTCATCAAGCACAAAAAAATAAGGAAAGTAATGTTTTTAGGATTTACAGAGTCAGTTTTATGACATTACCTAATTAGGATGCCCTGGCATGACCTAGGGAGAGCTGTCCAGTCAAGACATCTAAGCAGTACTGATGAACTCGAAACAGTTTGTTAGCTCTAAAATTCCCCCATCATTGTGAAAGTCTTATTAGCAGCAACAGGAAATGTCTGATCGAGGTTCTCCAAATCGCTAAATTCATGAGATCACTTTCTTTTTCTATAGTCTGCACTTTGGACAGTGTTATTAGCTTAGTCAGATCATGTTTGTGAGTCAGATGACAATCATTATGTGTAATGCGCTCAGAAATCCCAATAATTTTAAATGGCAAAAGCTCTGAATGGGCCTCTCTCGTATCATTTCAGGCATTTCTATGGCTAAAGCAAAGGACTAAAGGCACCCTGTAGATTTTAAACCTCCAGTAGTGCTTTAAAGCAAGAGTTTAATCAGTGTGTAACAGATTGGTTTATTTTGTGCATGTGCAAGAACCAGAAGCATGTGGACAACTGCATAGACCTTCCTGTGTAGGGTATGTCTCGTTCATGCTCATAAACAGTTGGCAGCTCAGAATAACCTAGCAATAGTTCAACAGCTGAGCAGTAGAAGAAGCAGCCATGCTTACTGTATATTGCACAACTCATAATACTCAAACACTGGCTGTGCAAATGAGGAGGAAGGAAATGGATTCAGCACTTTTGTAGACACAAGACTAACACACAGTGTGTTTTGGTGAGAAAAACTGAATCCACTCAACTATGATTTTCTTGCAATAAGGCCTTCTGGTCTAACTTCAGCTGCACTGCAGGACAGCGAACAGTCAGTCACCCAAGGTTAACCTCCCCCTACTTACAGCAACCTAAAACTACACTCTTGTCAGAAGCTGAATAGTTATTAACACTTTCGTCGTGACCTGTTCCAACGTGATCCATGCAGCAGAGAGACAAATGCAAAGCTCAGAAAGGTCAGCTTTGGCATATTTAGCTGGTTTCCTTCACAAACCCTGATTTACACACAAATCTGTGAGTGGGAAAAGATCGCAGACAGCCTCCATTTTTCTTCCCTGTCTTAAACAGCTACCTGTGGCTGCGCTATAATTTTCCCGCAAGAAAACAGATGGTGGAAGTGTTACTACTCACTTGTGAAAAGAGGAACACAACCTTTTGTCTATTCTGGCGTGTTTGATTGTGTGTGTGTGTGTGTGTGTGTGTGTGTGTGTGTGTGTGTGTGTGTGTGTGTGTGTGTGTGTGTGTGTGTGTGTGTGTGTGTGTGTGTGTGTGTGTGTGTCAGAGGAGGGTTTGTTTTCAGCTGATTCAGAGTGTCTCTGAAATGGAGAAGTTCTCCCAGATGTCTGCTGTGGGCGCCGCCGGCCTCCCAGAGTACAGTTACTGCTCTTGAAAATGTGCCCCCGCCACCCCCTCACGTTTCTCCCGTGCCTCCGCCCCCGACTCGGCTGACCTTCTTTATGTGGAGCACAAGGCCAGCTGGTAATGTTTATAGCTTCAGCGTCTGATCAAAGACTCGATGCCCCCAAAGAGAGGAAAGGGGGAGGAAAATAGTGTGTGTGAGACAGAAAGAGGAAGAGAGAGAGACAGATGCGGGAGGCTAATCAAATGTGTGGGGGGTGGGGGTGAAATAGCTTTGGTTAAATTCAGACGCCTCGGTTTCGTTTTCCTTTCCATTTCTCTCTTGTCGATGTAAAACTCGCCCTTCATTACGTCCACCTCTGTCCTGCGCTACACGTGTTCAGTTGGCTTCGATCTCTCTGCAATATTTATATTCCTGGCATTGGCTGAAGCTCCCATAATGCTTCGCTAATTCCCAACACCTATCAGCAACCTTACGTACGCATTGGGGTCGGCGGTCGCGACTCTGTGCTGTCACGTCGGTGTCACATGTCACTCAGTGCCACATAATCACAGCTCGGCTCTGAGCCCAGTGCCGCTGCGCCGCGTCTGTTGTTGATATTGCTTCCCTGCCAGCTATTGTCTGCGTCTCTACTCCAAGCTCTGCCTATTGAATTATTCCATATGGAAGGTCTGTGAAGTCTGTTTCGCTGCAATGTGGCGAGGGAGCAGAGGGGAAAGTCTTTACTTATTCATTCATTCATTCATTCTCCTGCTGCTGCTGCACTCAAGAAAATCTAGCACCACTGGCGAGGAGGAGCAGGAGGAAACAGGAAGTGGATGCTAAGTGCACTAGAGCCAATGGAAACGACTTTTAAGGACAGGAGCTCAGGAGCTGCGACCCCGAGGGATCCGGGTCTTACTACGCTATTGACTTCCGCTTTGTTGTTGGATTGTTGCTGATTTGCTCAGCATGTCAGATGCACTCTTTACTCAGCTGCACTTCCTGTAAACACTTTTAAACTTCCTGTCCAGGCTTTGGGTACAGTCTGATGAGTCTTTTTTGACTCAGCAACCCAAGGTGACCTAGTGACCCAATAGGGGTGAAAGGATGACAGGTGGGGATGCGGGTGGGGTTTGGAAGAGGGGAAACTGGTTTTACTCAGCCGTGAGCCGGTCACCAGTCAGCTGCTCCAACATAGAGTAACAGGAGTACTGTAGGCACGCCTCAGAAAGAGATTTTACACTTCAGAACAACTCTAGTGCTATTCTCTTGAATGGAGTCAACTAATTTACACACTGACTGACGATTGTGAGTGATTAATCAGTCAGTTTGCAACTAATGGATTCTCTTTTTAATAAAATATCAGAATAGTGAAAAAAGTTCATCACACTTTATAAAAATCCAAGGCTAAATACTGAAATGCTAGACTAGAGCCCGACCGATACAGGATTTTTAGAAGTGCTCTCTGGTGGAAAACTAGATCCAAAATGAACACTCATCACGTGATTGAATGGTGTTTGTTCCATTGCTTTACTTTAGAATTCGTTACATTTAGTTCTAAATGCTGCTGGTAAAGTAGACTTGCTTTATTAATATTTACTTTGTTTGCACTGTGGCTCAGAAAGTTTTCCTCGATGATGAACGCGACTGCACGTTCAGGACTTCTTAGCTCTGTCCTGTCTTGTTTCAAATGTCACATCATATGAGGTTGACATAGTTGGAATTTTTGAACCAATGACAATAAAGGTCTCAAATCCTTTTTAGGTTTTTTTTTTCTGCCTTTATTGGGATAGTACAGTGGAGAGAAGACAGGAAGGCTGGGAGAGGGGAAGGGGGGAAGGCATACAGTAAGTCCCAGCAGGCCTCAGGGTCTGCAATAGCCTTTCATTGTATGGGTTGCTTGCTTTACCCGATGAGCTGTAGCAGCACCCAGAGGTCTTAAATCTTGAAAAAGAAAGTTCTTGTTGACCTTTTGGAAAAATTAGCAAGAGCTGGCTCATTAAATCACTTGGCTATGCTATTGAGACTGGTGCATGAAAAGGTGTTGATAAATGGAAAAAAAAAAACACTGGATATTCTCTGTGGCTTTGAAACTTGTGCTTGGACTTCGATTGAAATACCAGACTACAGCTTCTGACTTAGCAAAGGGTGTGTAATGCATTTTTCTGCCATTTGGATTGGCCTTTGAAGTCAGCACCAGGATTTACATTTTGAAATGATTTAACTCTCTTCTTGTCTTTCTGAAATGTGCCATGATGTGCAGCACAGCTGGCACCCATCTGGCTTGTAGCTTACAATGCCAAGATGGGTTTTTAGCAGCTTGCACACATGCATATGCCCTCTCTGAAAACAACATGAAAGATGCATAGCACTGATTCCCAGCATATACATAGTGTTGTGATCCCAATACGCCAACTTCTCTGGAGGCCTGCTGTGAGTGAGTAGGTGATGATTTTCAAGTTTAGAATGAAAACATCCATCTGTTTTCTTCTGCTCATCCAGTTCAGGGATGTGGGGATTAAGGATCCTGTCCTAGTTGTCATAGCGCAAGTGGTGTGGTTCACCTAGGACAGGTCACCAGTCACCAGGCTAACACCTGGACGCAGACACAGTTAATCTGACATGCATGTCTTTGGACTGTGGAAGGAAACTGGAGTACCCCAAGGCAGACACAGGGAGATGATGCAGAAAGGCCCATGCAAACCAGAGGGTTTGAATCTTCCTGATGTGGTTTGACAGTGTTAACCACTGCACCACAAAGCTGCTTATAGTGAATATCTGAAACTACAAAATAGAACACCAGACACCTAACCAGTTACAACATATTTGTGTAGTCAAATTATGGGTCCCAGTCAAAATAACACAAAAAACAACTTTGCAATTAGTGGTAATATGGATGGAGTCAGTTATTTTCGCGTACACAGGCGCTTGCACAGTGTTTAGTGTAGGAATCCACTGTTATGTTGTCACGCTTTCCCTTCCCGCCATGCAAATTTTTCCAACTCCCAGAATACCTGACCAGCGTTTGACTGAGGCACGTTGCCTTGAGCATGCTTGTTCCTATTGCAAATTGAGGACATGCTGTTACTCTTGAATTAAACAGCTGGGGCCTGTAGTTTAAGAAAATGATTGTGAAATGGTTGTTTGTGAATATTCGCAGCTGTGGATTCACGTGCATTTAGTCCTCTGGAGAATTTGTTTCCTTTTTTTGCTTTTTTGCAGCAGGAACAAAAACGGTCGAAATCAAAGCCAAACGATACAGAGCAGGATCGATTTATTGTTGATTTTGGTCTTGTGTCGAGGAAAATCTTTTCCATTTTAAAGCCAGTTGGCAAGTAGGACCTGAGATAACCTCCTGTGACATCATCGGGGACTTGACAAAGCTCGATATTAACATACAAGGAAATCATACAAACTGTTTTTACTGGCTGAGTAATGCTAAGATGAGTAAACTCATATTTATAGAGAAAGTCATTGGTATTCCCTTTGGTTCCTTCTCCAAATTTGTTCATTCATTTGAGTGAGTAAGCGCATGGATTAGTGGATTATCCCTTAAGGCCATTACCAAAATGCTCCATTATAAAAACACACTACATCCTGTGGTAAGGGATTTATATAAATTGGACTGTCAGTTTTATATATAAGTGTTCATAAAATCTTTGTTGTTTCTTTCTTTGTTGTCTATTCGCTGCTGTCATTAACATCTATTAATAGAAATGCTGAACAGCCAACTTTTTGAATGAACTATGACAGGATGCTCTCACTGTACAGACATGAATGGACAGAGTGCATTAGAGCTTCAATCCATGATTAATGATCATTAATCGCCATTAGTGGGAGTAGAAAAAGGCACCACCCCCTCCCTTTTTTTTTCTGTTTTCCTTTACTCTCGAGGTGAAATCTAGTTATTCGAAATGTGCAGCTTGGCAGATCAGAGTCTGAACTTTGCGATCAGAAGCGTCTCTGTATGGGCCTGCTTTCCCACCTGGCAGCCATGTTAGAGCAAGCGTCTCTGACACTGTTGATATAGGCGGTTTATAGAGCCCCGAGGAGGCGATGGAAGTAGAAAGGGAGAAAGATAGAAGAGAGAGAGAGAGTTGTGGAGATGGAGAGGAGGTGGGAATGACTCACTGATATAGCACTCATATGTCACTGAGTCAACAGAGCGCAGTCACACAGCCGAGCGCTCACAGTGGCTCATTGAAGGCGCTGAGTCTGGCCCTGATGGAAGTGTATGGGCATGTATAGAGAGACGCTGATAGAGTTTAATGTACACATGCACAAGCTGCTCCTGTTCCCTTTTTTTCCCCTCCATCATTCCTTTCCCGCTGATCATAATATTTACGGTACACTCCCGGCTAACTTGGACAGATCGTTGTGCAGCGTGTCTGCGATGCGCTCATGAACTGCTGAACTAAACTAATAAAAATGTAGGACTTATTTTTAATGGAAACTTTTATCCAGAGCACCTTCACAGCAGCGATGGTGTAAACAGTTCTGTTCATTAAATCCGGGATTGAGCGCCGGTGACGTGTTGGACGATACACTGTGAAGACTCTGAATGGCTGCCGTGTGCTGAGGAAACTGTACAGAGATGGGTATCAAACAAGCTTCGGGCCTGTTTACAGTAAACTGCTGAGTGGCTTCCACTGGGTCTGCAGCTTGTGGGGAAATCGGATTCATTTGTGCAGGCAAAGGTTACAAACACACAGGAATAAGTACAGGTACAGTGTACTTGGTATCATGTGACACAAGAGGTGTATATATGGGACCAGAAGAGAGCTACTGGATGATGTGGATGCAAATATTCTTTTTGGTGTCCCAAAGAAAAATAAATAATCTAAATGGACATAGTGTAGGATCTGATGGAGGTGGGCAATGTCCCCACCACCACCACCAAAAGTGAACATGTGAATTTCAGCCAGATATCTAGATCATATTTAGTTGCTATTTCAGAAATGCAGATGCCTATCTTTTTTTTAATAGACATTTCATTTGTTTGTGAACAGAACATCCACAGCCGACACACAGAGTATCAAAAATCTGTTTCTGCCATTAAAAATTAAACAAAAGGGCATCTTTTTCTAGACGTCTCTTCACTAACCTGATAAGATGCCTTTTCATCTTTCAGTTTTTAATCAATATTATCTGGCAAAGTCACCTTCAACATTTTTCAGTCTTTGCTGGCCGGGTAGAATCTCTCTTGTATTACTTTGAAGCAATCATATTGATAATCAAGCGCCTGATCAACTGGGTCCTCACCCTTAATGCAGTTACCTAGTTGCAGTTCAAACTGTTAAATACGTGGCTTTTGATGTGTGATTTTTAAATTGGTTAACTCATATTATTATACAGGGTGTATTTAGTCAAGTTTCAAGTCAAGTTTATTTATAAAGCACATTTAAAAACAACCAAGGCTGACCAAAGTGCTGTACAATAAAATACAAATATAAAATACTATAAAACACAGGTACATAAAATACCTCACTGATAAAACAATAGGTTAAACCTTGCTAAAAGCCAATGAAAAGAGGTGAGTTTTAAGAGCAGTTTTAAAAGTTCCTAGGCTTGTGGAGAATCTGATGTGAGGGGGAAAACTGTTCCACAGTCTGGGTGCAGCCACAGCAAAATCCCTCTCTCCCCTAGTCTTTAATCTGTACCTGGGAACATCTAAAAGCATCAAGTCTGCTGACCTCAAAGATCTCCTGGGGCAGTAAATGCTAAGAAGCTCTGCCAGGTAAGGAGGTGCAGTACCATTAAGAACCTTAAAAACCAGCAGTAAAATTTTAAAATCAATCCTAAAAGCAACTGGGAGCCAGTGGAGAGAGCAGAGGACCGGAGTGATGTGGTCTCTCTTTTTGGAACCGATCAGCAGGCGAGCAGCAGCGTTCTGCACCAGTTGGAGGCGATGCAAACAGGAACGATCTAAACCAGCATAAAGGGAGTTACAGTAGCCCAGCCGTGAAGTAATAAAAGCATGGACCACCCTTTCTAGATCGTTCCTGCACAGGTAGGACTTGACTTTAGCTAAAATCCGTAGGTGATAAAAAGATCCCTTGACTACGGAGCTGGTTTGTTTATCAAATTTAAAAGCACTGTCAAAAGTAACACCGAGGCTCTTAATGGAGGAAGTACATTCAGAAGTTAGGGGTCCCATAAAATCAAAGGAAGGGTTGGGGTCTTTAGGAAGCCCAAACACAATGACTTCAGTTTTACTTTCATTTAGATGTAGAAAGTTAAGAGCCATCCAAGTCTTAACGTCAGACAGACAGGAGAATAACGGCTGCAGAGAGTCCTTACAGTCTAACCTCAGAGGGAGGTAGATCTGAATGTCATCAGCAAAAGAGTGGAAGGACACATTATGTTTGCGCAGCACATCGCCCAGAGGGAGCAAATACAGAATAAACAGCAGGGGGCCTAGAATGGAACCCTGAGGTACACCACAAGTTAAAGGAGCTCTGGGAGATGACAGTTCACCAAGGTGAACAGAGAAACTCCTGTTATCCAGGTAGGACTGGAAAAACTTTAAAACAGTACCTTTCAAACCGACACAGTGTTCTTCTTTAAAAGACTAATTCAAAGTGCTTTAATTCTGCAACCCTTCACAGGTAATAATCGAAACACGTACTGTTAGAAAGAGCGGATTCGTGACTTCAACATGGTTAAAAGTTGGTAGCAGTGACTCCAGACATGCTCGCCAAAGTATGAGATGAGTCCGGAGGGGGACACCTGTGAATATTCTATGTTTTGTATGTAAAACATTATATTAAGTCATGTATTTTAAAACATTTGGCACATTTCTCTTTCCATTACTTTTAAAGAAATGACCCTTTTAAAATCAGATGTGACCTCCAAGGCTGTAACAGTAACTTAATGTAACTATCAGCTCATCCAGGATGCACTGAATATCTGTCACAGCATCCTACACCAAAACAGTCCATGGGTGTGCCGTTCTTAACAATATCTGAATTGTTACCTGATAACCTGATAACCTAACACTGCTCCCGTTAATTCAATTAAGGTCGCTTCTAGGTCCAGAAAAACCAGGTGGCAACAGGATTAATATTAAAAATCTTGGATTACATGAAAAACCAAAAAATACTTAAAGAAGATCTAAAACAGTTCAACCTACCTGCTGAGGGCCTTAAAAAAGCTATGAGTTGGTGTGCAGGGATGAACGGGTACTGTTTTAAAGACCAAAGCTGCTCACACCAGACATCAGATATTTTTTATTTTTTGTTACTATTTTTGTATCAAATGAGTCATTATTAATGGATAGGCATGACCTGACAGGTTTATTATATGTTGGCTAACCCAAAGACGGAAATACCTGACAAGTCATGATACTTAATCATAATAACGCTGAACATGAAGGTAAAAAAATTCAATATTGCAACATCTCAGTGTTGTAGCAGTGCCCAGAATGAGTGCTGCACCTTGATATGCACTAAATGTCTGTAGTGCAGGTTAGTGATGCACTTTGAGGTCGATGTTCTCAGAGTATTTTTTTAAAATCTGGTCAAAATTGAGGCAGCAGACACAGGAATATCCCGATGTCATTTCTTATTATAGGTAAAGCTTATGAAACACTGATAATACAGCTCACCGGCATTTTCTCATTAGTTGCTCGGTATAATGGTTTTTCCTTCAAATCCACATGCCTCTTACTTGTGAAATAAAATGTCTGTTGGAGATAGTTTATTCTTAGATAATCCTGATAACAGGATTTAAATTTATTTTTGTCAACCACTGGAAATATTGCTCTAAAGTTAGTTAAGAAATTATACACCTGGACTTCATGTGTAACATGCTATAGCTGACTTTGTGCAAATAATTGCAAAATCTGACAGTTGAGAAACTTTCCATCACATTTTAGTCATGCTCGTGTTTCACTTTTGCCTAAACTGTATAACATATGTGTTGTGCACAAGGTTTAAAGATTATTCTTATTAATTCAGCTCTCAGGTTTGCTACAAGCACCGGATAGTTTGCACTCAGAATGGTTTTATCGGGTCCGGAGGTTCAGATAGTGTCAGGTAAGACGACACAGGAAATGTACTTAACTTATTGTGCTGTCGAAACACTCAAGCAGCCATTGTAACAAAACTCAACTCCCCAGAGCGCTCTGAGGCAAATTTTTACACATGAAATAAGGACATCTTGAAAATCAGGTCGGGGTGTTTACCACATTTATGGATGTCTTTTTTTCAGATGTGGCACACGGCAAGAAGCGCTCTGCTTTAATGTTTTGTCACCACTGGAGATGTTCTATGTGTTTTGGTTAATGGAGAAGCCTGAATAGAACCTGCGTGAGGCAGCGTGCATGATGCTAGTGGTTGATAGCTGTTAATCGCACATTGATGCAATCCAAGAATCCCACACGCTTTGTGCTTGGGAAGTCACAGGTTAAATATCAGCAATCTCCAATCTGATTAGCTTTAGGTGTATTTTTATCTGGTATTGCAGAGGAAAGTTCAGGGTTGCAGTACCTGTGTGAACATAGCTTAAGAAAAAAAGCCTCTAAGAGTTGCTTGAAATTCCTGCATGAGCCCCATCTGTGAAATATCGCACTCATTTGGAAGTAAGAGGATGAAGTACTCATAAAGTATTGAATTATATCCACTTGACCTACTCCAGTGAGGCATTGTTGACTAATGTACAACATGAGGACAGGGCTCAAAGATTTGTACGCTTATTTTATCATCTGCTCCAATCCAATAAAAGTCTGTATATCTTAAATCCATTACCCGAGTGACAAAAAAGGAGGACGCCTCTGCCTGGCTGATGTACTGCTGTCTGAGGAGTTTTCTGTCATTCTGCTCATTTGCAAAGTCGTTCCCAGCAGTTTGTAATTGAGTTATAGGCGATTCCGTGATAGCACACTGTGCTGTCTGGTTTTGCAAAGAATTGAACTTGCTGAAGGCATCAAGATTAAAGAGTTTAATTCCAGTGTTTGGCTGTCCTTTTGCAGCATCTCGGTCAGACGTTGTATTCAATCTGCCTTGAATTCAGTGTCGCAGACAATAGAAGTGACAGAACTGAGACTGATTCACTCAGTCAAGTTGGTCTGGTTGAGTCATATCTCCTTACGGGAGATCCATTGATTCCCCATGTCTCTAACCAGTGGCAGAAAAACATGGCATCAGTAGACGTGATATAGGTCATGAATATTTAAATGAGCACAACTCAGACACTATGTCGAAAAGGGTTCATCTTTGGCGAGGACAAGGGAGCACCTGATCTGGCTCACAAAGGGCAGTGTTGCGTTTGTGAATTGGCCATTTACACCACACATATATCGGCGATGGCAGTGTGTCTGGTTCTCAGCATCTTGTGGTGATGCCTTGTGCTCAGCTCGCATTAAAGGACTGCAAATGTGATATAATAACTCATTCTCTGTCAGAAAGAGAACTCTCACATTAACGTTATCTTCTTGGCATTCTTTTCTTGTTTTAACTCGGACCCTAGTGCACATAACACGGCTCAGGATCCACCTTGGCACTGTGTAGCTCTCTGGTCATCATTCTGAGCTCATCTCTTAATGCTTTAATAATCAATGAGTAACAGTTTCTCTGATGTGAGGAACAGGAGTGAATCATATCTTCTGAATGTTAAGTGTTACTGTTCTGTCTTCTCCCAGGAGGACTACGACCGCCTGAGACCGTTGTCCTACCCGATGACCGATGTCTTCCTCATCTGCTTCTCTGTGGTCAACCCCGCCAGCTTCCAGAATGTGCGTGAAGAATGGGTGCCCGAGTTGCAGGAGTACGCTCCCAGTGTCCCTTACTTGCTCATCGGCACGCAGGTTGGTTCTGGAAACACGTAACAGACGCTTCCCATTCACCTTCTCAGCTGCTTTGCGCATATGTGGTGGATGTACCTGTGTTTGTCATTTCTGACACACTGGAATGAAATGAGGTTACCAGAGAAGAATACACTGTTGAGTTCATACCTGATGTTTTGGCATAGAGATGAAAAAGAATGAAAAATAATCTCTATTACTTGGACATATTTGAACAAACTTTGATCATTTTCATCCAGTACCAGTCTGATCCTGACTCAAAAAGCTAGATCAAGTACAACAGTGACAACGTGGAAATCGACTTTATATACATACATGGAGGTGGTGCAACTATGCTTTCCTTCATTTTTGCTTCATTGGTGACAATGGTCTCGCTCTCATTCTTATTAAGCTTGGTGGAAGACTTATTTTACTCCTCTTATGGTAACATTATGTACTTTCAACGGCCTGATTAACATTATTTCACTTCACTTGTCTCCTGTCAGTTCCACTCTACCCACAATGTATGTGTGTGTGAGTGTGTGTGTTTGTTTGTTTGTTTGTGTGTGTGAGAAGATTACAATCAGGGAAAGGGGCATAAAAACAGTGAAAACATGCCTGTCGTCATTAATTCATTAATTGTATTTATTTTATTAGGTTTTGTTTTATAAAGTTATGTGAGCAAGTGTAAGTCAAGTCTAACGTTATCTTACATAAAGGAATGATTCTCAGTTGCTAACATAAAGATGATTAGCACAAGCGAGATTATATAATTTTAGCGTTAGCATAAATGCTAATAGCAAATGCTGCTGTACATTATCAAACATGCTGGTTACTCTAACACAAATATATATAATATGGAATATAAAAACAGTAAAACAAACAAACAAACAAACAACAAAGAACAAAAAAACTGGGACACAGTTTTGTGAATTTTACTAGAAAGCTTTGTTAGCATGCTAGTAGCATCCTTGCAGTTAGCTATAGTGACAAAGCAATCTCTCCATTCCTACGTCTGTGGCTGTCAAGTAATCCTCCTGCTGTTCTTCTGTCTCATAATCCGCCTCCTTTGTCTGTGTTTACATTCACACACTGAGCTGCTGCACTTCACATAACCCTCGTGTCTCTTTTCCAAAAGCATCTGATTGACATCTCTGCTGTTGTAACAAGAGCTCAGCTGAGGAGCTGACATATGAGAAATAAAAGAAAATTTCACATTCAGAAGACAGCAGAACTTTTCAATGGTATTAAAAGTTGAAGCAATTATTTTATTAACAGCTCGATTTTTATAAAACAAATCAGTACCTAGCATAATCCATCTATCCATTCTCTAAGCAATTTTTTTCCCATCAAACACAAAAATATACCAGCAGGTAGCAAACCCACTTATCATTATTTCTTTATAAATGACTATAAACAAAATATCGTATTAGATTACACATAAAAAGCCAAATGATGATAACTGATCAACTAGAAAGCGAAAATTTCAGAAGAAATTTTATGTGTGCCTATGCCGCTGCTAATCACTGTAGTTGCCATTCATACGGCTACAGAAAGCAAAACTCAGAAGAGCAGCCATTCTCCACCATGAACTATGGTAAAAACAAACACCGCTCACGCTTCACAGATGACAGCTTACAGTTTTGTGTAAAGATGAAGTTACTTCGTACAGCGCCGATTTGCAGACGCTGTGCACACAGGTTCATGAGCAGAAGTCCCATTGTACCACGGCAGACCCGACAATGTTTGCATGAACACACTTTGAAGCATTACATTATAGACCACTTTTCACACATGCATTCACTTTTTGTTTTTTGTTATTTTTACACAGTGTTCTGAATTATGAACAATGGTCTACAGCCAATCCTGTGTATTATTATACAAACTTTGGTTGTGAGATTCAGATAACTATTTAATAAAAGCTAAATATTTTATATGAGAGTAAGAAAGAAAAGTATATCTTTGTGTCCACCTTTCTCTGTTAATGCCCTAGCTCCCCCCCTTAAAAGCTTTGCTAGATCCGCCCCTGCACAGTTACCAGCTGTCAGCTACACAAAAAGGAGCTCGGTCTTTGTCTCTCAGAAACAACTCATAACTTCCTTCAACTCATTCATGTCACCTAAAGTGTAAACCTGTTTCTCCATCACCAGTTCAGCTCTGATGATTCAGTAAGGACATCTCCTGATTTCATCTTCATGCTCCAGCAAACATCAGCTGATACTAGAAATTAAAATCAAAAGAATTCTAACAACAGCTGATCAAGCTTAAACGTGCTGCTGTTGTTTAGCGCGATAAATAAGAGCGAACAGCCGATCATTGATCAGTTTCATGATTGACGTTTCAACACGCGAGAGAATGACAGGGGAGGCTTCAGAACGACAGAATAAATCATAATGTTTTCTCTGAATGTGGGACGATTCCGTTTGTGCGGCACGGCAACTCTATGACCTAACCCTAATGAATAAAATAAAGTCCAACGTCAGTAACTTAGTGCGCACACAGCTGTATATAAACTCCCGTGGCATTACGATTGTAAAAGGTCAACGAAATAAATTACACCTAAACTCGGTTTATATCTGACCCAAATAGAGAGCGACCGGTGCTGACACGAGTTTCACCCGCCTCAATATAAGCCAAGCCTGGGTGCTTTTTCACGAAGGGTTGCTAGCGGTGCGAGCTAACTATGCTAGCGGCGCTAGCTAGCTAGCCGACTATCAGCAACACATAAGAGAACTGCTGCTAAACAAACTACACCTAAACTCGGTTTATATCTGACCCAAATAGAGAGCGACCGGTGCTGACACGAGTTTCACCCGCCTCAATATAAGCCAAGCCTGGGTGCTTTTTCACGAAGGGTTGCTAGCGGCGCTGAGCTAACTATGCTAGCGGCGCTAGCTAGCTAGCCCGACTATCAGCAACACATAAGAGAACTGCTGCTAAACAAACTACACCTAAACTCGGTTTATATCTGACCCAAATAGAGAGCGACCGGTGCTGACACGAGTTTCACCCGCCTCAATATAAGCCAAGCCTGGGTGCTTTTTCACGAAGGGTTGCTAGCGGCGCTGAAGCTAACTATGCTAGCGGCGCTAGCTAGCTAGCCGGCTATCAGCAACACATAAGAGAACTGCTGCTAAATAAACTACACCTAAACTCGGTTTATATCTGACCCAAATAGAGTGCAGGTCATAACTCTTACCTGAAATTCAGTTCACCTCACGCCCTGCCTTCGCTTTCCTGATCCACGATTGACCTCCGCGTTAGCAAACACCGGTCGATCGGGCGGTCGCGGCATGTCCTTTCTGTCATACACCGTGGATAGCTGCCCACTGTTGTAGCTCCGCATTATAGCACCACCAAACAACTCAGTTATTTTTTCCACATCCAGCTGTAACTCCGATTCTGTGCGAGCATTTGCGAGAGACCGGGAGGTGAAAGGAGAGAGAGAGTCCCTCGCTGTCCATTTGCAGCCAAGGCGCGGCAGCTAGCTAGGTAGCCGGCTAGCTGTCAGGCAGGACCGAGGTCGTCAGAGCATTGTCGCTAATAATGGGATGTCTTGATAAAACAAGCAGATATTTGAAGTTTACACACCTACATTCTCGCCTGAAAATATCTTAAAAGTTTATTTTGTGACCTAGAAACACTAATAAAAGACATATAAAACGAAGTGGTGGCCGCCATTGTTTAACTCGGCAGAGGTGTGCTATGAATTGTGGGATATGGAGTTTTCCACCAAGCATAGAAGCCAATGTGTTTACCGTAACTATTCAATGGTTCGCGCAACCTTAAAGCCTCCAATGGTTCCTGAAAGCAGCGAGGCTGTGCGCGCCATTGATATTGTCATCATTACGGTATCCAAATAAGGGTAGACAGGCTGTACCACTCCCGGCATACCACTAGAGAGAACCAACACACCACAAATGAAGTTTGAAATTTGTTTCAATGGGACCAAAAGATGGCGCCAACACACCACAAATGAAGTCTGTTTATTTGGCGCCAAAAGATGAATTGGCCTAAATTTGCACTAAAATATTAATATTTAAAAACTATAAAGTCATAAACACCAAAAGTCATGACATAATAGTCCAGCTCCAGCCGCACAAAATGATCTAACATATGTAACCCTAATGTCAAAACTGTTCGGCAGAGGGAGCGGGAAAATTTTCACTAAAATATTAATATTTAAAAACTATAAAATTCATAAACACCAAAAGTCATAGCACACCATTCCAGATCCGCCGCACAAAATGAGGTAACATATATGAAGGTTGTCTCAAAACTGCGGGCGAGATTCGCTGCAAAATTTCAGGCGGAAACTGGAGAATAATAATAATAATAACTAGAAAGCGAAAATTTCAGAAGAAATTTTATGTGTGCCTATGCCGCTGCTAATCACTGTAGTTTGCCATTCATACGGCTACAGAGAGCAAAACTCAGAAGAGCAGCCATTCTCCACCATGAACTATGGTAAAACAAACACCGCTCACGCTTCACAGATGACAGCTTACAGTTTTGTGTAAAGATGAAGTTACTTTGTACAGCGCCGATTTGCAGGCGCTGTGCACACAGGTTCATGAGCAGAAGTCCCATTGTACCACGGCAGACCCGACAATGTTTGCATGAACACACTTTGAAGCATTACATTATAGACCACTTTTCACACATGCATTCACTTTTTGTTTTTGTTATTTTTACACAGTGTTCTGAATTATGAACAATGGTCTACAGCCAATCCTGTGTATTATTATACAAACTTTGGTTGTGAGATTCAGATAACTATTTAATAAAAGCTAAATATTTTATATGAGAGTAAGAAAGAAAAGTATATCTTTGTGTCCACCTTTCTCTGTTAATGCCCTAGCTTCCCCCCTAAAAGCTTTGCTAGATCCGCCCCTGCACAGTTACCAGCTGTCAGCTACACAAAAAGGAGCTTGGTCTTTGTCTCTCAGAAACAACTCATAACTTCCCTTCAACTCATTCATGTCACCTAAAGTGTAAACCTGTTTCTCCATCACCAGTTCAGCTCTGATGATTCAGTAAGGACATCTCCTGATTTCATCTTCATGCTCCAGCAAACATCAGCTGATACTAGAAATTAAAATCAAAAGAATTCTAACAACAGCTGATCAAGCTTTAAACGTGCTGCTGTTGTTTAGCGCGATAAATAAGAGCGAACAGCCGATCATTGATCAGTTTCATGATTGACGTTTCAACACGCGAGAGAATGACAGGGAGGCTTCGTAACGACAGAATAAATCATGTTTTCTCTGAATGTGGGACGATTCCGTTTGTACAGCACGGCAACTCTATGAACTAACCCTAATGAATAAAATAAAGTCCAACGTCAGTAACTTAGTACGCACACAGCTGTATATAAACTCCCGTGGCATTACGATTGTAAAAGGTCAACGAAAATAAATTACACCTAAACTCGGTTTATATCTGACCCAAATAGAGAGCGACCGGTGCTGACACGAGTTTCACCCGCCTCAATATAAGCCAAGCCTGGGTGCTTTTTCACGAAGGGTTGCTAGCGGCGCGAGCTAACTATGCTAGCGGCGCTAGCTAGCTAGCCGGCTATCAGCAACACATAAGAGAACTGCTGCTAAATAAACTACACCTAAACTCGGTTTATATCTGACCCAAATAGAGAGCGACCGGTGCTGACACGAGTTTCACCCGCCTCAATATAAGCCAAGCCTGGGTGCTTTTTCACGAAGGGTTGCTAGCGGCGCGAGCTAACTATGCTAGCGGCGCTAGCTAGCTAGCCGACTATCAGCAACACATAAGAGAACTGCTGCTAAATAAACTACACCTAAACTCGGTTTATATCTGACCCAAATAGAGTGCAGTTCATAACTTCTTACCTGAAATTCAGTTCACCTCACGCTCCTGCCTTCGCTTTCCCTGATCCATGATTGACCACCGCGTTAGCAATCGCCTGCCCGGCCTCATATGTCTCGTTGGCGGCATGTCCTTTCTGTCACACACGGTGGGTAGCTGCCCTCTGTTGTAGCTCCACCACCAAACAACTCAGTTATTTTTTCCACATCCAGCTGTAACTCCGATTCTATGCGAGCATTTGCGAGAGACCAGGGAGGTGAAACGACAGAGAGAGTCCCTCGCTATCCATTTGCAGCCAAGGCGCGGCAGCTAGCTAGGTAGCCAGCTAGGTAGCCGGCTAGCTGTCAGGCAGGACCGACGTAGTCAGAGCACTGTCGCTAAATATGGGATGTCTTGATAAAACAAGCAGATATTTGAAGTTTACACACCTACATTCTCGCCTGAAAATATCTTAAAAGCTTATTTTGTGACCTAGAAACACGAATAAAAGACATATAAAACGAAGTGGTGGCCGCCATTGTTCACTCTGTAGAGGCGTGCTATGAATTGTGGGATATTGAGTTTTCCACCAAGCATTACCGTAACTTTTGAATGATTTTGCGCAACCTTAAAAATTCCAAGGGCTCCTGAAAGCAGCGACGCTGTGCGCACCGTTGAAATTGTCATCATTACGGTAATCCAAATAAGGGTACACAGGCTGTACCACTCCCGGCATACCACTAGAGAGAGCCAACACACCACAAATGAAGTCTGTTTATTTGGCGCCAAAAGATGAATTGGCCTAAATTTGCACTAAAATATTAATATTTAAAAACTATAAAAGTTATAAACACCAAAAGTCATAACATAATAGTCCAGCTCCAGCCGCACAAAATGATCTAACATATGTAACCCTAATGTCAAAACTGTTTGGCAGAGGAGCGCGGGAAAATTTTCACTAAAATATTAATATTTAAAAAACTATAAAATTCATAAACACCAAAAGTCATAGCACACCATTCCAGATCCGGCCGCACAAAATGAGGTAACATATATGAAGCTTGTCTCAAAACTGCGAGGCGAGATTCGCTGCAAAATTTCAGGCGGAAACTGGAGAATAATAATAATAACTAGAAAGCGAAAATTTCAGAAGAAATTTTATGTGTGCCTATGCCGCTAGTAATCAGTGTAGTTTGCCATTCATACAGCTACAGAGAGCAAAACTCAGAAGAGCAGCCATTCTCCACCATGAACTATGGTAAAACAAACACCGCTCACGCTTCACAGATGACAGCTTACAGTTTTGTGTAAAGATGAAGTTACTTTGTACAGCGCCGATTTGCAGGCGCTGTGCACACAGGTTCATGAGCAGAAGTCCCATTGTACCACGGCAGACCCGACAATGTTTGCATGAACACGCTTTGAAGCATTACATTATGGACCACTTTTCACACATGCATTCACTTTTTGTTTTTTGTTATTTTTACACAGTGTTCTGAAATATGAACAATGGTCTACAGCCAATCTTGTGTATTATTATACAAACTTTGGTTGTGAGATTCAGATAACTATTTAATAAAAGCTAAATATTTTATATGAGAGTAAGAAAGAAAAGTATATCTTTGTGTCCACCTTTCTCTGTTAATGCCCTAGCTGCCCCCCCCAAAAGCTTTGCTAGATCCGCCCCTGCACAGTTACCAGCTGTCAGCTACACAAAAAAGGAGCTTGGTCTTTGTCTCTCAGAAACAACTCATAACTTCCCTTCAACGCATTCATGTCACCTAAAGTGTAAACCTGTTTCTCCATCACCAGTTCAGCTCTGATGATTCAGTAAGGACATCTCCTGATTTCATCTTCATGCTCCAGCAAACATCAGCTGATACTAGAAATTAAAATCAAAAGAATTCTAACAACAGCTGATCAAGCTTAAACGTGCTGCTGTTGTTTAGCGCGATAAATAAGAGCGAACAGCCGATCATTGATCAGTTTCATGATTGACGTTTCAACACGCGAGAGAATGACAGGGAGGCTTCGTAACGACAGAATAAATCATAATGTTTTCTTTGAATGTGGGACGATTCCGTTTGTACGGCACGGCAACTCTATGAACTAACCCTAATGAATAAAATAAAGTCCAACGTCAGTAACTTAGTGCGCACACAGCTGTATATAAACTCCCGTGGCAGTACGATTGTAAAGGTCAACGAAAATAAATTACACCTAAACTCGGTTTATATCTGACCCAAATAGAGTGCAGTTCATAACTTCTTACCTGAAATTCAGTTCACCTCACGCTCCTGCCTTCGGTTTCCAGCATCATCGGCCCATATAAACGAAAAATAACTCCAGCTAAAACACATACTGTCGGCGAGCGACCGGGTGCTGACACGAGTTTCACCCGCCTCAATATAAGCCAAGCCTGGGTGCTTTTTCACGAAGGGTCGCTAGCGGTGCTAGCTAACTATGCTAGCGGCGCTAGCTAGCTAGCCGGCTATCAGCAACACATAAGAGAACTGCTGCTAAATAAACTACACCTAAACTCGGTTTATATCTGACCCAAATAGAGTGCAGGTCATAACTTCTTACCTGAAATTCAGTTCACCTCACGCTCCTGCCTTCGCTTTCCCTGATCCACGATTGACCTCGCGTTAGCAAACACCGGTCGATCGGGCGGTCGCGGCATGTCCTTTCTGTCATACACTGGTGGATAGCTGCCCACTGTTGTAGCTCCGCATTATAGCACCACCAAACAACTCAGTTATTTTTTCCACATCCAGCTGTAACTCCGATTCTGTGCGAGCATTTGCGAGAGACCGGGAGGTGAAAGGAGAGAGAGAGTCCTCGCTGTCCATTTGCAGCCAAGTCGCGGCAGCTAGCTAGCTAGGTAGCCGGCTAGCTGTCAGGCAGGACCGAGGTCGTCAGAGCACTGTCGCTAATAATGGGATGTCTTGATAAAACAAGCAGATATTTGAAGTTTACACACCTACATTCTCGCCTGAAAATATCTTAAAAGTTGATTTTGTGACCTAGAAACACTAATAAAAGACATATAAAACGAAGTGGTGGCCGCCATTGTTTAACTCGGCAGAGGTGTGCTATGAATTGTGGGATATGGAGTTTTCCACCAAGCATAGAAGCCATTGTGTTTACCGTAACTATTCAATGGTTCGCGCAACCTTAAAGCCTCCAATGGTTCCTGAAAGCAGCGAGGCTGTGCGCGCCATTGATATTGTCATCATTACGGTATCCAAATAAGGGTAGACAGGCTGTACCACTCCCGGCATACCACTAGAGAGAGCCAACACACCACAAATGAAGTTTGAAATTTGTTTCAATGGGACCAAAAGATGGCGCCAACACACCACAAATGAAGTCTGTTTATTTGGCGCCAAAAGATGAATTGGCCTAAATTTGCACTAAAATATTAATATTTAAAAACTATAAAAGTCATAAACACCAAAAGTCATGACATAATAGTCCAGCTCCAGCCGCACAAAATGATCTAACATATGTAACCCTAATGTCAAAACTGTTTGGCAGAGGAGCGCGGGAAAATTTTCACTAAAATATTAATATTTAAAAACTATAAAATTCATAAACACCAAAAGTCATAGCACACCATTCCAGATCCGCCGCACAAAATGAGGTAACATATATGAAGCTTGTCTCAAAACTGCGGGCGAGATTCGCTGCAAAATTTCAGGCGGAAACTGGAGAATAATAATAATAATAAATCCGACGAATAGTAATATGTGTGCCTCTTTCATAGGCACACATAATAATAATAATAACTAGAAAGCGAAAATTTCAGAAGAAATTTTATGTGTGCCTATGCCGCTGCTAATCACTGTAGTTGCCATTCATACGGCTACAGAGAGCAAAACTCAGAAGAGCAGCCATTCTCCACCATGAACTATGGTAAAACAAACACCGCTCACGCTTCACAGATGACAGCTTACAGTTTTGTGTAAAGATGAAGTTACTTCATTACAGCGCCGATTTGCAGATGCTGTGCACACAGGTTCATGAGCAGAAGTCCCATTGTACCACGGCAGACCCGACAATGTTTGCATGAACACACTTTGAAGCATTACATTATAGACCACTTTTCACACATGCATTCACTTTTTGTTTTTGTTATTTTTACACAGTGTTCTGAATTATGAACAATGGTCTACAGCCAATCCTGTGTATTATTATACAAACTTTGGTTGTGAGATTCAGATAACTATTTAATAAAAGCTAAATATTTTATATGAGAGTAAGAAAGAAAAGTATATCTTTGTGTCCACCTTTCTCTGTTAATGCCCTAGCTCCCCCTTAAAAGCTTTGCTAGATCCGCCCCTGCACAGTTACCAGCTGTCAGCTACACAAAAAGGAGCTTGGTCTTTGTCTCTCAGAAACAACTCATAACTTCCCTTCAACTCATTCATGTCACCTAAAGTGTAAACCTGTTTCTCCATCACCAGTTCAGCTCTGATGATTCAGTAAGGACATCTCCTGATTTCATCTTCATGCTCCAGCAAACATCAGCTGATACTAGAAATTAAAATCAAAAGAATTCTAACAACAGCTGATCAAGCTTAAACATGCTGCTGTTGTTTAGCGCGATAAATAAGAGCGAACAGCCGATCATTGATCAGTTTCATGATTGACGTTTCAACACGCGAGAGAATGACAGGGGAGGCTTCGTAACGACAGAATAAATCATAATGTTTTCTCTGAATGTGGGACGATTCCGTTTGTACGGCACGGCAACTCTATGAACTAACCCTAATGAATAAAATAAAGTCCAACGTCAGTAACTTAGTGCGCACACAGCTGTATATAAACTCCCGTGGCATTACGATTGTAAAAGGTCAACGAAAATAAATTACACCTAAACTCGGTTTATATCTGACCCAAATAGAGAGCGACCGGGTGCTGACACGAGTTTCACCCGCCTCAATATAAGCCAAGCCTGGGTGCTTTTTCACGAAGGGTTGCTAGCGGTGCGAGCTAACTATGCTAGCGGCGCTAGCTAGCTAGCCGCTATCAGCAACACATAAGAGAACTGCTGCTAAACAAACTACACCTAAACTCGGTTTATATCTGACCCAAATAGAGAGCGACCGGGTGCTGACACGAGTTTCACCCGCCTCAATATAAGCCAAGCCTGGGTGCTTTTTCACGAAGGGTTGCTAGCGGCGCGAGCTAACTATGCTAGCGGCGCTAGCTAGCTAGCCGGCTATCAGCAACACATAAGAGAACTGCTGCTAAACAAACTACACCTAAACTCGGTTTATATCTGACCCAAATAGAGAGCGACCGGGTGCTGACACGAGTTTCACCCGCCTCAATATAAGCCAAGCCTGGGTGCTTTTTCACGAAGGGTTGCTAGCGGCGCGAGCTAACTATGCTAGCGGCGCTAGCTAGCTAGCCGGCTATCAGCAACACATAAGAGAACTGCTGCTAAATAAACTACACCTAAACTCGGTTTATATCTGACCCAAATAGAGTGCAGGTCATAACTTCTTACCTGAAATTCAGTTCACCTCACGCTCCTGCCTTCGCTTTCCCTGATCCACGATTGACCTCCGCGTTAGCAAACACCGGTCGATCGGCGGTCGTGCATGTCCTTTCTGTCATACACCGTGGATAGCTGCCCACTGTTGTAGCTCCGCATTATAGCACCACCAAACAACTCAGTTATTTTTCCACATCCAGCTGTAACTCCGATTCTGTGCGAGCATTTGCGAGAGACCGGGAGGTGAAAGAGAGAGAGAGTCCCTCGCTGTCCATTTGCAGCCAAGGCGCGGCAGCTAGCTAGGGTAGCCGGCTAGCTGTCAGGCAGGACCGAGGTCGTCAGAGCATTGTCGCTAATAATGGGATGTCTTGATAAAACAAGCAGATATTTGAAGTTTACACACCTACATTCTCGCCTGAAAATATCTTAAAAGTTGATTTTGTGACCTAGAAACACGAATAAAAGACATATAAAACGAAGTGGTGGCCGCCATTGTTCACTCTGTAGAGGCGTGCTATGAATTGTGGGATATGGAGTTTTCCACCAAGCATAGAAGCCATTGTGTTTACCGTAACTATTCAATGGTTCGCGCAACCTTAAAACCTCCAATGGTTCCTGAAAGCAGCGAGGCTGTGCGCGCCATTGATATTGTCATCATTACGGTATCCAAATAAGGGTAGACAGGCTGTACCACTCCCGGCATACCACTAGAGAGAGCCAACACACCACAAATGAAGTTTGAAATTTGTTTCAATGGGACCAAAAGATGGCGCCAACACACCACAAATGAAGTCTGTTTATTTGGCGCCAAAAGATGAATTGGCCTAAATTTGCACTAAAATCTAAATATTTCAAAAACTATAAAAGTCATAAACACCAAAAGTCACACCATACTAGTCCAGCTTCAGCCGCACAAAATGATGTAACATATGTAACCCTATTGTCAAAACTGTTTGGCAGAGGAGCGCGGGAAAATTTTCACTAAAATATTAATATTAAAAAAACTATAAAATTCATAAACACCAAAAGTCATAGCACACCATTCCAGATCCAGCCGCACAAAATGAGGTAAGATATATGAAGCTTGTCTCAAAACTGCGGGGCGAGATACGCTGCAAAATTTCAGGCGGAAAAAGGAAAATAATAATAACTAGAAAAATGTGCATTTCCTGCGAAAATGCTGTGTGGATGCCTTAACGCTGAAGTTGCCTGCTGAAAATGACTGAAAAAGATGAAAAGCTGCAAAAGTTGAAAGGCGGTAAAGAAACTGAAAAATTATGCTGAAAACAAGTGAAAAAACAAACTTTTGCTGAAAAGAGGTGAAAAGGCAAAGATTTTGCTTCAAAGGGGTACAGAAGTTCAAATTTCTACTGAAAAGAGGTGAAATGGTTTCCTCTGACATGAGCAGAAGATACTGAGATTTGTATTGATAAGAGGTGAAAGGCTGAAAATTCTGCTTAAAATAGGTGAATCAGCAGAATTTCTACTGAAAAGAGGTAAAGAAGTAGAACATTGCACTGAAAACAGGTGAATCAGTAGAATGTCTGCTAAAAAGAGATTTCTGTTGAAAAAACCTGAAAAAGCTGGGATTTGTGCTGAAAAGGGTTGAAAACACTCACAATTCTGCTGAAACGGGGTGAAGAAGAGGTGTTGGGCTGCTGAGAAGAGTTAAATAAGTTGAACTGATATGTTTGAGTACAAATACTATGATTTGGCAATAATACTGCTTTTAGCACAACTCCTGAGATTTGATTGAAATACTATGATTTAGAAGAAATATTATGACTTTGTACAAATACAATGTTTTGGCACAAATACTATGATTTGGCACAAATACTATTATTTACCAGAAGTACAAGGTTTCTGCAAAAAAATACTATGATTTTGCAGAAATACTATGCATTAGTAGTAATACTATAACATCACAGATATATGATGATTTTGCAGACATTCTGGTTTTATACAAATACTATAATGTGGCAGTATATTATGTTTTAGCACAAATACTATGATTTGCTATAAATACTATGATTTGGCACATATACTATATTCAGCAGATATACTATAACAAAACAGAAAGTCTATGACTTAGTAGTAATGCTATAACATAATAGATAGACTGTCTGCAAAATCATAATATATTTTTTTCCACAACTAGCACAATATGGCAGAAATACTATGATTTGGCACAAGTACTATGATTTAGTACAAATACGATGATTTGGCAATAATACTGGGTTTTAGCACAACTACTGAGATTTGGGTGAAATACAATGATTTAGAAGAAATACTATGACTTCAGTACAAATACAATGTTTTGGTTCGAATAATATGATTTGCAAAAATTCTACGATTTCGCTCAAATACTATGAAATTGCAGAAATACTTTGATTTTGAAGGAATACTATGATTTTGTAGAATTACTATGCCTTAGTAGTAATACTATAACATAACAGATATACTGTGATTTTGCAGACATGGTATGTTTTTGCACAAATACTACGATTTTGCTGAAATACTATGAAATTGCAGTAATACTATGATTTTGAAGGAATACTATGATTTGGTAGAAATACTATGCATTAGTTGTAATACTATAACATCACAGATATATGATGATTTTGCAGACATTCTGGTTTTACACAAATACTATAATGTGGCAGTATACTATGTGTTAGCACAAATACTATGATTTGCTATAAATACTATGATTTGGCACATATACAATATTCAGCAGAGATACTATAACAAAACAGAAAGTCTACGACTTAGTAGTAATACTATAACATAATAGATATACTGTGATTTTGCAGACATAGTATGTTTTTTCACAAATACTACGATTTCGCTCAAATACTATGAAATTGCAGTAATACTATGATTTTGAAGAAATGCTATGGTTTGGTAGAAATCCTATGGCTTAGTAGTAATACTATAACATAACAGAAATTTTAATTGGGCACAAATACTGTAATTCGGCACAAATACCATGATTTGGCAAAATATACCATGATTTGGCACAAATACGATGATATGGCAGAAATACTATGATTGGGTACAAATACTATGAATAGGCACAAGCACTATGATTTAGCAGAAATACTATGTTTTAACATAACTAATATCTTTTGACAGAAATTTCTGCTAAAGGTACTAGTTCTGCTTTTAGCAGAAATACTGTAAAATACTATGATTCGGGATAAATACTATGATTTGGCAGATATACTGTAATCAGCACATATACTATAACATGACAGAAATTCCTCCACTTATTAGTAATACTATAGCTTAACAGAAATGTTATGTTTTGGCACAAAAACCATGATTTGGCAAAAATACTATGATTTAGCAGAAATACTATGATTGAGCAGAAGTACTAAGATGTAGTAGAAGTACTTTGATTTAACAGAAATACTATTATGGAGTAGAAATACTTTCTGCAATCAGAGGTACTGCTTCTGTCTGCTTCATCAGGCTGTGTACTTGTATGTATTTCTGCCATGGGCGTTAACAAGAATCTGAGGTCTGTATTAGACAAACTGCTAACATCATAAAACTTTGCAGAATTGTAATAAATTATCAATATAAATTACAGGTCTGGTAATTTGGTAATTATAGGCTTACCAAATGCGCCACCGGCAAAGAGAGCCAGTGCCTGGAAAACAGGGAGATGAGCAGTCAGAATTAGATCGCGGTGAGAGGCGTAAAGCGCCATTTTCTGGAGTTACAAAATGTCGTGTAACTCAAAAACTAGGTGGGATAGAAGCACAATTCCTTTAATGGGTGAATCAGCAGAATTTCATGAACTTTGACTGCGATAGCTCTTTGTACCTCCGTCGCGGAGATATGACGAGAGAAGAAACGGCTTCATTTTAAGAGTTTGAAAACAAACGTAATTTATGGCTCAACAGTAAGATGACAGTAAAAACTGGTCCAACCGTGAGTGTCAGCAGTGTCTGAAGATGAATTGGCACAAGCCTCTCGTCTTAACTTTGCTTTATTACAATTATTGTGGCATGCAGATGAATCTTGCAAAGAAGCTCACAGGGAGAGATTGAGCCTGTATTTCCACCCCAAGCTGGTAGGGGGAGTTTTTTATTGAACATACTTGCTTGTGCCACAATGTGCTTCAAGGGTCAATAACAGCATAACAGAACTCACTTATGGTACTGCATTCTTCCTATAAAACAATAACTGTCAGTGACTTTGTACCATAGTATAAACACAACATTCAAGACAACAGTTAAAAGTAACGTAACCATAAACAATGAAACAAGAACATCTCAAATGCACCACATGTCCCAAGGCATGATGGGAGAGAACTAGCTGTTCCCCCAACACACCACATTATTTATGATTTGGCAGAAACACTGGGACTTGGTATAAATACTATGATTTACATGAAATACTTTGACTTAGCAGAAATTCTGTAATCTAACAAAAAGCACTTCAGCATAGCAGAAATTCTATGATTGAGCAGAATTACTAGGATTTAGCACAAACACTATGATTTGTCTAAAAAAAACCCCTTTATTTTGCAGTTATATTGTGATTTGGCAGAAATACTATGCTTTGGAACAAATACCAAAATTTGGCAGAAATATTGTGAGCAGTAATAATATAACATAGCAGAAATACTGTTATTTTGTGGAAATACTATGCTTTGGCACAAATACCATGATTTGGCCAAAATACTATGATTTAGCAGAAATACTAAGATGTAGTAGAAGTACTTTGATTTAACAGAAATACTATTATGGAGGAGTAATACTTTAACATGGGAGAAATATTGAGACACACACACACACACACACACAGAGCCTAAAGGGAACAGTGGCTGTTAAGAGTCTGGGCTTGGTATATCTAGGTCAGTTAAATTAGCTGCACCTGCTGTAATCAGCCCTTACACACACAGACACACAGAGAGGTATAAGTTTTCTGCAGTGTATTTCTTACATTCACATTCAGGATTCCCCTCGAACCTCCTGGTCTCAAGGCAGCTACTCATCTCACTGAGCCAAACTCAT
Source organism: Oreochromis aureus (assembly GCF_013358895.1). Classification (NCBI taxonomy): domain Eukaryota; kingdom Metazoa; phylum Chordata; class Actinopteri; order Cichliformes; family Cichlidae; genus Oreochromis; species Oreochromis aureus. Next base: position 7,447,759 of record NC_052954.1, on the reverse strand, counting down.
TCTCACAAAAAGAGGTAGATAGACTGACAATTGTGCTGAAATTATCAGAAGCTGCTGAGAACTGTGCTGATAAGAGGCAAAAAGGATGAAAATTTTGCAGAAAAGAGGTGAATCAGCAGAATTTCTGCAGAAAAGAGGCAAAGAAGCAGAACCTTGCGCTGAAAAGAGGTGAATCAGCAGAGTTTCTGCTGAAAAGAGGGTTTTTTTTTTCTGAAAACCGCCAAAAAGCTGGAATTTGTGCTGAAAAGGGGTGAAAAAATGAAAATTTTGCTGAAAAGGGGTGAAGAAGCTAAAGTATACCAAATCAAAGTATTTGTGCCAAAACATGGTATTTCTGCCATATTGTGGTATTTGTGCCACAAAAGTTACTACATTACAACATGAATACGGATTAAAGATGAAAGAAACTGGCAACAAATTCCTCCACTACAAACCAGTCTGATACCACTTCTTTGCAGTGTTTACTAAGGCACTACCCAAAAGGCGCCACAAGAGGGCACTCCAACACAACAGATGACCTATGTACACTGATGCACTTAGTAACAGTCAGCCTCCTACTTAGCCACCACGTTATACAGCGATATTACAGTGTACAAATTCACATAAATTTGCAGGGGACCAAACAAAGCAGGAACAAGCCCAAAACAATCAAATAACTGTGCTGCCATAGCTATCGCTAACTAGCACATACGCTAAAGGTAACTAAAACCAATACACACAAGTAGCAGGGTAAACATCTTAAGCATGGAACATTAACTCACGTTTATGTGACACACACCATCCCCAACAAATACAGGATGGGCTATTTGCTCCCCTTCCCAGCAGCTCTCTCCTCAATCGTTAGCCCAGGAACGAAGGAAGACCATCTAGCTCCGAAGTCCCATGAATCCCCTCACTGCTCAGAGGCTGCTGGGTAATGTAGCTCACACTAACACAGGTTTTTCTACAAGCACAAATACTATAACATAGCAGAAATACTGTGATTTTGTTGAAATACTATGCTTTAGGACAAATACTATGATTTGGCAGAAATACTATGTTTTAGGACATATACTATGATTTGGCTCAAATACTATGATATAGCAGCAATACTATGTTTTGGTACAAATGCTGCGCTTAGGCACAAATATTATGATTTGGTGGACACTATGATTTAGCAGAGATAATATGATTTGGCAGAAATACTAAACTTTGGCACAAATACTATAATTGAGTGCAAGTACTTTAAGATAACAGAAATACTATGATTTAGCAGAAATACAATGTCTTTGCAGAAACACTGTAATTTCACTCAAATACTTTGAAATAGCCGTAATACTATGATTTGGCAGAACATAACAGAAATTCTACGACTTAGTAGTAATACTATAACATAACAGAAATATTAATTGGGCACAAATACTATAATTTGGCACAAGTACCATGTTTTGGCAAAATCCCATAATTTGGCACAAATACTATGATTTGGCAGACACTATGATTTAGCAGAGATAATATCATTTGGCAGAAATACTAAACTTTGGCACAAATACAATAATTGAGTACTTTAAGATGAGAGAAATACTATGATTTTGCAGAAACACTGTAATTTCACTCAAATACTATGAAATAGCAGTAATACTATGATTTGGCAGAAATACTATGTTTCAGTACAAATACTATGACAAAGCAGAAATACTATGACTTAGAAGTAATACTATAACAAAAGGGATTCCTCAAAATACTATGAAATTGCAGTAATTCTATGATTTGGCAGAAATACTGTACTTCGTACAAATACAATGCTTTGGTACAAATACTATATTTTGATTTCAATACTATGATTTGGCACTAGTAGTATGATTTAGTACAAATACTACTTAATTGGCAGAAATACTGTGACTTAGTAGTAATACTATAACATAACAGATATACTATGATTTTGCAGACAGTCTATGTTTTTGCACAACTAGCACAATATGGCAGAAATACTATGATTTGGCACAAGTACTATGATTTAGTACAAATACTCTTATTGGCACAAATACTATGTTTCAGTACAAATACTACGATTTGGCAATAATACTGGGTTTTAGCACAACTACTGAGATTTGGGTGAAATACTATGATTTAGAAGAAATACTATGACTTCGTTACAAATACAATGTTTTGGTTCAAATAATATGATTTGCAAAAATACTATGATTTGGTACAAGTACCATGATTTAGTACAAATACTACAATTTCGCTCAAATACTATGAAATTGCAGTGATACTATGATTTTGAAGGAATACTATGATTTGGTAGAAATACTATGCCTTAGTAGTAATACTATAACATAGCAGATATAATGTGATTTTGCAGACATAGTATGGTTTTGCACAAATACTACGATTTCGCTCAAATACTATGGAATTGCAGTAATACTATGATTTGGAATACTATGATTTGGTAGGAATACTATGCCTTAGTAGTAATACTATAACATAACAGATATACTATGATTTTGCAGAAATTCTATGTTTTTGCACAAATACTACAACAACTACTACTACAAATACTACAAGAAATATTTGGGCAGTAATACTATGATTTGCTATAAATACTATTATTTGGCACATATACTATAATCAGCAGATATACTATAACATAACAGAAATTCTACGACTTAGTAGTAACACTATAATATAACAGAAATTTTAACTGGGCACAAATAACATGATTTGGCACAAATACCATGATTTGGCAAAAGATACCATGATTTGGCACAAATACGATCATATTGCAGAAATACTATGATTGGGTACAAATACTATGATTTGGCACAAGTACTATGAATAAGTACAAATACTATGATTTGGCAGAAATACTATGATTTAGCAGAAATACTATGTTTTAACATAAATAATATCTTTTGACACTAATTTCTGCTAAAGGTACTATTTCTGCTTTTAGCAGAAATACTGTAATTTTGCACAAATACTATGATTTGGGATAAATACTATGATTTGGCAGATATACTATATTCAGCAAATATACTATAACATAACACACATTCCTCCACTTAGTAGTAATACTATAACATAAAATAAATATTATGGTTTTGCCCCAAAACCATGATTTGGCACAAACACCATGATTTTTCAAAAATACTATGATTTAGCAGAAATACTATGATTGAGCAGAAGTACTAAGATGTAGTAGAAGTACTTTGATTTAGCACAAATACTATTATGGAGGAGTAATACTTTAACATGGGAGAAATATTGATACTCACACACGCATACACAGAGAGCAAAGTGTACAGGGGCTGTTAAGAGTCTGGGCTTGGTATATCTAGGTCAGCTAAATTAGCTGCACCTGCTGTAATCAGCACTTACACACACAGACACAGAGAGAGCTATGGGTTTTCTTCAGTGTATTTCTCACATTAAGGTTTCCCCTCGAACAAATGGCCATAATTTCCTAACCGTAGGAGCTAGAACGGTCATTCTGACACCGTTTTGTTCAGAAGAGATGGGGAATCTGCAGGTCTTCATAATTCAGAGATAAAATATAAATTATTGAAGATATATGACTTGTAACACACTGTAACTGAGTAGAGGCAAAGCAAAACTGCCTTGACTTGCCCTCAAACAACGTTTTGTAACTCTAAATCTATATGGAGCATCAAAATCATTCTTTCACCGTAAGAAACAGCAGGCTTTGGTGAACAGTCATGGAAATTTTCAGGTCTCTGTTGAAATCCATCAAAAGATATGACGAGAGAAAAAGTGCCTCATTTCCAGAGTTTGAAATCTGAAGAGATCTGAGCAAGGCACGAATTTCCTACCCTCAAACAAGTGTAACTCATCTCAAAACGGTAATAGGTGGGAAAAAATTTTTGAATTGTGAGCATCAGGGATGTCTGAAGATATATGGGCACAAGCCTCATGTCTCAACTTTGTTTCGTTAAGGAGATATGACGATTTGAAAATGCCTCTCATTAGAGAATTCCAGCGCTGATTTTGAAGAAACTCTCCATTGAGTTTCTATGGAGAGTTTTGAGACTTTATGTTACTCTGAGGAGATTTGCAAAAAATCTATAAGTCCCACAACAATGATGGTGACATTTTCTGAAAGCCAGCAAAAATACCTACGTTTTGATGTATAATTTGTGGGGGTTGAGTGGAAATTGAGCGAGTAGCAAGAAGTTGTTCAGACATGAAGAGAAAATTCAGAAAGGACGAGTGCACACTCTGAGTTAATTGCATAGCAACCATAGCAACGCATGTATGTTCTGAAAAATCCCAATTTTGCAACTGAAAACTTAAAGAGGTATAAAATTAAAACGGTAGAAGATCTGAAAAAGCTGAATCACACAGCAATAGCCCAATAGTCTGAGAACATTTTAAAGTTTGAATGGAGTTTCTAGGTGAAAGTATGACAAAGTAGTTAAGTTTCAAAAACAAGCAAGTTTTAGCAGAATTTCTGAAGATTTCCATTCATTTCAATGGGACAAATTAAAGGAAAAAAGTGTAATATTTTAAAAAGTATAACAGTAATAAACACCAAAAGTCATAGCAAACATTAGCAGAAAGAGCAGAACAGTATAGAGTTTGAACGGAGAAAATCGGCTGAAAACTGAGGCAGTAGTTAAACGGCAAAAAACGTACGGAAGCAACTTGAAGAATAACTAGAAAAATTTGCATTTCCTGCGAAAATGCAGTGTGGATGCTTAAAGCTGAACCTATCTGCTGAAAATAGCTGAAAAAGCTGAAAAGTTGCAGAAATTGTAAAAACTTTGCAGAAGCAAAGGAACTTTGCTAAAATGTAGTAACTTAGCAGAACTGCAATATCTTAGAGGAAACATAATACTTGGCAGAAATACAATAGCATAGCAGAACTTAGCAGAAATATTGTAACTTACCAGAAACATGATAACTTCTCAAAAATACAAGAATTTAGGAGAAATAGTATAAGATAACAGAAAGAATATATTTAGCCAAACATTCTTAAACATTACAGAAATACTATGATTTAGAAAACAGTACAACATTGCAGAAATGCTGCGATTTACCAGAGACACTGTAATTTACTATTAATATTGAAATTAAAAAAAAAATACTATGTTTTAGCACAAATACTGTAATTTGACAGAAATACTATCATTCGGCAGAAATACTATGTTTCAGCAGAAATACTCTGGTTTAGCACAAATATTATAACATAGCAGTAATACAATTATATAGCAGAAATGCTATATTTGGAAAGAAAAATATAATATAGTAGAAATACTATGATTTAGCAGAAATACTGTAATCAGCACATATACTGTAACATGACAGAAATTCCTCCACTTAGTAGTAATACTATAACATAAAACAAATGTTATGATTTGGCACAAAAACCATAATTTGGCAAAATACTATGATTTAGCAGAAATACTATGATTGAGCAGAAGTACTAAGATGTAGTAAAAGTACTCTGATTTAACAGAAATACAATTATGGAGGAGTAATACTTTAAAATGGGAGAAATATTGATACACACACACACATACACAGAGCCTAAAGGGAACAGTATTTGTGCCATGGAGTGTTAAGAAGAATCTGAGGTCCATATTAGAAAAGCTGCTAAAATCATAAAAGTTTGCAGAATTGTAATAAATGATGAATATGAATTAGTGGTCTGTGATAGTGTATTAATTTGTAGGGAAAAAACACATGTTGCCCAAGGTGTAATTGAACCCACGACCTTTGGGTTGCAGACCTGTGTCATTACCAACTGCGCCACTGGGAAAGAGAGCGAGCGCCTGGAAAACAGGGTGATGAGCAGTCAGAATTAGATTGCGGTGAGAGGCTTAAAACGCTGTTTTTGGAGTTACAAAACGTCGTGTAACTCAAAAACTAGGTGGACTAGAAGCATAATACTTGTACTGGGTGAATCAGCGTACTTTCGTGTACTTTGGCTGTGATTTGCATTGCTCTTTGTACATCTGTCGCTGAGATATGACGAGAGAAGAAAGGGCAGACCTCAGATATGATTGGCTGGCTGGGAAGCCGTGCAGGCCCTGATATGTAAATTTTATATGTATCAGTCCTCACAGAGGATTAGCTGCCTGGGGACCTGGCAGAAATATATACAAATAGTATGATTAAGCATAAATACTACATTTAGTAGAAATACTATGTTTTAGCACAAATACTATAAAATGGCAGAAATACTATAATTAAGCAGAAATACTATATTTGGCAGAAACACTATATTTAGTACAAATCTTATGAAATAGCAGAAATAGTATGATTTAGCAGAAATGCTGTATTTGGCACAAATCTCATAAAATAGCAGAAATAGTATGATTTAGCAGAAATGCTGTATTTAGCACAACTACTGAAAAGCAGCAGAAATGCTATGACTTAGCACAACAGTAATAACTTATAGAAAAATTGGAAAAGCAAAATGGACAGCTGGAAAAATCCTGAACATGCTAAGGGTCCCTCAAATCTAATTGTTAATTGAAAAAAAAAAAATCAGCAAAAAAAAAGTATAACAGTCACACAATCACAAATATGGGCACATATGGAAACACACATGCACAGAGAGACACACACAGGATCAAATTCAGTCAACCAGTCTAAATATATTGAATTTAAGTGATATAATAAGATGCTCCCATCAAAAGGCTCTCTCTCTCTCTCTCTCTCTCTCTCTCACACACACACACACACACACACACACACACACACACACAGAGCCTAAAGGGAACAGTATTTGTGCCATGGAGTGTTAACAAGAATCTGAGGTCCATATTACAGAAGCTGCTAAAATCATAAAAGGTTGCAGAATTGTAATAAATAATGAATATGAATTAGTGGTGTGTGATAGTGTATTAATTTGTAGGAAAAAACACATGTTGCCCAAGGTGTAATTGAACCCACGACCTTTGGGTTGCAGACCTGTGTCATTACCAGCTGCGCCACTGGGAAAGAGAGCGAGCGCCTGGAAAACAGGGTGATGAGCAGTCAGAATCAGATTGCGGTGAGAGGCAAAAACGCCGCTTTTTGCAGTTACAAAACGTCGTGTAACTCAAAAACTAGGTGGACTAGAAGCATAATTCTTGTACTGGGTGAATCAGCGGACTTTGGTGTACTTTGACTGTGATTTGCATTGCTCTTTGTACATCTGTCGCTGAGATATGACGAGAGAAGAAAGGGCAGACCCCAGATATGATTGGCTGGTTGGGAAGCCGTGCAGGCCCTGATATGTATTTGTATGTATCAGTCCTCACAGAGGATTAGCTGCCTGGGGACCTGGCAGAAATATATAGAAATAGTATGATTAAGCATAAATACTACATTTTTAGAAAAACTATATTAAGCACAAATCCTATAAAAAGCAGAAATACTATATTAAGCAATATAAATATCCTCTAAAAATCCTATAAAAAGCAGTAAAACTGTACTATGATTTGGTAGAAAACCCTAATTAATCAAAAATACTAAATTTGGCAGAAATAGCAGAAACACTATATTTAGCACAAATCTTATGAAATAGCAGAAAGAGTATGATTTAGCAGAAATGCTGTATTTAGCACAAATCTGATAAAATAGCAGACATAGTATGATTTTGCAGAAATGCTGTATTTAGCACAAATACTGAAAAGCAGCAGAAATGGTATGACTCAACACAATAGTAATAACTTAAATAGAAAAATTGGAAAAGCAAAATGGACAGCTGAAAGAATCCTGAACATGCTAAGGGTCCCTCAAATGTAATTGTTAAATGAAAAAATCAGCAAAAAAAAAGTATAACAGTGACACAATCACAAATATGGACACATATGGAAACACACATGCACAGAGAGACACACACAGGATCAAATTCAGTCAACCAGTCTAAATATATTGAATTTAAATCATATAATAAGATGCTCCCATAAAACTCTCTCTCGCCCTCCCTTTCTCTCTCTCTCTGTCACACACACACACACACACACACACAGGAGAGACAAGCAAGTTTCTAGGTCAGTCAAGCAGCCTGGGAGCTGCTAAATTTGAATCCACCAATCAGAGAGGCTGTGTACTTTTTCCCGCCAAAACAGGTGCAGCCGTTTTACACACTCAGCACAGAGAGAGACAGGATTTCTGCAGTGTATTTCTCATAGTGAGGATTCCTCTCAAACAAATGGCCATAATTTCCTAACCGAGGGGCCAGAACGGTCATTCTTACACCGTTTTGTTCAGAAGAGATGGGGAATCTTCAGGTGTTTACAATTTATCATTAAAATATGAATTATTAAAGATATTTGACTTGTAATGCACCATAACTGAGTAGAGGCAGCGAAAACTGCCTTGACTTGCCCTCAAACAACGCTTTCTAACTCTAAATCTATTTGAGTATCGATATCATTCTTTCACCGTAAGAGACAGCAGGCTTTGGTGAACAGTCATGGAAATTTTCAGGTCTCTGTGGAAATCCATCAAAAGATATGACGAGAGAAAAAGTGCCTCATTTCCAGAGTTTGAAATCTGAAGAAATCTGAGCGAAAGGACTAATTTCCTACCCTCAAACAAGTGTAACTCATCTCAGAACGGTAATAGGTGAGAAAAAATTCTTGAATTGTGAGCGTCAGGAGTGTCTGAAGATATACTGGGACAAGCCTCATGTTTTAACTTCGCTTCGTTAAGGAGATATGACGATTCGAATATGCCTCTCATTACAGAAATCAAGCGGTGATTTTGAACAAACTCTCCATTGACTTTCTATTGAGAGTTTTCAGACTTTGTGTTGGTCTGAGGAGATTTGCCAAAATTCTATAAATCTCACAACAATGATGGTGACATTTTCGGAAAGCCAGCAAAAATGCCTACGTTTTGATGTATAATTTGTGGAAGTTGAGTGAAAATTGAGCAAGTAGCAAGAAGTTGTTCGGACATGAAGAGAAGACTGCGAAACCTACAGTGGCACACTGGAAGCCAAGTGCATAGCAACCATAACAACGCATGTATTTTCTGAAAAATCACAATTTTGCAACTCAAAACTTTAAGAGGGATAAAAATAAAACTGTAACAGATATGAAAAAGCTGAATCATTCATGAATAGCCCAATAATTTGTGAACATTTTAAAGTTTGAATGGTTGTTCTACGTGAAAGTAGGAAAAAGTAGTTAAGTTTCAAAACAAGCAAGTTTTAGCAGAATTATGGAAGTTTCCCATTCATTTCAATGGGACAAATTAAAGGAAAAAGCTTAATATTTTAAAAAGTATAACAGTTAAAAATACCAAAAGTCATAGCCATCATTAGCAGAAATAGCAGAATAGTTTAAAATTTGAACGGTGAAAATCGGCTGAAAATTGTGGAAGTAGAAAAGTGCCAAAAAAAGTGCAAAAAGTGGCAACTAGAATAATAAAGTATAAAGAATAAAGAGAAACAGGAACTCAATAGTGTGGATGCCTAAAGCATCCACACAATAATAAAGAAGAAAGAGAAACAGGATCTCAATAGTGTGGAAGCCCTTTTAGGGCATCCACACAATAAGAATAATAAATCCGAGGAATAGTAATATGTGTGCCTCTTGGCATAGGCACACATAATAATAATAAATCCGAGGAATAGTAATATGTGTGCCTCTTGTCATAGGCACACATAATAATAAATCCGACGAATAGTAATATGTGTGCCTCTTGTCATAGGCACACATAATTAGGGAAGTACCGTCATCCATGTTAAACTTGATCAGTAATTGGAGCCCTATTATTACTTAGGCGAGGTGTCATTGAGACCGGTGGGAACACCTGCAGCTGCCCATTAGACAGGACTAAGACAGAACTAAGAGAAGGGACACATGGTACAGGTACTGAAAGAGACAGTAGGTGGTAGCATGGAGGAATTAGATTTTAGAAGTGAGTCCGCTGTCTGGCTAATAATGTAGTACTCCAGAGCTGACTCTAGATTTATTTGTCTTTCTCAAATTTATGCAGTTATTTAGTTGTATGGGGGATAAAAGGTGATGTAACCTACCATTTCTCAAGTTGAACAGTGATAAAGTTTTCTTTTTTTTTTACACTATCTTCAGCTTAGAAATTAGCCTATTTGAGTATAAACACCATCCAAACTTTCATTTGTCTGCTTTTGGAGTGTATTAGGTTGGTGATTAAGTCATGAAATACATTATCAATGCATAAAGTTGATGTAAAATGTATAAGCAAACAGTTGCTTGCCTAGGTAACCCTCTAACTTACTTACCATCCTGTCATATGTCGATTAGCTGTATCCTTCACTCTGATTGGTAGTCGCTTCAATCGCTTGCTACAAAGTTGAGAAAAGTTTAACTTGGGAACCGTAGTTTTTGGAGTGTAATGTAACTTGGAAGTAATGAAGTTGAAGTTGATTTGGACTGTAAAACCAAAACACCGAGCTGAAAGATGCTAAAGTGATCAGTAATGCTGAGGGCAGATGTAGATCCGAGTCTGTAAGGGACCATTTTCAAATTCCACGATTATGTTTTTCAGCCACTGACATTATAAAAGTACTAATTAGTGCAGCTTTAAGCCCAGCCACTCATGTAGTCGGGGAGCTGTGAAGCTGAGCCAGAGAACAGAAGAAATAATTTATTAAATAATGGCAAAAATATGGAACGGCCAGTACAAACCTGACCAACGATCTCAGGCTGATTTGTCACATATCGCTTTAGGCGTTTTATGGCCCCGTGTTAAATGTGAGGTTTAAATCTGTTAAAGAAGCAATTAACAGTTTTCTGATTCTTATGAGACAACATTAATCCAGAGCATTAGCTTATTTCTTAAACCTTAAAAGTCACTGCCAATATCGCGTTTGCTTAAAACTGAGGACAGGCTTGTGGATTTTTTTTGGGTTCCCTGGCAACCAAATTCCAGTGCAGCCGAGCCCCAGCAGTGATGAGGATGCTGGAGTGGGTGTCTGATTTATCTTGTGTCAGCTGATGTTTACTGCTCTGTTATCAGTTCCTGTTATAACTCACTCGCCGCTCCACTGCCTGGATGCTGATATGTGCACGCTGCCGCAAATTTCCCCAATCAAGAAATGGGTTAATGAAGGCTGCTCCCTGTTAGATTTAGCAGCTGGATTCGTTTATTGTAACAGGTTATTACTGAGATATGGACGGGCTGTAGGTGGAGAGCGTTCAAGCGAGTAAAAGGAGAGTGAAGAAACTTGTGGTTGCCTGTGAAATTGCTTTGCACAAGAGCAGGAAGTGTGGGCCAACATGGCTGTGTTACAAAATGAGAGCTCACGCTGTCAGTTACAGCTTAGTCCTATGTATAGAAGCAATGATGAAATCCCTCTGTGTTACGCAAATATGAGCTATTAATAAAATCTATATCATAACAGCAATCGTAATGTTGACTCAGCTAAAAGAAGCATCCCTTATCTTTTTCAGATTGATCTCCGTGATGACCCCAAGACCATTGCCAAACTAAATGACATGAAGGAGAAGCCCATCGCCACCGAGCAAGGACAGAAACTGGCAAAGGAGGTTTGTATGCCGAACTAAAGGGAAGCTTCTATTTTCACTTTTGCTGTTGCAGAATTGAGCTGTCCAGTCCAGTTAGATTCCTGTGTGTTGATTTGACCTAGGAATGTCTCTTTAGAAATTCTTGGAATCAAGATCTTTGCGCATTCTTTGACTTACAATGAATCCAGGAATACATTCCGGACCAACACAGATGTCCAGCAGAGTTCGAGACTCTGCACTATAGATACCAAAGGCGATCTGTGATTAATCACTCCTGTCAGGCAGAGAGCGTGAATAAGGCTCAGGCTTTTGAAACATTACGCCTAGATTCATTTTAAAGTCGATATCTGTGCCGTTTTGGCAACGTAAGATTTCGATGGGATTCTTGTCTCATGGAGTCATGAAGTTTTCTGAGGCCTCAAGGAAACTTGGAAGATCATATCTGGTCAAATTAGACCCCTTTTCCTCAAAGTGAGCAGCCTTTTACCTTGGGTATTGTTTCCTACGGTTGCTGTTCCATAATCCAACTCAAGATTAGAATTTTTTTTTTTAAAGGGTAAATTTCAAGTATTTTTAAGAAATAGTATATCTAGTCATGTGAAAAAATAACTATTTCCCAATGAAATTGATATTTTTTCTTGTTGTTGTTGTTTTTTTTATGTATTTGAAGAAGCAAACGTGATTCTAATTGAAAAAGTACATAGTAAAAATAAATCGCAGTCCAACAATTGATGCAAAACACTTTGAGGGAGTGATAGATTGCAGCTTGTCCTACATAAATAAAGGTCTATTGCTTGCTTTGCTGTTGGGATCCCATCATGCCAACATCTAAAGAACATTTTGAAGCCTTCAGAAGCAAAGTTTGTAAGTCTGGTAAATTATTTAAAGGAGCTCCAAACAGTTGGGGAGAGAAAAGTTAAAAATCATCCCATAGTAAGGAAAAGTAGTGTGGATTTCATGACTGGTTACCCTGTTATATTCAAACCAGTAACAGATATTTTGATATAAAAACCAGTCTGATGATATAAAAATTCCATCAGAAGATATAAAGGAAACTCTTGCAGCTCCTTTGTTAACACGTCATGTGCCTTCACAGTTCTACACTGCAGACTCTACAGATTTCACCTGGGAGCAGTGCCACTAACAGTATTTGCTGTTCAAAAAGAGCTTTAAAGCAAAGCTACTGTTAGCTGTTGCAGAGTTCAGGTCTTCTAAAATAACCGTGCTCTGAACGGTCAGATCAAAGGTAAATTTGTCTGGCCACAGTAAAAACACACATTTTTGGTGCAGATCAAAGTCAACATTTTAGAAGAAAAGCTGAAAAATCATGATAGTGAAAATGTTTGAGGTTACTTTGCTTCCTTTGGACAGCACAAAGGAATGGCTCGACAAAAGAAATAAAAGTGTTTATAAATCTTTCATTTGGATCCCCAATGAATGCTAACTCCTAAAAAGCTCTTTAGCTAGGCGCGAAAGAGCTTTTTGGCCTTTTTTGGCCTAGCCTTTTTGTCTAGATGGGAAGGGTCTGAAAGTTTTGGAATATCACTTATATACTTATATCAGTTAAATATTTTTTTTTAATCTTTAAGATGTTATATATTTCCTATTAAAAATGCTTTTAATAATATAATGGATGGCATTTATATAGCGCTTTTCTAGACCCTCAAAGCCCTTTACAATTCCACTGTTCATTCACTCTCACATTCACACACTGATGGAGGCAAGCTACATTTGTAGCCACAGCTGCCCTGGGGCAGACTGACAGAAGCGAGGCTGCCATGTCGCGCCATCGGCCCCTCTGGCCATCACCAGTAGGCGATAGATGAAGTGTCTTGCCCAAGGACACAACGACCAAGACAGACAGAGCTGGGGATCGAACTGGCAACCTTCTGGTTACAAGATGAGCTTCCAACCCCCTGAACCACGGTCGCCATGAAAGCTAAAGGCATCAAGTATATGTTGGCTATCCTACTGAAAAAGCAATTTTCTTACACCTGATTTCTTACACAAATCAGGTGTTTGAAGGGCTTTTTTCCATTTTCATATTGGACATGAAATAATAAATATTTCTGGCTTTAAAGGACTAACTTATTTATTCAGTTATGTGAACATTCATCGGCTGTTTTCTATACTTGAGCAGGCTCCATAAACATTCCTGTACTGGCCCTGCTCACTTGCCATTAGCTTCTAAAGTTACCCACCAATATCAACCATAGCCAAAGCAAATAATATATGATTACACTGCTAGCCTGATACAATTATAGCATTCAGTGTTTCTAGCTAGCAGAGCTGCTGCTGAGCCTCTTCCACTCTTATTACATTTCCTTTATAATGGATGGGTGTCGTAGCATTGTGGCAGAGGTGATCCAAAAACCCAGACTGGTAAACAGATACTCTTAGACACTTTTATAGCTGTAAAGAAAATATAAATCTTTAAAAAGTGGTGAAAACTGTGCTTCTCTCTTTTCCAGTTACATTCATCTTACAGTTCATACTTTAGGACTGCTGAATATCCAAAGGTACAAAGTTGGCAATTGCATATAAACCATAGAAAAAAGCTGTTAGTAACAAACATGTCAACTTTACCAAGAAGCATGAGAGAAACTGGAGATTGGGTAAGTTATTTGCTACAGTCTGCCAGGTTAATGGTTTAAAATGTATTTTTAATTATCACATAGATGTATTTGAGATCAGGAAGTTAATTTGCTTCTGATCTTTAAGCCAATTACTTGCCAAATAGCTGTATGTCAGTGACCGGACCTCCATTTTCTCTTGGATGAAGCCCATAAGGGTGAAAAGTTGGCATTCGTTGACATCGGCAGAATGAATTGGTGAAGTTCAGATTCATCAACGTTTTCCTGATGTTTTGTGCAAGTGATGTCTTTGTGCCTTTGGGTATTTAACTCTGTGATAGTGCTACAGTTTGGCATATCTACCAATCTACAAGAAAGTGAATAGACACATTTTCCAAACTATTTTAACGTCAGTGCCGTCTGAACGTCGCGTTGCTGTGACTGACGATCCCTCTGTTCTCTTTAGATCGGTGCATGTTGCTATGTGGAATGTTCAGCATTGACCCAGAAGGGCCTGAAGACGGTGTTTGACGAGGCCATCATCGCCATCCTGACCCCCAAGAGAAAGAAGGGGTCTCTGAAAAGAAGACTGGGGCCTCGCTGCATTAACTGCTGTCTGATTACGTGATACATATACTCAGAGATCATTCAGCAATCAACCACAAACCAAACCTGAACTGAGAACAAAAGACGGGCAGAAAAATGCACAGACAGCAGCTGAGACAAAAGATAGGACTGAAAGGACAAAACAAGAGCTACTTTGGAGCTCTTTGATGGCCATCACTCTTTCTTGCTGTCCAGCACTGGGGTTAGGGTTGCAGTTTACTACCAAAGGAGCACAAAGCCCAAGTCAGTCTCTTCTTTTAAAAAACATTTGCCTCAGAAGTACATTCTTTTATAACCATTTTTAATCATTTTTCTGTATAGTGTTGTTGTATGCTGTCATACGGAGAAAAAAAACAAAACACAAAATGACATTGAATGACGAATGCTACATTTTAAAGAGCTCGTGTTATTTCTGTTTATGGGAGGTAGAGTATTGATTAGTATATTTCTCAATATAAGATCAGATGTGCAAGAGAAAAGACCAGAAATAATGAGCTAATGAAAGAAAGAGAGGCTGGCTTTAGTGACACTGTGACGGTGTCCAGGATACTTTTCTGGACATAAGGGCCCAGTTCTTTTTGTTTAAAACTTCTAAAAAGATCTTTGGCCCAAAAAAAGTCTGTCTCCAGTTATTTGTCGTTTGAGAACCTGCTAATGGAAAACCACACAAGATTGTGTGGGAATAACACCATTCAACAACAGATAAACGCAGTGCGGATGTCAGATTTTGGATCTAGGACTGAGTGATCTTTAAAGTTTGAAAGTCTTGTTTTTTGCCTTATGGAAAATGGAAACAATGTTCTATAGTGTGGCATGCCAAAACATTCGGAAAGTTAAGTTGGGAGTCTGATGTCTTAATCAGAGACTGAAGAGGTTTATTATCCATTTTTGAAGTCTATATAATCCAGAGTTTATGAAAAGTCAATCTGTGCAAATAACACTTTATGAGCTTATAAATGTATTTCCTTTATTTTTTTGTTATTCTGCAATAATTCTTTAATCGACATTTAAGAAAGTTCTACAAAGAGAAAAGGAGACGAGGGATCTCATTTCAGAAATGAAACTCTGATTCATATCAACGTCCAAAGACTCCAATGCACACGCTTTTATTGAAGTCCGATAGCTGAGATGACCCAATGCTGTACATCTATTGCACAACATGAAGCACAGATGGTGACACTTTGTTTCCTAGCAAAGCCAAGCACATTTCTCTGCTTTCAGAAACTGACCCCATCCCAGAATAGACCGACTGAACCACAGAAGATGCACATTGCTCTATTGGGCACAAGTATGAGCGTAGCACACCATCTTCAGAGTTTATCAAGTCGACAAAAAGTGGTTGGGATGTTTCTTTGAATGTCCCGAATTTAAATTCTTTAGGAAGTGCACAACTGATCCAAACTTCTGAAGTGGTATGAAGGGTTGAAGAACTAGCTGCACCAGCTGTTAGTTAGTTAGCTGTTGCTAATCCTACTTATAAGTTAGGTCGTTACATTTTGGAGATGTGTTCATTACTACATTAAGTTGCACCACAAAAAGTAGTTGCATACAAGGAAATTTGTTGTCACTAAATATTTGCACCTAATGGCCTAGTAGCTGCAAAATAATGTAAGATATGTCAGCTAACTGAAAAAGCCAATGTTAGCTTCGCTAGCTGACATATTTGACGATATTTCAAAATAATGTTTATTAAGCTAATTATAAGCTGAGGAAAATTATCTGCTACACTTTCAAATAATTTCCAAGTTACAAAATGTTATGCCAATAGCATTAAATGTCAAATATTGTAAATTAGGTCAGCATAATCACCGATCGGTGCTTGTTTTGATGTAGCAATCACTTAGCCTTCTGAAACTGTTGTTTTAGGCATTTTTGATAAAGTTATGGGATATTCTTCAGATCATATCACAACCATTTTACACCAAATGACTAAAGCCTTTTCAAGCTTAGATGATTTTTTTGTTTTTGTTAAATGGTGCAACTCAGTTCGGCAAATCACCAGTTTGAAGCTAGCACCATTAGCAACTTAGCTAGATATATGAATAGCTGGAACAACCCAATGTGCAGGAGACAGTCTTTCAAAAAGTCTGAATCAAAAAAAATCGTGTTTTAGGCAATAAGGTCCTGAACTGAAAGCCAGAAGAGATTTAAGGAATTTTTGACCAGCAGCCATGGATTATCCCTGTCATTTAAGCGATCTCATAAGGAATCTGTAACCTGTGAATTGCATTACATTTTAAATAGAAATGGAGATAATAATTAAACTTTAGGATCTAGAGCAATTACTCCACCCATTCCCCTCCACAAAACAAAGTGTATGCAACAAAGGTCTCCAGCCAATATGTTTATAGGTATGTAACAACTGGAGGTCGGGACTGAACTTTTCTTGCAAGACACACATAAAAATGCCAGTGCTTCTTGTTTTTATGCATTTGTTATTAGCTTTTTAAAATCTTTAAAAAGAAAAAAAAAAGAAGATTTTAATCAAAGGTGCCAACTTGCTGTTAACTTTCTGTTCAGAGTCAGATACAATGTTTGATTAAAGCTTTAATGTAAAAGGTGCTCCTCCTCTCTGTCCCAGCCTGCGTTGTTGTAACTGTCTTTTTGAGCAGCAGAGACGACTGCAGGGTGAACAAGCCTTCTATCTACTGGACAGTTTTGCTTGCTTATGTTGTGTGAAGGTCCACCCTCAGGATCCAGGACCTATAAGTGCCACAGCCACCGATGCATTCTCCTGTTGATGCTCCTTTCTTCTCAATAAATGTGTTTACTGTCTTAAAAAGTCAGCTTGGGGGTTTAACTTGGAGTGGGCCAGATGTGATGTGGGATGCATTTGTGAAATAAACCTTTGCTATGCTTATGTTCATAACAGGTTAGATAAGAAGGTCGGGAGTAATAGATATTTTTTTTAAAAACCCACAGCATTAATGCATTAAAGATTTACAGTGCTGTGAAAATGTATTTGCCCACTTCCTGATTTCTTATATTTTTGCATAACTGTCACACTTACATCTATGAGATCATCAAACAAACTTTAATATTAGAGAAAGGTAACCTGAGTACAAGTTTTACTCTTGTTAAAGTTTTAACGCTTGTTAAATCAGGAGTTATCTCTGATTTATCACATATTTTGTTTGGAAAGTTTAGTTCAGTTTCTCTTAATTAAATTATGATTTTAAAATTGCAATTTGTATTTATGCTCTTTATATTATATTAAAATGAGTTTGCTGATCTGAAACGTGTAAGTGTGACTAATACACAAAAAAAGTTTGCATCTTTTATTTTTGAAACTTTTAAAAAAGGAAATGAATCAGTTTATGTTTAAATCTATTTTTGAGACGATATTAAGATGAATTGATTTATCTCTTGGGCAGGAGCGCCACTCACTGGGTGCAGTCTATATGTTCCTCTCTGTGGAACAATTAACTTCACTTTACATACACAGTTTATTAAAATTTTACTCTGTTTATTTAGTGAGGAAATTTACAGTAGCACTGGATGGAAGCAGACTGCTTGTGGCTTTACTGACACACATCAAAGACATGCTTCCCAAATGAGCCAAATAGTAATTTTAGGTGCATAATGTTCCTAAAAGTATAGTACAGCACAATATCTGCACAAGTCCAACAGCTTAGTCCACTACAAAAAAGAATCAGACAGCAAAAAATGTGAATTTAAAAGCGATTTACTTGGATGTAAGGGTGAAAGTGTCCTCAGACAGCATCATATATGCAAATATAATGTTAGTTAAATGTATCAGTATATGACCATACCTCATAGTGGAACATATTTAATTCATAAACATTTATGATGCTGCTAAAAAATCAATGTTTAATAATTTATTCATACAAACTTCAAACAACACATTTCCATTCATTTTTGTACGAGTTCCTTCACTGTGATATAAACTATTTTATATTGAAACAAAGTTCAGGCACATATGGCTAAAATGATTTTTTAACACTCTGAAATCGAACATAGCACTTTTTTATAGTTAGTTATTTGCATGTCTCTCATTATTGTGCACATATGGCTAAAATTCAACAGTACACATTAACGCAGTTCAAAATTTCCAAAGCATGATTCCAACTGAAGAAATGAGTTTTTACAAAACTGTAAGTAGAACTGTGTAGATCTCCATATTATAGCTCTGAAGTGGATAAATCACCTTTTATGTCACTCATTATATCGAGGAGCATTTCATCTCAGTAGTTAAGACTCTTTATTACTGTTTGGTGTCACTTTCATGCATGTTGACGAAAAAGCCACAGAGTTTCCTTTAATGGCAGAATTACAGCATCCTTGTACACTGCAAAGATGAGCTCATTTAATAATATAAAAAAAGTATTGTTATATTTAAACAGGGGACAGTTATATTACTTTGAGTGTGTAGTACTAAAATAAGCAAAGTAATATTAAAATATTATACTCTATCAACATAACTAGCTCTTTTTAATTTTAGTTTAAAGTAACTTTATGCTAGTGTATTTTAGAAAATGTTACAATAAATGAACTACAAAGATCACATGTTGAAAGTCCAACTTTCTTTTTTAAAAAGCAAATATAACTGTACAAAATATTTTCTTTGCTTTTCTGTAAACACATAGAGATTTAGTTTTTGTAACATACCACACATTTACAGGAGCACTGGTTTCATTAAAAACTGAACTATAGCACTGGACATGAATGCTAACGAGAAATTATTAATCGCCGCAGTGGATTGTTGTCAGCTAAACATTTACATTGTAGTTTCCCACAAAAACACTGTAAACCTCATCACCTCCACAACTGAAACAATTATCACCGCAGTACTTCATAAGGAATTGAAGTCAAATGAGTGTTTATGCTCGCCACTGTAGAAGTACTCCAAACCTGTTAAAAAATCAAGTATGCATTATTCAATGAGACTGGAGAGCGCTGCTGCCGCACAGCAAGAAGGTCCTGAGTTCACTTCCACCATCAGGCCGGGTCTTTCTGTGTGGAGTTTGCATGTTCTCCCTGTGTTTGCGTGGGTTCTCTCCGGGTACTCCCACAGTCCAAAGACATGCAGTTAGTGGGGATAGGTTCATTGGAAACTCTAAATTGCTCGTAAGTGCGAATAGCCCTGCGACAGACTGGGGACCTGTCCAAGGTGCATCCTAGGCTCCAGACCCCACCCCCCTGGAAGAGAATGGATGGATGGGTGGATGTTGTCATTTATAGCATAACATCTTCAAATTCATGAAGCACTGCTGACCAGCTCCAGCATCTCTGCATATAATGCGCTGATCTGGAATATTTAAAGTTTAATTTTGTAGTTTACATGAAGAATTTTATTCACTTATAAAATGTAAAATATAAGATGTGGATGTCTAAATGTAGTTCTCATAGTTAAAATCTGATACTAAGGTCAATTATAGTTTTTTGTTGTTTTTTTGAGCTTTTTTAAAAATCTCACAGACAGAGGATTGCCATGTGGAGGTAAAAAAGCCTTATAAAAGGTTCTAATGCTAACAATGCATGCATTGTTAGTGTGAAGCATGTCTGCTCACATCCCATATGAGTGATTCACATAAACTGGAAACAAGCATGTTTGTTTTTCTAACATCCTGTGATTAAAAAAAAAACCTCATCTCCTCCTCCTGCTCTAATTTCCTATGACCATATATGGTAATATCATCTCTTGTTTGTGTATTTTCTGTGTATCTGAGTAGTTTGACACATCTATTGGAGTCACCATTCCAAGACGTATTTGATATATTAAGGAGAACAAATCATTCTTCAAAATAAAGAAATGATTTCATTTTCTTCAGCACACATGGACACATTTATACAACTAGAAGCCTAGAAAACACAACCTGGTGTGTTGCCACTGTTAGAGTTCTGGGGTAATGCTACATTCAGGGAAATCTTGTTTCTATTAATGTGAAAGCAAATGTGTTTTTTCTCCTTCTTCAGAAGCAAGACTTGGGTATGATTTTGGTCTCTAACAAATAGATCTCCTCACCTGCTGGTGTTGACATGTGCTCGTCACAGACTTATAACTTTTGATCACGTGTCGTCTGCACCATTAGTGCTGACTGTCACGATGCAGAAAGTCAGCTTATTCTCATTGTCATGTAGAGAGGAAAAACTGATAAAACACTGAATTCTGATTAGAACTTTCAAATGCAGATACACAGCACATTACGAGTGCAGCAAGACTCGTTGGGAGCCTGGAGTTTTCCAAGCTCCAGTCTGCTGCCATGCACCTTCCTCCACCGTCTTCCCTCTGGCCCTCATCACTAACAGACACGATGCTACTCTGACCGGTGAGGTCCCTTTACAGCCACAGAGCTCAGAGCTTCTTTATTGCCCTGCATTGTTGAGTCACCATTTCTCAACAATTAAATATTCGCTCCTCCTTAACCTCCTTCCTCACGCCATATGTGCCATTTCTACAAGCATGAAATGTACCTAATCTGTATTCAATTATTGTTTGAGGTCCACTTTAAAGAGGTAAACAACACAGTAAAAGGCTTCATGGCAAAAGACTTCCTCTATTTTCTTCATATCACATTATGCATGAAAAAAAGACTTTGATTTTGTGAAGAGCTGTTTGAAACTAATAAAACATAACTAAAACAGTTTAATAATGAGTTGTCACAACATGTAGAACCTATTAATCTAGTCTTTATTGTAATTTTGCTGTCATTAAATGGACAGTCCTAAAGATCACCTTAAAGTTGACTACTGTTTGATATGAAATGCTGCAGCAAAGCACTGAAAACTGGTGTGAGACCTACATAAAATGATACCCGATCAGCAAATTGCACTATAAAAGTCTGAAAAGTACATTACATATACAGGGAGTGCAGAATTATTAGGCAAATGAGTATTTTGTCCACATCATCCTCTTCATGTATGTTGTCTTACTCCAAGCTGTATAGGCTCGAAAGCCCACTACCAATTAAGCATATTAGGTGATGTGCATCTCTGTAATGAGAAGGGGTGTGGTCTAATGACATCAACACCCTATATCAGGTGTGCATAATTATTAGGCAACTTCCTTTCCTTTGGCAAAATGGGTCAAAAGAAGGACTTGACAGGCTCAGAAAAGTCAAAAATAGTGAGATATCTTGCAGAGGGATGCAGCAGTCTTAAAATTGCAAAGCTTCTGAAGCGTGATCATCGAACAATCAAGCGTTTCATTCCAAATAGTCAACAGGGTCGCAAGAAGCGTGTGGAAAAACCAAGGCGCAAAATAACTGCCCATGAACTGAGAAAAGTCAAGCGTGCAGCTGCCAAGATGCCACTTGCCACCAGTTTGGCCATATTTCAGAGCTGCAACATCACTGGAGTGCCCAAAAGCAATACTCAGAGACATGGCCAAGGTAAGAAAGGCTGAAAGACGACCACCACTGAACAAGACACACAAGCTGAAACGTCAAGACTGGGCCAAGAAATATCTCAAGACTGATTTTTCTAAGGTTTTATGGACTGATGAAATGAGAGTGAGTCTTGATGGGCCAGATGGATGGGCCCGTGGCTGGATTGGTAAAGGGCAGAGAGCTCCAGTCCGACTCAGACGCCAGCAAGGTGGAGGTGGAGTACTGGTTTGGGCTGGTATCATCACAGATGAGCTTGTGGGGCCTTTTCGGGTTGAGGATGGAGTCAAGCTCAACTCCCAGTCCAGTAGGACTGGGAGTTGAGCCAGTTTCTGGAAGACACCTTCTTCAAGCAGTGGTACAGGAAGAAGTCTGCATCCTTCAAGAAAAACATGATTTTCATGCAGGACAATGCTCCATCACACGCGCGTCCAAGTACTCCACAGCGTGGCTGGCAAGAAAGGGTATAAAAGGAGAAAAACTAATGACATGGCCTCCTTGTTCACCTGATCTGAACCCCATTGAGAACCTGTGGTCCATCATCAAATGTGAGATTTACAAGGAGGGAAAACCGTACACCTCTCTGAACAGTGTCTGGGAGGCTGTGGTTGCTGCTGCACGCAATGTTGATGGTGAACAGATCAAAACACTGACAGAATCCATGGATGGCAGGCTTTTGAGTGTCCTTGCAAAGAAAGGTGGCTATATTGGTCGCTGATTTGTTTTTGTTTTGTTTTTGAATGTCAGAAATGTATATTTGTGAATGTGGAGATGTTATATTGGTTTCACTGGTAAAATAAATAATTGAAATGGGTATATATTTGTTTTTGTTAAGTTGCCTAATAATTATGCACAGTAATAGTCACCTGCACACACAGATATCCCCTAAAATAGCTCAAACTAAAAACAAACTAAAACTACTTCCAAAAACATTCAGCTTTGATATTAATGAGTTTTTGGGTTCATTGAGAACATGGTTGTTGTTCAATAATAAAATTATTCCTCAAAAATACAACTTGCCTAATAATTCTGCACTCCCTGTATAATCAGCACATCTGGGGAAAAGGGACTGTTGTTTCTATCCTACTGCCACAAGATGGCAACCCTGCCTTTGTCACCGCGTGACTAATACCCGAGCACTGGATATAAAGAACCATGCAACGCTTTCAGAACAGAGCTGAATTTGAATTTCTTCGCTGAGCTTGTTTAATTATGATTACATGCATTATTTATTTTCTAAAACTCCTGAACTTTATCAGTAAAATGTGTTACACAGAATGCAGTGCTTTGTTAATGTAACTGTATCTCTCTAAACAGACAATAAGATGGGAAAGTGACATCTGACATGGTTAAATAAACTGATGTCTACTGTATCAGTTTGACTGGTCCAAACAATAGATTCGCCCAACTCAAGTCAAACATGCAGTAACTTGCTGGGGGCCGATCATTTCTTTTGACATTTTAATCAAGAGCTCGGTACAAGCCCCACTTCACGAAATGCGATCTGCGCACATCACAAAATCAACCTTAACTGCTTCCCTTAATCACTGTACAAAGAAACAGAACATGAGTCCCCAAACACCAAACCTCTACTTGGTATCACCTCTGATCTATATCCAAATCTATTCCTGTACCCAGTGACTGCCCAGCCTCGAATATTAGCTGTCAGCAGTTATGGCTTAGTAGCTTACTGCAATAAATTAAAGTTTATTATGCCATTTAACTATATTCTCTCAGTGAGTACTTCATCGCTTTTAATTCATGAATAAACCTCACCCCCTGCTTTTTCAGCTACTCATAAATAGTCAGTTCTAATATGGAAATATGTCAGGTCTGAGCTCGCATGGATCTGTAATACAGTACTATCACGCCTTTCTTCTTCATAAGAAGCTGAATCACCGTAGTTAGTTATTATCATATCCTTTCTGTGTGGCTTGCTTGCAGCAGCAGCGACCTGTTAGGGAAGGTCCATGTCGACTAAAACAGTGTGAATCAGTCCTGGCTGAAGAATCAGTGCTAATGCAATTCTCTTTCATTTCCTTTCATAAGCGCAAATTGGATCAGTATCTCGGAGATGTAAAAGCTAATGTGCTCAGACGGCTCGTGATTTCCGTGAACTCACAACCCTCGGCTCCAGCGAACTACTACATTACTCACACAACTTCCACTTCCCCTTACGGCTTGTGTCATGCGCTTAGGAATTATCCATCTCCAGGAGATGATCTCATGTGTGGGTGCAAGTGAGTAATTTCTCCTCAGA
This sequence comes from Oreochromis aureus, assembly GCF_013358895.1. Classification (NCBI taxonomy): domain Eukaryota; kingdom Metazoa; phylum Chordata; class Actinopteri; order Cichliformes; family Cichlidae; genus Oreochromis; species Oreochromis aureus. The sequence goes on along the minus strand of NC_052954.1, from coordinate 7,423,521 downwards.
GACTTTTTAATTGTTCTTTGGAACAGGTTATGAGACGTACTCACTGGTCTACAGCACTCGAGTTCATGGGAGGTGGGCTGTAACAGGTCCTTTAATTCATTTAACGCAAATTTCCCCCACAAGTATGCACTTATTTCTTGCTTGCCGCACACGCTGATGAATTAGGCTACTTTGTAGTGTGCTTTAAAGTCTAATTGTGGTAGGGAAGCTTGGATTGTGGTCAGATGATGGGGGCAAATTATTTTAGGAGTTTGGATCACAAATTCTGCATCTAAAAGCCTTCAAAATATCAGTTTATATTGGGTCTTGGGGTTTCATAACAAATTTTAATTGAAATTAGTACAAACGTCAGACGTTATGCCTTGAATTTTCCAGGCACCCTGGAGTTTGAGGGACCTGCCTTGCAAAGCAGCCTTGGGTATGACCAGAATAAGAAGATTATTGGTGAGGCTAAATTAATTATTCTAGTTATTAGATTACATTCTTCACTTATGACTCTGAAAAAAAATTGTTGTGGAATTAAACGGTTTGCCGTTATCCCGTGGTTTCATTCACCCCACAGGCTGCGAGGTGAATGAAGGCCCGCTGGCCGTCTTTTACCCCGTTGATATCAATGTGCCAGTGGACCGGCCTGGCCGGGATACCACCAGCATCACTTCACCTCTCCACGTTTCCAAGTTGCAGCCCCATCCTCCTCTCTCCGTTCATTGGTGACACTTGATGCCCATCACGAGGAGCGAGCCGCGGGGCATTCCCTATCCGCGTGCTTCGTCGGAAGTGGTCGCCTTTTCCCTTTGCTCCATTGGACCGAGTCCCTGTCAGTCGGGATCCCTCACGCTGAGTACAGTCCGCCTCTCCGACTCTGTGTCTGCTCAGACTACCGTCATATTGGTTGCTAGAAGCAGCAACGACCACGGCAGAAAAGAAGACCCCCACCATGATGAAGAACGGGCTTCCACGGCGCTTAACGGACGAATTAGTTTTTTAAATACATTTTAAATTAATAAATTAAATAGTCGGGATGATACCGTCAAGTATTCGTGTACCTTCAGTGGTTTCAGCCGACACCGTGGTCCGCAAGGGGGATATATGCCTGAGTTCTCTTAATAGCCATTTTTTGCAGACAAAGAGAGCTGTTGAATAGAGCTTTCAGGAGACACACGGGTAAGATATGACATTTAGAAACTAATCTGCACTTGCCGAACTTGGCACGTTTGTCTTCTTAGCTCATCTAATAGTACACAGGACCGTCTGGTTAACTTATAAAAAAAATGTGGAATTTTATTTTTTTTTTAAACAAGCTAAAATGCTAACTCCGCTAGCTGGTTAGTTAGCCAAAGCTAACTAAAACGCTAGAAATTCCCGTTCTGGGGAATGCTAACAATTAGCATTTTTGACAGTTCACAAGCCCGAACAGTACCTTGATTATATCTTTGGCTAACTAAATGACAGATATCTCTAATATTTGCTTCTTTAAGCATTATATTTATATGACTGTAGTCCACGAGTTAGCTCGGCAATTATGAGCCTGGAAAACGTTTTTAGAAGTTACATTTAGAGGTGTCCGGGGGGGCTGGATGTGGTTCGTTAGCGGGTTAGCAAGTGAGCTAACTTGGCTGGGACAGGGAAAATGTGGGGCCTCCAGGACCCCAGAGGCCTTCCAGCCAGATCTATGAACCAGCTATGATAACGTTTTAGCGCGATTGTCGGATTTCTGTTGACTTTAATAGCACATGAATCTGTAATGTAGCCAACGATACTATAACGGACCTGTCAAGATTGCATTGAAACGAAGACTGTTTTTGTAATCGTATAACTTAAGGCAGTTAGCATTGCATCTAAACGGATTTGGAAATATGTCTTTGTTATTAATTTGAGATTTTCTTTTTAGATTAAACAAAGTATATATTTATTAAATGATGTATTTTTAACGATGTACTAAGCTCAAACAACTAACAAAGGAACACGGGTGTCGAATAATTGCTGTGGAAACAGCGTTGATTCAGTTCAAGTAGTGCATTATTGAGTATGGATGGAAATGTTGCTTCAAAGGTGTATTTTCACCGAGGAGTTCTTCAGCGTCCGGTTTGTCAGGTTTTAAGCGGTGGGGGAAAACAATCGGCGTGCTCATCCGTTTTGGTTTTTTCTTATTGTATGGCATGTCCCACAAATCTTCTATAATGTGAGGAGCTACAAATACCTCATTAACTCTGTTCTGGTCTGAGCAGGGGAGGCATCCTCCCTTAATCTTGTCTTCTCTCCAGACCTCTCTTAGATCAGTGTGGTCCCAGGAGAATGGGTGTGTTGGATTGTCGGAGAGAAGTAGCCTAGTTCTGTTTCAGGACGGCTGAAATGGCTGTGGACTGGATCACACTTGGTGCAGCCATTGTTGACAGCAGCAAAAGTTAGAAGGTTCAGGAGGACTGTCTCAGTCTTGAATTGGCTTTAATTGCAGACGCATGTCTACATTATGATATGTGTGTGTCGTCTGTTCTTTATCAATTTGAAATATACAAAAGTTCTATAATATTATTTGGTATCACATGAATTGGGTATTTGGACATATGGTGGTCTGTGCTATTCTGTGTTAATTAAATGCACTGACCTGAAAGCTACTGATTGTATGTTTGCAGTTGTTCAGGCAGTGCCAGCATGTCTGGTATGACAGTAGCCACACTAATGAGAACAAGGAACAGATAAGACTGAAGTACAAGTTGGCAGATTTTCAGTTATAGGTGCCAGTTTTCATGAAACAACTCTGAGCATTGTGCTTCTGTGTATCTTAGGGTAATTGTTTGAATTAGTGTCACAGTGGACATAAAACTGTCAGACTAACCAGCAAACTTGTATTCTTTAGTTTTTTGTTTGTTTTTTCTTTTTAGATGTTTGTCAAAGGTGATTTGGAATATGGTGCCAAGTTTATGATATAATCATACTTGTGCATGAAAAGTAGTTGTATGGTTATAGCTTTTGGAAGCCAGGGACTATGTAGTCATAGTTATTGTAAACTGGAACATTGCAAGGTTTGTGTTTTTGGGTTTTTTTGAACTGATTCGCAAGATAAAGAATAACTCTCACCAGCCCGGATGGAAAAGCTCTTGAGATGTAACTAGGGCTGCCACAAACGATTATTTTGATAGTCGACTAGTCACCGATTATTTTTGCGATTAGTCGACTAATCAGATCATGCATCCATTGGACGTAAAACGTACAGCTTATTGCACCAGCATGCATCTGCTCTTATATAACTATCATTAGCTTACAGCTTTAAGTGTTTAAGGTATGTGCTAACTAAAAATAAAGACAAGATGATAGTTTATTAAATTTTAATGAAATCTGCAGATTGTTTCGGTGGAGTTTAATAAACTCAGCCGTCTGCTCCTTGCTATCTAAAATATAACAGGACACCGGAGTATGTTCTCAGGCATCTCACACTTCTGATAATCAGTTGTTTGCTTGACATTTATTCAGTTGTGTAAAACTATAACTTTAATCCCAGCCAAACCAATTTACTCAGGAACAAATAAAATACTTAAAAAAGCCAAACAATAACATTTTTAAGTTTAACCTGAGTACTGAAAGACGGCGGTGGGTTTGAAAACGATTTGCCCGGAGTCCGGTGTTCTCACCGGCTCTAGTGAGCCTAGAACCCCGGCTAGCTATCGAGCTGGTGGGTAACAGACGTCTCCGAAAACGTCTGAGTGCTTTTGAAAATATGTGGTGTCTTCATAAACTGAGCAGATATTTGAAGTTTACACAGCTACATTCTCGCCTGAAAACATGTTAGACGTTTATTTTGTGACCCAGAAAGAATAATAAGAGTAACATTAAAGCTAACTAGCTGCCGCCATTGCTGGAAACTGAGCAGGGCCGCGCTATGAATTCTGGGACACAGCTTCTTCTTCTTTTGCCTTTAATGGCAGCTGGCATCCTTGTACATGCAGTGCTGCCATCTTCTGTTTCAGTCCGTTATTACACTCTCAAATCCTACTACTTATTCCTGCGTCTTTTGTGATCTTACAAAGCTTCAAACGATGCGTCGACTATTAAATTAGTCGTCGACGATTTTGATTGTCGACGTAATCGTGACTAGTCGACTAATCGTGGCAGTCCTAGATGTAACTGATATAATATTAGCCTCACAGTTCCAGTTCAACTTGGAGGACACACAGCAGGGTGGGAGCATGCACTTTTACTTTGGAGTTCAGTGGTTTGTTCATTTTGACAGTACAGTTACAGAATCAAGAAAACTTCTGGCAAATTTAGGTTGTGAGCAGAAAAACCGTTGTGTTCAAACAAAACTTTGGCAAATGAGAGGCTGTTGTTTGCATGTTTTGCTTTCTCAAATTGAATTGGCTGGACACACAGTTCACTTTGAGCCATGTACCTCTTCGAACAAATCTTGGAGTGCCTTTCAACATTTGGCAGTTTAAACATAAAACACTTTTATAAGCATGATCATTAATATGATGTTTAGTCCCACAATGGGAAAAGTCAAATATGGCTTTAATATCTATTCCTGAAGACACATAAATATAGTATGATTGCAATAATATTGCTGCTTTAAAAAGTTGAATTAGCTGTTTGGAAATTCTTAAAATGATACGTATCCCTCTACTACACTGGAGAATGCAAATCCTATAAAAATGCCAACATTTTTGATTTACATAACTAATACTGATTTTGTGCTACATCAATAAAAGGCTAGTCTCAATGTCTAAAGCAGGCTGTAGGTTTCCACATGTTTGAGCAATGTTTGACCAAGACAGATTTTTAAACTTGTTACAAATCCTGAGAAACAACCCTTTGAACGTACATGACGTGTTCCACTTAAGTCTGTTGTACTGTTTACTACAGTGTATGTCATCTGATAACTTAAAGTGGAACTTATACTGGTTTATAAAACTGTGTTGCTATGCACAGCATTTGTGATTGGCTGTTACTCTCTTATGAATGTACGCTCATCGGCTACTTTATTAGGGACACCACTGGCTCACTAACACAAATATATTAATCAGCTAGTAACATGGCAGTGAGTTGATGCGTTTAGACAGGTATGGTCAAGGTGACCTAGTGAAGTTCAAACTGTGCGTCAGAATAGGGAAGAAATGCGCTTTAAGCCACTCTTGTCAGCTGAGAACTGAAAACTGTGGCTACATTCATTTTTATTTTTTTTATTTTTTTGACAAACTCACCAAAATTGGACAATAGACGGCTGGAAAATGTTGCCTGGTCTGATGCTTTTCCATTTCTGCTGTGACATTTGGGGGGAGAGTCACATTTTGGCGTAAACAACATAAAAACATGGGTCCATCTTGCTTTATATCAACATTTCAGATGCAGTGGAATGGGGGATATTTGGGCCCCTTAGTTCCAGCTCGGCATCGTTGAAATGGCACAGTCTTTATGAGTGTTGTTGCTCAGCATGTCTAACCGTTTAAGACCACAGTGTACACATCTTCTCGTTGCTCCTTGCAATAGGATAACACACAATGTCAGAAAGATCAGATCATCTGAAAGTGGTTTCTCGAACATGACAATGACTTCACTGCACTGAAATGGCTGCCACAGTTGCCAGATCTCAGTCCAGTAGAGCACCTTTGGGATGTGGTGGAACGGGAGATTTTCATCCTTGATGTGCACGTGATGATTCTGCAGTGACTGTCTGATGATATCACGTCAACATGGACCGAAATCTCTGGAATGTTTCCAGCACCTTGTTGACGTGAAGGAAAAAGGTCCCAGAAACATCATATGCTTGATTATGCAGACTAGTGGCTGAAGAAAGAACTGACCTTTGGAATTCTCTAGGAGCTGTGACATCTGATTTCATTATCCAAGTAATCTGACAGTTTTTTGTTTGTTGTTGTTGTTAAAAACAGTGAAAAATGGCAGTAACAATATCTGATACACAGGCAATGCCATCATTTTCACCTATAAAACATTGCCATGATAGTTCAGATATAAATTCGAACCTCTGTTATGCACAAGTTTGGTTTAGCCTCTGCTGTTCTGACAGTGACAGATTAACTGTGTTTTGTTACTGTGAATAATTCAAACCTAAAAACTGAACTTTAATATACCGTAAGAGCAGCCAAGTCTTTTTAAAAGCCAAACCCTGTCAAATGTTTTTGACTTGGTAACTCAGTGATCAATATGCTAATTTAATCTACTCTCCACTGTTGGCTCAGATAAGATGCACTTACTTGGCACAATAATATTTGTGTGTCTCTGCGAATTCCATATAATGTGGAGATTTGGCATAAAGTGGAATTTTTATGTGCCTTGTTACAAGCGGCAGAGTAAAAGTTGTCGCTTACAATGACGTGCACAAAACTAGAAAGCAGTTCACTGACTGCTGTTGGCAATTATTTTGCTGTGTTATAGGGCAATTTAAGTCTGTAGTGCTTTTTTTCTGTGAAGCGCTGATGGGGTGACAATAACCACTGGAAAAAAAGGGAGAAACTGTGGCCAAGAACTGATAAATTGGTTTTTGCAGTGGGCTCGGTGATGGCATGATTTACAGTGGTGGGTTTTCCCCACTGCTGTCACTGTTACGGCAACAAATAGGAATGATCTCGTTTTCAGCGCTTGAGAGTAATGACCATAAACCCTGTGAAAACTGTTGTCGTAGTAAGATGCATTAGAATCAGTTTCACATACATAAAAATAATAATTTTGTAATGTAGTTGTGGCCACAACCAGCACCGCTGAAAAGTTTTCTGAGTGAGAGTCTATTGCAGCAAAGACATTGGCTTCATTGTTTAGGGCAGAGGAGAGGCTTTAAACCCAGCTTCAAACAAACATTACTAACCAGTTTAGACAATGTCATTTGTATGTTGCTGTTAGTCGTTAGAAATGATGTGTAGTTCATCACTCCATCGCCAGTCAGCAGTAGTTAGACCGCAGAATAATCTTTTATTTTTTTCCTCTTACTGGCACTACCCCTTGAGCGCATTGAATACAGACATCCAGCAGAGCAGACCATGTAGAAAACTTGATCAGGGTTGTTGTACAGACACTTACAGAGCATGGAGTAGGGATGGGTACTGCAACCAGGTATTAAACAGACCCTAGGGCTAAATTATAAAAGACTGTAGTATCAATAATCTGAAGTTATCATTAATGTTTTGTTTTTGTTACTGGATGCAAAACCCCCCCCAAAACAACACAAAAAACATGTTTATTATTGGTACACGAGGCTTATCTTTCTGAGCTCCTCTGTTAGTTAGTAAGACATAAATCTGCAGTGCATTTTTTTTCTGTTCCCTATTTAGAAGACAGTTCTCTCTTTCTCTTTTGGAGCCTGCATGCAAGGGGCGGGACACGGGGCAGCTCTGTCCCACACACAGAAAATTAAATGCTCAAAAGTGTGGTTGAACTTTGCCAGAGTTGATGCTGACACTGGTTGTTGCCACAGTTGCAGCGGTCTTTTAATGGCGGAAACACAGTCAGTGTGTTGAAACTTTAGTGAAAGTACATCACATTCAGGTTTTTGACATGCGGTTTTTGACTGTAGCGCTGGTAGCACTCCCACAATTATTCAAATTATCAGTTGTTTCATCTAAAATATGGACCTGGGTTAATGAGTCAAAGTCACTATTAGCAGGCCGACTGTTACGGGTGAGTGTATTCAGTCTGGGATGGTCATCATCTGGACCGTCGCTCCCAATCCCAATAATTTTTTTTCATAATTTGATTGTTATGTTACTCCCAATAAAAAAATCCCAATAAGAATATTAAATTCGTACCTTATTGCTGGTATCACATGTAGTTGGCAGGTGAAAATAGCAATGGGAAAATGCCAAATGGGAAGTGAGCCAAATAAATTAATGACATTTTAAATAGGTTGTCGTGTATACAACTTGGTGCCAGAGCAGTCGAAATATAAACCTAAACTTCTTTTATGCTCAAGTTGGGATTTGCCTTTGCTGTGTTAACAGTGAGTATTTCACTGTTCACTGGTCGGTACAGCTATCAAACTTTGTATGAAAGCAATCCTGTTGCAAAATAAAACAGATTTGATTGCATTATATAGGCCATCTCGCAGCTGAATGTTGTTTACAACAAAGCAGAAAATGGCATCGCATGTTGTCATGTTTCTCGGTTAACAGATTTTAAAACTGATTCAAGTTTATATAGACACAATAAGTCTGTAAATGACACACAGAGCTTGACAACAGACTCACGTGACTGTCTGGGACCTGTTTTGAACAGGACTTAAATCAAACCTTTATTTGTAGTGATTGTGGAGGTTTTATGTGTTACTGATTTTATTTTTATCTTGGCTATTAATAGTTAAAATAACAACACAAAAATGTTCATTAAAAATAAATTGACAAAAAAGAATTGGATAAACAAACTATTGACTCCTGCTTCTTTAAAGTTGCCTTTTCTTCTGAGTTTATACAGTAACGCTCATTTCAAAAAGTTATAGTGTTAATAGACTAGATCACAGTATTGTAAGAGGTATGTTTTCTAAACGTTTTTTCTAAAATAATAACCTGATCCATTTTATAAATATTTTTTGGTTTTCTGTTTCCCCAAGCCTCTAATTCAGTGTGCCATTTTTATTGAAATGTCTTTAGTTTGATATAATATTGATGAAGTTTTAGACATTTTTTTTTGGAGGTTTTATAACATATAGTAGTTAGTTGTCATGCTTTGAAGTCTGTTCATACATGGTTACTATATCACCATCATTCATCATAATTTTGGCTTCATTTTTCATTATCCTAGTACCAGTTAATATGTACTTAGTACAGATCGTTGTTGGAAGGAGGACGAACTGACTACCTGTGGAAAAATGGCAGAAAATTACTTTTATTTGATTTCCATTTTCAATAATCATAACCAATTCACTGCACAGATGAGGTGGTGGTATAAAAGTTAACCTCTGCTCGCTTGCATTGTGGAATTTTGATGGCATCTGCTTGAATTTTGAAGGCTGTTTTACCAAAATAGCAAACTTCTTTAGCACTTAGTCTGCAACTTCAGGCTCTTGTTTTAATAAGCTTATACGATGTCAATAAATAAAAACTGACAAAAATAAATAAATAAAAATAAATGCAGTAGAGTGAAATATATTTCACGAGTAACTAGACTGTTTGTTCTGGGAAAGCACAGTGCATTTACAACAAAATGGTGAAAGGCCTCAAGGATAGAAATGTATCAGCCAGCTGATTGGTCGAGAATCTCATGGAGCCAGTGTCAAGAGAGGTACACACTTTGAAGCTGGCATCCACCTTAAAGGAGTTGTAGACTGATTTTGTGTATTTATTGCAGATTAATGTAGACATTACATGGCTATTTATAACCTTTGTCAGGTAGCTATTTTGCATGGACTGGGTTGTGAAATAAAATGGACATATTGAAGTTTATTGCAAATTCTTTGGGTAATGCCAGCTGGGTTGTAAGTTACACCAGTGTTGCAGTTTGTTTTCTGGGGTATAGCAACCAATAGTGGCTGTTAAATGGAGACTCATTGTTCTGTCCTCGTCGTTTTCTTCTGACAAAGCAAATCCATAAGTGGGCCAGGGTCCTAAGTCTGTGATAAACTTAGCGAGCTGCCTTGAGCAAATGTCATGTGCTGAATCTCAGCGTAGTTTGCTTACCTTGCGTAACATTTTCTGTCACAGCTGATAGTGTTGAACCGTGATGTGTTCGTTAGTATTTATAGGTAAACTTTACTCTGCATGCTGGTTGACATGATGTTTCATAATCGTTGGGTAACAGGTTTTAGCCCAGAAGAAGATTGAGTAAACTGACCAAAAACAAGAAAAGAAAGGAAGTTAGGTTTGATGATTCCAGAGAGACTTGAAGACTTTTGTGTTAGTAGCTCATTAAATGCCTGTTCTTTTAAGTATGGTACAATATGGTTTCTGTGCTAATTTCTTGCACTCGTTTCATTCAAAGTTGACTGAAGACAGACTAAAATTAGTTTTAGAAATGGATGATTTGCTGTAATTCCTTTTAGCAACAAAGACCCTAAAGACCCTTGACAGATATATTTAGATTTTCTTATAGAACAATACAATATTTAGCGATTTTAAAATCATGGACAATGTTTGTTTGTTTTTTCCCCTTTTTTCAGACAAAAATAATGAACATATTTCCCTAAAATGTATCCCTGCTGAGATAATATAATGGAATAATTTTGTCACAATAAGTCATGAATTTGTTGTTTTGTGGCATTAAATGTGTTGCTAATAGTGAAGTTGCAGAGTGCTCTGTAGTGGACGAACTGTGCGGCACAAACATGGTTGAAGGGTGTTTCTCCCATCTCTTCTTCACTTTAATTCTCATTTGTCTGTTGTAAATGGGGATACCAGTATATATGCAAATGGCTAATATCTGCACCATCAGGATCTAAACCTAAACACTAGTGTGAAGAAGTGCTAAGCTGTTTGGTTGAAGATACTGTTTTGTTATACGCATCTTTTTGTTTTGCCAGTTCTGTGGACACTAACAAAGCCATGATGTCAAAAAACTCATCAGAAACAGGAAAGGAAATGCTGTAGAAATAGTCAGTTATAAATTCCTTTAGGGCTTTGGCTGCTTCCCTATAGTAACTCTGCTCACTGTAAAATTTGGATTATTAGAATGCACTCTAGTGCTAGAACTTCCAAATCCCTGTCAAAGTCTACTAGTGATAAATCAACCACTTATGTGAGAGTGTATGTGAATATACATGTGCCCTGTCTGCTGCTGTTACAGGGAAGGTTTTTGGTCAGGTCTAGACTGGCTCTGTAATACAGTACATACCAGCAGATCAGCTGTGAGCAGATCCTAGGTTCATTTATAGCTGTGGCCTTGTGTCCCTGCATGTCTGCCTGGCAACTCGTAGCTCTGCTGTTCCAACAGCTCAAGCTCACCCACCTCCCAGACACTCTGGCCCCGTTATACTCTCACCATGTCTAATTACTAGATACACATTAGTCTGGGGAATTTAAATGTAGGGCATTCTTTGTGTAGCTTGTACCTCAGTGTTAAATGTAGGTACCATTGCTGCTGTTGGGATGTTCTCACCTGTGAGTTAATCAGCTTTGTCTTCTCTTATATTCAGGTCCCAGGGGCTCCTATTAATGAAGAAAGTGGGCATCATGTGGAGCAATCTGAAGAGCAGATGCCAGACACTCTTCCACAACAACAGTTCAGGACCCCATGAAAGCAGGATTGAGGCAGACACTGTCCACTGTGTGGTGGATATCGGTCAAGGAGGCAGCTCAGGTGGGGCACAGGCATCAGGAGCCTCCAGCCCGTCACGAAGCCTCCTACCAGTGCCAGTGGTAACAGCAGGGCGCCGTCATCATAATTGTGTGTCGGACATACCTCAGATTGTAGAGATAACTATCGACAAGGACGTTGAAGATGTGCGGGGTGGGTCCGGGGGTGTTCCCTTGGCTCGCAGAGACTCCTACTCCCGTCATGCCCCGTGGGGGGGCAAGAAAAAACACTCATGTTCCACCAAAACCCAAAGCTCTTTGGAGGCAGATAGGCGGTCTGGCCGCCTACGAGGTAGTGGGAACCGTAGGGACAGGCGCTATGGGGTCAGCTCTATCCAGGAGACAAATGACTCTGTATCGGTAGGACGCAGTCTGAACGGTCGGTCTCTGCGCCAGCGGCTAAGTGATACAGTTGGGTTGTGCTTACCCCTGCCTGCTCGCAGGTGCTCACGTTCCTCTAAGAACACAGTCACCTCCAAACGTAAGATTCACCTCACAGAGCTCATGTTGGAGACCTGCCCCTTTCCACCAGGCTCAGACCTTGCTCACAAATGGCACTTGATCAAACAGCACACAGCACCAGTCAGCCCGCATTCCTCTACTGCCCTTCTGGATGCTTTTGACCCAGCCCACCCCTCTCCCGAGGATGAGGAAGAACGTCTGCGCGAGCGCCGCAGGCTCAGCATCGAGGAAGGTGTGGACCCACCACCCAATGCACAGATCCACACCCTGGAGGCCTCAGTGCCAGGATCCTCTCTCTACAAACTGGGACCAAAAATGGCTCCTGGCATGGGAGAGGCCTCTGGGGAAGGCCGGGTCACAGGGGCCGGGAGCTCTTTGGCTGCTGCGTCATCAGGAGCCTGTGGGCAGTTGTTGGGGGCTGCAGCGTCATCCCAGGACTGTGACTCTGAGGAGGATTCAACCACCCTTTGTCTGCAGGCCAGGAGGCCCAAGCAGAGGCATGCTTCAGGGGATGGTCACCTTAGCCGACAACAACCCGGTCCCTGGAAGGTTCATACTCAGATAGACTACATCCATTGTCTGGTGCCAGATCTTTTAGAGATTACAGCTCTGCCCTGTTACTGGGGCGTAATGGACCGCTACGAGGCAGAGGCGCTGTTGGATGGAAGGCCTGAGGGCACCTTCCTGCTGCGTGACTCAGCCCAGGAGGACTACCTCTTCTCTGTTAGCTTCCGCCGTTACAATCGCTCCCTGCACGCACGCATCGAGCAGTGGAACCACAACTTCAGCTTTGACGCTCATGATCCTTGCGTGTTCCACTCTTCCACTGTCACAGGACTGCTGGAGCACTATAAAGACCCCAGCGCCTGCATGTTTTTCGAACCTTTGCTTACAGCGCCTCTTCATCGGACTTTCCCCTTTGGCCTGCAGCACCTGGCACGGGCCGCCATCTGCCGCTGGACCACTTACGATGGTATAGGGTCTCTGCCATTGCCTCCTGCCCTGCAGGACTTCCTCAAGGAGTATCACTATAAACAGAAAGTACGAGTTCGCTGGCTAGAGAGGGAACCGCCACTCAAAGTCAAATAGGGTGGTTTCTCCATTGCCTGTTAGACATGCTGCAGGAGGAATTCATAACTTTAGAAATTCCTCATTAGCAAAATGGAAGCTATACTGATATGGCTTTCTTACCGGTGGGGGATCGAGTTTAAGTGTATCAAGCTATACAAGATTCATTCTAAACTTTGTTTTAGTTATTACTTACATCACAAAAGTACATATGATTATATTCAGTATAATGCTGTCTGGCAAGCACATGTTTTTGCGTTGAACAGGTTGTTTTGACAGGGAGGGGAGACACAAATATCAGTGCTTTGTGTCTTTCTTTTTTTTTTTCTTTCTCCTGCTTTGTGCTAAGTGTCTGCCTGATCCCACAACATCACCCTGCCTGTAGACCTGCCTGCATGCCTCCCCCATTCATCCTAAATTGCTATTTAGGCTTACATGGCTATGTTGTACAGCTCACTTTGTGTGCTCTTACTTTTCTTCCTTAGCTTGTCAAAGCACCTAGTGGAGCACCTTTACAAGAGAAGGTGTGTGTGTCTGTGTGTGTGTGTGTGTGGGTTGAGAGGGGATCTGGAGGTGCTATTTTGGTATACTGCAGTCAGAGCTTGTCCTATGGATAGAGCTACATAAGTCATATTCTTTGCCATCTTGTTGCATGCATCAGTGAAGCCAGAGATGAAGGAAAACAAGTGATTTCTAAGGATTATGCGTAAGTCCTAAAGGAACATTAGTTTCTTTTTTAGCAGTATGGTGAGTGATGATTAATAAATCAGTTGACTGTGTGACATTTTAGTAAGCAAGCTAAACTTGTCAGCTTTATTCCACCTGTGTGGCATTGCTTTGGAAACATGACAGATTGTGAGGAAATCTTGTCATTGGTGCAGTTGTGAAAGCAGCCTGTCACTTCCTCACTGACCATAGGCAGTTTGGCATGTGGACACATGCATTCAAGTTCAGTTCTTCCTTTCTTCCTTCCGTTTTATAGATGCCTCCTTAAGCTCACGATCCATTTGTTGCATCGGCAATATCTGTATATTCAATATATAAATAAAAATTCAAATGTATAAATAAATCTCAATACATGAATTCTATATATGTGATTACATTTAAATCATTAGTGCAGCTAGGCCTGGGTTCTTTTGGTTACAATAAGGAATCCTAACAAATGTGTTTCATAGGAAACAGCTGTGTGAAGACCGTATCTCTTTAAGCAAGTCGATTTACAGTGTAGTGAGGCAGTAATGAGCCTTGTTCAGGATTGGGCTGTGTCATGAGACACTTCATATAGTCATAGATGAATGAAGAGGATTTCAAAAGCTCAGCAAGAATCTTCTAAAATAGGAAAGAACAACTCCCAGGATTAGACTGCAGTGCTACTTTCTCTCTCTGTTCATTGTCATAATTACAGTATTAAATGATGAGAACCCTCAACTCTTGAGAGGCGGGCATATCCTCATTTTAGTTATCTAGCCTGTCATTTCCATAATGTCTCAGTAAGTATAACCTGTGTGCCTCATACATATCCAGTAATATGTTACTTTATTTTCCAAACAAGAGTGGGAGGTGCCTCAGCACGATCCACCCGGCTCGCATCAAATAAAACTGAAGATGGTCATAATGAAGAGTTGAAGGAGCACTAAGCTCAATATTTATTGTGCACATTAAAGATCTTATAATGGATAACATTTTAGTGGTGCTATGTTGATTAAGCTCTTGCAGATTATTGAAATAATGGTGTGCATTAGTCACATCTGTTCTGACTCTGTGCGCGCATTAGCCGTTCTTTATTGTTGGGTCCAGAGTCAGTTGTGCTGCTGTAGCATGTTTCAGTTTAGATAGCCAACCTGTCACATGTATATTTTTTTCATCCTCCGCTTGTCAGACAGCTGTAATGAGTGAGCCAGAAGCTTAACTCTCTACTGTGAGCATGTTGAATGATCTAACTAAGCTATCAGTATTAAAATCAGTTCATCAGCACAAGTATTTGTTCAGTCTCCCGAGTAGTTGTAAATATGTAATAACTGGCTTTTAAATAACTGACATAAGTTGAAATTTTAATAAAATGTATAGATGACTGAAGAAGGAGGAGATGGGTGGAGACTGAGTAGTTTCATTGGGATGTAATCCTTCACATTAATGTTTCAAACTAAAATATTTAAACTGAGATACAGATGAGATCATGATCACTGAGCTACTCTGTTGAGTTCTCAAACTGTTTTAGTTTGTTTTCTCATGTCAGCCCACTCAGCTGTTAAAAGATGTAGTTCCCATCAGTAAGGATGAATCATGAACAAATATATCATTTATTTCTTATATCTGCATCTGTGACCAAAGCTCTTGCACAAACCTGCATGTATTAACTAGTAGATTAAAGCTTATGTAGTGTTAGACTTTAACTAGTTTAGATTTTGGTTTTACAAACAATTAATGGCTAGTTCCCTACTACACTATGTAAGACTTAGAGCTACACCATCAACTCGCTACCAAATACCTTTCCTCTGCTAAACAGTCGTCCAGTTTCTATGGATTTATCAGGTGATGATTTTTCTGCAAGTGGTAACACGATTGGTTAAAGGACTTCACCAACCAGTATTAGCTTTTTTTGGCTATTTTGTGAACTGATCAAAGTTTTACTTCTTGTTTACTCAAGTTGTAGTACTCTTCTAACAGCACTGCAGGTCTCTTTGTATGTTAATCACTAGTGTTAGCTGAAGTGGCAGGCGTGACCCTTAGGAGTGGAATAAGGCTGACACTGAGTTTTCTTGCATGTGCACTTCTATGTTTGAGGTATTTTAGCTTCCACACTGAACTGTACAAATGAAACCCCCAAACGAAGCATATGTCAGACCATCTTTCTCACTGTCTTGTCGCTCACGCTGCAGCCTAGCAATGGCACACAGCTGCTACAGTACAAGTGCTGCATCCTATATGCAGACACAGATCAAAGGCCAGCGTTGCCATTCTAGAGCCATCGTTCACTGTGCTGTAAGGTCCAGTCTGTGTTGCTTTTTCTTTATTATTATTCTAATATACAAACTGTTCCCTTGCCGTCCAGCCACATCGCTGACATCACTGTGAAGATGGTGTCCCGTTTAGGCTGAGGTGAACAATAGGGAGGGAGGAGAAGAGATGTAGCTGGCTTGCTGAGTCCTGGCTTCCTGTTGCTGCAACAGCATGCTCACAGAAAGGACAAGGGATTTGTCTAAATAAATAGCACTTTAATTGTGTATTTGTTTTATGCAGAGCAGCCCGCAAGTGTTGGGACAGTGACATGTTTGTTTAGTGTTTTTCCCCCTGTCTTTAGTCCAGCATATTGGATTTAATCAAGCTGAGGAACAGATAAGTGTGTGGTTGGAGTTGTTGGCCGTTTAGTCGACTTCTCAGAACAAAATTTACAAGTAGGGTCAACAGAGTCAGTCTTCTGCAACTAATCCCTGCTGAATTGAGTGATTGCCTTCACTCTTATGTTGAGGATCACTGTTTGTCTGCGTTGATCCAAAACAGAGGAATTGCACTATCCACACCCCCGCAGGGATTTGAGTACTCCAAAACCTACTGAGAAATTTGAATATTTTTCATAATTTTTATACCATTTTGCCGAATTAAAGATCCAAAACAACTGAAAATGTTCCACTGTCCAAATTCTTGTGGACCGTACCGTGTGTGTGTGTGTGTGTGTGTGTGTGTGTGTGTGTGTGTTAGCTGAAGATGGCGAGACTTGGGTGAGTGTTACGAGGGGTGGGGGGAGCCGGTGCTCCTAAAATATTTCACAGGTGTTGTAGGGTGTGTTGATGGGAGTCCCCGCCTCGCTGAAGACTCGTGCGTTTGTGTGTGTTTGTGTGTGGATGTATGTTAGCATACGGACAGAGCCACACAGGGAGAGTTTCCCGCGGAGAGACGGGCAGAGTTGAATGTGAGGGGTGACGACAGTGACTCCTATGAACAACGCCTCTCTGCCCCTGTTCTCCCCCCGCCTCCCCGCTTATTCTCAGGCAGGCCCATTGCAAGGAGAGTCCCAGGACCCTCTCAACCCAGTTTTCCCCATGGGAAATATCTGACATTAACCGTAGCACGTTTGCCATATAACCTGTAGATTTAGGTGAGAAAAAAACCAACGTATGAATGATGGATTTGTGTAATAGCCTGATGAAAAGACATTTTATTCTTCAGTGGTGCATACACTGTCTGGAACACACACAGATTTGCACACACTATCAACACTTCTAACAAATGCACTACCCCAGGTATTCACACACCCTCCCTCCCCCCTTAAGCCAGGGATGTATAAACATGGACCACATTTAGCCAGCGCCACGTTTCTGTGCAACACCCCGCCCACACACACACACAAAAAAGGGAAGGTAAAGCTGTGTGTGTATATTCTGTGTTCTTAAGACAAACAAAATACCACAAAAAAAGCTTAACATTTCTTTGGTATGACACTATTGGGCTGCACTATGAGAGCCTTGTGTGTGTGGAGGCAAACCACAAACTCTACTCTAGACGAGAGATGGTTGTCTCCTTAGCTGTCCCTTAAAATAATAGCAATACCCCTGGATATAGGACATATAAACCAACCACCACCACGGTACGACTCATGGTATCAGATCCTAGAATAAAAGAGAGAAAAACAAAAATAAGAGATATTTAATTTTTTCATGTTCCCATATATAAATATATATATATTTTAGAAAGCTGGGTTAAGTGCTTTATGCAAACAGAAGTATGAAAGAATTATTATTTTTCCTTATTACTGCTCCCTAATATGCAATGGAGTGTAGTGTAACAATGGTTGCAATCCTCTGTCACTTTAATGCTGTATGTGCACATTGGTTGCTGGGTGGATGTGGGTGCCGAGGCAACAGGACTTGACAATGATGGGAACTAATGGTTGTCACTCTGCAGCACCGGGATGTTCCCAGACTGCCCTATTCGTTTTGGCCAATCACAGAAAGCCCTTTAAATCCAGGGCCACAGCCGCTGCTGCGGGGCTGACCAAACTGTCATCAGACGAATATCGCCGTTCTGTTCTTTTCTGCTTTTCCTCACCTGTTTCTTTTCTTTCTTTCTTCTGCTGTCAGGTAGAATTTGGAGCGTGTAAATGGCATAATCATGTTCACATTTCACTGTCTGTTCTGTGTATCTGCATCACCATTCAAAGAGGAAAAAAAAAAAGTTGTTTTCCAGTATAACCTGTTCATTTTTAAGAGCCGTATGATGCGACACTTGTAGCTGTCACTCTTGGTGCTTGGCTTATGCTTCATTGTCTTAATATTCCAAATAAAACTGTTAAGTGTAATCCACACTGGCCCATGATATAATGTGTATGTATTTTTTTCCCCTTTATTATTCCATCATACATGTCCGTATTAGCCAAAAGTAGAGTTACTACAGTTTAGTTTGGTAGTTTTGAGTGGGGGAAAAATAAGACAATCTTAGTGGGGGACGTGTTGGCCCACCTGCCAAATCCTACTTTGTACACTCGTACAGGACACCATCCATGGATGCAGGAACCTCAGACTTTCCCTTATTACTCACTTATTCGGGGCAGACTGTGTGGATGCCCCTGCATTTTATAGGCTGACGTGTTAATCATAGCTCACATCTTGCCCAGTTACATTTTATGTTCTGGTCTCTTGGTATGGATGGTATGTCAGTCTGTTACACAGGAACCAATCAAAATCTCAGTTTTGGGCATGACTTGGGCAATACAACTTTCATTCAATTTAACAAACTATTCTGTCTCAGAGAGAACGGCAAGTAGAAGATGAGCCAGGTAGCAAAATGTAAATAAGAAATAACTTGTGTTTAGACGCCACCAGTTTTCACAAAGTGCGCTTTATTGAAGTTTTCTGAAGTGAATTATTAAAAAACACAAAACATCCAACACATTAGTGTTTAACTCTGACAAAGTCATTAAATTGGTTTAGCTTTGCTACTGAAGCTGTAATATAAAACCATGGTATTGATACTGAAAGTCTCTCATAGGAAAAAAAAAATATGACGAACAAGCAAAAAGCTCATCTTGTGTGTTGATAATTGTGCACATAGATCAAAGTGTGAGATGCGTGATTCTGTAGAAAACAGCTGTCTGTCCCTGAGAGCTGAGAAATGCTTTAAAGAAAAACACAAACTTGTATCCAAAGTTGTTTCCAAAACTTTGCCGAAAATCCTTTTAGGACAAGCATTACCATGTTTTACTTTTGACTTGATGACATGGAATTTAATACAATATCTATTTTTTTCTTAGTATTTTGTTCATCATTTCATATTAATAACATGTAGATCAAGTTTGTCTTTAGAGATTTAAATATCAAACTGATACAAAGTAACAACGTCAGTAACATGGATACTCGAGTAAAGTGATTTTAAGTAAATTCCAAGCATTTAAAAGTCTTTACAGATGAATGCGCTCATATTCTGCATGTTGTTTCACCTTGAAGAGGGTGTTTTACTAAGGTGAGCACGTTTATACAACACCAACCAGGAAGACTGGGACTTCAGTCTGGACCCCAAAAAGAGGCAATGAGTATTTAAGTTGTGGGTATTTTTGGAGGGTATAAATTATATATAGTTTGTAGCTCTGTGCTTTGGGCTCACCTTTGGAGCACAGCCTCTGCACGATGCCCGCGGCCTACCTTCCCCACTGTGCCCAGCAGAAGCTATGCAGACAGACACAGCCAAGCTGCCTGGAACTTCACAGTTAAGTATTTGTTCATTTGAAATGAAGTATAAATAGCATGAGGGTTATCAGTTTCAAGTTGGCTACCCAACGCTTATGCATAATTGAAGCTCACCCAGGAGGAGAGACAGGATGAGGGCAAACTACCGTACATCTCAAGCAAGTCTCAGCTGACTCAAAGGACGAGCGACCAAACTGAGTAACAAACTCATAAAACTTGCTGCAATGCTGTCAAAACATATCCTCCCTTCTTCAGCCCTCTGGCACGACCAAAATAGACACCAGGCAATAAGTCTGCAGCAATAAGCTGTGGAATCTGGACTTAGATATGGGTCACTGACAAGGGGAGGGATGATGGGCATGAAAGTGCAGATGATGAAGGTCTTGTGAGTTTATCAGTGGGCCAAACCTTAAAGATTTCATCTCTGTGTGGCCCGGTCAGTTCCGTCTGAGACGCCGCCTCCTTATCAGCCCGGTGTGCCGGCCTCCGCTGCGCACACAGCTCTATCTCTGCCGGCGCATTGAGCTGCAATAAGCAGTTGTTGTTGGCACTGACATCAAGAGACACGTCAAGGGTGAGAACCACCACACTGCAATCAAGATTTAAAGGGTTTCCTTTTTTTTTTTTACAGTTCTTTCTTTTTTCTTTATTTGTGCAGAACGGGCTGCTGTTCTCAGCTGAAAATAGTTTTTTCATTTGAAAATAAGGGTTGAAACGTTGACAATAGTACTTTTTGTTTTTGGTAGGACACACTTGAACGATGTGCATGAGTCAAAAGTGGAAAATGTTTTAGTGTAGCAACAGTTTACATTTGGCTAATACACCTACTTTTTTGCAAAGTCTTGATGGCTACCATATTCATATATGAAACCACAGCCAGGTTTTTTCCCTTTTATTTGGACATTGGTTGCTTTTTCACTCATTTTCACTCCAGATGTTTTCATTTGCTTGTCTGAAAAAAGAGACAGAAGCAAGGCAGGACAAAACAGACCATTACATGGAATAAAAATAGTTTACGCCTGCCATGGCTCTGCTCAAATTGTAATATATTTGTTAATGAGGTCAGTGTTATGTGTATTTCTAGCTTTTACTGTACCAGTAATACCTAACAGCCCCACTTTCTGAAATTATCTGCAATGCATGGGGAAAAACTTTCCTCCTCTTACATTCTCTCGGGCTCAACTGACTCCTGTTTCACTCGTGAACTAGTTAGGCTTTTCATTTCCTCCGCTTCTCGTGCTCAGTGAGCCCACTTTTCTCCTCACACATACAGTGCTAAGTCCAGAGCTCAACACAGATACAGGCCACATGGCTCGCTGCATGCTATCTGCACGCAAACTGCAATAGCACTGGCAAAAAGAAGACGGTGACGAAGAAGAGGAGCAAGACATAGGATGGGGAGTGAGTAAGAGACACTGCTGCTGCTTTCCCAGCTCTGGACTGCCGCCAAGTCTCTGGCGGCAAAGTAAGCGTTGACCTCCAGTTAACCTTGCGCAAATGCACACGCACAGATGGACACGCGCACACACGAGGCTCACATCCATATTTCATAGCAGAAATATATCCGCCCGACAGTATTTTACACCCACTGTGGAGCTCACCTCCCAGTGGCTGACGGGGCTGAGGAGGGCTGGGCCTGTAGGCTGCTCCTCTTCCACAAGCCGAGCCAAGAGCAACAGGGCCAATCGCACAATCATCTGGAGCAGAAGAGTCGAGGCGGCTGCAGGGGCTTAGAGAGGAAGTTCAACCAGTCCCATTTTTCAGCCTCTGCTTTGCCTTTCCACACTTTAATCTGATAATCAATAACTCTGACTGCATCTGATAGTACTAGATGTTCAATAGAAAATCTTCCAAGCAGCATAGAGGCAGATTTACCCTTTGACCTCTCCTCAGCCCTGGAAAGTTGACCTGCCACCTGTCCATTATCTTCAAGCCAAAGGTCTGGGTTTTGCTCAACATAATCTGATTAAAACCAAACCACGATTAACATTCTTTAACACCCCTTTTCTTCATCAGTGCCTCCACCCCTCAGTTCAGGAGAAGCTGGACCACATGTGAACAGTTATTTTTTTGTTCTCTGGCAGAGGCCCTGGAAAATTCAGTGGGCATGTCCTGTTAATTCCTCTGTCTTTCCCTCCTCCTTTTCTCTTTCTCATTCCCCCTTAAAGCCTCCCAGATCCGCTCCTCATTCCTTTTTGTATATGTGTGCATGCCATATATATATATACATATATAAAGAGGATATATACATATATAAATTCTGAAACTATCCTGTTCACAGAGCAGGGGTTTAGCCTGCTCAATCCAACCTCGTCTTTCCCTTTCTCTCTGGCTCTCTGCTTTTATTTCTACCACTTTTCTTCTCGCCTGCTCCCCTGTGTCCTTCTCCTCCGGTGCAGTGTATTATTGCCGCTTGGCTGGCCTCTGCATAAACCCTGGGCTCGTTTAGCAGCCCTGCTTACTCTCACCCCTGGGCTCAACGAGCCTCCAGAAAGTTCTCCTCGCTCAGAGCACTGGCATCGGGAGACAGAATCCATGTATGTGTTTATGAAGTTCTGACAAATTCCTTCCTCCATACTCCCTCTCTTGCTTTGCAGTCTTGACATGCGAGCATTATATTTAATCCTTCATTCCTCGCGCAGGCAGAGGCAGTGTGGTGGAGGAGCTATGGGGCCTGGAGCTGGAGCCATGGCCTTTGCGGTGGCTGGTGCACCATTATGGAGGCAGCAGGACAGGCAAGCGATGGTTCCGATAGGTCTTGTGGTAGAGCTATGGGATATGTGGTGAAGCTGTATTTTCTTATGGCTTAGTATTGCCTGGGTCATTGGCATTGAGAATACCGGTTACTCTGTAATTAATTGAAGTATAAATATGGTACTACCCTTTACTGGGTATTGGGTTCTCCAGTGAATGAAAGAAAAATGAAAAGGATTCAACGTAGCACAGAATTATATTTTCAGGACCCTGAAAAAAAGAAAACAAAACAAAGAAATTGTAGAATTATTACTGCTCAGTGTCAAACACACACAAAATCAGAATTCCCTATTATGGTTAGATCTGCAACTTTTTTCATCTTGTTGTCAGTCTTGCAGTAGGACTGCTATCTGTGACCTGCTGCTACAAAGACTTTATGCTCGACGTCTCTGAAGAAATGTCTTTTATCCTGTCTTCCTTCTCTCACCCCAACTGGTCGCAGCAGATGGCCCCGCCCCTCCCTGAGCCTGGTTCTGCTGGAGGTTTCTTCCTGTTAAAAGGCAGTTTTTCCTTCCCACTGTCGCCAAAGTGCTTGCTCATAGCAAGAAAATAGCCTGTACTATAGCCAATATTTAGTCCTAATCAGTCTATGGAATGGATATTATTTGCTTCTCAATGCACTACAAAGACAGTATATCATGTCGCATCATCGGTTATTTTTTTTAGTACACTGTCAGTAGATTGTTATTCTTTAGAAAATGTTCTAAAAAATGAATGCACTCTGCACACTTTCACACTCAGTCATCTGATGCATTACAAGTGTTACAATATTGATGGGACACAATTACACAACTTGCACATGTATTTGGTTCTTGAGGGCTTGCTGCAATCACATACAGTATTTAATAATTACAGCCACATGAATGCCGGAGCACAAACGACTTAAACAATGAAAAGCATCGCTGTCTCTGTCCTCGAGACAAAACGTCAAAAAAAGAAACAAACAAGAAGAAAAGAATGAGAGGAAAACGAGGAAGGAGAGTGAGAATCGAGGCTGCTGTGCGGTTTCCTTTTTGAGTTGGCTTTCCCAGAAGAGTGAATCAGCAAAGGGTGACCACAAGGAGCCCAGAGCCTTTTGATCTGGGCCCCGGGGTCTCTTCTAGGATTATTGGAGAAGTCTCTCAGTTTCCCAGTGACTCACACAGCTGTTGTCACACCACTGGGCACCAGTTATACGACCGCAACCCACCCAGGTTGTGCAAGGTTCACTTGATTTGTTAATGTGTTGACATATTTTCACTGGCAGATCTGGCCTGGTTTCTACATATGCTGTTTACATGCTGCTGACGTCTGTTCTGTTTCGTCTGGCAACTGTCACACATGTAACTCTGCTTCAGGAGTATAAACATAATATATGAGCTTCTGCCGTGCCGAGGGATTGTTTTGGACCAGCTCAAACGGATCCACTATAGATGATAATAGCATTTAGTTTTATCTACATAATTTAAATTCTTTGTCTTTTTAAGAAAATGCTGACTGGCCAGTCCTCCTGACAAAGCTGAGCCAATTTCTTTAGCTAGAATCTCCTTTATTTTTTATCAACTTTGCTTCTCTGGGATTTTTACTGCCATTTCTTGTAATCTTTGTTTCACTAGAAAATCTTGGAGCGCTTCAATCTTTTCCCTGCAAGACTCAGCTTCACATCGTGCATGCAAACTGCCCAAAACAACCACAGCTCATTGAGCAACTCGGATGGTGTTGTCGCTCATTGGGTAACCTGCTCTGGGGCATCGCTCTATGGTTAACCTTTGATTTCTGGTCACATCAAATCCTGTCTTATTCTTAAATAGTGTGACATTTACTTGGTGCTATAAGAGAAATCCAGATGTTATGCTGGTTCGCTCAAGCTTTACTTTGTAAACAGTAGTAGTTTTTGTAATTATGATGGATTGTTCCAATGCCTTCCAGATTATCAGAGACATCTATGGAAATCGATGAGATGGAGGAAAAGAAAATATTTGGGCGCATTCATATTAAGCTTTTGAAACTTTTATCTGGTTGAACTGTTGAGGCTATACTTGAAGTATAGACTAATGAAATTCAAGTTATGGCTTTCTCAACATTTTTAAAGATGGGGGCTTCAAAATAAAAGCTGTTTAAAAGATGACAACTTTTATTTTAAAGACTTTCTTGTTACACCTGACAATAATGACTTAGAACAATAAATCACCAAGTTAGTGTCAGTCCAGTGAAGCCTGGCACTGATCGACATGACACATAACATGTTTCTTTATTATCATCTAAACACACAGTATAAGCTTATTTAGAGTGAGCTCCATATGAGTTACTTTGTCCTACTTCCAGAGATTCATGTGGATTAATCTGTAAAATAGTCCCCAACAGTTACACTACTTTTCTCATTAGAGGAACAAAAAACTGGGAAAGTATAGACAACACAAATATGTAGACAGAACCACTGAGTTTGGTCTTTTGAGAGGATTTGTTAACAGTGAAGAAAATGTAGGAAAACAAAAAAAAGTCCTTTTTTTAACCCATATTTCGTTGGTGCTTATGTGAGGGAACAAACAATAGAGTAATAACATACAATTACATCATATTTTTTCAGCTTTATGGTTCAGCATTGATTCATTGCAGTCAGACTTTACCAGTTTAGCCCTAAATGTAGTGTTCTTGACATTTGGATAAACTCTCTGCTAATTTACAATCTGGCTGATGCTGCCATGGTGTCCCAGTATCACAGCAAAAACTGAGGAGTATAATATCATTAAAATAAAAAGAACTTAAAGGGAACTGAATATGTTTCCCCTGTTATCTGCTATGTAAATATATCTGCTACAGCGGTAGATGTTTATATTAAACTTGGTCAAAGTTTCGAACAATGAGGCCAGCAGGTAATCCCAACTAGCCAAACCCTCAGGCTTCAGGCTGTTCTCTGATTCTGACAGATTATCTTCTGTTTGATCTGATGATGTCACTGAGACTGAATATCTGTAATATGGTCATCTCAGGCACACAGGCTGTGACCACAGAAACCCCACTTACCCTTATCTAAGTTTTTTGTTCATAAACACAAGAAAGCTTGCTTAAAGAAAGTTTGCTTGAGTCTGAGCTACAACAGCTTGTTTAAGACCAAGGATGAAATCTGGGGCTTTGGTATGAGGTAAATAGGGACTACAGTCAACAGCAAATTATGTGAAGCTAGTAAAATCCAAGAATAAGAAATAAAGTGTTAAAAACTAACAGATTAAGTCCCCTTTAAGTACAACAACAACACCATGAATTCTTTGTTAAAGTAGACTTTGTGCACTTACATCAGTACCCATACTACATATCCCTATACACAATTCAATTCATCTATCCAACTCTTCCACTTATCCTTATCAGGGTTGTAGGGAGGCTGGATCCTATCCCAGCTACCATAGGGCGAGTGGCATGGTTCATCTGGACAGGGCTAACACAGAGAGACAGAACACCAGTCACATTTACGTTCACACCTATGGGCAGTTTAAATCACCAGCCAACCTAACCCCACTAACTACATGTCTTTGGACTGTGGGGGGAAGCCGAAGTACCCAGAGAGAAACCATGCAAACTCCACACAGAAAGACACAATTGAATTCAATTTATTTCAATGCATTTCAATACAGTTTTATTACCGTATTTCTCAGACCCTAAGGCGAACCGGATTATAAGGTGCACTGTCCATGAACGGGTCTGTTTTCATACATAAGGCGCACCGGATTATAAGGCGCATTAAGCGAATCAAAACAGTCAGATAAGTCAAACTTTACTCAGCTCATTCTTCTTGCTTCCTCCTCTTCCATACCATTGATTCATTAATGTTGAATTCTCTCACAGCTGCTCTATTTCCATGTTGTTGCAGTATATTAATGACTAACCTCGTATTGTGGATGGATTACCTCAGTTGTTCTCTTGACTGAAGTTTGGTTCATTTACAGCATCCTGCCATGCGATTACATTTGTCCCTAACCATGGGGAACCCTCACGTTAACTTTTATCGAGTGGAAAAACGTTAGCATTCATCCTCCAGCTTCACTGTGTTTATGTTATGCTAACATAGCTGTGTCGCTAGCGATCATGTAGCACATCATTATATACCAGCTAGCCCAACTTCAGTAACCCTACAAACGTCACTGCTGTTTCGTTTTCTGTCTTCATTTATGTTGGGAGTGATAGCAGAGCTGTACGTTTGAATTTGTTTCAGAAATCTCTCAGTAAGAACATGCTATATCATGTTTAGATGGAAACTAGCGAGCTAACTTCCTGCTAACTTCCTGCTAAATTTAATAAATTCTGTCTTCGTGGATGCCTGGATGTTAAACTTAATTGTTACACCTGGTAAAGCAGCATCACTCTCAGTGATGCCGCAGTGTTCGTTGGACTTTGGGACCTGAAGCAGACGGAGTTTTGGACCCAGATTACTCCGCGAGGCTCCTGACTGTGGTAGCCGTAATGCTCCAACAATCCATCAAGCGGTGCAGCTTCGTAGCTTACCAAAGTCATACTAAAACATTTTTGGACAGATTTTTGAGCGCCGTGTACCACATAAAATCGGTTCGAGGTCAGTAAGCACAACCAGAATTCTACATAAGGTGCACCGGATTATAAGGCACACTGTCGATTTTTGAGAAAATTAAAGGATTTTAAGTGCGCTTTATAGTGCAACAAATACAGTAATATAGTGCCAATGTACAACAGCAGCTGGCTGGGATCGAATTTTGAGTGTGAAGAAAATGTTCAGGTTCCGTTGTTTCCGTAATGCTCTCTCCTGCATTAAGAGACTGCAAACCTCTGTCAAGATGGAAGAAGCTGAAAATCCCCACATAACGTGATGTGACAGATAAATATGGAATATATGCATGCACAGATGTAGCCAGTTATATTACTACACCAACACTTGCCAGGTATTTCACTGCATTCTACTGAGTCGCTGCTGATCTGCACTTCTCCTACATTTTCCCTCAACATCTGCCACACTGCCTTCTTGCTGAATGTATATTTGTAGAGTGATAGCGCGTAGACTGCTGTCCAAACTTTGTCTTGTGGACGTCTTTGCACTGCATGTGAGGTCTTTGTGCCATATGGTCCATAATAACATCCTGTATGATCTGTCTCTATACAAAACCTGGAGACAGATTTCTGTGGTTTAGGTTAGGTTACTACTTCTAACACCAGAGGCAGATTTTGGATGTTAGAAGTCCTGAAAACACAAAAGTTGAGAACTTGTTTTGCAACCCTTGTTTTCCTTATGTTGGCTGGAAGATTTCAGAATGAAATGTAGTGTCTCGAAAGCTGAGTGAAAACACAGACGCTTCACTGGGGAAGCGCCTTGCCTGGGCGTACGAGGAACAGTGTGACGGTGGAAGAAGAGCAGTCTGTTTGAGTCTGCTTGTGGTTAAAAGCAAAGCAAGCCCTGCAACAGGAAATGACAGAACTTTGTTCATAGGCTAAAAATATAATACCCGTTGTTAAGGGAGAATAGAGCTAGAGAGGCAGCGGAGTACAGCAAATATTATTTCAATTAAACCGTAGGCCCAAAACCACGGCTTTCTTTTCAGAGAGAAAAAAACCCAGGTGGTTGCCAGGGGGGAAAAGTAAAGTGAGGAGAGGGAGAGGTGAGGAGTTGAAGCTTTCACAAACTGAGACAAAGGTTGGGTTTTGGTGATGGCGGTGGCTCTGGGTGGGGCGAGGGGCTTTTTGAGTAAAATTCCTGTGAAGTTATGCCACAGCGACTGAGTCAGGGACGACATTTTGCTTTTTTTTGAGGGGGGGGGCGTCTTTTCGCAATGGCTTCCTCCGCCTCTTTCCCTGAATTTACACTTGTTGCCAAGACAAAGAGGAGGGGGGCATGGAGGCCTGTAATGTTGGCATCAAACTGACACTAACATCACTGCAGTTCGCTTCCCCCCCACTCACACACATGCGTGCATACACACTGGCACGCTCAGCACACCCTGGCACTCGGCGGTGCCGAGCTAAGAATGGAGCACTCCTTCGGCTCACGCAATGTGGTGTGGCTGAAATTTCCTGCAATAAAAACGTGATTGGGAAGATACCCATTAAAATGTGTGAGGAAAGAGGAAAGAGCCGAGTGGCTGCCAGCTACGAAAGAATGAGGAGGCAAACAAGAGGAGGAGAAGGAGGGCGGCAGCAGAGCTTGATGGAAGAGAAATGCTGGAGCACGAGGGATGAGGGAGGGATATTTTCTTTGCTGACCACTGGCTACCCTGCCACTCTTTGGTGAAAAAACAAAAAAACATTTTGGCTCCTTTTGCCTTCTCTCGCGCTCCTCTCTTTTTTTCAAATCCTGTTTTCATTTAGCACATGGCAGCGCTCCCTCAAACTCTTGAGTTTCCCAAACCAAAAGCTATTTCCTGATTCACTCCCTCTCTCATATAATTATTCTTCTGGACCGTGTTTCTCGCTTCTTTTTTCAGGCCTTCTTTTCCAGCACGGCCTGTTCTGTGCTCAGGGTGACATCACAGCCTCAATGGGGCAAAGGTTGCCCAGCTCGTACTCTGAAGGGCAAAAGTCAGGGCTGCTCTCACTCGTTCGCACATACTTAATTCCCGATACATCGCAAATTACACGTAGACCTGATGTGGTTTTATGAAACACTTTCGCTGGAACATAATGACATTTGCCTCAATCATGTGTCATTTAAGGTTAGGAGCTTCATTTTAGCCTGGCATGCAAAGTTTTATCACATGGTTACATGTTAACAGTCACATGGTTAATATGTTAAGGGCCCTTGTTAAAGACTGCGGTATTCACCCCATAAATGACCACATTGTTCCAGTTCATGCACACACAAACACACACAAACACACACACTGAGGCTTTTTATTCTATTCTGAATTACTCATAATGTGCCCCCAAATTTGCAGTAAAACTGCAACTCGGTTGGAATTAGGAGTGCAGTTAAGCCACTGAACCTGCGCTGTGTGTGTTTTCTAAGCCCCTCTGCCTGTCTGGTGGTGTTGACAGTGTAAAGTTGGGTGCACACCCACCTCTCATATTCTCTCCCTCCCAGCTGTGTGCTTCTGTCCTCTTTCCAGCTGTTTGGGTGTGGCTGCTGCTGCTGGCACCATGAGAAAGCCCCACAAACACAGGGAAGTTATACTCATTTAGTGACTGCTAGAGAAAAGGCTGTGAGAGGAAAGAGAGGCTGAAGATACTGTATATTAATGGATTGCATTTCAATATATTATGATTGATTATTATAGTTTTGTATTAGCAAAGGGTCAAATGACTACAGTGATGTTAATTTGTAGCTATTAACGTACAGAAAATTAATATGAAACTATAAACTGTACATAAAAGATGTATGTAAGCACCATTAAGTCATCCAGTGTTTTGCAAAGTGAAAGTTTTAGCATTATGGCCAGGGTTAAAGTTGGCTGGAACAATCTAACACCTTCAGTTAATGAGCAATTAAATCACACTGGTGGATTAGGCAACACTGCTGAGTGACTCAAGTTTTCGTGTGCTGCAGCCTGGCGGTCCTCCCAACTGACGGCATGGAGATACTTGCTCAGTAATAAGAAAATACTGGCATCCCACAGTCCTGCTTACACCCTCAACACATCCTTTTTTCTTCTCATCCCTGCATTCACGTTGCTGATGTCATTAAAGTTTTGGTCCTGGTGCTTCAGCATTTAGCTAATGCTACTGAAAAGTAGCGAGCAGTTTTTGAAGTGGTAGGTCATTTAAAATGTCACTTTTGAAACGGCTCCGCAGGTGATCGCCAAGAACAAACGACTTCTGTGCAGTTTGCTAAGCTATGTGACTGCAAGCCGAATGTACAGTTATACAGGAGAGAAAAAAACATTAATGTGTGACGGTGACAGATGAAGAAAAAAGAAGACAGAAGAAAAAGAGGAGCTTATTTTCAAAGACAAGGACTGCTCAGCAAGTACATTTTGATACAATGAACATTTTAAGTGTGTTGATGCGCTTATGTTTTTTTGTATTGTGAAACCTCTTGCAAAGCAAGCTGACTTATAATTTTGTCATTGTCATTCAAAGGCTGCATGAAAGTGCAGTAAGCAATTTAGTACATTTTAGTACAGGCCAAACTGGTCAGTACAGTGAAGTAGTACAGTGAAGCTTACAGTACTACACATGTTAGACTGGGACAGGGCAGATTGTGGTGTTCATGGTTAATTTTAGGCTACATCAAGTGAAATCAATTGAAATTTTACATGAGTTTTATTCTATCTAGGGCCTGAAAAGCAACTAAGATTACTCATTTTTAATCCACTTATGTCTAAACCCACAAAAATTTTGTATGAGCACCTTTGTGAAGCCTTGTGCAGATGCAGTATAGCTGGTATCTAACTTCTAGGTGCTAAGAGTACCACAGGAAAGCTAGCTTACTAACATGACTTTGCTAATATTTCCTCCTGCTCTGGCAGCTCTCTGTCAAATGTGTACAAATAAAAAGCTTGTTATAAGTGAACTTCTTTAAATCAGTCCACTTTCAAGGGTTAAAGGAAATGAAAGGGTAATAGGAAACCCCTTAGGTGTGGTTTAGGAGTTTCACCAGAAGTCAAAACATCCTTTACAAAGTTGTTCAGTTAAGCTAGTCAGCTAATAGCATCATTATTCTAGCGCACCTTCCTTAAATGTTTTTTTTAATCAACAAAACAACAATAATTTTCATTGCCAATGTTTCCTTTCTCAGTTTCAGTTTTAACTTTTTAATGCCAAACTCAAATGGAACTATTCTGCCCTATTCACAGGCTGTATCTTTCCCCAATGCTCTGACTTGTTTCACCTGCCAAATCTCACTTTAACCCCTGATTATGGCAGCAGCTATCCTTTTTGTAGCCGGATGTGAGGGTGAAGTTATCAGAATGTTACCATAGAGACGTTAGATATGTTTGTTTTTTCCAACAGTGAAGTGGGATGCAAACACTGGACTCTATAGTAACTCACTTTTGGAGCCAGTCTAAAATGAGTCACTGGAGGAAATGCAGATTGTGGCACTTGGCTTTATTTTTTAGGCCCGGAGGTGAACACCTAAGCTCCAGCTCCTCTTCATTGCGCAGTTAGCATTAGCTCTACACAATTTTTCCGCTTCACTTCCCATCACCAAGCAAACGGGAAGCTAATTTCTGGTGAACATGGTGGAGATTTAAGCAAATAAAGAGTCAAGCGCAGCTAAAAGGAGAGCAAATATTAGACTTGAGTTCTTCAGGTTGTCATAAATGCATTTCTAATGTTGCTCTCTGCCTGACTGATGTTTTAACCAGCAATTCAAAGTCTCCCTTCTATACAAAGAGCTTCTAAAAATATTTGTTAGAAAAATTTAGTTGCTTATCTTGCTATCACAACAAAATTCAAGCATACAGGTGCTATAGAGTATCATGGATAGAACAGAATATTTAAGACACATCATACCTGTAGTTACAGTTTGACAGCAATACTTTTGTCCTCTGAAATTAACTCCAGACTAGCTGTCATGTCCAGTTAAACTTTGGTGGTCTTTTTATAGTCACAGACATCAGCAGCAGAGCTAGTCAGAATTTCTTTACCTCATATTGGGTGGTCAACGTTTAGAGTCCAAAATGCCGGAAGCCATCCAGCTCATTCAGTTTTATACGATTCTCCTCTGGCAGAGTGAAAACTGTAGTACAAAAGATTAGTGGTATGATTCGCAGTCAGCTGGGACGCTGTGTGTCAAATAAATGCCTTTGGTGGGTGTTCCCTTTTTTTTTATTATTATTGTTATAACTATACTGTGTTCTTTCTTTATTTGTGGAATTGCCAAATCCCTTCACACTGTCCATACAGCCAGTGTTTTCTGTTTCTTGTGTTTTATATGAATGATATTGATAGTTTGTGAGGTTGGCTTCTAGTACTGGAAAGGCTGTAAAACTGGCTAGCGTAGCACTCAGATCTTTTGGTTAACTTGTTAGATGTAGGAGACCTTACTGACTTTGACGGGGGCCACGTTTTTAGAGCCGAGTGACCGAGCTTTCCTGTATCTGTAAGGCCTGAGAGGTGCTCCCAGTGACCAGTGGTTTCTATCAATCAAGACAAACTATGGCCCAGCAAAGTGGAACTTGTACATCATAAATAATCTGTTGTGGATCAAGACAGGGAACCTACAGAGCTGTAGGTGTCTCAGTTAGAAGGAGCAGCAGTATATTATTCATAATGCTTTGATTTATCAGTGTATCTGCCTTTGATTTTTTGGGTTCACTTCAGTCAAAAACTAATGGAAATGGACCTTGACAGTAAAAGTATTCCTGTCTCAGATTCCTGTGCATCAGATGATGATTTGTTAAAAAGCACATATCTGATCCACAGCCTTTAAAAGCCCTCTAGCTTTCCTCCTCATGTTTTCACTTATGGCGCTGCTAAGAATAGCCTGCAGACCAGACTACAATATGCACTGTAATAGCAGCAGAAATCCAACACTCGATCAGAGGTCACACAGTGTGCAAGCGAGCGCTGGTCCCACTTGAGAGGGCACATGTAGTCTGTGAGACAAACTATAGTCTACACATACGTTAAGTTAGAAAACATGCATGTCTACATGAGGATAAGCACTCAAGCCATTAGAGTGTATGGTGAGCAGGGCAGTCAGCTCGGTGGTGACGATATATCTGGGAGATATATAAGGGCCGCTTGCAACCTCTCTCTGATGACAAAGGCTGCAAGCAGCTCTTGCAGACCAGCCTCCGTCGTCATGGTTACACTCGCACACCCTGCTTTGAAAAGCAAGTTGTTGCACAAGAGAAAGCACTTGATACTCATCAAATAAAATATTTAGAAACAAAGTTGCACAAGAGAAATTGTTGTGGGATGAGTTCTTTAGAAGTCAGAAATGATCCTATTAGCAATATTTTGGAATAACTAAAAAGATCTCCAGGATGTGGCCATGAACTGTATACAAAAGATGGTTGTAGCCATCATGATGTCACCCGCCACAGCATTTCAACTGGGTTGAGGTCTGGAGTTTGACTGGGCTGTTGCAAAATCTTGATTCTTCTCTTTTTCAGCCAATCTGCTGTACGCTTGCTAGTGTGGTCAGGATCATTGTGCTGTTGCTTGACCCAGTTTTGGCCAAACCGTAGCAGCTGGACCAATGGTCTCACATATGACTCCAACTACAAGGTTTAAAGGTCCCGTGGGTGCAAGACGAGCGGAAATGATCGCCCCTCCACCATCATGATGACATTTTATATGAGGTGTTTGTTCTGATAAGCTCTGTTTGGTTTTCTCCAAACATGGCGCTGTGCATTATTGCCAAACATCCCCATTTTTTTAGTCTGGCTGAAGGAAATTAACATGTTGAGTGGGTAGTTGACGCTCAGGGTTTTTTGCAGTTTCCTGAGCGCTGCACCGTCTGACCTTGTCATGAATTTGCTTAGACATTCAGTCCTTGGGAAGATTCTGTCACTGTGTTAATAAGTAGAAAAAATAACAAAAAAAGTGTCATAAACACCTGAAAGCTTCTGCTTTTATAGAGATGCTCACACTTGTTGATGATCAAAGAGACATTTGACTTAACTTTTCACAGGACTAAAATTTTTTTCATGTGCCTGTACTTGTGTAGATGTTTTTACACAAAAGGCCGAGATGGTAAAGTGCAAACAGCATCCAGGACAGAAGCATTTGCATTTACATTTGAGCTTTTAGGGCCACCGTATTTTCTCCTTTAAATATGTACCTTTGGCAGCTGTTGTTGGTTGCCCACTTTCAGAAAGATTACTGCACCTTTTTTCGGGGTAAAGGAAGAACAACATGCATAGCAGCTGTTGCTAACACAGCAAATGGTCTGTTATAATAGTAACTAAGTAATAATATCACATCAATCTGTCACACGATAATCTGATATAAGTAGGTTTCATTACCCTACATCTTTGCCATAGCTCAGAGCTGAGAGAGCTGATGCCCAATCCTGTTTAGGTTGCAAAGTGAAGCCATGAGACGTGTTATGAGGAAACCAAGGTGGAGGGAGCGATGTAGAAAGAAGATAATTATACCATGCCACTCTCTACCTCCTCCAGGCCATTTCCTCCCCCATAGTGGTGAATAAGGGCAAGAAAGAGGTGGCAGGGGTGGGGGCAGAGTATCATGCTAGAGGTCGAGAGCGCCTTTGAGCACAAGAGGCCTGTGGAGCCAATAAAAGGCTGTCGTGGAGGAAAGAGGACACCACCTAGGGAGTCTGGAGCAGGAGGAGGCATCCAGACAACAACTCTGCAAATCTACAGGCCCTCCTCGCCAAACAGCTGAACCTCGAAAACCTCACACAGGGCAGGCTGCCACACGCCACCATTATCTCAATCACTCTACAATAAAGCTGACATTTCCATGGAAGCGTGACAGACGGAGCGAAAAGAGAAAAGAAGACGGAGAGAGACAGCCTAAAAGTGCTTCATTCTTATTATGTTTGAGTTTGTTTGTCAAAGCTGTATTGTATAACTTTCTGAATGGGACATCACTGCAGCGGCCAGGACGGCCGGTCCGGAACAAACCTGGCTCATTTGGCTTTATATTTGAAGCTGGGAAAGACGAGAATCCCAAGGCGAAGGGTAATGTGACGTCCTGGATGAGTTGAGTATCATTAGAGAACATACAGTACTGCTGCGAGCACTTGAGCACTAAGAGGGTGGTGCTGCGTGCCACACCATCTGCTGAGTCATAATGGGTTCCCACTTCACCCTGCAGAGTGGCTCAGTGGTCAGAAAGACAGGCTAATTCCCAAAATGGTTCAGGTTGTAAATGTCTGGTTAGGAACAGCCAAGTAATAATTACTTGAGTAACCACGTGCACTTTCCAAGTGTAACAAGCTGTAAATCAGCCTGCATAAAACAGAATATGAAGAAATTTTACACTGAGAGGCTGTCAGAGAACAGGACTGCGAGTTCTGAACGTGTCTGATGAGGCTGCAATGATGAGAAAACAAGACTGGAATGACTTAGATTCTACTTGGGAGGCATAAAGACTGGAAAGTTTGGCCTTTGGATAGTGCCAAGAGGAAAGGCCAAGTATATGTCCAAAAGAAAATTGAATAAAATCAGCTTTATTTCGTTAGCTTTATGGCTGCATGCGAGCATTTGTGTGGGATGAAAGGTAGTGTTCATGCATTTTCCCATGGAAAATGTATCGGTACTGGACACCTCATGATGGCCTGCAAAACAACGAGCTAACTCTAAACAGTTACAGCAGAAGTGATAGTAGAAGGACATTTAAACCTAAAACACAAATGAATTCATTTTGTGTCCAGATGTGTGAAGATTTAATTTGAAGTCATAATGTACATACCTAGCGACCGGTTGGTGACCCCCTGACAACCCGTGTTGCCAACTCCTCAGTAAGGAAAATCGCTATTGGCTGTCCCAAAAGTCGCTAGAAGTTGCTAAATGATGTCATCGCTTAATTTGCAAAATTGGTCATGCTTGTAACCTAGCTATAGGAAAGAAAAACATCGTGGAAGAGACATAAAGTGAGTAAAAAACACCCTTAATGCATTTAGAATGTATTCAGAGCTACAAATTAAATTCTTTTAGCAATTATAGTATTTTTTAAATGTCACAATTCCAACCCTCCCCCTTTATCTGGGCTTGGGACCAGCAAAAGTGACCTGAAATAGGCACTCTAGTGGAGTTACTTTCTTTGTGTGTGTGTTTTTTAAGTAGTTTTAAACCTTGTGATCCACAAAAAGTAAGAATAAAAGAAGAACTGAATGCATTACAGTCAGGACGGGAGCAGCGGCTTCGCTAATGCGTAATTCATTTGCAGTTTGGATGCATAGGTGTGAACATCTCCTGCTCTGACAGCAGCTGCTTGCCATAGCTGGGGGCGACTGCTGTGTGAGGACTATCCACCGCCTGTGAGCGCTTTGACACGGGCGAGGTGCCCACAGCAGCACCTGCTGCTTGTTGAGTGTAAGAGCGATACGTGCTTTCACGTCAAAAAGTCGTCATAAACTTCCAGTAACACCAGAAAAAGTCGCCAAAATTGTCGCTAGTCGCTTTTTAGAAAAAAAAGTCGCTAAGGGGTTCTGAAAACTCAAAGTCGCTAAGTTGGCAACACTGCTGACAACCACTGCTTAGCGGTTGCTGGAGGTTACAAAGAGTTATAAAGCGTTTCACTGAAATCGTCCTTGCAGTTGCTTTGTCGTTAGCAGCTTGCTGCAGTTGCCTGTAGTTTGCATGGAATAAGTGAATATAGTTGCAGACTGGTCTGCAAACATTTGGCAACTACTCGTGGTAGTGAAACTGAGAAAAGTGCGATCCAAACTGGAGACGGAAAATGTTGAGTAAAAACTTTTCTGTCTTTTGAAACGTGTTGGTTTCAGCTGTAAATGTGAACATTCTCTGTTTCTGTTTTGTCACTACTTGTGACAGTATTGCTGGTTAGCAAATATTTGCAGACATGTTACAATCTTCAGTGCAAACTACTGTGGTAATCTGCTACCAACCACAGCAGTCACAGGACGGTTCTCGGTGCCTGACCCTCTTTGCGACAGACTACACACGCGATTACTGATTGTTTGTTTGTTTATTTGTCTTTGTTAGCTTCATTTTGTTATTTTTGTTTGTATTTTTTTTACATGGCTGCAGGTCTGTGGTTGTTTCACATGGGGGAAAAACGATGGAGTGTTTCTCAACTAGCTGGGGGGATAAAAGCTGTTCTTCTCACCCTACAGTACTGTATGTTTCTCTGTCTGTCCTCACACAGCTGGGCCCACACTGCTCTGGATGGATGAGAGGGTTGAGGGGGGCTGAGAGCGAGATGGGGTGGGGGGGTTGAGTTACATTCCTTCCATCGGGGCTGTGCGTCTGCCAACCAGGTCACTCCCAGTTCAGTCCCGGGAAATTGGGAGGGAAGAATTTCCTCTGTGCTGTCCATGCTGGACACGAGCACAGCCACACAGAGGCCTGTATGCACTGGGGGCACATGTGTGCATGCATGTGTAATGTTTGAAACTGAGCACCCGGTATAATATGACTTGCATGTTATATTCTTAACCAGCAGGACACACGCACATGTATGTGGTAAGTGCGGATATGTTTGGACTGTATCAGATTGTGTAGGCACGTGTGTACTCTCCTTCAACCATAGCGCCATCATTTTTCTGAATAAGTTCTGCGTTGATCGGATTGATGACCTCCCACGACCTCTGTTTTGACACGAGCTCAAGACAAGTTGTTGTATATTTACTGTTCTTTCCTATTAGGAATCCCTGCATCTCATCTCCTGTTCCCCACTTTCACACGATGCACAACAACACACAGATGATAGATACTCCCAAAAGATTCCAAGTCGTCTGGCACAAGCTGCAGCCCAATAATAGAAAGATGGAAAGATAAACTTACGGGAACAGAAAAGGGGGTGAAGTTTGTTCTTTGCTTGCTATTGGTTTGTGCTGCGTTAAGCCCGTGTTGTAACAGGTCAGCAGGGACAGCGGTGTTCAATATTGCATTTGCTGTGACATGAAAAAGGCATGAATCACGTTAACGTGCGCAAACAAAAAGCGACATGTTTGCAGATAAAACGCTACGCACTGACACAGGCCTCCATAGTGTTCACAAGCCATTTCACACACATGCTCCCAGTTACACATCATCTGCAATTTGTCAAGACTGTCACCTTCTAGTGAATCATCCTCGCGTATTATTCTAATCCACTGCTTTTGTGGACTTTTTGGGATATCTGCAGTTTACGTTTGAACTTAAGCTCAAGAATGAAGCTTTTTTTTAAAAATTTAGCCTACCGTCACAGTTAAAGACTGTATATAAAGGACGGACCTGAAAAGTGAAGCCAGGCCAGAGGGGCCTTAAACCTGCATTCTTTTAATGGTCAGCAGGGGGCGACTCGTCTATAAATCTGTGCCATAGTTATTACTTGATTTATGATCTCAGTAAATATTTTGCACATAGTGTTATGGTCTCAATTGCCAGATTTCTAAACACAAAATCTCATTCATGTGGCAAATTCTGCACTGATTTAGAGGAAAATGGACAGTAAAGCAGAGCGTGTTACTCTGTGACTGAAGCTGTTATGCTGAGCGACGCTGTGTCTCTGACGTGTTTCTCAGTTAAAGCAAAAGTTCACTTGTTCAGTATTCTGCTTTGCTAAAACAGACTCCAAAGAATTGCCACTTCAGTTTTTGTTGGGTTTTCTAAGCCTGTTTTCCAGAAGTCAAAACAGCAAGACCAAATTGAATTAGAGAGGAAACCTTGACACCCTTGGAGTGCTCAGAGTAGAAAAGTGCTATGTAAGTATCACTTACCCTTATTTCAGCTGCTGCAGAGTGCCCGGACAAACTCACAACCTGTTTAACACTAAACACAAAGTAACAGATCCCAGAGGATGACAGTCAATATTAGAACGTCACAACAACAAAATATCCAAGTGAACTGTACACAGAGAGAATATGTTGTGTCTGGAGCTTTAAACCACAGGTTACCACAAATGAAATTAACAATCAGCCAATGTTACATTAAAGTGAGCTAAGATATTTAATAAAAAGGTTAGTGGAAGATCAGCACAAAGCTGCATAAGAGATACATTTTTTTGAAGGCAGTTCTTTTGAAGGAACTTTAGTGTCATCTGATTCTTTAAAGCAGTGCTTTTGTTCTGTCAGTGGTAGATATTATCGTTGTTCACGTAAAACCCGCGTTAGCTGTTTCACGTTTTTGGCCTCAGTATAAACAAGCCGTGAGCACAAGATTAACAGTTTTAACTGGATATGTGGAACCTGTCAGCAGACGCTGGCTTATTTCCACATCCAGCCTTTGGTTCCACTTCTAGTTAAAAGTTATTTTTAGTGGCTTAAATGAAGTTTGTGAAGCTCGGCATCTGGGACGAAGAAGAAGACGTATGATAACTTCCCCCTTTCTCTGAAATATGGCTTGGAGTTTGTGATATGGATGCTCTGTGCATTAAACCATCCCAGGAGTTTATTTTTCTCCATTATCTTTAAACAAAAAAGAAGAAGAAGATGGATTTTAAGAACGTTTTCCACATTTCAAGGAATTATATTTATTAAGAAGATAAAAGGAAGTGCAACTGCAAATAAAACACACAGACAGGCTTGGGGTTTTTTTCTGGAGGGGTTTGTGGCTGGGTTGTCTGGAACAGGAAACATGTGAGCTCTGAAGAGGCTTGGCAGATGTGCATGCACAAATACACACACACACACACACACACACACATAATGCAGGCAGGATGGAAGCTCTTCCTGGACACACAGGATTTGGCCCTGGCAGACGGCATGTCACAAGGAATCAAATTATATATTAATACGCTGAGAACCCAGAACAAGGCGAGGGACTTTCTCAAGGAAAAGTTGGTTCAGACGATCATGCAGGCCTTGCTTATACAGTGAGCCAATTCAATCACTCTACATTGTCTGTTACACTTTCCTGGCAGGGATCCCGGTCCCAGGCAGGACTACGATCTGCTGTATCACACACATGTAGAGTCCAGCGTTTGAACTTTTGATTTATTGGTTCTTGGGAATCGCACGTATGGCTCAGGCCAAATGGCATCTTATAACATTACACAAGGAGAGGGCCTGCTTAGAATGTACTCTTAATGTAAAAGTGTAGTCTAATAGGGGCTCTTGCATAAGCTACTTAACACGTACAGCCAGTGGACATGTATATACGGCGCACACGCACAAGCAAATAGCATTGTTCAACAAATATAGCGCGTGATGAATTGCCGTCTCGTTGGAGCGCTGATAAAAAGCCAGCTGCTGCACTCCAACTATGTGAGCTGTCTTCTTGCTGCCCTGTCATGACTCAGTGCTGAGTGGGACATTAGTGGGTCTCTTCCTGGTATCAGGGCCATTCCTCTACACTGGGCCTGGACTCAGTTTAGCATCATGGGAATTTCTGAGAGCAGCTGGGGGTCCCGGGAGGTTATGCTGGAGTTCAGCTGAGTTAATCCAGCTGACGGGGTGCTCTTTCAGTCGGGAGACAGTGAACCGAAGGCTGGAGGTGACCACGGAGGGGTTGGGTTTATGGAGGATCCCCAGTCCCCCACCCCCCAACAGGTATCGCATAAATCCATATGAAAAAATGTTTATAATTCATGTTCAGTCTTTGTCTCAACCTGACATAACAGTGCCGCCTGGTGGTCACATAGAGCAAAGCTTTTCACCTCTTTTGTTTTTATTCCACATGTTCAACTTTCATTCTGTATATTTATTTCATATATCTTCAGCTTTTTTTGCATATACATTTTTCTATATTTTCAGCTTTTTATTAGATCTTTTTGCATATATTCACATTTTTATTCCACATGTTCATCCTTCATTCAACATATTTAAAGTTTGGATTTTACATTATTTCCCAGATTTGGGTCTATATATTCATCTTTCACATATTTTCAGTTTTCTTCCCATAAATTCAGGTTTTTTTTGTATATATTGATATTTCATTCCAAATATTAAAATTTCATTCTGTGTATTTAAAGTTTTGATTTTTATATCTTCAACTTTTTTGCTAAAGACT
Source organism: Oreochromis aureus (assembly GCF_013358895.1). NCBI lineage: Eukaryota > Metazoa > Chordata > Actinopteri > Cichliformes > Cichlidae > Oreochromis > Oreochromis aureus. The sequence continues at coordinate 7,382,865 of NC_052954.1, read as the reverse complement.
TAATGGCTTTTCATGTATTCAGGTTGTTATCCCAAATACTCAACTTTTATCCCATATGTTCATGTTCTTTTGCATATGTTGACAATTTTATCCATATATTCGAGTTTTTATTTTATATCATCTCTATATATGATACATTTCTTGCCACTTTCTACTGAAATTTGCATTCTTTACGTTCAACTTTCTTTGCATATATTCAAGTCTTTGCAATGGTGCACTGCAAAACTGTAGATGAGCAGTCCCGTGATGGTACAGGGAACCAAATCAGTGGGTCTGAAAAGAATTCATCTGATGACCTGAACTTGAAACGCATGAAGCTACTAAAACACAACTGATTAGTTTCTGTGCTGGACCAGCAGAAACATATGGTGCCTTTCACTCAACCGGCCCACCAACACAGGTGAAGGTAAAACAGATGGGTGGGACATGTGACTTTAAGTTTAGCTGTGTCTGTGTGAGGAGGGATCAGAAGTGAAGCGATGGCCCAGGTGAAGGTAGCGGGCGACAGTGTGAGGATCCACCAGGACAGCACGGATCTTTACTCCGACATGGCTACTGTCAGCTCCAGTGCAGGTGAGTCAAATAACAACCTAATGACCCTGTTCTTGTGTTCTTCCACAGCATCTACATTAAATTACTTCTAATTTTATTGACACACGAGTTGCACATTGTATATTTTCAGCTTTGTTATAAAGAGTTAGCAAAACCACTTTATGTAAAGAAGTGGTGTTATGTTAATTGCCTTTATTATACTGTCATCCTGCTGATTTGGTTTACTTTGCAACCTCTGGATTACCTTCTTAGCTTTTAAGGCGGTATTTTCTATGTTTACCGTTGATAGATTATTTAATCAGCTGCGATGCTTTGTTAGTCTCGTACTCTTTAATAAACAGAGTATAGCAGTGTTGGAAAGTGATGAACACACAATATAAAAGTTTAAAGCTTTGGAAAAATAAACTGTTATATAAAACCTCCCTACTTTCAGCTTCTCTGATTTTCACAGCGGGGCAGCTCTGCATGTTTGATTTGGCAGATTTTTTCCCCCGCTGGTTGCCCTTCCTGACACAATCCCTCAACCCCCCCGCAAGTTACCAAGTTTGCTCATGTAATCATAATAATTGCCTCTGCCATTCGACATCCAGCTGTTTTATAATGTCATCTGATACCAGCAGACCAAGTCGACTCATTTTAAGGAGATGAGTCCCTTTGCTGGTGATTGTGGTAATAATCTTGGACAAATCCTCCAGTTTCTGGTGTCTGTTTCTCACGAGCTTGTGTTTGCCAGCTAAAGCTCTCTGGCTCTCAGGTTGCCTGATGGCAGTGGGAACCAGAAAGTCGGGTAATCCCTCCTTTTTTTGAGACAGTCATTGGTGAATTGCTGCTTTTTCAGTTAAGGCCGCATTTTTTGTGTCATGTTGAGGAAGTGAAGAAATAAGAGCTGGGGAATTTCTCCCTAAAAAAGGATCCACGCAACCCCTTTCCCTTTCCTTTCTCACTCCTGAAAACAGATATAGGAGATTCGGTGAGGAAAGGGACATTGTGCGAGACCTCCGTGGCTGTAGGCTTCAATAGACGAAGCAGAGCATACCCCTCCCCAGCCAGGAGACGCCACCGCACCACCTTCAGCCACAAACAGCTGGAGCAGCTGGAAGTGGCGTTTGGACAAAATCAGTATCCTGACATCTACTACAGAGAGGAGCTGGCTCGAATCACTAAACTCAATGAGGCTCGCATACAGGTGGGACGGTCTTCACATTAGATTTCTCTGACAACTGTGGCTTCTTAGGAGTTGGGGTGTGCAACTTAAAGTTCAAAACAGAAACAGGACAGGGTGTTTTAGGCACAAATGACCCTCTCTTTGTCGTAACAGTGAAGAAAAGCACACCTCCAGTTAATAACATTAAGATTTGCTCTGCTTCAGTGGTAATAGTGCCCCAGCAGTAAGCCAATGAAATCTGTTCTAGCAGCCTGAACCTGCAGCAGTGCATAGACGTCAGTCATTTCCCACAGTGACCTGTTACTGTTAAACACCTCTGATTATGAATTATTATTACTAGCAAACCCTTTGTCTTGGCTTTGGTGTTGGGTCAATAAACAATAACTGTCAAAAAAGTACTTTTTCCTACTTTTGATCAATAAAAATGTGGCACATATTACTGTCATGGTCCTGGGCCACGTTGGCCCAGTATTCTTAGTTTTCATGTATTTTGTTCCTTATTTAGGCCATGCTTCCTGAGTTGCTCTGTTACGTTGTTTCCTTATGTGTTTTTCCCCTTGTGACTCTTACCCCCTGTGTGCCCCTCTGTGTATCTGTGAGCCCTCGTCTCTCCTTGTGTTTTATTCCATGTTTTACCCAGCCCGTTATGTCTGTGCTCTCCCCGTGCTCTCTCTCCTCCTGTCTGAACCTCTGTACTTCCTGTTTTACTTTGACAGTCTCCCGTCAGTGTTGCGTTCACTCCTGCCCTGTCTCGTTATGATTATCAGTGTCACCTGTGTTCCCCGTGTGCTCCCACTTCCCTCGTTAACCCTCTGTGTATTTATGTCTGCCTCTCCCTCAGTTCTGTGTCGCGTTCTCCCTCATAGCTGTGTGATTCTCCCTGTGGCTCCTTGTGCTTTAGTTTTCCCAGTTTAGTTTTGTATTGTTTATTGTGTCCCCCTATACCAGCAATAAAGCTGTGTTTTTGAGTTTATTCCTGCCTCCGCGAGCTTGCGTTTGGGTCCACTTCCTGCCTGCCACACAGCCGAATCATGACAATTTCGAGCTTATCTTATTACTGCATATCATTTATTATGTCAGCACAGCGTTCTATTCTCACACTCAGTGTATACTGATATTGATTTTGATAACCTGATCAATAATCAGCGGCCGCTCAGCTACAAAATGTGACAAAAAAACATGTGCGCTGACCGTTAAAATATGCAGTGTAACAAATATGCACAAACTAAACGAGCGTCGAATGCACACTAAACATCAATGACCGCACGGCATGTGCAGTCGTAAGGTTGCTGTTTGGTGCTCAGTTGAACTGTCAAATGTACAAATATATATGATTGTGGGATTTGTATAAAATATTTGCAGATATTTGGGCTCCCAGTGCCCTATGCAGTGTTTACGCAAAGTTTCATTAACTCTGGCCCATCAAGATAGAGAACATGGGAACATACAAACATACGTACATATGCAATCATTATTGTCAAATGACATAATTTAAGAACTCAAAACTGCTAATAAAACAGTTCAACAAAAGAGCTGGTCTACATCTGCAAGCCACTTTGCAACCCACCTTCTCTTTAGCTCCTTTTGCTCTGTATCTCACTAAATCAGTAACAAATCACTGATACCTTTTGCTTTGGGAGGACCTGGGACAGTTACAAATATAAGGGACCCTGACCTCTGTGGCATATCATTGTTGGCTGAATGCTTCAGATTTTTGTCCCAAAGTTGTATTGCAGGAATGCTGCTTGCAAAATAATGATCAATGATCCTGATTTGGTGCAGTCTAGTTCACTGGTGGCCCTATTTGTTGCTGAACTCACCATGCTTTGTATTTAAAAGCCTCGACTAACCCATCTTTGTCTCAGCAGGTGTGGTTTCAGAACAGGAGAGCCAAACAGCGTAAGCAGGAGAGGGCCTCGCAGAAGGTTCTCCCAGTGGGCGTGATGCCAGGCCACAGGGCGCTTCTGGGAGGCGTGCACATCCAGCCGTCCGGCATGGCTCGGCAGTACTACCCCCAGCCCCTGCCCCACATCCCTCGCCTCTCTCCCATGTTGCCCTCAGGGGCATACAGCCGCCACCCGCCGCCAGGTAGCCAGTGCCCATGTCCCGGCGCCTCCACTCAGCCAACCTCCCAGCGGCAGCATGATGACTGGTACGGCTCACTGAGGAGCAACCTCACCTCGCCCATGTTCTCGCTCACCTCCATGCCGCCTCTGGATCCCACCTCTCACTGGAGCTAAGAAGCACCAGATGTTTCCACACAGAATACTAAGAAAGCCTCTTTTTCATCTTCACAGTTACACACATCCTGTTTGCTCTCTCACTGCTGCATTTTCAAGCTAGTCTGTAAAATAAAATTTATCTTCTTAGCCACACCCGAGCTTCCCCAGTCCCTTGGCTGGAAACGACTGATGTCTATTGGATTTGTAGAAATGCATTAAAAGGTTCTTTGAACATTAAGGATACTTTTTTTTACTTTGCAAAAAAAGGTTAGCTCAAGGAGCACACACTAGAATTTGTTTTTAATTTTCTAAACCTTTCAGCTTCATTGATGGCTTTCATAGTTCCCTAATACACCTACTGGTAACATTATTACAACCTAAAGTTGGGACCTTAAATGAAATGTAAATAAAAACAGAATGCAATGATTTTCAAATCCCTGTTTGAATTTGACAAATTCAGGTAATCTGGCTTCTTCCCACAGTTTAAATACAGTTAGTGGGGTTAGGTGAGTCTAAGTTACCCATAGGTGTAAATGGTTGTCTGTCTCTCTGTGTTGGCCTTGTGATAGACTGGTGATTTGTCCTGCTTCTCACCCTGTGACAGCTGGGATAAGTGGAAGAGGATGGATGGAGTTTAAAACTACACTGAATGCAACAATGATGGTTCATGAGATTTGCGAATCAATGGATTCTGTTTTTTTCCCACCTTTTTGGGAGGTGGGTTTCTACATCATTACATCTAAACAATTTCCATTATTAGCAAATACAGTACGTGTTAGTAGACCACAAACACACACTGGTTTTCATATCTTAGTGCATTGGTCTCAAACTCCAGTCCTCGAGGGCTGGTGTCCTGCAACTTTTCCATGTGTCCCTGTTGCAACACACATGAATACAATTCATTCATTCAAGACTCTATAGAACTTGCCTGCATGCTTAGGTGGCAATTCAGCCATTTGATTCATGTTACAGCAGCTCATGAGTGAATGAACATGGTGCAATAAAAGTACTTTTAGAAGTACATTTTTCACTTACATTTACAACACTTACATTGACCTAATTTTACTTAAGTAGAGTTAGGGGTTGCTACTAATTGTATTCAGGTGTGTTGCAACACATGGACACATGGAAAAGTTGCAGGACACCGTCCCTCGAGGACTGGAGTTTGAGACCCCTGTCTTAGTGAGAACATTTCATTGGCATAATGCTTTCCCTAGCCCAGGGGCTGGGCAACCTAAGGCCTCAAGGGCCGGTGTCCTGCAGGTTTTAGATGTGTCCTTGATCCAGCTGATTCAAATGGCTAAATTACCTCCATAACATGTCTTATAGTTCTCCAGAGGCCTGGTCATGAACTAATCATTTGATTCAGGTGTGCTGACCCAGGGTGAGATCTAAAGCCTGCAGGACACCGGCCCTTGAGGCCTGGAGTTGCCCACCCCTGCCCCAGCCGCTTACCCTAACCATCAAAAATGAATGCCTAACCCTAACCCTCAACCTAAACCTAACCATAACCTAACTGTAACACTAAAGCCACATTTTGAGCCTAAAAAATGTTTTCAAACTCGTGTGGACGGGCACTTTGTCCCCATAACTGACTGTTGGTCCCCACAAGTATAGTAACATGCCAATTTTCTGTCCTCACAAATGTCTAAACATGTACACACACACACACGCACACACACAAATCCTTAATAACCTTGTGTGAACTGGACTCCTCCACTTGCACTTCCTTTGGATTTTGTTCTGAGGCATTAGAAAATGATGGGAGCTGTGTCTTATCCACTAGTCTTTGTTTAAGGACAACGCAATAACAGAAAGGAAAATAAAGATCCAAAAAGTGCTTGCAGTGGTGGTAAGACGGTATCATGTGAAGCCAAAGCTCAGGAGTAACTTGTTCCTTTAGTCTATAAAGCTTGTACGCACTGTTCTCCAGCAAGATGTTGGTGTTAGAACACACTGCCCTCTGCAGCTTTGACATGAAATGTAATATTTATTCACGATATGAAGACGTGCTTGTTGTCCCCATAAAGGAGGTGGAGTTCCCGCAGTATGTCTATATAAATCGTTTTATGTCCTGATAAAATTAGAATTTTGTCCTACATAGAAACTGTGGACAGACCTTCTGGATCTGATAACTGAAGCCACTGCAAAACACTTTCAAGCTGCATTCTTTCTAGTGGTCAGCAGAGGGCGAACCCTCTGTTTGGAAGTCTGCCTTCTATTGTATCTGCTTTTCCCAAAAGTGACCAACAACAAATAACACAGACAGCACCACATGAAAAAAGTGTGCAGAATACAGTCTTCTTTTAATATTTCACATCACAGAGACAACACAGTCGCATCTGTTATGCTTTTTAAATATTTGCACTCAGACCAACCTGAATTGACCGAAGAGTTAATACTAGATGGCAAAAATATAGAGAAGTCATCAACGTGTGGCAAAAAAATAAAACTACTTCAGAAGAAATCACAGATGAATTGAACAGACCTAACCTGACATATTATACTCACGTCTGTTTTAAAGGCAGCTAAAGTCTGAAGCAAACGTGCTGTGTTCAAGTGCTTTCCTGAAAGCCCGTAAAACAGAGTCCGCTTTAAAAACTAACGGCGGTGTGTGTTTAGTCTAGCTTATCCAGTGATGAAGAATCTGCAACACGCCGCTGCTTTACATTCACTCTGCGAGGACAGGTGTGTGTCGAGCTCCTGCTGACTCGGCGATTATCATGTCGGCTCATTTTTTTGTAGTTTTAATAATCACCGAGACGACAGTGAGAAGGTGTCACAACTGAAACACAGACAGTATTTCTGCTACTGTAACCTGCAGCCTTGGGCTTCACATCAAACATAGTGACTGTGCACGTGATCAAGTCAAGGTCACTTTCTGTTGTCATGGGAACCATTCTCACACAAACAGCAAATTAAACAGATTGACAGGAGGAACCATTTGGCCCGCTGTGTTCAGCATGAGTGTGCTTGTAAATGAGTGTGTCCATCTGAAGCAGAACTACTTCACATAAATGTCACATAAATACACTTTTACAGTGTTGGATGTTCTTCGCTGTATATTAAAGTATATTAATATTACGTTAAAGTAAAGCTCAGGTTTCACATTGATCTAAACGCTTCATTTACCTTTTTTATTTTCAGTATGTCGATGAGAGCAGATATCCTTAATGTGGTCTGTGCAGTGGCCAATCAAAGTTCAATAAGGCATATTTTGAACTCTGAATAACACAAAGCCACTCTCTAGAGTCCCAGAATAAAAATATAGAACTGGAAATGAGTAGAACAGTTCCCCTTTAATGTGAGAACACTCTATTTACAGACTGTTGTGCTGCCAGAGAGAATCAAAGTGTAGCACCACTAAAAGAAAACACTCTACCCAAGCTTTTGTACATGTAAAGGATCAGTTCACCCAAAATCAAAGGCAGCTTTGCTTAGAGTGCAGTATTCAGAATACAGTGAAGTCCAAGCTTCACTGTGGAAACCGGAAGTTACAGGCGGTTAACCAGGCCTCAGTTAACCACCTGCTTGTTGTACCATAATCACTTCCTGTTCCTTTGTTTATTTATTATTTTTACACATTAAAAAAACGTCTTGAGGAAAAGCAAAAGTATAAAGAAGTTTAAAAGAAGGGAATAAAGAACCAATACTGTTTTACCTGTCAACTGATACCAATCCACACACTCAGAGTACTGCTCCTTCAATCGTTCGGGGCTGTGTGTGAATGAGGCCACCTTAAAACTCCCCAGCTGCACATATGCAGCTCCAAAAACAGGGGATTCAGATCTGAAAGTATACTGCTAAGGGTTAACTGGAAAAATACCAATTTAGGTGAACTGACCCTTCAAAATGGCATCTACACACACACACACACACACACACACACACACACACACACACACACAAAGTCCTACTGAAGTGGAAGCATCCACCATCCTGTGTTCCACCCTTTTTGTCGTTTATCAGATTACTGCTGATTCAGCTTGGAAAAATCATCCGTCAGAAGTTTCGTGAATGAACGATACTCCTGACCGATAATCTGTAAGAAAGAAAACAAAGACGGTCTTCTAAAAAGTGGTGCGGCTTCTCCGTTTTGGCTCCAGGTACGCTCACCCTCCGCCCTCTCTGCTGATTCCTTGCTGTCGTCGTGGACGGGAAGCAACAGAAAGACGCTCTACTCCAGCGATTTGGCGAACTCTGCGTAATCTATGTAGCCGTCATTGTTTTTGTCATCGTCCCTCAGAACGTCATCGATGAGAGCAATGAGTTCCTCCTCTTTCATTGGCTGGCTGTTCTCTCCTCTCTCCTAAACAGAGATGAGCAGAGCAGCAAAAACGATTGGACCTTTTTGTGCGCATGTATCGCGTGGTGAAAATGTGTCACAACAACATTTTTAATCACAGCGACAGAAATGTGTAAAGGAGCAGAAAACGTCTCAGCTAACAAAAATGTTTTTGATCGCTCTGGTGTCACGTTGCAAGAACTCCTTGTTTCCTTAAGAGCTGATGGATCCGCATTGTCACCGATTTTGTCCCAGACACAGTGTCAATAAAAGATTCAGAGAAGTCTCGGCGCACAAGGGACAAGGCCAAAAATCTGTACTGATTAGCTGTGACCTTTGAACTCTCAGTGTGTACTGCATTAAAAACAGACACAGAAAAGCTTGCTGCCTCCTCTGAGTCTATTTAAGTTGCAATTTAAATCTCTCCCTTTTTAATTATTAGTGTTTCTGTCAGCACACGGGTCAGACACCAGCATCCATGGTGGTGTCTGTGAAGGCCTTATTTGTGCAAGACAATTCCTAACAGCATGACTCCCATATAAAGAAGTCCTGGAGCTTAAAGGCCGCCTGCAGTACTGACCTGTCACCCACTGAAACATCTGGTGCGGTATGAAACAAAAAAAAAAAAAAAAAGATAAGAAGAGACCCTGAACTGCAGACATGCTGATATTCTATATCAAAAAAAAAACAAAAAACAACCAATTTCTCAGTCCCATCTGCACAATAAGAAGGGTATGAGAAAGTGGGAAAGTAACCGTTATGTATCCTTTTAATGCCAACTACGACAAAAAAACGTGCTCACACATGAATTCTCACCTCTCTGTGTACATGTGAGATTGCTGTGGCAAGCTCCAGCCCATCCAGCAGGTTGTTCCCATCATAATCGTGCATTTTGAAATAGTGCAGCTGGAGCTCCTGGGGCGTCATGTCTTTCTCTGGTTTGTCTATGACGCCCTCTAAATGCTCCATGATGTGGCTGCCACCAGAGGAACAACAAACAAACACAGCTACTGATTAGACAGAACCCAAAGTTCACCTCGTCCTGAGTCGTGTATCTGCACAGCCATGTCACTCACTCTTTGTCTTGCACCATGTTTCTGTCCAGGCGATGTTGGCTGGCTGCACTTTCTACGATCTGCTGCTGATGGTGGTGGTCTGGATTCATCTGAGCGGGAACGCACAGAAAACAGCAGGACAACAAGAGGAGCAGACCCCCCCACTGCACACTACACCTGCTGCTCCTCATTCTGCTGCGGAAAGGCAAAGGCAGACAGTCAGCAAGTTCAGGAACACAGCTCTTGAAAATCTGTGTTGGACATCACCTTCTGCTCACTTACTACTCAAATGTCCTCAGTTTAGCACCTAACTTACATTCAACATACACATTTGAGTGTCCTTCTTCCGGATTCCCATGTTTATCTTGATCAAACTACATTCAAACCTGTTTTATAAGTTTGATATCTGGCTCTATAAGGCAACAGCAAGGTGCTACAAATCAGTACCATATGTTTATGGATCATTTTAACAAAAAACACCACAGACACACAGTGCATAATTACATGGACCGCACTAATAGGGATGTTTCTGCAGTAAGCTGTGAGATTACATTGCTATGCTAAGTCAGTTAAATAGCCGCATTAAAAGAGGAATGTATGACCGTTAGCTTGAGAGCTATTATAAGATAAATACAGCAACAACCTGCATTTCAGGGATACGCTGAAATAACAGAATTTCATGGGTCATGACTTAACTGGTAAAAAAAAAAATATATATATATATATATATACTTACGTTTAAATAATTTCAATCTTCACCTGTATCCGCGAACAATTGAGTAGTTGTGCGTAGTTTGCTGGCTTTAATGATCAATCTGAGCTTTCGCGGACTGAGCGGCTTTCCGTAGCTTCACTTTGACACGACAGCTCATTGTGATTGGCTGACTCTATCCGAGAGCGCTCAACTGGGGCAAGATGATTCCCTCTACGTATTCTGAATTTTTCGTCTTTCTCTGCTTAAACTAGTTAAAATTAGTTTTATGATTGTGTTGTAGGGTACAGTAAGATTCGAATAGGCTTGCTATACAGTAATAAGGCTCAAACTAAACCTTATAGAATATTCCGTATAGAATAATTTTATATATTTCTAGTACTTTCCGTTTTCACGAACTAGCGTTTTGATCATTTGACAGAATTTATGAATTCACGTGACAGACGTGCTGTTGAATCACCTTTAGCGGTAATAACTTGAAGGTTTTTGGTAAACTTTTAGTTTTTTGTATGACTTTACAAGTCGCTCTCATCATCGTGGAGGAATTTTGGTCCCAAAAAGTTGATTCTGTACATCTGGACGTAGCGTTTTCAGTGGGAGAAACGTTTCGTCACTCATCACTCAGTGACTTCTTCAATCTCAGCTGACTGCAGGTTTCCCCAACCTTATAAATAGTACATTTGCATAATGACTGAAACCAGCCTACTGAATGAACAAAGAGCTGTGAGGTCATTTCCTTGATCATTTCAACCTTTTGGGATTTACCTGGATGACTGAACATGCATCAAGAATTTGGTTCATTGGGCTTTGCTGGCATTCGTTCATGCACAGCTCTCTCAAGGTCCCAGCACAGCCTTTCAGTCAAGTTTCAATCTGGACTTTGATCCAAACCGTCACCATTGTGCGTGACACTATGAGGTGTTTGTGCTCTTATCCTGTGTTTGTTTTTGGCCAAACATCTCCAGTTTAGTCTTGTCTCTCTTAAGTTCCTCAGAAGCAGTAAGGATGTACTTTTTCCCCCCACAAGACTGTATGTATCAATGTTGTCTTCCCTAATAAAACATTACACGATAGATGGATTTAAAAAAAAAAAAAAACTCAGTAAAGATTTCCTGTCACAGAGGCAGGCATATTTTCTCTAATGTTGGGTGTTTTTCACATCTCAAATATGAATATGCTTAATGACAAGTTTATGGAACCAGTGAATCTTTTAAGCCAAACCTAATTATTCCCATCCCATACAGCATTTGTGATCTCAGCCAATAGAAGCACAGCGTCTATTCCTCTCCTGTTGTGCCATGTGCATGCAGGGGTCACCACGGGAGAAAGATCCACATTGTTTCATTTCCTGACACATCCTTTGCCAGCTAAGGACTGGTGTTGCGCCAAGAAAAAGGTGATTTTCAGTATTTAAACTCTTATAACTGACTTGTTGACCGATAACCCATCAAATAGGGTTATGTCAAGAATCATATAAAGTCATTTTAAGCCACAAGCAACTTTTCTTACCAGAAGGTAGAAGCTGCAATCAGTTTTTGGCAAAGTGAGTTTTATATAGTATTGCTTTATCCAGCTAAAAAGACACATCAACATTAAAAATGTATTTTCTAAAGAGTAATATGGCCAGGAGGGCAGCAGAAATTGCAACAGATATAATGTAATAGCTCTCAAGAGATATTTTAAGTGGCCAAAAAGCACTAGATTGAATATAATGTAATTAGAATAAAGCTGGATCATAAGGATACTAGCAAAACAGGTCATTTCTTTCCTTTCCATGTATAACCCCTTCATAAATCCTGTTGACGACAGTCTTTTTTACCAACATAAGAAAAGACATTACACATATAAAAAACATACTGTCTTTTTTGGCGCAACACCTCCTGAAGGAGTATACGCTAGCTTGTGACCCTCTGATGTTGGGCTTTTCTTTGTGTCTGTCTCTTCCTTGAATAGAACCAGCAAACTTCACATCAAATTTTGTGACCCACCAAACCATGGAGCCACTTTAGAATTTGGGGTTGGCGAAAATTCCCACCAGGGTTCAGAGAGGCCTGGAGAATCCAATGATACGTACCAGATATTTACATATGTAAAAGTATTCCTACCATAAAGGTATAAATATCCATGAACACACACATACACGCCTCCACTTAAAGAGCCCCACTGTTTTATGCTCATACGAAGCCTACGCCCGTGGTGGCGGACCTATCTTATCGGGTCACTTTGAGGTGAGACTTTCTCTACGTCAGCAGGGGGCGTGACCGGTCAGCCGTGAGGTCTGTCAGCGCAGCACGGTGTGGTGGACACAACAAGAGGGACGAGCGTCGTTTATGTCAAGCAAATGTCAACTTTCCAGAGAGAAAATGAAGCAGCTAAGTCTCTGTTCAGGAGGCTTGAGGTTTTATTTTAATGTCATAAAGTAGCTGATAGATCCTGAGTAGTCAGTGACCCTCCTTTCCCCTGTATGTGCACCCTGTGCTGTGGTTTCATGGGTAAATGCTCACTGTGTGATTCCCCCCAACGCCCCCTTAGTTGTATTTTACATCACATTCCGGAGCTTGAGCTTGATAAAGCGCAATTACACCTCACAGCGCAATAGCTGTCAGATGTACTGATCCTGCGTCAGTGAACCAAGGATTTACCAACAGATTTTGTTTTTCAGTCATTTATTAAATGAACACTATTAAAAAAACCCCAAAAAAACCACAGTATGTATCTGTACTGTATATCCTGCCTCGGCTGGGTTGCCCACTTTGCTGCAGCATTCTCTGCATTGCTGTTTCTTAAGCTCTACCTGATCCAGTTAAAGTGTTGACGGCAAGAGATTAGGGACATGGGTTTAAAGAGGACTTCCTTCCCTTCAAACAGCTACAGATCAAGCCCTCTCCAAATGCCACAATCATTTGAAGTTGAGAAGAAAAAAAAAAGCTTCAGACAGAAAAGCAGGAATGTGAATGTTATAATAAACACGAGCAATAATTCCCGCACTAACAGAGTGTGCAGGTTCTTGGGGCTTCCTACAGATATGTAATGTAAAAGCAATTAAACCCATGTTAACGCCTGCATGTATTTCTCTGGACTTTGCTGCTGTTGACTTTCTGTGCCCGTAATAACCCACACCCCACCCTCCACCCTCCACCAGCCTCCCTCCGCACTCAGTGATTACACATTTATTTCTCCTGGTCCTAGTCTGCAGTTACTCCCATCGTGACCGGGGAGTACAGTCACCACCGGGACAGAGCGGCGATGGCATCCCGGATCTCCTTCAGTCAGGCCCGGCTGGAAGCGGAGCTGGAGCGCTACCGGGCCGAGTGCCAGTGGGACAAGATGCCGGCGATAGTTGAGCAGATGCAGGCTGCGCGGATCCACGAAGACGGTGAGTTAATGGTGGTATGCACCTGGGGGTTTTTTTTAAGTTCAGGTGGCTGTTGTCACTTCCTGGCTGTTTTTTTAACCGTTCATTGATCAGTACACTGTAAAAAAAAAAAAAAAAAAAAAGTTTTTAAGTTTCGGGAAGTTGCTTCCACGGGGGAAGCGGTAAGAAGCCCTTCTCTCAAACAATTAAAAGTACTGAGGATTTGTAGTAATATCCACCAGCTTTAGTTCTAATAATTTGCACAAAACACTCACTCACTCACTGAGTGTTGATCAAGCATGGACATTTTTTGCAGTGTTTTTTGCGCACAGGTTGGACCTTGATCTCTCAACACTGGCTTCCCCTTGTTGAAGTTTTTCTAAGCAAATCTATTCAATCGTTGATATTACAGCAATACATTTCCTATGTGTCCCAGTGTGATGTGCAGAGAGGGTCACACAGGGCAGTAGGATGGCCTCAATGAAAGTTTACAGTAGACACACTGAAAGGGTATATAAATAATTAAAGGAACTGAGTGGCCTTCTGCGTGCAAGATGAGCAGTATTGCCTGCATGCAAAACAAAATTTTTCCAACAGGTTATTAACTGCCTGCCTCTACCCTTGAAATCACTTGACATTGTACACGTGCACAAAGAAATGCAAACATGCATATTGTTTCTGTGCCTCATAAAGCATTCATTTGGTAGATCACTAATGCACCTGCCTCCAACCCTCACCTTAGCAGAGTAAATATGGGCTGAGGTTCTGGCTGATAGTGCAGACCAGCAGTTTCTCCTTGCCTGCACACGCGCTCATGTGTTAAATTAATGTGGTATTGCTGTGAGCATGCATGACTCACACTGTAGCTGATCTGTCAGGGACTGTGTGTGGAAAGGTTTTTCTTTTTAGATTAGAGATAGAGGAACTTTGTTTCAAGTAAAGCAATAAGCTGTTAAACTTCCAACCAACTGTAAAACTGTAAAAAAGCAGTAATAGGTGGTGTACTCTGCGTTCAAGTTTCAAATGTTTTTCTTTGAGGAACTTGCTGTAGGTGATGTTGTGTGGAAGATGTAACAGTCTGATTTTATCTCACTCAAACAGAAAGGACAGATGGGGTAATGCACTACTTAAAAACAGCAGATATCTTTTAGGATAGCTACTTGGATAAGGTATATAAGGAAGACGGAGATTTGGAGCTTTTAGTAAAATACGGGAAGTACAGTATATTCTACTGTGTAAGGAATGTATCTATTTATTTATCTTTATTGGTGAATAAAAAAAAATTATGTGACCATTAATTTTCTTCCTCACAGGTATCACACGTATCCTTAAAGCTACTTTTTGTAAAAACCGTTTGTAAAACATAATAAAAGCTTTCACCACAAGGTGTCTCCATTTTACCAGAAAGTTGTAGTGTAGCATTATATTCATCTGTGTACATCTGAAATTATTGCATATTAGAGCATTGAAATGTTGCTTCTAACTAATCTAATGTTTCAGTCTCAATTTAAAAATTTCTTTCTTAATCAAAAAAAAAAAAAATCTGTGTTCTTCAACTACTAAAACAGGCCTCATAGTAACACAGTGTCTGTAGAAATGTTGAGCTAGCACTAGCTTGAACAATGCTGGAATGAGTCATGTTAGACTCAGGGCAGACTGGACATTTTACTAACTTGACGCAAAATCTTTTACTTCAAAGTGGCATTATGCAAGAGTAAAGCCATCTTTATTTCAATTAATATTACTGCAACACGTCTTGGACAGCATAGCCGTTTTCTCTTAACATTGCGTTGACTGGTTTAGTTAATTACAGAAGGTTTTAAAATGTTTTCAGTCAGCGGTTTTTACAACATACCTTTTTGCTTCTCAACAAAGGCACTGCAGCCAGTGCACTTCTTCCCTTGTAACATGTCTCTATGTCATGTCTGTATATTGTGCAGAAGATATCCAGTACTTTTGGTAAATGGTCTTTAAAACCAGCAATCTCATTTTGTGGGCACATGGGGGCAGCAGAAATAAAACTTTTGGCAGGTGGGCGTAGCTACCTTTGGACATGGTCATGGACGTGAGGCTTCTGAAGTTTTGTTTTGAATCCTCAATATTAGCATTTTCACCATTACAGTTTGGTTTAAAAATTCTGGATGTGATGAGGAAAGGGATGTTGGATCTTGTAAACTAAGCTGGAAAGTCTGTACTCAGGTCAAATTAGAAAGCTGTTTACCCACAGAGGTTTAGCTTAGAGGAACATAAGTTGTTTTGCAAAACAGGTGGCCTTCAGACATAGCAGAGTGGAAGGCACTTTTGACAGCTAACATCTTAGCAAACATTTAGAGTGGTGTTTCTGTCCACCTTAATGTTAGTGTAGTGTGTGTTGTCTGTTTAGTCCGTTTTGGTCTGCACTGACTTCTAAAGTGGTTATCTGGCTGCTAAGCAACCAAATGCTCTACCACTTTAACTAACTAGCTAGCTAGTTGCTATACTTTATCTGCTTTAAGTCACTCTTAGCGTATTATTAGCATATCTAGCTAACCATTAGCTAACCAGTAGTGGTTGAAAATTTGCACCTACCTCCACTTTAAAATGAAAGAAACAGGTTACTAAAACACAATGAACAATGAACAAAGTAATTTAGTTTGAAAATATATTTAGAGCAACTTCAATGTTTCAAACAATCTTGAATGAGCTTCTTTTTTTTAGAAAAAAAAAGGAAAAAAGAAAAGAAAAACAACAATGAATGCTAGCTCCCAGAGGGAGATGTCTGACAGGGACAAAGTGGGGACAGAACAGGCCAAATCAATGCTGTGAGTTTTTCATAAAAGAACGAGCAATGGGTTGAAAACATCCGGGAATTAGAACTAAAAAAGCAAACTCTCTTTGTGTTTATCAGTATGAGTGACCTCTTTCATAAAGAGATCCATGTGCTACTATGAAAATATTGAAACCAGCATTATTACTTACACTTCAAACAAAATAAAGCTCATCAGTAATAGCAAGAAACGCTTTGATCCTATTCACAGGAGGTTCAAATGTTTATTGAAATCCAAGGAAATTGCTGACTAAAGGGGAGGTGATTAGTAGGAAATGATAAGGCTGCTCCTAAAATGAAAAAAGAGAAAATCAGATAATCAGAGCAATGATGATATTCAAGAGAACTGAGTGTGAGCAAACTCCAGAGTAAATTTGATCTTTCTACTTGATAAGTCTTGAAGTGAAACCAGAATGTTTTTGTTTTTTATCTCAGTCCTTTGTGACGTTACTACAACACTGATTCTTGCCAAAGTCTAGGCTCCAACTTGACGGTGCAGTTCTTACATTGCTCTTGATGTGGCCACGGGCTGAGACACGTCCTGGTGTTTAGCCCCCACCTTCCCCTCGCAGATATCTTCAGCCTTGACTGTGCTGATAAACCAAACTTGCAAATATGTCAAGTATATCGGGGCATAAACACTGCACGCAGAGCTGGCAGTGGTAAACACATATGCACAGTGAAAAAGCCAAACAGGAAAGCTTTAATCAAGTGTGTGTGTGTACACAGACACTGAGGTTTACTACTGGACTGTAACTGAGTGCAAGGCTCCATCTGAAGCGGGTTGTTTTACTACACATGTAAACTTTAATTCACTGTAGGTGGATGCAAAGTTCATCTGCTGATGCCGAGGTTAAAGTTCTTTAGGAAAAATATTAGGAGAAATGGAAACTGTAGCTTCTAAACAGACTTAAGGACTCAGGCATGTTTGAACTGCTGTCCCTGGGAATTGCTGTTTTGAATGGACTGAGGGAGGTTTGCTTTGGCTACAGAAACAAATGACCTGTGACCTTTAGCTCAGACCTTCAGCATACTCAGCTCACTGTGAACTTTTTCGATGCCGCCCCCCCTCCTTTAGATGATTACGGGATGCTGCTGATGGCCGAGGCGCTGCTGGAGGAGTGCCTGCTGGAAAACATGGATCTGCTACGCAGGTCCAAACCTTTGGTGGACAAAACCCAGCCCAAACTGTGCAAGGCCAAAGGACACCTCAACACCATCCTTAGCCGAGGCCGTCTAACAGTTAGTCTCATCTAACTTACTTCTTATATCTGAGTTTTAGACTTTGCTCTGCTTTTTAAAAAACGACTTCCTTCATTTAATCAAACAAAGCCCTAAAGCCATTGTTTCACAGAGCACTGACAGCTTCTATAAATTGCATCCTTTTCCGTGGCTTCTTCATGTTCAGCATTTCTTTATATTGCTGTCCTGCAGCCCAGGTACTTGAACGAGGCTCTGCTGCTGATGGCCAAAGTGCACTATGTGCAGGGACGCTACCGGGACGCCCAGGGAATGTGTGCCAGGGTGGGGCTGGAGGAGCTGACGCAGGATGACCAGCCGACCTACCACCTCCGCCTGCTGGCTGAGGCGTTCGTGATTAAAGGTAAAGAATGTTTTTCTTTCCTTTTTCTAAAAGTTTAATTGGTTGGTTCTTGATAGCAAAGAAAAGAAAACAAACTAACTTTGAAGAGAAAACACAGATAAACACTGCAGCAAATCCAATCTGTTGCATGTGCAGTAGGGAGTGTGTAGTTTTCTGTGCATGCTCTTTCCTCAGTTTTAACTGAATATAGTGGGTTACATAATCTTTCTGCACTTCCTGTCCTGTATGACAATCTGCTGGGTGACTTTGTTTCTTTAAGCTGCCATGACCGACCGTCATTTTTGCAGGTACACCAAAAAGAAAAAAATCCTACACGGTGTCTTAAATGTATTTAAGTTAAGAGGAGTGAGCTTTAATCTTCGTACTCACATGATAGTGGCTGCATTCACGTTTTTTTAAGCTTCGAGGCTGAAAGGTCAGTGAAAAAACAAAATCTCTGACAGCACGGCGCACTCACAGCACCAGAGGAGAACGAGGAGACAGCAGGAAGCAGGAGGGCTCGTGGGAAATGTCATGGGAAGAAACTAACTTAGTTTGGACCAGGACTTTAGGTCTTCCTGATCATTTTCATTTAATTTTAAAGGACGTTGGCAGTAGCTCCTTTGGGATCAGGGGGCTACAGGGCGGGTAGCTCAGGTGTGTTCCACTTCATCCTGCAGATGCCCCTCATCTGCAAAAGCATTTAGGTATGTGTCTAAGTAACAATTCATATGAACACAAGGACACGAGGTTTCCCAATGCATTTCGCTGTGAGGCGACAGCGAGTGCGTGTGATTCGCCTCACCTTCCTATGATTTTGACTTGTGGCCGATCAGCTTGTACCACAAGAAGCAGTAGCAGCCATGCTACTGGTTCTACACTATGTCACTGACTGACAGCTGGTGGCAGCAGCGCACCGACAGCAGAAGACCGCTAGCTACCAAGTTCAGAGTCTGGGCCAAGGACACGTAAAAATAATGAAGTCTCTTTAGACCTTAATTGATTTGTTTGCACTCAGCAGCAATAACATTTCTTTTAATTTAGAAACAGGATCATTACTTAAAAATATACCTGACAGAAGCCATTAAAACTTTTCCTCTTACAAACACTAGAGTCTACACAGCTCCACTTTAACGCTCCACTAACTGCAGGGACTCTTCTCTCCACTCCTGAATGTGGGATTTTAATGCCAACTGATTGTAAGTGTCACTGGAGCCTGGCTGTGCCCACAGTCTTTGTGTGAAAGAGTGACGATATGTCCTTATTAATGAAGCCTGTCCCAGTGAGCTCCATAAACCTCTAAAATCCTTGGAGGCACAGTTAGTATAAAAATGTCAGGCAGGAGAAATTTGACTGCTTGTTAATACTGTCAGGTATGAGTGCTGAGACAGACCCGTGGTGATTTTAAAGAATACTTGCGAGGTGGAAAGCATACATTATATATTGCAATCTCAATGTTTTCACACGACAGGGCGTTCTAGCAGCGTTGCATCTGTGCAGTGGTCTCACTCTAACCCTATCAACATGAAATATAATGCACTTCATAACACAGCTGACAGTGTTTCAGTATGGCTTCTGGACGTCTGCTACACCGCTGCACGGTTTACATTTACAGCACATCTCCTGCTTGTCAGCCTGGACCTTCAGTAAGCAAAAGCAGCTCTAAGAACTGGCAGGTTTCCTTGAAAAACACCAGCAGCAAGGCTGAACTACTCTCTTCATACATTTCCTTAATGATCCTGTAACTAATCCCTCTGATAGGAGCTGTTACAGCCTTAAAATCACAATGACCTTTTATGGGGTTTAGTGGAAATGGAAGGGAGGCAACGGGCCAGACTGTGGATTCAAATGTAGCACGACTGGAAAACATCAGCTTGATTGGGCATGGTGCTACTATTGTGTTTTAACCTTAAAGATCCTGATGAAGCGGTGCATTTTCTTTCTATGTGTCTGTTCTGTCGCACAGACACCTCCATGGAGCAGATTGGGAATAAGCTAACAACGTAAAGCTCGTCTGGAAGCAGATTTCCCACCTCTGGTCTTTGTCTTGACACGTTTTTTGTACAGATGCTTCTTTAAAAGCACAACAATCATGAGTCATACGTGAAGGGAGAATTTACAGTTAGTCACAATCACAAGCTGTCTCAAGCCCAAACATGAACGCCCCCCATCACTTTTTATTTTGGAGTCATTTTAAAAATATGCTCTTTCCTGTCAGATACAGCCTTAAGTGGTTTTTTTTTTTTTTTTTTGGTCTAATGTGACTCACTGAATACCAGCATCATTAAAGGTCACAGATCACATTCACAGAACATTACACTGGAGGCCTGGATAATCTTGTTTCACTCACCATAATCATCATCATTATGCGGCTACACTCCCTGTTTCCTGACGATCGGACGTGACCTCACGCTCAGCAAACTGGAGAGAATATGTTGCAATAACTGTCAGATTTCTTTTGATTGCTTTGAAGCCCACTGAAGGATGGTCATGGCAAACACTTTTAACGTAGATCAGATCCTGCGGGGGCTGCTTGTCTCCTCCCCGCGCTTTTCCCAGCGTTGATTTGGAAATTAAGTCAGATGTGAATACTTGGATGATGACGTCTCCTTATTTGATTTAGCTTGGCGTCTGGCCTGAGACTGCTGCCCGTCACAGGCCTCCTGCGGTCTAGAGAAGTTCCTGCTCCCCCCCCCCACTTGTTTGTACAAATAAGTGCACTAGCAGACATCATCTGGACAGCACGGGCCTGTTAACGGCCTGTTCTGTACTCGTGCATCAGAAATGCAATTATAAGTAGAAAAAGCAAACAAACAAAACAAAAGCACAGCGTTAAGTTCAATTTTTATGTATTTTGCACAAACCTTTACATTTTAAGGTGAAAGCCCCCCCACAAAACCAAATGAGCACGTACTTTTAAAAGGAAGAAACCTCTGGGTGAACCAGCCATCTACCTTGACTGGCTAAGGGGGATTAGGGGAAAACGTAGACAGGTTCATGAATATAGAAACGCAGAAAGAAACTAACCCTAACCCTCCACTGGAAGACAATCAAAGCCCTAAAGGTGATGCCTTTGTTTGTATAACTGAAAATGACCATGCAGACAGGATCACCATAGTTATTAGATGCTCATCCTGAAGGAGATGCTAACATTTGTACCGATTTTCCATCCAAGAACTGCTGAGATATTTCACTTGAAATCACAAATATTAACCTTGAGAGATGCTCGAGGAAAAGTCATGGGATCATCTAAGATCAGGATTCATCCTCTGGGACTAGTAAATATTGTCAGAGCCGTCCAATGCACGCTGAAACATCTGAGTGTCATGTTAACAGACTAAAGTTACTAGTATTTTCAGATCTATCTCGATGAAGCCTGTCAGAGCAACTGAGCATTGTAAGTGCAGACCGACTAACAATGAATGGACAAACAGTTGAAGCAGTAAAGTCTGAGTTATCGCCACTTTCAGTCTATTTTGTGAGGCTCAGCCTCCGTATTTCACATAATACGTCACAACATTTACCCCTGACTGCCACATTTTGAAAAACCCTGTTTGAAATGTTGTTATTAGTAATACTAATGATCTGTTTTATCAGGTAAACTGGCCTCTTCCACCCACAGCTCCTGTATTACATCTTCAGCTTAACCTGACCAGCTTAAAACTAAAGCAGTTACATTTTTAATGGTAGCTTTTGTTAGTTTGTTTGCTTAGTTAGTCGCTGAGAGCAGGTGCTCGTAAAAACCGACCACGCCATGGTCTCTCTCCGTGCGTTTCAGGTCTGTCTCTGGATCACCAGACGCTGTCTGCTGTGTCCCGTGTTCGTCTTTCTGAGAGAGAGGAGGAGTCCCTGTCCTGTTACCTCAGGGCCTGTGACGCAGCTCTGTCCTACCTGCAGGAGCTCGATAAGGTGGGCTTTCTATACCCGTGTGAGAGCATAATCACGTGTGTGACCCTGTTATGGCTGTGTTTGGTTTGGCATTTTACTCCACTGTTTCCAACACAAACATGTGATGTTTGATAGTGTTTAATGGTTCTGTATCTGTCACTATGAATACTGAGTTGTTGTAATAATCTTTTGACAGAAACTTTAAATTTCATATGGGGTTAATAATGTCTGTTTTATCTCTGTGTTTTCAGGTTGTAACAACGCCCCACATCAAGTCAGCCAAAACCATTTTACTTCATTCACCCAGTGATATTGAACTGGGCTACTTCCTGCAGGCTGCATTACAGAGTGCTTACCTTTGTCTGCTGCATAGGGGGTGAGGGTAGCAACCATAACAACCATATTATTTTTGAAAAGCAAAAATAGACCAGGCAACATCTTTAGACATGCTCACATGTGACAGTATAATTCCAACGTCTTTGATAAGAATAGAAGTCAGATGATTTCAATTTTGTTATAATTATATTTGCATAATTATTAAATAGAATTAGTTACTTGTGTAGCTGCAGATTGGATGCTTGTTTTGTGCACTGCAGAGTTTTATTGTTGAGTCCTCCTTTCATCACAAGACTCGCTCTGTGGAGTAGAGGGCTGTGTGCTCTGTCATTTAGCTTGTGTTAGAGTGAAGAGGAGAAGAAGAAATCAAGCCGAAGCTTTCCAGCACCACTTGACCTTAGTGCACCACAGGTGCATTTTTACTCGTGATCAATAGGTGGCAGTGTTGCTCTTAGACATAGAAAAGCGAGGAGTGTTTGAATGGTCACATAGGAACACCATCTCTGTAAAAACTATAATATTATGTCTAACTCATTGATCCACTGTCCATAAATGAGGTCGCTGTGAGTAAAGAAGAGTTCAAGTGTTTTGTTTCAGTCAAAGAAAAACTTTTGTATTGATTACAAAAACAAACGTCCTGTAGGACTTTATCTCTGTAACACTGTGATACTAGATCGCCTAACTTCTTCTTCTTCTGCACATTTATTTTTGTTTAATGTTACACTTTCACACCTACACATCACACTGATATACGCTTACTGTGTGTGTGTGTGTGTGTGTGTGTGTGTGTGTGTGTTAGTCATCTTGCACAGGGTGCTCACCAGCTGCGTAGAGTGCTGAGGGTGGTGGAGTCACGAGGGTCCCAGAATTTCAGAAAGGTGGGCCACCTCTCACACACACACATGCACACACGCACACACACACACGCACACACGCACACACACACACACACACACACACACACACACACACACACACACGCACACACACACACACATGCACACACATGCACATACATGCACACACATGCACACACATGCACATACATGCACACACGCACACTGCTTGAGATGAATAAACATTGTTTTGAACTGAGAATCATACAAAGTTAAACCATGAAAGCTGAAAAACAGCATAAATACAGGACTCAAAGTATCAGTATTGCACACCTGCATTAATACAGCATCTGCTTGTGGCTCCATCCTAGTCTGCAGCGAGAAAACTAGCAGAAGTGTTGCTGAGCTCTGTGAGCGAGGACAGCTACTGGCCCCCGCTGGGCCCCCCACCCTCAGCCTGGCTTCACAGAGAAGGAGCCGCCGCCTCCAAAGACGCCATCTACCCCACTGTTAAACCACCACAACGCTACAGCACAGAATGGTTTGTACACTCTGTTTTTTTTGTTTTCATTTCAGTATTTTTGGTTTTCGGCTCCATTTTCTGTTTCAGTCTGCTCTAGTCTAATCGTGCTAAATGCAACTGCTTGAGTCATGCTAAGTATTTAGCTTGGGTAAAGCTATATATGATTGCTATGATGGTGTTAGTTACTTCACCGTATCAGCTGTCAATAGTGGACAAAGATTATCTCACTAAGGACTGTCTCTTTAGTACTTTGAGCCCACGAGTATCTCTTATGTCTAAATTACTCTCCTGTTAAGACCTTGGTGCTTACTGCAGTTTGACCCGAGTGTTGACCTGCTGCATGACGACCTACACTAACTCCCATGTCCACTAACTTAGCAACACTAAGATGAATTTCCCTTCCATCCATTTTCTTAACCACTGATCCAATTTCAGGATCTGGGAGGGCTGGAGTCTATCCCAGCTGTCATTTGGAGGGAGGTGGGGTACATCCTGGGCTGGTTGCCAGTCCATGAGAGACAAATGTGAAACAGGAAAATACTAAAGTTTTATGGTTGGACACCATTAAGATGGCCCCCAAAACAATATTGTTCTTAATAATGTGATGCCTTTGATGGGATTTTGCTATTTTTGTCTCTTCTGTAAACACAACATGTCCATCAGTCATGGGTTCCCTCCTTTGTTACTTTCCCAGAGGCTGCTCTATTTTCTCTTTTCTGGGGCTGGGAGGGACGGTCTATATTCTTAATAGATTGTGAGATAAATTGCTTTTTGTGTTACTTAACAAAATTAACCTGATTTGTAACAAAACATAAGCATCGGAGTTAAAGAAGAACTATTACTTGTCAATAGTTTAGCTGAAGGTTGAACTTTTAAGCGGGTTTTGTCTGGAGAAACAGAAAAATCACATGGTCTTTCAGGTCGTCTGTGTGGTCTGAAGCTGACCTCGGGTGGTTTTCACTGCGCCTGTGGTTCAGCTCTGTCCTGGAGAAACCACTAGAATGCCACTAGAGGTCATCACATCCCAGGCTTAATTAACACTGGCTGAATACCTGCTTTAGAGGAGGTTAAAGGGCTCAGAGCGAAGCTAGACTTCAGTTCATTCATTAGTTCATTTCTGACACCAGAAAGCAGGCTGCTGTTTTATCTGTGCTACAGGGCGGTTCTTCAGACATAATGCTTATATAACATAACATGTCAGTGTAGCGTAACGGCAGAAGGCAGAACAATCCCTTGGCCAGTCCCAACAGGACAAACTGGTTATGTGCGACAGCACAACAATGATCACCACATAGTTGCCTAGTTTCTGCCCTCTTTGCACAGGATTCCTGTGCTTGTTGCTCGGGCCCTGCAAGCCATACTTAGTCACCGCAACATGACTAAGCTAGCCCACACTATCATAAGTGAAGATCTAAATCCATGTCTGAGATTTGAAGGAGAGAGGAGGAACAGGAGATTTCAGGCTGTGCTTCGGCATTGTTCGTGGCTTTTGTCATCAGTTGCCTCCTGAAAAGGCCTCTGTGGTGTCTGGTAAACGTGTCCTTTAAAAGGACACGAAGTTGATGAGAGGGGCAAAGAAAGTGATGAATGGAAGGAAAAAAGTGTAAGACCCAAAGAGTGTGTGTTTGAGAGAGAGAAAGCGAGCGACATCTGAGATACTACTGTATAGTGATATATCCAGGGTGGTCTGTATTGTATTACAGCTCCGCAGGTGAGACAGAAACTTGACACTCACACCAGTGTACCTTTGGACGTGTGTGTGTATGTGTGTGAGTGAGAGAGAGGGATAAAATTCCCATTCTTGGTACTATTTCCTACTTTCTGTGTCCTGGCAGTTGCTTCTGTCCTCAGGACGTGGTGGAGGAGGCCATTTTGCTGCTACTCATCACAGAATCCATGGTGAGATACTCTCTCACACACACACACACAAACCACAACACACACACACGCTCGTTTTCATATCTTTGTGGGGACACCTAATTGACATAATGCTAACCATCCAAAATGAATGCCTAAACCTAACTGTGACCTAACTGTAACCCCGACACTAAAACCACATTTTGAGTCAAACTCATGGGGACCAGGATTTTGTCCCCATTAGGGCTGTTGGTCCCCATAAGCTTGGTAAAATTCCAATTTTTGGTCCTCACAAAGATATGTAAACATGCACACACACACACACATCCCCCTTTCCTTGCCAAGTCTTCCTCGTCTTCCTCATCCCGCGTCTCTCTTTATCCAGGCCAGCGGTGACGCGGTGATCAGTCGTCTGCCGGATCAGGCTGAGGCTCGCCAGACCAGCCTGCAGGACGCCACCTCAGTCTATGACCTGCTCACCATCGGCATGGTCAGGAGGGGGCAGTACGCCATGCTCTCTGAGGTGTTCTGACACACGCGCGCACGCAAACTGTAAAGACGCACACTATGCTGGAGGTCTAAGGGGAGGCGAGCATAAGAGGGAGAGATGAGATGTGTTAGTGAGAGCTTTGCCTTTGCCAAACTTTTTAATGAATGTCCTTATCACTTGGAGCACAGGGATTATGTGTCTTTTTCTCTCACTGCCTCTCAGTCTCTTCTTCATCTCTCACCATCCCCCACACTGCCTGTTCTTTTCTACTTCTTCCTCCTTTTCTGGCTTCGAATTCCTCCTCCATTTTCTCACTTTTTTTGTTTTTTTTTTAAACTGTTACCCCGCCCCAGTGTGACTTTCTACCCAGATGTGGGAAGTTTAAGAGGCGGAGGTTAGCGGGGTTGTCTCAAATTAGGTTTGTCCACAAGTCTCACTGATTCATATATAGCATATGGGAGACCACACACACACATACTCATACACACTGAGGTAGTTCCACCTACACCAGTGGATCAATTTGCTGATGTATGAGGCCTGCATGGGCCATTTATTTAAAATCAGGTGTCAGCCAGTCAATACATTCCCTCTTTGACGTCATGAATAAGACTGATTGCATCCTTACTGTAGCATCAGTCAGTCCGTGATGTCTCTGTGATAAGAAATCATATTTTAATTTCATACCAGGAATTCATATTATTGTCATGCTTTCCCTTCATATTCAAGGAAAATGAAAGGTTGGGTTTAAAATAAGCAAAGACATGTCTATCAAAGTAGAATCAGGCTCTCATTCAAGAGGCAAGTAGTAATAGGAATATAAACGTTATCTTTCTGTTCAGAATCGTCGCTTTCCAATCTTGTATTCATAAACTGTAAAGATTTATTTTTGTCTTACCACTGATGCAATAATGCACTTGGATGAGCACGCGATTTAAAAAAACATAAAACTGTAGAGCTAGTTTACTCTTGTACGCATTCCAGTTCAGTTCAATACCCTTCCTGTCAGTGGAAGTCAGAGTCAAAGGTCACGGTTCTCATTTTGTGCACAGAATGTTTGTCTGAAGCACAAACTGTCACAGTCCTGGGTCGTGTGACCCAGTGTTTTTCAGTTTTCTTATATTTTGATATTCATTGTTTATGTGCTCATGTCTATTTTGCCTAGGTTGCCTTGTTATATTATATTATCAGATTCCCCTTGTGTCTTCATCCCGTGTGTTTAAGTCCCCTTCGGCATTCATGTGTTTCATGTCTGTGTGGCTCATGTTATCAAGTTCATGTCATGTCTGTGTCCCGTCATGTTTCCTGTTTTATTTTGAAAGTCTTGTTTATATGTTCATCGTGCTTAGTGCTGCTTTTCCCTGTGGCGTCATGTTGTTAATTTTTGTCAGCTGTTTCTCCATATGTTTCCACTTCCCCTGATCACCTCCTCTGTGTATTTAGTCTGTGTGTTTTCATTCTGTCTTTGCCAGGTCGTCTGTGTTACCTCCCTCATGTCTTCTCATAGTTCTCATAGTCTTCATAGTTCTCAGAGTTGAGTCACAGTTTTCATAGTTTTTAGTTTTCCCAGTTTATGTTCTACTTTAGTTTCACTACTGTCCTTGTTGCTTTGTTTTGCCTTCTTGTAATCAGCCATGATAAAGGCTTAAGTCAAGCTCCGCCTCCCTTTGTGTCTGCGTTTGGGTCCACAATTCACAGCTCACACAATCTGCTCCCGCAGATTGTGACAGTAATCTGAGTTGAAAAGTTCTACCCTTTGCGTGTCTCCAAAGAGTATTTCAGTCTTGAGCTGTGGAGGAGAGGAAAAAGGCAAATGTTGTACTAAATAATTGGAAATAAAGTATCTGAATTTCAGGAGCGGGACCATGCCTCCAAACACGCTCCTTCCGGTTTTCATCTATATAGGTTCCCCCAGTTCTACAAGCAGTTCGTTCTCATTTACGTCCCCCTCCCTCCCCTTTTAAATTCTTTAACTTCTTCATTTCTATTTAGTGCATGGGGATCTGCCAGGCCCAGGAGCCATGGCCAGTCCCCTTCGAGACCTTCCCCAAACCGCAGCTCAATTCACGTCCAAGCCATTCACCTTTATCTACTAAAACGCTATCAAACCTCAAATGAGGTCATGGGCCCAGCAAGTGAAACTGAATGACATCCCTTTACTCTGTCAAGTATGTGCCGCAGCTCCATCTTAGTTTTATATAAGGTCTAACGTGTTTTTCCTGTTTACAGCACTGTTATGTCTCCTAATGTCCACTGTGAGTAGTAGCAGAAACACTTTCATTATAACATAAGCACCTGACTGAAAAACTTTAAAAGGACTATTGGTAATAAACTTAATTAAACTTTAGTAAATTTTATTTTTAAAATTTAAACTCTAGTAATTAATAAGTCACAGTAATCACTGGCGATGTATTAATTTATGTTTATTTATGTCAGTGTTTCAAACAGGAAATAATCATTTTATGATGGACTAGTGACCTGGGAGTATCCCACCCTCCAAACATTGTCATTAACCCAGTCATGTAGTTTTGGCCTGATTATGAAACCAAGCATTAACTGTAGTTTCCAGAATCAGTGTTGTATAATTTAAACCTCCCACCTGCCTACTTGTGCACTCTTTAAAGGTACACCATGTAAAATCTCACCGATAGAAGCTTGAAGACTGCAGTCAGCTGAATTCGGTTTTCTTGCCCCTCCCAGTTCAAGTGCATAATCCTGGTGGTTGCTGTAATCCAAACAACTTCGGTCATTATTCATCTATAGTGAGTGTCGGTTGTTAGACAGCTGTTTATCCCACTTTTAAATATGACTCTGTCTGATGACAGTGATGCTAAAGAGAGTTACTGAGGATATTCTGAACTTTTCTATCAGTAAGAGCTGCTGTTTTAGCCGCTGTTAGCTGCTGTTTAGCCGCTGTTAGCCGCGGTCAGTGAAACCTTCTTTGAAGTTAATTGAACATTGTTGGACTCTTAGTGATGTTTAGTAAATAAACTCATACGATGTGGGAATGTAATTAAGCTATTTATCAGAAGGAAAGCACGATTTTTAGGATACTCAAGCCTAATATTAGCCTGCATATTGTTAGCTTTTAACCAACTGTTGTTCTTGTTTAGCCAGCCTGACAAGATCTAGGAGTAACTACAACAATATAGGGAATAAATAGACATGTTATTGCATGTTCCCTGCCTTCAGGCATAAGGTGAATTTCATGTGGTGGCTTGAAGTGAGGAGGAAGAGGATGAAGTGAAGGTGGAGGAAGACATAATGAGAAAACGATGATGAAAACATAGATGTGCATTTACTAGATGGTCATTATAGTTTAAAAGATTTAAAAGCTATTTGTGATCTTTATAAGGTGTAGTTATGTAAGTGGTTGGAAGTTGCTGTTGGAAGACATAATTTCACAGTAATGAATGAGTACAATTTTCTTTTTTTCTATTACATAATTCAGAAAATTACTTACTATATCCTTAAAACAAGTGGCATCCATGCAAACACTGTTCATAGGTGGTTCTTAAACCAGTTTTTAGGAAAAGTTCTCAATTAATAATGTCAACTAATTCCTTCAATTTTCTTAAACACATATTTCTCAGCTGACACATCTATCACAGGGCTAATTGTCATTCCATTGTTTGTTAATAATGCAAAACTGTAGGCATTTAGTCCAGTTGATACAACAGTTATATATGGTGCAGCTCAAAGTACTGTACAGTAGGAGACTTAACGCATTTGTATCTTTTAACCTCTGTTTCCTGTATTACAATTTGACTGAACCTTACTTCGAGCTCTACACATTAACCCTTCTAAACAGAGGTTAAATAGGGATTTGTAATGGTTTGGGGCCTGATTTAGCTGGGTTAACAAGGGTCAGCAATACTGCTATGTAGCAGCAGAGACAGTTGCAGCTTCATATAGCTTCATAAAGACCTGCAGTGAACCATTACATTTCTTACATGCTTCAGTTCATGTTAGAAAATACAGAGCCCATTCACGACTACAATTAGCTACATATTCCACACTCTCTTATTCAATTAAATCCTACAGAGGTTGGTATTGTGTGCCTTTGCTCTATTCAGCATGGCATCTTTGTCTGCATGTTACTTTGTGTGCAGCCTTTCTAATAAGTGCACATTATTTAATCCTACTACTTGGCAGACCTTTTTTCTTGATTTAGCTCGCTTCTGCATGACTGACAACATCTGACTGAGCGGCGCTCCACGCCATCCTGTGCTTGTCCACACACACATCACTCACATCATTATGTACTGAAACAGCACAGAGTGGGTGGTGAGCGCTGACTGACAATCGATTTTGAGCGAGAGGAATGTGGCTACGAACAGTGGCCATTCAGTTTTGTGAATGTAAAGGAAAACAAAAATCTTAATGTCCGCACCGAACTGTCCACTCTTATCGGTGCACCCTACTTGTACAAAGTTTCAAAACTTAAACATGTTTGTGTATTTGCATTTCTCCTCGCAGTGTCTGGAACGAGCCATGAAGTTTTCATTCAACGAGTTTCACCTGTGGCACCAGCTGGGCCTGTCACTCATGGCCGCCCGGAAAGTGAGCTCATTTCTCCGTTTAAATCAAACACTACGTCACACCCAAAGGAGATATCTATCTTCTATCTATCTATTCTAGCTAGGTATTCATGGCAATGAAATGTAATCTTAAAAAGGCACATTTTTTAAATGGGAGTCCTCAGAATACCTCACAGTGCTCTTTCAGTCTCTAAGTGTCTGTGTCTGTGTGTGTGTGCGCACAGAGCCATGTGTGTGACAGAAAAATTGATGTGGATTGCATGATAAAGTGACTGCAGATCAATGGTGAGATCTAGAAATAGGCTGCTCCCTAGAAGGAGAGGGACCGCCTCAGTGTTGTTGGATCTGCTTCTATTTAGGGCCAGTGGGCATGCACGTGCACATGTGCTCACGCATGTGCGCGTGCACGTGGTCCATTAATGATTGACCTACATGTATTAAGTGACCGTGTGTCTAAATGGGTCTATTAGGGCTGTGTGAGGACAGTTGATGTATGTTTGATACAGTCGCTCAAAAGCGATCCATGTCATCTGTGGCTGCATTATAAGTGGCTGCTGTTTGCTCATTAATCATAATTTGTCACTGACATTTCCGTGTGTGTGTGTGTGTATGTGCGTTTCAGGGGGTTGGTGCTGTATCTGTATTTAAAGAGTGTGCCAGGATGAGACCAGAAGACCCTTCGTTGCCCCTGTTGGCTGCTAAAGTCTGCATTGATCAGCTGCATTGGGTAATTACACATGAAACATCTACTTGCAAAAAAGGGGAAAAAAAGCACAAACTTCAACTTAAATACTTTCAAATTATTTCTGGCTAATTTGGCTTTTTGCAGCTGCTACTTGTGGAAGCATGATTGGTCTGCAGCACATTCAGGCAAAGAGCTTTACTTAACAGATGTCTATGCATTGTTCTGATCAGTTGATAGAAAAATCTATTCAATGCTTAAATAAAGGAAAGAGAACTTAAAAAAATGGTTGAAAAATGTTTTGATTAGAATGCTGATGATTTCCTTTGTTGGCATGACATATACTTTTAGGGGCAGATCTGTAAGACTTAGGCAGTTATATAATAATAATTATTATATTTTAAAAAAATGTTTTATGTTCTTTGATTTTCGCTGCGATGTTTGGACTAAATTTCCCAGGCATACATGTTGTGGTGTAAATTTTCTATGTATGCATTTCTGTAGGTGGAGCTGTTTTCCTTGTCTGTTTTGCAGTGTGCTGGAAATAATGCCATTAACTATAAAGAAGTGACACAGAGATGCAGAGTAGCAAATATATCCTCATACATCCTCCTGGGATGTATCCAGGATGTCCAATATAAACATCAAAAGAAATTCGCATTAATGAAACACAAAGTTTGACTGATTTATTGTTACATTGACTGTTCTCTCATTTCGGTCCTACTGTTTGATCTTTTTGTTTTGCAGATCACATCTACACATGGCAATAAAAGTAAAACATGACATACACCATGCTGTTATTTAAATATCAAAACCAATGCAAAATTCAAAAGCAGCAAACTAAGTGAAAAATCAAATACAACCATATTGAACCCATAGGAATGAAAAGGGTAATTAGCAGCAATTGCTCGTTTGGACCATTCAGGTGTGTATTAACTCAATACCAAGGAGGAATCTGCAGAGAAATTGCAAGAAACCCGTCGACATCATAAACTCTACAGTTACAATGTTAGTTCATGACAGTAAAATTGGAAAAAGATTGAAAAAGTATGGCTTGCTTGGAAGTGTTGCCAGGAGAAAGACATGGCAGCACAGCTCAGCTTTGTGTTGCATCTGGACAAACCACATGACGTCTGGAACAGAAGTCTTTTGGACAGTCTAGGTCAGAGGTGTCCAACTCAAATCCTAGAGAACTACTGTCCTGCAGCTTTTAGATGTATCTTTACTCCAACACAGCTGAATCAAATGATTGGATTACCTCTTCATGCTATCAAGTTAGGAAAAGGCCTGGTAACAAGCTATTCATTTCATTCAGATGTGTCGGAACAAAGATGCATCTAAAAGCTGCAGGAGAGTAGCTCTCGAGATAGAATTATTATTTGGGTTTAAAAATCAAGGTTTCTATATTCACCTGTGATTGTAACTGTGATGATTATTTTTGCCATAATGAAGCAGCCCTGTTTGCCACATGACAACAGCTCTCCACGACTTTCACGTCTCTTCTTAAAACGGATTTAGAAATTACATTCATACATACTAATTATCTCTTTTCGATGAAGTCATGCACGCAGACCTGCATCTGCCCTCAAAGCTTAACATTTACTTTACATCTGGTAACATCTGCATGTCAGCACTGTCATGGTAAGTATATTAGCAGTCTGGTATTAGCATTTAGCTCAAGGCAAGGAGCAGCTAGCGTGATTGAGTGTTATTTCTTGATAATGTGAACGCTCATAACTGACAGAGATGCTGACAGCATAAAAGGCTTGTCACACAACCAGCCTGCAAAACAGTATGCAAAAGTGTGGGAAGCCACAAGCAAATGATGTAGTTCATTAGTTTTAAAATTAAACAATGTGCGGTAAACACAGCAGGAAACAAATCTTAGTGTACCGTTGCTTTATGTTAAACTTCAGAAATAGAAGATCAACTTCAGAGGTCTAAGAGAGAGAAAGAGAGACTACTAGGAGGCCTTTCATTGTTGATCTTCTCCATATTTTGAGCCTGACCTGTTTAAGATCTTCTCCCAAATTTTTACTGACGTTCACGTCGGGAATCTATAGGGACTACTCGGAAAACTTGAGCTTGCGTTTCTTGTTTGTGCATCAGAGCTGCGTTGTGAAATGGTGCACTACCACGCTCATGTCAGTTAAACCTTCTTTTAGCTAATTTGCAGTCATATGGGGGTTTTGCGTTGCCTTTCTATCCAGCAGGCATGTAAATTTGTTCTTCCAGAGCTTGCCTTTCTTTTCACAGTTGTCCTTAACTGACGTTTCTTAATGCCATTTTGGAAAGTGGGAATTACAAGCTGGAAGCCATTTGATATCATTTTATAGTTTTCCACTGCTTTGTGGGTGTCAGTTAAAAACATTTTTACATCCTCAGTCAGAAGCTTGAAACAGCCCATGGCTTAGTGCTACCAAAAGGTTTGAGTAGTTGGAAAACAGAACAGCTTTGCTTTTTTAACAATTATAAAACTAAGATTATTGGGATAAAATGACTTTTTGTTGTTAGTTTTTTTGCTGCAGAGCTCTAGCTTTGTTGCAAAAACATCACTCGACCCAATTGGCAGACCTTCCAACAAGCCATACTTCTTCAGTCTTTTTCTAATTGTACTGCAGTTTTCATGCACGTTCTCGGTTTCAGCTAGAATATAACATAAAGTCGAGTCACAGAATTGTATAGTGCATCTAATGTGCTGATCAGAAGTTGTATATTTGGGATTGATGCTGGGGTCAGTCAGACAGTTACACACTACTACTGTGAATCCCGGGCCAGCTTGGATACTCCTTCAGTTCATGATCTCAGCAGGAGAGAGAAAATAACACCAACAGTGGTATTTAGTGTAGAGGGAGAGAGGGAGTTGGAGAGAGAAAGAGAGATTAGAAAAGTGGAGCTAACAGAGGCAAATGGAGAGAGCACATCTGTCAGTGGCTGGAGATCATGGCAGGCTGGAAACACTAAGGAGCTTACAGCCATAATCACAATGGGACACTATGGTCGTAGTGCAGTGTGGCATTACATAAATGTGCCACAGTTATCCACCATCAGCTCCACTGGACAGTCTGGGCTGATATTTACTGCAGCCAACAACGTTATTTATTTTAACATTTTTTGCTCTTTTTGTTGGTTTTTCGTAGGTTTTTTGTAGGCATATATGAAATCCCCAAACCAGTGACATCACCGTGAACTGTGGGACTCTTGATCTCACACGTAAAGCTGCTTTTCTAAATTCCTGAAGAGCAGTTTTTGCAGATTCAAGGTTTTCGACCAACAATGGCGACGTGTTCTTTCTCCACACTGTTCAAGGGGAGGAGAAAAAAAACTAAAAACATAATCTTCCTAAAACGTGCACATACAGGGTCTGCGTGTAAACGGCTGGTCTATTGTGCGCAGGCTTTAAACGAGCGAGGGCTGGATTCAGAGAAAGGGAGAGAGAACAGAGGAGGAGGATGAAGGGAGGAGGAGGACATGAAGCGGAGGGAGGGTGTCGGAGCAGTTTGCTTGCTGTTGCACTGGTGTGCTGTCAAAGGCATTACCCCCCCACCTCCACCCACGCCCATCTACCCACCTGCCCGCCCGCCACCAGCCATACCTCACACGGAGTGACACACTTTTTCCTCAGCTCAGAGCACCTCGGCTCGGCTGAGCCACACACCGCCTGCAGTCTACTGCTGCGTGTGTGGGCGAGCGTGTGTGTCCTTCAGCAAACTCTGCGCTGTCCTTCAAGCAAATCTGTTCGGACTGTCCTCGCACTAAACTCACGTCCCTACCCAGTACATCGCAGACACATTTTGCTGGACAGACTGGCAAAGTTTTCAGCTCACATTACAGTACCGCACAATTCACGCAGCAAATATAGATTTTTAAAAAATTTTTTATCAGTTTTATAAGTCTTATCCATCATGCTCACCCATGAGGGAGGCATGTGATTGATCCCAGCTTCGCAACCAGAGTCTCAAAGAGCTATCCTCAGCCACAAAAAGAACAAGAAGTCAACTGAGTCGACTGTAACAGATGGTATGGCTTCTACAGAGCACTGATCTCCACATCACAGAGTCAGCTGGGGATTACGCAAAGAGATCGAAGACAAAGAGACAGTTCTGCGCGATGCTTCGAACAGCCCAATCTCCATGTAGCTTATTGTTGCACCAAAAATTGATTCAATTTGGGTGTTTTTCCTTGTCCCTCTGTCGCATATTCATCCCAGGTTAATTTGTTTATGTGTGTATGCAGATCAAGGAGGCAGAGGCTCTGTCCCAGAGTGTGGTGTCTATGGGGGAGGAAGCAGGAGAATTTCTGCCTAAAGCCTACCTGGCTCTGGGACTCTGCTGCAGTCTGCAGGCCTCTGATGGTAAATCTAACCACACAATCTGAAAAAATATATGGAGAATATCCTGTCCAAAATAAAAACAATACCACTGGTCATTTGTTTGGAGAAAAGCAGCAGTTTGTGGTCATTCACAGAAGAAGGCAGCCAGCTACAAAACCTTCTAATGAGTTCAGGGCTGATGTTGGGTTCACTTGATTTCCAGTGGACACAGTCTAAATTCTGTCTGCTCCCAGCAGGAAATAGCTTAGTCGACAAGTGTTAACTAGATCTTACTGTCTATGGGACTTTTTATTCTGGGTTTATGAGAGTAGCATTGCCTGATTCAATAATTCATGTTTGCCTTATATTAGACTGGACCTTTATAAAACCTGTCAGTTCATCCACTGTCTGAAACAAGTTTATTTCCTGGTTTTCTTTTTTCAAACTGCTCCCCAAAAAAGGAACCGAGCAACAGGTGTGTAGGGAAACTATGTCCACAGCCAGAGCTGTGCCTTGAGATGAGTACATTCGGGATATCTGCTCTCATTGACCTCATACGAAATAGAGCATTGGAGCAATCTAAAGCCTGAGTGTCAATCAGCATAATGCAAAACTGTAAGTGAAGTGTAGGTGAAGGCAGCCAGCTAGAAAACCTTGTGATGAGTCTGGGCTGTTGCATAGGACACAATTTACCGTATTTTTCGGACCATAAGGCGCACCGGATTATAAGGCGCATTAAGTGAAACAAAACAATCAGATAATCAAACTTTACTCAACTCATTCTTCTTGCTTCCTCCTCTTCCGTATCATTGATTCATTAATGTTGAATTCTCTCACAGCTGCTCTATTCCCATGTTGTTGCAGTATATTAATGACTAACCTCATATTGTGGATGGATTATCTCAGTTGTTGTCCTGACTGAAGTTTGGTCCGTTTACAGCATCCTGCCATGTAATTGCATTTGTCTCTAACCACCGGCAACCCTGACATTAACTTTTATTGAGTGGCAAAAACTTAGCGTTCATCCTCCAGCTTCACTGTTTATGTTATGCTAACATAGCTATGTTGCTAGCGATCACGTAGCACAGTGGTTCCCAAACTTTTTTTGCCAGGCCCCCCTTTTTTTACAAGAAAAATGTTCACTTTGGGAACCTCTGACGTAGCACATCATTATATACCAGCTAGCCCAACTTCAGTAACCCTACAAACGTCCCTGCTGTTTAGTTTTCTGTCTTCATTTATGTTGGAAGTGATAGAAGAGCTGTACATTTTAATTTTTTCAGAAATCTCTCAGTCAGAACATGCTATATCATGTTTAGATGGAAACTAGCGAGCTAACTCCCTGCTAACACCGTTAAATTTCATAAATTCTGTTTTCATGGATGCCTGGATGTTAAACTTAATTGTTACACCTGGTAAAGCAGCCACGCTGATCAATTTTTTAAAGATGAAAGAATTTAGACAGTTTTTAACTCTCAGTGTGTCGCAGTGTTCATTTGACTTTGGGACCTGAAGCAGAGTTTTGGACGCAGATTACTCCTCGAGGCTCCTGACTATGGCAGCCGTAATGCTCCAACAATCCATCAAGCGGTGCGGCTTCGTAGGCGTACTAAAACATTTTTCGACAGATATTTGAGCACCGTGTACCACATAAAATCGGTTTAAGGTCAGTAAGCACAACCAGAAATCATGCATGCGGTGCACCAGATTACAAGGCGCACTGTCGATTTTGAGAAAATTAAAGGATTTTAAGTGCGCCTTATTAGTCCGAAAAATATGGTAGGTCTTATTTCTGGCTAATAGGAAATAGTTTAGTCAACAGCAACAATGATGGACTGTCTAAGCTACTTGTCAAGACACAGGCCTTCATATAACTACCCCTTATTCCAACTCTTGTTTTAACTTGCTTGAACCGTGGTCCATCATCAGCTTTTATTTTTATCTGAAATTGTAAATTTCCCATTTTTCCCGCAGCTTCTCTGACCACAGACCGAAACGACTTCAACAAAAAGGCACTAAATGCTTTGAAAAAGTAAGTCAGGCTTGTTTCATTCTCTAGCACGTGTTTCAGCCACGCAAGCGAGCCACACAGTTCAACAGTCCACCCTCACTGAGCTATTTGTCTTCCCTCTACAGAGCTCATTCACTGGACCCTCAGGATGCGCAGATTGCCATGTACCTGGCTCTGCAACTGGCCATCGTACGCCAGGTAAAAGCAAGCCAATGGAATCAATACTGAAGCTTTTTGTTTTTCTTTTTTGACAAACTCGTTTTTCCTTTTTCCTTTTGACAAATATGGTGTTTATCTGGCAGGTATCAGCAGCTATGGAGCCCCTTCAGGCAGCTTTATCTCTCTGTGGGGATGACTTACACTCCCTCCACCTGCTCACCCTGCTGCTCAGTGCCCAGAAACACCACCGTCATGCTCTGGACACCCTTAATCTGGCCCTCGGCCAGCACCCTGACAACTTCAAGTAAAACCTACTACGCCATCCCACACACACATACACACACACACATACACACACATGTGCGCAACAGAAAATGTTGGTGGACTGAGGATAATTCAATTGATTGCTGTACTTCTAACACTTTGGAGATTGTTTTTTAAGTGTGTGTGTGTAAGAGTAGCTCCAGAGAGTGGTGCAGCCAGGTTCTATCCTAACACCAGTCCTCTCCGTAGGGATAGGGTGTCTGCTCCACTACACAAGAGGCCAAGCACACACACACACACACACACACACACATACACACTTGAAGCCTTATTTAGACGTGCCAGAGTGGAAGTCTGCATTGCGGTACCGATGCCCCTCATACACCCTTACCCTTTTAACACTGCAGCTCTGACCCAGACCTAAGCGCTGCTGTCCTGGCTGAGCTGAGACGTCCTAACACATAAACCCACCTGTCCACTACACTAAGCACACACACTTTGACAATTAAAGTGAACTCATTTTGGGCAGGAGGAATGTAGTGATGTGAAAGGGCATGTTGCAGGTTTAAGGGCTTAAACCTTTGACCTTTGGCTTCAGGGCTGGTATTTCTAACCATTTCTTCACCTTTATGCAGAATCACATTTGACCAAGACTTGTAAAGTATACCAGAGTTAACAGATAAAGTATTGTAGTAGGCAAAGTACGCAAGATCATAAGTATGAGAAAGTGATAAGAAAGATTTTTAATTAGAATCCGGTTTGATTGGAACGCATTTGAAGCAGGTTAGTTGCAGCATGAGCCCATAGCTCTGGTTTCTTTCCTAACAGTATTCCACTCACATAATTCTACTCATCCGGCACAAAAACATCTAAAAAAAACATGCTCATTAGCAGTGGAAAAAGCTCTATTGTATCTGACATTGACAACATTAACTATCAAGGCCAATTATTTCACACTAACAATAATTTGGAAGCATGTTGCATCATCTTTCTGATGTGTTTTCTCTCTATCTCAAAGCCCAGTCAAGCATTACAGAGTACAGCCATTTGGGGTCAGTGTTGGCCTCCACGGTTGCAGAGCAGACAGATGGGGTGCATCCATAGATCAGGAGGGAGAGGAAATGCAGACAAGAAAAAAAACAACAAAATTGATCAAACAGCGAAAGGAAGGAAGGACACGAGAGCCTGACAGAAGGAGAAAAACACACAGAGTGGGAGGATCCAGGAAAGACACTGATGATTACAGAATTGATTTACCGATCTGTACTGTAGGTACAGTCAGTAGCTCGCATGCGTTCTCTCACTGTCTCGATGCACAATCACACACTCTTAGACACACACACCTCCTTCGCAGAGACACTTGACTGCTTTGACCCATTTAAGAGCTCTTTTCCGGGCTCAGCCAATCACATCACTCTCTGCACCAGGAATCCCCATCGCCCCGGTAACCATGAGGTCATATGGATAGAGCAGGCAGCATCGGTTGTTGTTTCCAAACTGTTGTTACGGATCACTACCAAGACACTGAGTCAGAAAAAAAAGAAAGAAAAAAGGAAACAGATCTCTTTATTGGTAGTTTGCTGAAAGGAACAAATGAATCATTAATCGAGGTGTACCAGATGTATTATTTTTTATTACCTGTAAGATTTATTCATCTGTAATACTAGTAATAATTTTACTGTCAAGTCAGTAATACATATTGAAACTAAGCCATCAGATTAGTGGAGAGAGAGGCATACAGTAGCGATGTGAATAGGCTGGCTCTACTTGCTTAAGCCCAAACTATTAGCCAATCAATAATCATGAAGCGCATAATAGCTTACAAAACATTATAGCTAAAGTGATAGCTGGACTAAGTTGGACTACAAAGATAAAGTTATGAGCAGGGCAGTGGTGAATATGTTTTTTGCATTAGCTTTATATTGAAAGATTTTCTAGTGTCAGTGTGTTCCCTTCTGCATCTCCCTCAGCTGCTCTCTTAAAAGCTGTTTTAGCAGCAGCAGCTAGCAACTAATTAGCTTTGTGATATCCTCTCTCTTATCCTATTTTTATTCACAGCAGCTGTTTTTAGGTTTTTTTTAAATGATGTATATAAAGCCAGTCAAATGAAGTGGAGCATTTTGGCAGCTTAAGAACAAGTAGGTGGAGACCAAAAACAGCCAAAAGAAAAGTCACCAGAAGTGCAACTCAAAATGCTAGTTGCTAGCTGCTAGTATCTGCCTCAATCGGTTAATTTTAACTATTCAAAATTCAGTCTATGAAATAATGACAACCTTGTAATTTCCCTTTTCCCTCTTTTTAGCTTTCTTTTTCACCCTTAGCCAGCTAGCCTTTACATAATAAATTAGTGAAGAAAGCCAGATAAATTTAGTTTCACTGTTAGCTATATAGTTAGCAAGTTGTAACTCGGTGGTGTTATTGAGTTGTGTGCATATGTACAGGCAAGAATAGCTTTTCCTAACAAATTAACTAAACTTCTATGCAGATGACACTGTTGTGTGACTGTGTGGCCGTAGTCAGACAGCAACTCATCTCTTTACAAAGTTAGCTTTTTAGCTCACTGACTGAGCCATCTCAGGTTTTTAATAGGCACACCAGTATTAAACCTCAAATTTATATAGTAATGCATCAATGTCTCCACCTGAACCAACAGAGTATGCTTGTTTCCATGCAGACAGAGAGGAATAGTCAAATATTATGAAGGTCTTTTGCAAACACTGTATCACTGAACTTGCAATGCAACGCAACCAGCCACTGCAAAAAGAAACATGGTCCTAAATCCATCCTAGAACATTCTGGACCATCTGGACTGAGGCCCATTTGCAGACCTCAGAGTCAGAGAATAAAAGATCCAAAGACTTGGTGTGAAAGGATGTGTTTTCTCAGTAACGAGCTCATTGAATATCATTTGCTTTGAATACGTGAGCGAGCATCTGAGATCAAAGCTCGCATTCCGCGACAGTCGTGCATGTGTGTGTTTTGTGTGTGTACTTGTCTGCTGTGGAGGGGGCGAAGAGGATGCGACCGTGTGTTTGAGATCGTAATCTTGCTCACGCATGTTTGTGTGTCATTGCATGTGTGCATGCATGTGTGTGATTCTTGTTTGCCACTGCCTCTCTGCACCACAGCAAACTGTCAGCTCACTGTAGCATACACAATTTCTCCTTCCTCCTTTTTCTCCCACATCCTCTACCCCCGGCTTCTGTCGTCTTCTCTCTCTCCATCTCATCCTATCTCCTTCTTTCTTTCTCTTCCTTTTCTTGTCTCTCATTTTTTTTAATCTTTCAGTCTCCATTTCTCCCTTTTCTTTGAAATTTTAATCACTCAGTAAAGAGGCATGCATTTCAATGTGAAATGGGATTCTGCTACAGATTGAGAGAGCTGAGGCAATACAGGGGCGAGAGGGGAGGGTTGTATGTGTGCATGTGTGTGTATGAGAGGGAGAGAGAGGAGTAGAGACAGTGATTGTGGTCTCACAGTTTGTACTAAAGAGAATGATTAATCCCAGCCTTTGATTCTGCATTCATCTAACGGGATGTTGCAGCAGGAGCGTGTACTGCTACGTGTGTGTGTGTGTGCATGTTGGTGTGTGTGTGTGATTCTGCACAAGCATGTGTTAGCCTGCACATGCAGGCCTGGATTACTGTGTGCTCTGAGCAAGCATGTCTGCCCAGGGTCTTGCGTGTTATTCTCTCTGGATGTGCATACTATATATCTGTATACTCATTATATACTCGAGTGTGACGCACACGTGCACTTTTCTGTGTGTGCGTGCACCCATCTGCCTGTAGAGTATCCGCACTCTGATCTGTGGGAGTGCAGAATGAGTAATACTGTACATGTACCACTTTTTCTAAGGAACATTATTAGCTATTTTTATATGGAGTTTACGCTGGCGCTCACCGCTCTTAGCCAGCCACCACTGAGCTCTTACTCTGAGCTACACTACTCACTGCTATGCATCCTCAAACACTCCACTCTGCACACACCAGGCTCACTCCCAGGAGGCTGGAAATGACAGCCTTTGTAATTTCATGTGCAGTTTTGAATGTTGTAATCTTGATGAAATCTGTCTGTTGTGGAGCTGTGAGGGAGAGCACCGATTGTAATAGAGGAAAAGGCTCTATCCTTGGATGACTTAGATCAGTTGATATTTCTTTTTTATGTTCACAGTGAATTAATCATGCAAAAACACGCTGTAGAATGAATATATGACTTTACTGTTAATGCTATATTAGAAGCCCTATATCAGTGACGGTGAGATCTTTTCCTAATTTTACCAGTTTCATACCCCGATGTCCCCGTTTTCTGATTGCTACAAGACTGAAAATGTCTCAAGTCTTTTTCAACCTTTCCGTTGTAACAGTTTGCTTCACTTTGCTGTTTTTCATATGACGTTCATCATGTTTGATGCTACTGAAGCCTTTCACTAACTGAAAGGGCAAAACACATCCCTTTTTAAGCCTTTAATCTGAAGGTATACAATATTTTGTCACAAATCATCAAGTGAAAGCTATTGGAATTAACTAGTAAATGATGACAATATTTGTACATAAAAGATGCAAGTAATGAGAATAATTGAGCTTCTCCCATCATTTGAACTCCAGCTTTTATCAAAAGTAGTGCAGCCCAGTGAAATTTAGCACTACAAACATTATTCAAAAGCCTTTCAACACTTTCCAGAGGTCCGAAAACTCGCGTCTGATTATTTGTTATGGTAGCAGAATATAGTTAGAGACTGGCATCTACGGAATGATGATGGTCTGACCTAGCCATGAAGCCTACAGGTGGATGCCGGGGTGGTGGACGGGTTGAAAGAGCAAGCAGCGATGCAGGGCAGTAGCGGCAGCATTGACATATCAGAGGGAAAGATGGGAAATTCACAGCTTAAATAGACCAGCAAATCGGGATGGTGTGTTTGCCATATTGCATGAGGGGAGCGAGGCATGTAATGCACCATCCGCTGTCTCCCAAAAATATTTTTTTGATGCAACATTGCGCCCGACAACGTCTGCAAACAGCTCGCATATAGTGGGAACTCAAGAGCTGAACTCATAGTGTTTATGCAGAGGAACACTTGGAGCTCTACAAATAAGATTTAGTTGATAGAAAATGACAACCATCTTCTTGAAGACGTTAGGATGTTGTGGGTGGCTATGGCTCCAGAGGTGGAGCAGGGTATCTACTAGTTTGAGGGTTGTTGGTTTAATTCCTGGTTGTTCTAGTGTGCATGCCAAAGTATTCTTGAAGAAGATATTGAACTCTGAGTTGCTCCTGATGCAATCATCAAAGTGTGAATGTCAGACAGAAAACACTTAAATATAGGGAAAAATTCTTGGGTTAATGAGACATGTTGTATAAAGCACTTAGGTGCTTCAGTACAATGGGAAAGCGTTATATTGATGTGAACCAGTCCTTTTAATATTCTAAAAGACGCAGGATATTAAAGCAGCAAGAGACATTTCGTTTTAGTTTTATCATTCATTTGATTATATTGTACCCATGTTTTCATGTTGTTTAGGCCAAATTGTGACGCTACCATCGTAATGTTGCAACAGAGCAACATTTTTCCAGTTTAGGTGAGCCCGTGTATATTGTAGCCTCAGCTGACAGGAGAGGTACCCGCTGTGCTCTTCTGCTGCTGTAGCTTGTCTGCTTTAAGGTTTCATCTTTTGTGTGTTCAGAGATGCATGCCTTGGTTGTGGCGATTGGTTGTTTGAGCCCCTGTTTCCATCCTATTAACTTCAAGCACTCTGGCCAATGTTCCCTTGGATCTCTGGTATCAACAAGGCATTTTCACCATTCCCTGTAAAGCTTAGAGATGGTTATGTGGGAAAATCCAAATAGATCAGCAGTTCCTGAAATACTCAGACCTGCCCGTCTGGTACCAACACTTAAATCACCTTTGGCTGATTAGAGAGTGGTCAGTGAGTGTGCACAATATACAATAACTTGAACTTCATTAAATTGAACAAGGGATTCAGAATAACAGGGTATCTTTGCTGATTTCAAAGCACTTTTTTAGTTATGTAGCTACATTAACCATATTAATGGCCTCCTATGAACTCTAGTTGTCTTTCAGTTTCAGAAGAAACTTCCAAATTTATTTCTTTGCAAGCTCTTATTTTGAAATTACCATGAAGGAGTGGGTTTCATTAATGACAAGTTGAAACTGACTGGAAGAAAAAAGCAAGATTAGTATAATTTATCTAAGAATGAGTATGAAATTTATATTATTTGTTGTACAAACATTACACAATATAAGTTTGTGTAATGTTTGTACATCATTTGAAACTCAGCAGCTTTATTAGAAAATAATTACAAACTTTCAGGTTACGCGGTTCTTTGTTCACGTGAGATACACCCACACACACACACTTTGTCACATCTTAACACTTAGATGGGTTTACATCATCACAAAGCTTCTAAA
Source organism: Oreochromis aureus (assembly GCF_013358895.1). Taxonomy (NCBI): domain Eukaryota; kingdom Metazoa; phylum Chordata; class Actinopteri; order Cichliformes; family Cichlidae; genus Oreochromis; species Oreochromis aureus. The sequence continues at coordinate 7,338,805 of NC_052954.1, read as the reverse complement.
CGCTTTGTCACACCAGTAACGGGGAGTCTAGAGAGATGCACACAATCACACGTACACACTCTGGTGGACTCCTACTGGCAGGCGTATCTTCAACTCAGCGTCCCTCAGCAGCACTTGTCATCTGCATGTCAGCAAATCCAACCCCGTTCCTCCCACACTCGTACATTTTTTTTCTTTTCAAAAATCCCTCCATCATCGCTTCACACCCTCCACACACACTCCCTTCTCCCAGCCGTGCACCGACCCGTGAGTCAGTAACGAGGCGCATTTCAACAAGAGTTTTCTCCCCTGACACGAACCCCTTTCACTCAGCCATTGATCCTCACCTTCCCTCCATCACTTCATCCATCTCTTCTTCATCCCACCGCCTCCCCCCTCCAGACTCCCCCCCTCCCCCTTGACAGGAGAGCACAGAATAATTGGAGGAGCCTTCAACAGAGGCAGTGGACAGCTTGGCGTCAGATGTGGCAAACACCATAGTCTCTCTGCCTCTTTCCCTCTCTCCTTCCTCACACTCATGGATGAGTGATGCCCATGACAGACCCCATCCTCTGAGAGCCCCTTCTGGCAATTACTGCACACACACACACACACACACACACACACACACACACACACACACACACACACACACACACACACACACACACACAGAGAGACATACACACTTTCACATCAGAGACTCCCACATCACTTAACCAGTTGTCTTCAACTAAAAGGGCCGAGCGGAAACACTCTACAGCCTGCTCTTATCAGCCTCTCAACACACACACAACTCTTAGAGGTTGCTGTTGATAACTATCTTTACTCTCTCTGCTTCTGTTGATCCATATGTGCATTATTCTACATGCAATATGTTTACAGGCTCTAAGCTCCCAGCAACTGCACTAGCACAAACACCCAATCACATAACTGTATGCTTGCATGCAAATTTATGTCTTGTGATGTGTTTTCTAACTCTTGTAACCAAATAAGGTTAAAGTCTGTTGCAGGGGATAATAGCTGGTAGCTTTTACATCCCCTCCAATCTTTTATGTAACAATAAGAACTGGTTCAAGGCTTTCAAGGCTTTCAATCTCTTGCACTCAGTTTACAGTTTAACATGCATATGAGTTAATCTTATATGAACAGATGTTCTGGTTATAATACTTTGCAAAACTGTTCAAATTTAAACAAAAATGCATTGTGGCTTTTTCTTGTTCCAGTTTGCTGTTCACAAAGGTAAAGCTTGAAGAGGTGTTGCTCGGCCCGGCTACAGCCCTGCGTACCTGTGAGGAGATGTTGCAACACTGGCAGAACCGCTATGATGTCAGCCGCTCCAGGTGAGCATGCACAAGAGAGATAAGCATTGGTGCTACTTTGTTTATCGTGCGCTGCAGAATGTGCATTACCTTTCAGCTCAAATAGTTTCTGTGCTGTTGTGCACGATGAGGCTGGGAGGGGGCGGCTGTCTCTGCTGCGGTGTTATTCAGTGTGTGTGTGTGTGTGTGTGTGTGTGTGTGTGTGTGTGTTCACGCATTAATGCTTTTTCTGATATAATGTTCTACCTGTGACCTGAGTGGTTTTGAGATGTTGACCTTTTTCATGTTTTGAATACCAGAACTGACATACAGCAAAGCTCTTTATTACCCTTCATAATAACTGAACACTAAAGGCACTGCCAAAACCAATACAAAAATTATATTCATTTATATTCAATTATAAATAAAGCCTGGTAGAATGATTACAGACAAAAATATTTTCTCTTTAAAAAATTTCCCATATAACTCTTTATTTTCACGTAATTCCTGAAGGAACTAGGAGGATGAACAATAAATACACACTATGAACATTTTTAATCAGAGTTTAGCATGAAGTCAGTTAAACATATGGGATAATTATCTGGTCAGTTCAGCAGCGGAATCAGTTTTAGCTGCTTCATGCCATTGCTCAAGAGCTCTCAAGACTGTGGAGAAGATTCCAGGACAGCTGGACAGGGCCGCAGGAGGTCCTTACACCACCAGCGGGACTGGTATCTGCTCTTTTGTGCAGGGAAGAACAGGATGAGCACTGCCAGAGCTACAAAATGATCTCCAACAGGTCACTGGATGTCTGCGATGGTGAATTGCCATAGAATACCAGAATTGGCGGTTGCTAGTGCCACCACTGGCACCCTGAGCACATGTGACAGACGTGAAAGGGCCTGGCGAAAATTATGCTGCCTGTAACATCGTTCACCAAGACCGGTTTGGTGGTGGGCCAGTGAAGGTCTGTAGAGGCATATCCGAGGAGAGACACACAGGCCTCTACAGGGTAGGCAACAGCACTCTGACTGCCATTAGGTATTGGGATAAAATGCTGGTGTGGTGGGTCCTGTGTTCCTTTTGGTGCACATCAATTCCCGGACTCATGTGACGAGAGTATGCAGGCAGCTCCTGGAGCATGAAGGAATTGATACCACGACTGTCCCCGCGCTCACCTGACCAACATTTGGACAAAAAGTGGAGCACTAAGTTAAAGCATCAGCTAATGCTAGCTAGTTTGCTAAGCCAGGTACCGCCATAGACTCTATTTATGTATTACACAAACAAAATTATACCTAATAATAACTACTAAATGTTAGACATATTAGAATTTCACTGACCAGAACACAAGCAAAATAATTTAGATGGTCCATACCTCACATCAGGCGATAATCATTGCATCGAGTACATTGGAGTGGTCCACTTCAATGACTCAAAGTAGCTGATGAATTTGCTGATGATGACTGAGAGTTTGATGACTGACTCTCAGTCAGAGCTTCCACACTAAACTCCTTGTAGACTTGTGTGGGTAACACCAGTAGGTATTTTTTTGAAATCTCTATTTAAATGAATTGGGAGAATAAAGGTCATTTTAATAACTTCGGGTTTTAAAAAACTACATCTACTTTAAACTAAACATGGATGCATAGTAAACTACATTTACTATGCATCCACAAAGCTGAGGCTTCACTAATGGCTCAGTCAAGAGTGCCGATTTGATGTCTCTGGCTCATCCCCGCAGACCACTTGAATAAATGGCATGCTGGAACTTAAGGAAGTGCAGTTTCTGCTACGATAATAAGTATAATGCTCGACATCACACTGGTTACACTGTGAACCTCTGCATGCAAGCGTGCATTAGCGTTGCTGCTACACACTAGCTCATGTTTCATTGGCTTTTTTGTCTCTTTCTAACTTGATACAGAGAAAAGATGCAGGAGGAAAGAACTGAGAAAGCTAATAAACTTTAATGTGCAATTTTTGAAAGACTGCATTTATTAAGGAAAAATGTTGTACAACTATGTATTTTTAAAAAGGGACAAATACTTTTCAGAACAATGTAATTTAAGCTAGCCTAGCCATTCAAAAGGTTTAAGAATATGTATATATATATATTCATAACCCATTCTCTGATTTAAAATACTGATTTTAGAGTTGACCATTTCCTGACTTATTTATCCTTTATGCTGCCTTCATGTTAAAAGTGAGTCATTGATATTTTTTAGCTTTAGCATAACCTTTAGCATAGCAAAATGCTAAAAGCAGAAGGAGGATCTGGCTATCCCACACCTTTGCTTTTCCTTTTCATTATTAGCAAGCGAGCTATAATACACAAATTATGTGTATGTGTATATGTGTAAGCCAGTTTATTTAAGATGGACTTGATATTTAATTTCAGTCACAGGTGGAATCTCACGGATAAAAACAAAAACAGTACATGTGAATGTCCTCTCTGATGTGTTGCAGCGAGACAGATGACAGCAGCAGTATACCGATGCCTGAGAGGACAGAGGTCAGCCCCAGCGGCAGGAAACCCTCCATCCACCTCACCCTGCCTGACTTCCAGGACACCTCCACTGGTCTGTTCTCTCACTTGCTCAAATCTTTTAGAGCGGACATGTCACTGTGCATATTTGGATTGCAACATGCCGAATTGATTAGTTTAAGTTAAACACATCCTGCTCTCTCTATGGCTTTGGGTAAATAGCAGTGAGAAAGGTGAATTTGTAGGTCAGTCTAAATCCCCCAGCTTTTGACCTATTCTGGATTAAAAGCCCTGTTTGCCTGTCTGCAACCCAGTTCCGGAAACCAGATGTGCTGTTTAAATATCAGTGATGTGACTCACACCTGTGTTTAGAGCAGGATCTGCAACCTGCACATTTAGTGTTCAGGGATTTGGGACATTATAGTTACTGGCTTTGAAATATTTTACTTTTTTTTCTCTACGGAAGAAAACACAGTTTCTGTCTGCTTCTCATCCATGCTAACATATGCATATTCATTGTTCAGGTTGTAAATCACCACTTTAGTGTTTAGTTGGTTTAATGTGCAAGATGAGGAAACATTTGCAGGACTAACAGCTCCCATTTCTTTCCTATGATCCTACTTCAGGTTCGCTGAGTCCTTCATCAGTTGCACTATCCCGTCTTGAAGCGGCTCTGTCCGAGGTGTCAGACCTCAGCTCTACCCGTCGCCACGGGCCCACCTACATTTGGACCATCCTGGAACGCATTTGGCTGCAGGCTGGTATGAGAGCGCACACTTGAATGAAAATGATATTTCAGAAATTATTGTGGTTGGGATCTTTTGGGATTTGAACCTCTTTTCATCCTCATCTGAGATACAAGGTCAGCCCGTATCATGGAACCATGTTGGGGTCCATGTGCTTTAACTTACTGGTGAACTAAAACTGAATTAAAGACAAGCCCTGCATTAACTTTGCTGGACAAATGAATCAGATTCACTGTTTTACCCTAGTGATATGAAGCCTAACAGTAAGAAACCATTTCAGTTATCCAGCTTTTTATTTATAAAAGCTTTGAAGTAGATAACGAGGCTACAACTCAGCAAAGCATGACAGTGTTTTCATGAGCAGCACCTGTCTGCTAAAGCAACATGCTGTCACATTAGCTGATAGATTACCTTGTTCACCCTGCCGGTTCAGTATACTGGCATGCTAATGTTTATCAGTAAGCACTAAAGCCAGTCTGCAGCTCATATCATGAGTTTGCTAACAACCGATTAAAAAAAGATTCTGACACAATGACAAACCTAAATTAAAAGCTTGAGTTTACTAAAGCCTTTTCCATTAGTACCTACTCACCCAATGTGAGTGGTTGTTGTTTTAGTAATGCGTCCGAGCGTCCCGTGACGTAATTAGTATGAGCCACGAACGCTACAACAAAGGTGGATGTCGACGCAACACTATACCTGCTGGTCGGTCTGCGTCTTTTCGTCAGACTCGGGGACCACGGCGTTGTTGGTGGTTTTGATTTTAGTGAAGGAGACGCTCTCATGACTCACTGAGTGATTCCCCGACCAGCCAATCGCTGGCATGCAGTCTGATGACCTCACATTTTAGTACCTGCTCAGATCGCTTAGAACCCCGGCCGAGCAGGTACTATTTTAGTATCTGGTACCAGGTACTATTATCTAACGGAAAACCCTGAAAACCGTAACGAACCGTGCCGAGTCAATCCGAATAGGTACTAATGGAAAAGGGGCTTTTAAGCAATGTGAATGACTGAAGCAAATTACTGGTAAACTGTTTGATAGTTATTGAAAACCTAAAACTTACATTGTTGACTTCATGCTGAGGCAAATATCCTGTGGCAACCATAAAAAAATCTGTGGTAGTCCTTTCAGTGAAATTTCAACTTCGACCAATCTCATAGATCTGCCTCGCTTTCTCTAGATGATATTGGCAACAGAGAACGATCACATCCACGTCAAACATGTGGAGATTTTAGTTCCTTTATGCTACTATGCACTGTAAAAGGAGCATTTGAGTTGTAGTTGACATAATGTAGTGTTATAAATAAGTATCCATGATGCTCTGTTAATTTAGAGCAGCTTGTGGCATAAATCATACAGTGTGTGGCAGTCTAATAAGTTATCTAAGCACTGTGCGTAGGTCTTTCTGGTGATGTCACAGAGCAGGGAACCAGTACCTGATACCACACCAGGGCTTACTCTTCAAAATAAAACAGGAAGTAACTGGAAATGGCAACTGAGTTAACTCACTCAGACACCAAATGCAAATGTGTCTCTACAGTAATTGCCTCAATAGCTATTGAAACATTCAACTATGTGTCAGCGATGACCTCACCAAAGAAATCCAGGTCAACCCTACAGTAAATACAAATACAATCTCCACTGGCAGCTTTTAATGAATGTGCGACGTGCGATGTTACAGTGAATGAAAGCTGTGCAGCCTCACTGTCTTCCAACGCCTTGCTGACCTGTTTATCAGCTCAGATGAGTTTCAGTCGCTCAAGGGAGTGAGACATTGCTTGTGCGCTCGGTTCATTGTGAGCGTGCGTTTTTGTTTCGGGCACAATAGCCACTGAAATTCTCAGAGAATATTAATTTTGCTACATGCGAAAGCCTGGAGAACGCAGCGTTACAGTATAGCAGAAGAGAATATCTATTTGCAGGCTTGTTGGTGTTTAAAATGAAATAGCTGAATAATTGACACTGAGGTGTCTCAGTGCTTAAATACATTTGGCCACTGCTCTGTTAAGGAGACAATGCCCAGTTATCCATCTCGCTGTTGCCTCCACCCTTCTTCAGCCTGCCTGAGGAAGTTCACATAAAAGAGCAGAGCATTAGCAGGAAATGAAGGCCGAGGATCTGTTGCACTTGGCTTGAGTGGATGAGCCATGAGAGGCAAGAATGGAAATGCACACAGCGAAGATGCCTTTGCTGTATTCAATGCTTTACGACACAAGAGGGGTTGAATGGAGCCAAGCGGTCACGTCCCCCGTGGCTTTGTGTAATCTGAAGGTTATTTTCAATGTGTAACCTCCAAGCCTCTGCTGAGAGCAGTGTGTGTGTGTGAGAAACCAAGGGTGTGGCCCCTGGCTCAAGGCTGGACACCAATCCCCCCCCTTCATTCTTTCATAGCATTCCTCTTCTCATCGGTCACTTCCTCTCCTTATCTCACATTCTCTTTGGCCAAACAGAAAAACACACACACACAGCTCTTTAAAAGGAATACATTTAGCAGTATGTGAGACTCACATACTTAGCTCTAAACATATAAATATTCTCTGTGCATGCAGGCACTGATCTAACAGTTTTTTCCTATGAGCAGCAGGAGAAAGTCTTACATAACTGCTCACTGAAACCTTTTCCCCCAAAATGAAGCCATGAAAAGGAACCCTGAGGCAGCTGAAAAGGGTTTTGGGGTTTTTTTTCCATTTTTTTGTTTTCTCATCTCGCAGAGGTAGCATGCGTGCACTAAGTATTTCCCATCTGTGCATCTCTGAGACACAGGTAAACAAACAAAACATCCGCTACCAAACACACACATGGGTTCTCTGCACTCGGGAGCAGACGGCTCTCTCCATGTATTTGCACAACAGCCCTCTCTGTAACACGGGCGCACAATGCTGTCAGTGTTTTAGAGCTGAAGGGTTTCCTTCTCAGGGTTTCTCTGCCTGTTGACCCAATGTCCTCTCACGTAAATGATTGACAGGTCCCGCTGAAGCGTCCGGTCCGCACATTGGTCTGCTCCAGCTGAGGGGGCAGGTCCTGTGGTCAGCTCTTATTTTTGAGGTCTTATTGGAGAATAAAGTGCTTGTGGGCGTGATTCTGACTTTGTGTGTGTGTAAACATTTGTGTGTGGGGTTTGTCCTCATCTTCCCAGCAGCAAAGAAAGGAGGCAGGCAGCTTTAATATGTGATGGCCATATTAGGCAACAGCTTCATGACTTTCAGCCACTACATCGCTCCGACTCTCACTTTCATGGTTTGTGTGTGTGTTTGTGTGTGTGTGTGTGGTTGTGTGTAGTATTTGAGCACTGCACAGATATTATTTTTACATGATGCTGCTGAACTCACAGCAAAGTTCATCTCAGTCACTGTCACAGGGTTACTCAGGGCATTAATACTCTTATTCTCCTCTTTTTCTTTCTCTGGCTCTTCATCTTTGCGTCATCACTTCCTTTCTTTTATCGTTTTCCTCTGTCATTCTGTCCTTTTTCTTTCCCCCCTCCACATCTTTTCCTCTCTTGACCTTTCCACCTCCTTTCTTTACTTCTCTCTCCGTGTCATCCTGCAGGAGAGCTGTTCATGGCAGACAGTCGGCTAAAGGAGGCTCAGTTCTGTATAGCCGAGGCCAGCTCGCTCTTCCCCAACTCTCACTCTGTGCTGCTGCAGCGGGGCCGCCTGGCCGAGCTCCGGGGCCACCTGGACGAAGCCAAAGGCCTGTATGACGAGGCCCTGGCCATGCATCCTACAGGAGAACGGATACTGGTGCACACGGTGAGAGACAGCGGATGCTTTAGAGGCTGCACAATCAAGTTAGAACTTATGTAACACTCTGCTCTTTCAAGTGTCACACATGCAAACATGGTGTTCAGTATCCTCTCTCACACACACATGCACACAAACACATGAATGGCTACAGTGACATGTTTAAATTCTATAATTGAGTAAATTAAATCAAAACTGATGTAATTTGCAAGCAGAACATGTGCAAACACTTATTTGATGTCTGCTAAAAACACACATACACATATATTAATGAAATATTTGCAGTGCTTTTAGTTGACTGAGCTAAGTTATATGAAAGTGTACTTCACGCGAGATCTTTTAAATTTGGACTTGCTGTGGATTAGCTCACACGCTCTGACTCAGATAGCGTAGGGCTGTTTAATGAAGTTAAACGTTTTCCCAAATTCACCAAGTTAAATTACGTCACAGTTAAATTGCATCAGCTGCCTTCAGCCTTCATAAACACGCCTCCCAAAGAGTAGGAAAACGCTTTCCTCGCAACAACAACAGCAATACGTGTAGATAAAAGTACATTTGAGAGGACTTTTGTCAGTCAGACTAAACCATGTCCCACTGTGGCCACATGTTCTTATATACACAGTAGCAACATGGCAGTGTGCGCACACATTTTTAATTTGGTATTTAAACCATTTTTTAAATTATTATATAGATTTTAATCCATCTGATCAAACAACTAAAGACAGGACTCAAGACACAGATGAATTTGAGCTCTTAGCACTTTTATATTCAGTTACTATATTAAACTATATTACCAAAAGTAATCACTCACCCATCCAAATCACTGAATTCTTGTTTTCCAGTCACATCCATGGCTGACCTCATCAATGTGCTTCTGGGAGAACGGTCAAAAATTTCCATAAACACGCGTGGAAAGCCTTCCCAGATTAATCTGTTATATCATATTTCGACATCATTTTAAACCCTATAGATTATGAATGTGACGTCACTCAAGCTCATATGTGTGAATGCAGACAAGTGAATACTTTTGCCAATATAGCAAACTGTTCTATTGGATATGCTATTATACCCTATTTATAGTGTTTTATTGTTTCGTTTGATATGCTTTTATTCTCATGTGAAGCACTTTGAAAAAACTTCCTGTTTTAAAAAGCACTATATAAATAAATTTTACTTTACTTTACTTACTTTACTATAGTGTAAATAAGATAGCCATAGCGTGTGAAAGTAAAGCGGCTGCGGATTTACTTTAAACCTGCAAACCAGCAGGGGCGACTGCTCTGAATGCAAAAATGAAGACAGCTTCTGTTGTGATTTCTCACAGGATGCGATTTGCACATTGTGTGAGAGCTGTCTGCCATACTGGACGTGGTACAATCACTGGCTGATAGAGAAGAATGTGTATTTGGTTGGCAGTGGTTTCTAGAGGTTGCTGGTTCTCACTTGGTGAAATTGGATTTAAACAAGGTGCTCCACCCAAAAAAACCCAAAAAACTCTACAGTGATTGCTTTGGTTGCTAACAGATTGCCACAGTTGGCTGCGTTTGTCTGCAATATCTTGCAAACTACTAGGTGAGCGGTAGTACAACTTAAAAAAGTGTGGCACAAATCAGAAATGGAGAAAGTTCACTTTCAAAGTAAAAGTTTTGCTCCACAGATACAGTCATGTTTAAGAAGTTTTACTTTGGAGGTGAACAGTCTCCATTTCTGGTTTGTGTTGCACTTTTCACAGTTTCATTAGCGCTCGGAGAGTAGCTGGACAGTGTTTGTAGACAAGGACTTTGCTTCCATTCAAACTACAACCACAGCATTATGCTAGCAAGCAAAGCAATAACGAGGATGTTATCACCAGCCCGTGCAGGAACACACATTTCTCCCTAGTGACAGACGGTTGCCAGGAGGACCACTGACCGTCTCTGTGATTATGGGACTTCCTAGTGACTCCCATCAACCTGCAGCAACCACTTGCAATCGTTCAAGGAATTTTCCCCTCATGATGGGTGCTTGCCACATACTCGTGGACCTGTCTGTACAACACGTTCTCACTCCTAAAGTGTAGGATTTTACACTAGGTGACAAATCGTCGATATATTACGCTTCCGGGCACCCAACATGTCCCTATATTACGAGATCGGAAAAATGAGGAAACATGAGAAGCATTTGGAATGAATCTACACATGTTTGTTCATTTTACTTAAATCGCTTTGGAAAACACTATCTAACTATCATTATAGTATGGTTAATGTTAGGGATAAGGTTAGGGTTAGGGCTGGAATACATGGCTGGAACGAGTAGAGTCATTCTACTGGATTTCATCCATAACCAGGCGTGTAGCATAAGAACGTGGAAGGTCACCTTTTGTGTTCGCCTCAGTAGTAGGAACGGGCTGGTCTGTAGGCCAGTATGACTAGCTTTTTCTTTTCATTTGAGCTTAAATTGTCGCCATGATTGTCACACGTCAGAAATGGCGGAAGAGTAACGTCACGTGGTTAGAGGTTATGCGTCTGCAAAACCTAAGTAGGAATATGTGTGAAAGCAGCCCTCAGCTTCATCTATGACCTCAGAACACTTTTCTGATGAGTTTATGGTCTCATAGGCACAGCTTGAAGCTTCACAGCAGGACTTTGCAAACCAGTGGGTGATGTTGCACCCTTTATCATAAAGGCTATAATTTTAACAGATGCTTATTAGCTGCTAATATTAGCAAAGGCAGCTTCTTTGCTCTTTTGGAAGCAAAACAAATCCCTCATTTTTCAAATGGCTGTAGATGATATTAGCCTGAGAAACTTAGTTGTACTGCAAGTTAATTTGGATTTTTCTTGTTTAACTAAGCACATGTTTGCGATTTGCTGCTACTAGTACTTATACTGTTATAAGTATAGTACACTTATACTGCCTCATACTGTTCATACTGTAATCATGTAGCCTTTCTCTCCTCTGTGGCATGCTGTACTGTGTCATTGTCAGTACTCTGAGTGCTTCAGTCCTGTTTATCGCGGTGCGTTGCTGTCGTCCTCTGAGAAGTGCCAATTTGTTGCAGGCAAACCTGAAATTTCAGAAAATAGAAGCAAACAAATTTCGCTCCATCACCAGCAAATGAAAAATAGCACTTAAAGACTCGCTCTCTCTTTCCTGATCACTCCCCCACATTTCTTTCATCCCAGCAGATCCTCTTTCTCTCTCACTGCCGCACTGTAAAGATCCTCTCTCGCCCACTTCCACCCACTCCCTCGCTTCTCTCTCTCTCTCTCTCTCTCGCTCTCTCAGTCTGTCTTCCAGATGATCCACAGGATTAACCACAGCTCCTCTGACCTCTGAACTGACTCTGTTGTCACAGTGAACGAACCAGAGAGGGATATTCCTCAAATCCAAGACGCAGCACTCGACACTCACACACACACACTCACACATAATGACTGTGGTCTCCATAGTGACCAGAGAGATGTGCTGGCTGATATCACTTTAGCCTTCTTGTGACCACATAAGGCTAGTGCTTTTGCTCCGACAGCGCACTTTTGGATGCATGTGCGTGTGTCTGTGTGCGTAGAAGTGCAGTCCCACTGGGTTAGACAGAGGTACGCATCTCTTCCATATTTGGCCTGTGGGAGAACCAATCCCAGGGGGTGAGAAGTTGAAACAAAGCCAGCTGGCAGCGTCCTACTCTGGGTCTCTTACAGGACAGATGTGTTCTCAGTCTGAGTGTTTGAGTACGTGTACGCATGTGCATGTGTTTAGGCATGACTGTGTTTGTGTATGCCAGCCTTCCTCCATGGATTTGGAGCACATGTGGACTACTTGGGCTTCTTTTTTTTTGAGTAAGCTATATGTGTACACTTGGACAAAGGCACACATTGTAATAGGCACAAATTGACCCAAATACAAAAATTCAGCTTGTAGAACGCTAAAGTTTGTGGACTATACTATGTTAGGCATGCTAATGTAGGGTTGCAGTAAATAACTGCATTCTTGCATTGTTATGGAGCCTATGTGGGACAGTGTGTGGGACATTTTATTTGGAGCTTCGCCCATATTTGTGACTTGCATCAGCCGGCCAGAAATCGGCCTACAGTTACTCTGTGGTGCTGTGTGGCTCTGCGTTCATCCATTTATTTTTATACAGTATCTGCTGTGGACATTTTGTGTGCCAGTGGCCCATTTTCTGCTGTGCCTTAAGGGGAATTCTTAAGATATTCTTGGTAGATATTCTTACACCTCAGTTATTATTCTGCAAAAGTACCTACTGTACTTTCCATGAATGTCCTTAAGATGTTTTCATGGTAACTATACTTTAAAGATGTAGCCTTTCTGTGGCTCAACAGTTAATGTGATCTGATATTTATTGAGGAAATGCAGTTTCATTATGAGTATGTTTGCAAGTGGTTTCAGTGGGCTTATCATGCGAGCCCATGGTGTACTGCACTGTCTACATAGCTTCTACTAGAAGATCAGGGATCTTTCTTAAGGTCATTTAAGCTGCATATAAACTGTAAAAGATACGTTGCTTCCAGATTTAAGAGTGAAGCCAGTGCATAACTGCCTTAAACATGTAATGTTTCTTACATCCAGTAGGGGGAGACTCATCGGATTGCAAGAAGCAGAGTATGTTTAGAAGTCAACAGAAAAACTGCTGCTGACTCGATCTATCCCCTCAGTAAACACTTCCTTGCTAGTTTCACGTCTTATTTAAAACAACGTGATGTTAATTTTGTAAGCTATAGTCTGCTTTTAAGTTAAAAAGTGTGACAAAGCTCAGAAGCTAGTGTCACCATTCAGCAGTCTTCTTGAAATGCTGCAGGCGTGGTCTGAATAGCTTTCATTTCAAAAGTCACTGACATTAAACTGTTAGCTTCAATACAGTTCAGTTTAGTTCAGTTGTATAGCTATAAAGCCAAATCACAACAACAGTTGCCCCAAGGGGCTTTAAATTTTAAGGTAATGACCCTACAATAATAGAGTGAAAATAATCAGATGACCCTCTATGAGCAAGCACTTTGGAGACGAACCTCCAGCAGAACCAGGAGCAGAGAAAGGTCTAAGTCTCCTAACAGCCTGTGAGGTTTCCACTGTGGGTTCTTGTCCTGCCTAATTGAATCCTACAGCAAGGCTTTGTGAGTCACATTTCCTCTTCAAGGAATACTTTTGTGAAAAAAAGTTATACTGTTAGGTTTAGCAAAGAGCATCAGGCCCAGTCCACATGCCTGCGCATTAAACCAGAATTGAAAGGTGATTAGGTCTGATTAGCCAAATCATCCAAAAACCACCAAAAGAAACATTTTGTTTGACACGAGTCCTTTCTGAGGTATAACACAGCATCGTGTAGATTTTCCACTCTACCCATGTTAGACGGGGAAAGGAACATGTGAGTAAGAGAAACCCATTACTGGAATCCATGCAGAAGCTCACCAACCCATGCAATGTGGCTACCATCTTCCCTTATTCACCCGCACACCGCTTTACTCACTGCACTTCATGTTAGCATCAGCTGTGTCCACATGGTTTCTCTGTAAGAGAGGGAAAGAAACGAAGCCATCAGACAGTGACTCACTGCTCTGGTCAGCTGCTGGTTTTGGAGTATTTTTGGATGGATGGAGGGTGCAGTAGTGAGGGAAACCAGTATATGACTATAGTATGGTGTTTGTAAGTGTGTGCGTGTGAGACCGGGATTTTCAGTTTAATTTCTCGGTCGCTGCAGTCCACTGGCTACAACTAAGCATGCATTACGTTTGCCTATCATGGGAGTAGCTATTACACATTTGTCTGTTTGTGCTGTTAACCTCATTATGGTAAGCATTTGGTCGACTTGTGTGTATGTGTGGCATGTGCGCGTGTGTGTTTGTGTTCTGACAGTTAGCTGATCCTGAAACATGGCCCAGCCTTGCTTCCGGCGCGGTATGCAATGAATCTGACCCACTCCCATCATCCTCCACATCTCATCTCTCCTGCTCTGTAGTGGAGCCCGCTCTGAGTCAGCCGCACACAAACGCACACTTTACTTTCGGCCCTCTCCAACGAACCCATATTCGTACACAGCTTCACATATGCATGCATACTCTCAAGGACGAAGGCTTTGCGCTCAATGAATTAATCGCGTTCCAATTGTCAAATGCCCCCCCCCCCATGCCTGTCTCACTCGCTCGCACTCTCTCTCCTCTCTGTGTGTGGGAGGGGGTGGTTGTCAGCTGATTAGATAATGCAAATACATTATTTATATCACTTTGCTCGTTCTCGCCGCTTTATGGGATTGCCTAGCAACCAGGGAAATTTATTCTATTGAGCACGACCTCTGATAACCATGGAGAGAGAGAGAGTCTGACTGTATGTGAGAGAGAGTGAGAAGATGAAAAATATCGTGGGGTGGGTGGGTTGGTGGTGGTGGTTGGTGGGGGGAGGGGTGCAAACAGAAAGACGATTGGGAGTTGGCTGGTGCCTCCGTTGCTATGTATGGCTCATCTGGGCTCACTTATTTTTTCCTTTTTCTTTGACGCCTCTCCTTTTTCCCCCTTCCCTCTCTCTCTCTCTGTGTGTGTTCATTGTTCTCAGTTTAGCTCATTCTTGCTCACTCACACTTCTTTCCTTCCTCTCTTTCTTCCTTTTCCTTACTTCTGAGGCTCCAGTATCAACTCTGTCCTTCATTCTTTTCCTCTTTCCACGTCGGTGTGTGTGTGTTCGTGCAAGTTTGTGCGTCGGACTTTGTTCCAGTATATATTTATATAGGTGATGTAATGTGCTGTAAAGTGAGAATGTACTTGAAGGAGTCAACCGTAGCTGCACTGTATGTGCTGTTTTTTTTCCCAAACACACGGTATTTTCCATGCAAACGTGCCATCCAGGTGCATGAAGTCATATCACCCCAACAAAAGTGAAAGTAATTAATTAAAATGTTTTAATCTCGGTAGGAGGAGTGTGTGTTATGTACTAAATTCTCCTGGACATCCTATATTAACCAGCGATGCCAAACAGATCAGGATGGGACAGCAGGCCTTTTGTACACTTTGAGGAATTATTATTCCCTTTCTGTTTGAGAGCTAGGAACAGGAATATTACCACTCGACTATATGAATGCTGAATATAAAATCACAGCCAGTCGGTATATGATTTATCATGACACACATGAACCTTTTGGCAGTTTCTTGAGTCAGAATATTTTCCACAGTTCTCGTATGTTTTGTCTTCATGAGTCTGATGTTCCATTTGAAGTCACATTTCCTCTTCAAGGAATGAAATAAGTTATACTGTTAGGTTTTTGCATTGGGCCTTTTGACGGTTTCTTGAGTATCACGTCAGATACTCAAAGCACAACAGAAAATAGTCCAGCTCACATGCGTTTACACTACAGGAAGGTGCCTGGACAGAGAGGAGGAGTACTGGCGAACTTTTTGCACAACAGCACAATCTCACATCGAATAGATTATAGTGAGCTGGGAAGTTGAAGACCATCTTTTGTCCGATCCAACTAGACATTTGCATCTCTGTCAGGTATCGCCGTTGAAAAGTTCCCTAATTATTGGACTATATGTTGTATTAAAGACTAACGTATCTCGAGACAGCCTGGGTTAAGTACCCACTGTGGAGGTCCTGGTGGGACTAAATACCTTCTAACCCTTTCGTACCTTTTGCCTTCAAAATACAAAGAGATATAATGGCCGGCCGGCAGTTGGCAATACAATGTCACCCCTGTTTTGGACGTTTGAAGCTGTACATGTTCATTCTATGTTGGTTTGCCAAGTGGTGGATGACTCTGAGCAAGCTGATGGGATCTGCATTGAAAGAGTTTCATATTTCACTGAAGTCATAGTTCTCCACACATCTGGACTCTACCTTCGGTTCATTTCTCCACGTGTTGTTCTTGGTTGGTTTACTGTTTATTTGGTTGGTTTTTTAAGGGTAACATTAAGAGCTCTTGGATACCAGCATTAATATATTTTTTAATGATAGGTGCCCGCGCTACATTCACCATTCACCATCTCATCTCATCAATCCTTGCACGGATTGCCCCGTGCGAGGGCTGCACAGCGTCACCGCGTCAGCGTGGTTAGCTTGTTAACGCGTTAGCACCATGCAGCCCCATGCACGGAGTGATCCACGTTAACGAGCTAACGGAGATTTGCCGTGTTAATGCGGTTATGGCGTTAACGTCATTTTAACGAGATTAACGCTGACAGCACTACTTAATATTAATCCAATAGCAGTCAAAGACAGGTCGAGCCAACATGGCATAGGTAAATACAGTAACTTTGGCTCACTGTATCCATACCTGCCCATCCAGACTGATTAAAAGTTCAAGTAAAGTCTCTGGTCTTGGTTGAATGCGAGGGCATTATGCCACGACTTGTTTGTGTGTACTTGATGTGTATAGATCAGATGGTTTTGAGTGCTATACCAAACTGTAGGATCATTTAATTCTCTCTAGATCAAGTCCATATATCCACTTGTACCTTAACTTCTAATTTCCTGGATTGTCTGGACAAGTCACAGCTCTGTAGGCGGCACGGCTGACAACAGCAGATTGCAAATCCAAATTTAGAGTTCATCTGTCTCTCCGCTGTCTCAAAGACGTTGATTTTTTTATTGCTTTTTTTAAAACTGTGAAAATATTCATATGATCATCTTATCACAAAATGATTTTGTGTTTATGCCTTTTAAGTATGTGACCATTATTCTGCCTCCACAAACCTTTTTAATCTATGTTTGGCTTAAGAGTTGGGCTGCGTTGCATCCAAGTAGTTTGTATGCAAACTACGATGACTACGGACAATTGAGGCAGAAAAAGTTTCTAGTAATGAAGAAGTTATCGAATGAATATTATTCTAAATAAATCTCCGGGGAGCCTGCTTAGCTATAGTTGGTATGCTACAGTATTACAAAGTCCTCTTTTTGTCTTTGTACTGTATGGAATATGAATAATATAATAATGCTGACACCAAAGAACAAGAACTCATTTCCCCAATGCTAATCAATTCCTTAATCAAATCTCTGTTGGGTGTGCTTGTTTGCGACATCCAGGAAGGCTTTTTTCCCTTCTCTTCAGTCTAGTCGAAGGACGTTCACTTAATTAAATGTTGTTTGTAGTTTGAAGCATTTCAAAAGTTTGCTTAAAAAAAATTGGCTTGAAAGACTGATGAAAACACCAGTGCCCACTCTTAGAGTTTGGCTCAGCTCAGTTCGGTTGTGCTTAAACGGCATGAAAAGAAACAAACCTGTGCTGCCAAGCTCACTGAGATCAGCTTTAGGTAAAACTGGAGACAGATGGCTGGGAGTAATTAAAGACCAACTATTAGATACCAGTTTTCTCCACGTAATGCCAGAAACATTTGATGGCAATTGAAATGCTTTTGAATTTGTTTGTTCTCTCTCCCACTCCCTCACAATATATTATTTGTACTGGCTGAATTTCTAATCAAATTTGATCCAAAGACACACATACACACACATGCACACCAATGACACTGGGCAACAATGGCTTAACCATCAGCATTTTTCACTGTGTTTCCCTCAGACAAGTGGACAGCAGGAGTGTCGGCCCTTTGATTAGTGGATGTCCTGTGTCTGGATTCCTCCTTTTGTAATAATTGAAACGCTTTCTCACATTCAGCAAGAATCTGTCCTCTTCTTCTTTCTCTAAAATGATTTCTCAGTTTAGTAATTTCAGAAACATGCATTTGCTTTCCTTCCAAGGACATTAATTTCAGTCTCATATCTGTGCATTCATTGCCAAAGAAGATGTTGCAAAATGCTTTCTTAAAATCTTGTCTGGTCAGTAGTGAACAGTCACACTGAGGAATATACTGTAGTTGTTGGAGACTGTGGTGCAACCAAAACCACTGCCAGCAAGTACAATGGCCATGTGATCTTGTTGGCTTGCTTCAAAGATGGGGACCAGGTTTGTAAATAATTGCAGCCAGTTGGCGTCTTCAAAGCATGTTTGGTGTGTCAAGATGAAGATAAAATATGATGTCAGTCTACTATCAGTCTGCTACCGGTCTGCAATCAAATGGGACCAATTACCTGTTTATGGTAATGCAGGATTCACTGTGATAAATTGGCAGAAATTGCACATGTAATCGGTTATGACTTCAGAGGTTTAAAACTTAAATTTAGAATTTAAACTTAATTTTAAAACTTAAAAAAGAAAAATGACAGTGATTTAACTCCAGGGTGAAATATGAGCTTTGCTAAAAGTCAGCAACTAGCAAAGAGATGCATCACAGCTGAGTTGCACTCATTGTCACCAATTAATTCAGAGTGATGCCAATGCGTTGACAATCTGTCTAAATGTATAAATTAAATAGCAATTATTTCCAAAATGTGGTTCCAGTAAGTCTGAGTCAGATTGCAGTTCTTTGGCAACAAGTTGCCTCCCATCAAAATACCTGTTCAGTTACCTTATTAATCCAAAGTGGTCACCATTTGTCATTTATTCCATGTCTGGTCAACCTCTGTGCAGTAAGTTTGCCACTGTAACTGTTTACAATCAGTCACAGAAAGAAACCATTTCAGACACTGATTTTCTTACTTGTCGCAGGTGGCTGTTGTTTTTATTCTACTGTGACTGAGACATAACTGCTAACACTGTTGTGAGCCAGATGCTGGTGCTAATCATCTCTTGAGTTTGTGCCAGTCACATTCTGTTTTGTTCTCAAGAAACGTTATCGTTTCCTTCATTAGAAAAAGAGGGGCGCCAACTAATTGCTAGTAACTGTCAATTAGCAAGCTCTAGTTTTGATTTGGCCTTCTGGTCCTGAAATCACATCTATGTGCTTTTTGGATGGCTCAATATCCTAAGTGTGAACGTTGTTCTTTCCCCTTCTGTGCTCGTCTGTTTTGAAAATAAAGGCTTTACCAGACTTGTTATCAGAGCTACTGCTGCAGTAAATATACATTTTACCCCAACGACCGGAGGTTTCCAGTCGATTGCCTTGTTTCTAGGCCTGTTTACTACAGCAGTGAGAACACTCTGCTTACTACAGCCTTAGTTAAATGATTGTCAGTAAAAAATTAATGTGCAATACATGAATTTAACTGAGCTTACGTTCTTCCTATATATTGTTATTCTGACTTGAGGGGAATTGGAGTTCATATTTCATTTATTCCATGAATGCACTATAAACCATCAGCATGATATGTGCTAAATGTTGAGTGGATGGGGCACATAATTGTTATGCTTTTCCTTAAAAAAAACAACAGAGACGGGATGCAATTGGTCAATTTGCTCAAAAGTGGAAATTCAACTTCTCACTTTTACAAGCAAATCCACCATTATGTTGTGTCTGGATCTTAATGTTGTCAGTATATTTATTAATCATGTTGACTGTTCATCCTAACTACTGTTCCCTGCTGTAGCCAGAGTCGCTACACAGGACTGTCCTTGGTGCACAGATAAACTGTCAACAAGCAGCTTAGAAGCATAACTTCCTCTAAATCGCCTCATATCCCTAAGTTAGCCATTTCCCATCTGCTATTCTGAGTTTACCACATTCCACAAGCAGCTCTTTTTATCTTACTTAAAGAAGAAAAAACAGTTTTTCAGTGTTTTACAAGAAACACCGAAATTTACTGGAAGCCAGTGTCTGTCAGTTAAATACGGAAATGGCTTCCTGTAAAACACAGTACTGTATATTAAGTACAGTACTGTTGAGTTAACTGACCTATAAACATCAACTTTTCCATAGGTAACACCCTAAATGATATAGGGTACAGATGGTACAGATGACTGTTGGTGTGTGTGTGTGTGTGTGTGTGTGTGTGTGTGTGTGTGTGTGTGTGTGTGTTAGTCCAGTAGCAAACTGTTAATGCCAAAAAAATGTTGGAACAATGTAGCCAATGTGAGTTTGGAGACAAGGGCACAGATAGTGAGATGTGGAAACTAGTGACCAAACCAGCAGCAAGGACTGCATCATACATCCCTGCACATGTGTGCACTGATGCACACATTTGTACACACTTTTACAAGCTTGGAGACCTGTGTGCACATCCTGCGTTTCTACGTACCAACAGTTTTGTTGTTTTTCCATGTTTTCCACCCAGCAGAAGTGAGAAAAAGGAAAACAGAGGAAAGAAGGCAGGCAGAGTGTGCACTCTTATTGAAAGTTGCATCAGAGCCCCTAGACAGCTTTGTGAATTTCAGCCCAATTAATCTCAAGCTTGTGAGCAGAGACTGCATAACAAGACTCGTCTGTCTGACCTCAGGCCATCTCAGAGTATGTGCGTGCATGCGTGTGTGTGTGTGTGTAACAGATAGTCAGAGTAAGTCAAGGGATGATTGTGCAAGACTTGTTCCCTGTTCAATTTTTTTCAATTCAATTCAATTTTATTTATATAGCGCCAAATCACAACAAAAGTCGCCTCAAGGCGCTTTATATTGTACAGTAGATAGCACAATAATAAATACAGAGAAAAACCCAACAATCATATGACCCCCTATGAGCAAGCACTTTGGCGACAGTGGGAAGGAAAACTCCCTTTAACAGGAAGAAACCTCCGGCAGAACCAGGCTCAGGGAGGGGCGGCCATCTGCTGCGACCGGTTGGGGTGAAAGAAGAAAAACAGGATAAAGACATGCTGTGGAAGAGAGACAGAGATTAATAACAGATATGATTCGATGCAGAGAGGTCTATTAACACATAGTGAGTGAGAAAGGTGACTGGAAGGGAAAAACTCAATGCATCATGGGAATCCCCGGCAGCCTACGTCTATTGCAGCATAACTAAGGGAGGATTCAGGGTCACCTGGTCCAGCCCTAACTATATGCTTTAGCAAAAAGGAAAGTTTTAAGCCTAATCTTGAAAGTCACCTTGTCACCTTGAGTATGCATGTGACACTGGAGCTTGTGTGCACGCATTTAGACGATGCTTATATGTGAGGCAGATTTGACTCTGTGCTGTTGGTCAGTTGCATGAGGTTGTGTTGTGCCAGACTCCCCATGGAGCTGTGCTACAAAGCAACAAAACCTATGTAGCGCTATGATCTTTAACATTGTGACAACAGTTATCATCCACAGTGTTCTTCTCTTTTGCAAATACATTTTTTAAATATATGCACATCAGTGGTAATGACCTTACAGATTACCAAAAATGCCAGCTATAGCTCATTCTTTCCTCTCCTCAGCTTTTTGTAAAGGAAAACCGTGGATTGTTTATGAACATACTGTATATATACTATATAGAGTGTGTTCATAAAGTGCAAAACCAGTGGGTGAATGCATACCTACCACACTTCCTGGTCTAGCCTCAGGTAATAGTCACCCCCCACTGCAAATGAGCTTTTTGGGAAAATAAAGTTCTGTACAGGACCGTACCAATGTCTTTGAATGTTCTGGACAGTTTAGTACATCTGTGTAAACTTAAAAATTTGCATTTGCCAAAGTTTGGAACTTTTGAAGCTTAAAGAGTTTTTCCTTATTATTGTTATATTTCCTTAATTTTACATAACTACATGACCGCCCAGTATTAAATAATAGGGATTATTCTCAACAGTGAATCATACAAAGCTACTGTAGTAGAGTCCAAAAAATGTGGAGTTGTAAATAAGCAAAAAAGGGACATTTAAGATGACTAATGTCAGCGATTGCCAGTAATGGCCATAACATTGTTCTGAATACATGAAACAGAGAATCTGATATAGGCTGGTCTCTAGGTTTTTGGTAAAAAGTCTTTTGTTGAGGCTTTGATAATATTTGTAATGAGTAAAACCCACAAGAGACCAGCGGAGGATGCATTTACCAGTGGTTTCACTTGGAGTGCACGACTTCTTGTGTGTAGTGAGACGTAAGCATGACTAACATCAGTGGTATGTGGCTTGACCTCGATTTTTAAAAAGTATGTTAAATATATTTACAAAATAAAAACTACAGCTGAATTGAAAGACTTGAAAACTGTGTGACATGGTTAACCATCAGTATGTACAGGTGGATTAAAAAGATTACTGAAAAATGAAGGTGGTGTATTAACAAAACAGCTGGTTTGATCTTGTACATTCAGTCAAGCAAGTGATTTATGTTAATGTTAAAGTGTTGGTGGAGTCTTTTGGCTTAGGTAGATAGTAAGAACAAACTCATCTGTTGCATTGATAAATCACAGACATTGCCACACAATGGCCAGACGGTAACTGATCTCGACAGTGAAAGCAGAGCTAACAGCAGCTTGTCTAGCATGCTCGTCCAGACGTTTATCCATATTGTGCATGTGCAAACAACCAGAAAAGGCTGCCGCTCTCCTTTTATTGGGACCTGGATATGGCCTGTGGGTGAGACCATAGTGAAACGGAGTTAATCTTGCTTCCAGAGACAATAGCCAACAAGATAGCAGTTATTTCAAGGATGGATGCAGACCACTCTTTAACATGAAAGGAGAAAGATTCCTTTTACAATGGCACATTAATGGTCTGTTATGAGCTCTCATGGGATGCCACTGGCTAACAGTGGTGGTAAGCAAATACCCCCAGTGCTATATGCTAGCTGCACTGTAAACCTTTATCTTTCCCTGTAACCTTTTACCTACAAAATCTATCACATATGCATTCAGAGGATGCGCAGTTTTTCTAAGACATCGTTTAGCATGGGAGATGATTAGTAAAATCATACTTGGTAGAGCAATGTCATTATAGTGGTAATACTTAATAACTCATGAATTAAACCTTTCCAGGCAACTTTCACATCAGTGAGGAAGTTTTTTTTTTTTTTTTTTAATGCTGCTTATGGGAAAAAATTAAAATTTTTGTCTAACAGTTATTGTAGTGTTGGAGATGAGTGTCCTTCAAAGGGTGGATTGGCTATCTCTTAGAGATGGGGAGAGGAGCTCGGTCCTTTAAGAGCCGCTGCCTCTCCACATCGAAAGGAGCCAGCCGACTTGGATAAGTTGGGGGGTTGAGTCTACTGGATGCCTCCTAGGCAAGGTGTTCTGAACATGTCCTACCAGGATCAAGCCCCAAGGCAGACCCATGACTTGCTGGAGAAATTATACCTCTCAACTAGCTTGGGAACGACTCTTGTTCCCCTGTATTAACTGGAAGAGGTAGCTGGGCTGAAGAAAGTCTGGGTTCAAACCAAGATAAGCGTTAGAGGATGGATGGATAGAGTTATTGTGGCATTTACTCACCCAGTAAAACACAGTATTCCGGGAACATGTGACTGTTGTAATAATAATAAAGATGTTCAAATGAGCCCGCAACAATTCTGAGATTTCTCACAGACTTCGATTATTGGTGTTGGGTTTGCTATAAAAAAAAGGTACACAGATGCTAAACAATACAGGTTTTATTATTTCCTTCTGAAAATATTTTAATTGATAATTATGTTATGATAAACCCAGTCATTCAAAAAGTGACAGTCTGCGTTGGCAAATCATCTGCAGGAAGAGCAAGTAACTCGCATCTACTTAAAGGATCCCTTCAGGCAGTCTCTCTCGCTAACCCTAAGCCCGCTATCAGTTTTCATCAGCGTATGTGTGCGCTTGTGCACGTGTTAC
Source organism: Oreochromis aureus (assembly GCF_013358895.1). Lineage (NCBI taxonomy): Eukaryota > Metazoa > Chordata > Actinopteri > Cichliformes > Cichlidae > Oreochromis > Oreochromis aureus. Next base: position 7,315,084 of record NC_052954.1, on the reverse strand, counting down.
TGTGTGCACACTAACATACTGCATCATCTTTCTGCAGAAGGTCGCTCCTAATCTCATCATTTGTGGATTTTCTCCCTTCAGCTGTACAATCCCAGCTGAATACAACTCTTGTGTTTCCGTTTTTGTTTTTTGTCATCCTGACTCGTCTGCAGGACAGCAGGCATTCTAATCCAAGATTTGGGTTTTTAGCAAAAAGCCACCATCTGCACTGTAAAAAAGAAAATGTTGAGAAAACTTAAAATTTCAAGGCAACATGATGCAAGAGATTTTTGAGTTTTCTCAACTTTTGCCAACTGTTGTTGACTCAACTAAGATTTACAAGTTCTGCCAACTTGGATCTTCTTGTTCACCTAATTAGGATAATCCTGGAAGTCTAACGAAGAAATTCTGGTTTCAATGCCATGTATTTCTGCCTTCACCAAACACAGATATTCTTGTTGAGTAATCATACAATTCTTACTCCAGTGAGTTGAAAATTTACCTATATAAACAAAGGAAAATGTATGTTGTTATTATACTTGAAAAAACACTTAATAAATAGATATAGAATAAAACAAAGCACAATTCAATGTTATCTAAAAGCTTATTTATTTTGTTCAACAGTCTTTTCAGTACATTTCAGAATGTCATGGGTAGTAGGGTGAATTTCTGTTAAAAAACAAAAAGAAAGAAAGAAAAGAAATAACAAACAAACAAAAACGTGTTGCCAGTTTCTTTTGGGTGCTTTGAGCACCCCAGCAGAGACGTTAAAATTCCAGAGTCCAGAAACCAAAAAGAAAAGTGTCCAGCAACTTAATAATTCATGCACACACACACACACACACACACCCTGACCGTCTTGTAAAAGCTGAACATAACTATTGCACATTAAATAGGGTAGTGCCACAAACGATTGCCTATGCACCCAGACATTGACATTTTACACAGGCTTACTATGATGAACTATGGAAGTTAAAAGGTATTAGAAATGTTACCATCAATGAAGAGGAAACTAACACTATAACAAATCTTTTAAAATACTACAAGACAAATTTTCACCATATATTCTCAACAATACAGATTCATCTGACTAAAATTTACATTTAGAATAATGATTTATCCACTTCACCTTCATATTGTCCGACCAGGCCAAAATAAGATGGCCTGAATTGCTTCAAAGGTAAAACTCATCTGCTTTGGGTAATCAATGTTGAGGGCATACAGAAGGCCAAAGAGGTGTGCCAGGGCAGTAGAGAGATCTGGAATGTTATGTAGCACAATGTCCCCTTCCAACACAACTGGATGTTCTCGCACAGACGTATCAGCATCGTCATCTTGTAGGATGGTGAGGATGGCAACTGATGCACCGTTCAACACTGGTTCCAAAATGTCAGTGTCCTGAAGAAAAGTAAAATAAGAATTATTGAAAGCTAAGAAAAACTAAAGACAAAACAAATTTCTAAAGATTTTAACTTTAACCTCTATACCATGCTGGTCGTTTGACCCATGGAGGTTTTAAGAAGAAAAAGCTTATTTTTTTTTTAATTAATGCCACCTTGTGAGTTTTGTACAAAAATATTTTCTGCTATGGAACAACCACTAACAATGCCCAGCAGCTGCTCAGCAGAAAAAAAAGGAGTGAGAGTTATGACAACTGCAATCCCCACTATAAAATTATCTGGACTGCACTGAGAAAGTGTACATTTCCATTTTGGATAAACTCATCCTTTAAAAACATCTCATAGCAATTAGTTTTACTTGCATTAGTTTTTTGTACTTACTAAGCACTTCAGGAAAACCTCTGTTGCATCTTGTCTTGAGGAAAATGGGCAGGCCTCTCAGTGCCCGTTGGACACAGTGTTGGATGTCTAAAGAGTGTTCAGTGGAAAACAAAAATTTCAATTAGTGAAGTAACATGGTGTACTATACACAATGCAAAATCAGAACTCTCATAGTAATGAGAGTAAAGCACAGGTCAGACCCAGCAACACGCAAACGCGTACAACCCCGCCCCAAAAAAAACAACAACACCACCATGTTAACAATTTTACTTTCTTTTTACAAATTAAATAAAATACTGCCAAATAAGAACAAAGCAATGACTCATGACATTCATTTTACGGACATATCCACTGATGTGTTTTATTTGAAGCCAACATCTTTTTCAGTTTCTGTTAAGAGAAAAGTATACTCTCTTCTGCAAATGTCAGATAAAGGAGCACTTCACTCACCTGTTCATCAAGTTTATCCAGGAGGTCTTCCATCTCCTCACCAAGAGCTCCCTTCTTAGACCAGTACAGTTTCAGCAGGCCAGGCACAACTTTGTCAAGGGATGCATTGAAGGTCCCCAGGAGGTCTTTGCTTGTGATCCGATGAAATGTTCAGATATCTAAACAATACATTCACCAAAATATTGTCATTTACTCAGCACAGAAAATTCCTGGGTAGCTGTCTTGGACAGTCTGCACCATGTTATATGCCTGACTGTGTCATCAACAGCAAAACCTACCTACTTCAAAAATCTCTCATGAATACGTCTTTTGCACTGGAATAGAAACACCTCCCACAAAACCCAGTATCAATATGAAAATACATATTATGTTCTAAGTTGCACCAAAATCTGTGACCAATCAGATTCTGTGACCTGCCTTAGTATTCTTTCCTAACAATCTCAGACTATAGAAGTCCTATTTCTAGCACAAAAAAAAAAAAAAAATACATGCTAAGTCAAAATTATGAGATTGCCTTTCTGTTTCACAATTTCGATTTAGCATGGGGACTCTTGTACTGGCAGAAATGTTCAGGGTAAGGATTTCAATATAACACTGGCAAGGGCCTTGACTGGAGTGGTAGCACAAGATAATAAAGTTGGCCAATGCATTACCCCAGCAAATACCGTACTGCTTCAATATAAGTATAAATCATGCCCAATTTGAATAATAATTAAATTATAAATAAATTAGGACAGTCTTACCTCCTCAGAGGAAAACAGCGCAGGTCATCTCTCCTGGACCTCAGATACCATAGGCTGACACTCCACGACCTCTCTCCGCCTGAGAGAAAATGTTTGCAATAATGAAACATTTCAATATAATGTAGAAAAAAAAACGAGAAAAAAAAGTTACGGATCGGACTCCACGATCCTTACTGCTGCGATGCAAAGTCGGACCGTACAGATCGCGTCTACCCGTGGAATTGTACATAAAATCAATACTTAACTCCACCAACAAAAGGCTCTCAAAACAATACAATACTTTCCACAGCTTTGAAGGATGGGTCAGGTGTATCCTTCGTGGCCCACCCTATGCCAGAATTCATAGCGCGCCCAGCCGATTCTAGTTTCAAACAATGGCGGCAGCCACTTAGTTTTAATATTACTCTTATTACTCTTTCTGGGTCACAAAGTAAACTTTTAAGGTATTTTCAGGCGAGAATGTAGCTGTGTAAATTTCAAATATCTGCTCAGTTTATTAAGACAACACATTTTTGCAAAAATGCTTCTACGTTTTCGGAGACGTCTGTTACCACCAGCTTCGATAGCTAGCTGGGGATTCAAGGCTCGCTAGAGCAGCGAGAACAGCGAACTCCTGGCATATCATTTTCAACCCCCGCGGTCCTTCGCTAGCTTAAACATGATATATAAGTCCCTTAGATGACTTAAATATGTTATTGTTTGGCTTTTTTCAGTGCTTTACTCGTTCCACCCTCCTGGGTCCTCAGGAGGATGCAGCCTAGCGCTTGTAGAAAATCCTAATAACAGATGTCGTTAGCTTACCTGCTAGGGCAAATGGCGGCAGCTCCCGCACCTGTCCAAAAAATGGTCAAATAATACACTCCAACTTCAGACCAGGTAAAATCTGTAATGGTCGAAAAATTGTAATTTTCATCCAATTTTGGCCACGTTTGTTCAAAGTTTCTTAGCAGGTTTTCAGTTCAGAACACATCGACAAACCACTATCACACAGTCTGCTCAGACTCGTTTGGTCTAGTTCAAACTTATTCAGACCACACGACGTGTGCCAGTCACCACGGGTTTTCCACGGTTCCCAGCTCGACTCAAAAAATCTACTCAAAAGTTGATAATCTTTGTTATGCTCGCTAGAAAATCTTAGTTAGGACAACAATGGAAGAAATTTGTTGGGCAGACAAGCTATTTTAGGTTGTAAATGGAAAGTTTTATTTCTAAGTCAGTTTAATTTGAAAACTTTACTCAAATCAACAATTACTAGTTATCGTTTTTACAGTGTGCTAGCTTGATCTTATCATGCCATAAAAACGTTTTGATGGTAGATATTTAGAGTAAAAACATAATATGAGCAACTAGGTACTAAAATTAAATGTACAATCTCCATTCTGTGAACATTAGAGTATGCCAAAGGTCAGCTTTTATCCTCCAACTTTTTGAAAGTGATTATTATTCAGTTTTAACATGTCACACTCAGCTAGCTTAAAATAAAAATGTTAATAAGTTTACTCGTTAGTTCCTTTTTTCCCAAAGGTTTTAGAGAAATCCAGTTTTTGTTTTCTAAGCAGGACAATTCTTTCTGTGCATAGAGAGTTTTTCATTTTTGAAAATAACTTATGAAGTGTGACATTAATGCACATAAATGTAAAACTATTTTTTCCTGCACGTCTCCATCATTCTGTTCATTTAGGGCCGTCTGCTGGTGAAAACTGGGCGTGTCCACCTAGGCGAGAAGGTTCTGCGTGATGCGGTTCAGATCCACAGCACCTCCCACGAAGCGTGGAGTGGACTGGGTGAGGCTCTTCAGTCTCGGGATTCCAACCAGGCCCCCGACTGCTTCTTGACAGCCCTGGAGTTGGAGGCCTCCAGTCCCGTCCGGCCCTTCACTGTCATCCCCAGAGAGCTCTGAAACGATGGCCTTGCAGTGGCCTGGAGGTTTGGGTTGGGGTGAAGATGTTGGCTTTTTGTCAAAATGCTAAAATCTAATGATAAGCTGAAGAAAGACAATGGAAAAATGAGCTTTAAATCAATAGTTAGTTTTGGGAAATGGGTCTGTTTTCTTACCACTGGGGAGACGAACAGACTGATATCACTCATGTATTTATGAAATTTGAAGACAAATCAAGATTAAATAGTATCTAGGTCCCCAACTAGTTGGTAAGTGGTTGCTGGAAGTTGCTGGTGGTCATGAGCATAAAATTGGTGGCAAAGAGGTAAATTATGCATGGAAAACCTCGATTTGACTGATTTGGTTGCTATCAGGTTGCCACAGTCAAGTTTGTAGTTTGCAAACTTGTCTGCAAACACTTGCGGAGTGGAAGTGAAACTGAGAAGTGCAACACAAACAGGAGATCGAGACTGCCTGAATTCAAAGTAAAAGTTGTGTCTTTCATGCAAATTACAAACAACCTGGACAATATAATGATGGCAATCAGGTTTTTGGTGCAGCAGCCTCCAGCAGCCACTTGCCATCTGGGGCTTTGCAGGACTATATTAATTATGAACTGTGGGAAAATTAAGACTTTTTTTCAACCAAATGAAAAAAAAAAGTTGACCAAGTAAGTGCACTTGGTCTGGAGACTTTGTCTAAAACAAATTCCCAGACCTCCAGCATAACCAGTCTCAGGGAGGGTGCTAGTCTACTGCACTGAAAAATGGTTGAAGGTCACCAGATCCAGCAACAACTACATGTCATATCCCAAAGTTTTAAACTGCGGGCTGGTTCCACAGGAGAGGAGAGGCCTGTCTAATTTCTTGTTTGTTAATTTTTGTGTAGTGGTCTAATTTTAATTGTACTAACGTGTGTTCAAAATTGAAACTGGTCTAACCCTACAGACCAGTCTAAAATACTTCTGTGGAACCAGCTGTTGGCATGAAGGCCTGTTGGTGTGCCCATCCCTGTGAGCTGCAGTGTGCTGCAGGTCACTAAATTGAAATCCACGTATTTGTTGCTTAAAGATAGAAGTTCTCATTTTCTGAAAAATATTTATTTTTATTTATTTTGCTGTTTTGGACTGAACTAGGCGAGCTGTCTCCCCAAGTTTAATATTTTTCTTCAGCTAATGTGACTTCAGGTTTAAGGGACAGAGGTTTGAGTGGTATTTATTTACTCATCTAACTACATTTTCCAAAATTTTATCCATTCCTTCATCAAATATATTTTAAAGAACAAAACGTTTAACAAATCACTTTTACCTCAACTTGAAAAAGTAATTAATGTCAGCAACTTTCTTTGTCTCTTTGATAATTATCAGTTTAATTGCTCTATCGTACCTATGTGAACATTGCTAGCTTCTAACACCACCAATTGTATTAATGCAGTTTGTGCGGATAAAGAAAGAGAGGGCTTTAGGTCTTTGCAGATAAACAAAGGCTGTATAGAAAGTTAATATTTTAGCATAAGTAGCGTTCTGTTGTAAATCTCCTATGGAGTCTATGGAGGGATATTTTTAATGATCATAATCACCGGGTTCATAAATTCAGAGATGTGCTGGTTACATCTTGACATAAAAAGCATGTTGTTGTGTTCTGATACATGTGGCAGTGCAGATAGGTGGATAATGTACATGCTGTTTATCACAGCAGCAGCTCAGCTTCATTATTATTTGGACCTTTGATGTATTTTTGATGATGGCCTTGACTGGTGTAGCTTTTTATGCACACATGCAAGCACAAACACTCCCGCCTGCTCATCTTCAAGAGAACCAGCATGAACACGTCATTCCATATGGCATCATTATATGTGTGTACATGAAGTATTTTAATACATGTGTATCTGCTCCCTCTGAATGATCCCTCTGGGATGTTAGCAGTCCATCTTCTGTTTGTATGGTACAGTAGGCCCTCATCCATGCACATATGCATGTGTGTGTGTGTGTGTGTTTTTTGGGGGGTGGGGGACTTGACTCATCTGTTCATAATGCCGTCCATTATAAACAACAATGGCTTTTAAAAATCACTGCTGGATTTTGTATCTTCACCTGGCTTGTCACTTGTGACTAATGGGCATCACTTCCGAGTGCCTAACCACATAAATGTGAGCAGTGGGACTGGGCTGCTGGCTTATGTAATACTGCCAGCACAGTTTTCTGCCTCCAAACTCCCTCCTCCTTTCCCTCCCTCTTTCTATTGCTCTCTCTCGCTCTCTCTCGCTCCCTCTAACCCTCTATGTCTCTTGCCCTCTCCCAGCTTGGCTGATGTGATGTGATGTGGCTTCGTTGCCTAGCAGCCATCCCCTTGTTTGAGTAACTGGGGAAGTGGAGAGAGATCTGGTCCTCTGAACAGCATACATATACAGTGGGAAGACACAAACAGTCACTACACACACATACACACACATACACGACTTGTGGTTTTACAAGTTTGACAGTGTCTGTTTGATGTCTGCTGCTACCATGTGAGAAATGAACCAGCTATAATCAATGTCTCGGGCTGGTGTAAATTGATTTGTGTTATGGGAAGAGTCCCTGGCTTTGCTTTTAGAGAAAAAAAAGCCGTCTGTTCTTCTCCCTCCCTGCAGCGTTGCAAGCACCAATCTCTACCTTCCCTGTATTCTTTTTTTAAAAAGAACCGCCCACGCTCCGATCGCTCTCGGCATGAAAATCCCTCATTCATCAATACTTCGATTTTTGGACATGGAGATTATCTATCACTGTCGCCTCTTTTCTGCCATCAGAATAGTCTATTTTTACTTTTTCTCCCTCCTCACTCACTGACTCTCCCTTGTTCCGTCCTCTCCTCATTAGCACCGTGTGAGACACCTACACAGGGGCTTCGGGAGATGAATGGTCTAATCCTCAAGGGGAAGGAGTGAAGTATTACATGGTGCACAAAGATACACACATACTCTGACAATGAGAGACATGCGATGAAGTCATTTTGAGGTACAGCACAAGTATATATGCTTAAACATGTAGTATACACACACATGTACACGCATTCATATTTAGACTGTCACTGTGATGCCACCCGTGCACATCACTCTGGTGTCACTGTCATACCTGAGCAACAAACCCTCCACACCTCATGATAAACAAACGTACAATGAACTGCGGTGACCGCTTTGGGGGAGGTTTCTATGCAAGCGTGGTATTCAGGTCATCAATGTGGATGCCAACCCGGCAGGGGCACATGGAGGGCACGGGCTGGGTGGTGCTGCTGCTGCTGCGGGGCGCCAACAAGGAAACCGTAAACCATCACTGTGATGACCAAACAAGGCTGGGGAGTCATGGATGGGTGAGGGGTGTGATGGAGGTTATAAGGATCAGATGTGGTTTCATAATCTCATTTATTAATAAAATGACAGATGCGTCGGAGTTGATCCCCAAGGGGAAAATGTGTTCAAGCATTTTCAGTGTTCACGTGTTGACATAAGAATGTATTCAAAATGCTGTAAAAATCATTTGTAAAATAAAAAAGTAAAATGTTTTGATGATTGAGACGATTTTTCAGTTAAAAAAACAAACAAAAAAACTCAATAAATGTTTGCCAGTAGTTTTACTATGAGTTACATTATGGTGCTGTTAATAGCTTCAAATTAACATCAGCCTGAATCGATATACTGTAGGCTATAATGAAAATGTATCATCATAAAATCCATGAGTGTCATTTTCAAAGGTTGGCTAAAAGATTTATCTAACATTTCTTCTCATGACTACGTGCTTTCTGCAGACTTACTGTTCTAGCTAGTAGGCAGTTAGCTTAACCTAGCATAAAGTTTAAGCTAACAGAGGAAAAGGATTTTTTTTCTAAAGGTAAGTAAATCTGTTTACTCTCACTTCAAAAGGTCTATATTTAACACAATGTGTAAAGTCCAAAGTTGTGGAATTTATGCCATTTTTTAAAATAATGCAAAATAGATTTTTGTACTAAGCTATGCTAGCCTTAAATTTACATTTAAAAAACGTATAGCAGAGCTATATTTACTTTAGTGCCATTCCACAATTCTGACTCCTATGTTACAAATCCCAGTGTTACAGCCTGAAAAAAAAGTTTACAGGTTGGTATACTAGACATTTTTTGCCACTGCTGATAGACGGATGCCAACCAGTGTTGCCAACTCCTCAGTAAGGAAAATCGCTATTGGCTGTCCTAAAAGTCGCTAGAAGTCGCTAAATGACATCATCGCCTAATTTGCATAATTGGTCATGCTAATGTAATTGTAACTGGACAACTGTAATTGTTGCTGGAGAGAGAAATAACATCGTGGAAGAGACATAAATTGAATAAAAAACGTCCTAAATGCATTTAGAGTTTATTTAGAACTACAAATTAAATTTCTTTTAGCAGTTATTGTTTTTTTAATGTCACAATTCCAACCCTGCTCCTTCACCCGGGCTTGGACCGGCAAAAGTGACCCGAAATAGGCACTCTGGTGGAGTTCCTTTGTGTGTGTGTGTGTGTGTGTGTTTATAAGTAGTTTTAAACCTTGTGATCCACAAAACAGCATAAGAGTAAAAGAAGAACTGACTGCATTACAGTCAGTGCGGGAGCAGCGGCTTCGCTCATGCACGATTCATTTGCAGTTTGGACGCATAGGTGTGAACATCTCCTGCCCTGATAGCAGCTGGGGGAGGACTATCCTCCACCCGTGAGCGATTTGGAACGGGCGAGGTGCCCACGGCAGCACCCGCTGCTTGTTGAGAGTAAAAGCGATAAGCGCTTTCACGTCAAAAAGTCGTCATAAATAAGTCTCCAATAACACCAGAAAAAGTCGCCAGATTTGTCGCTAGTCGCTTTTTAGAAAAAAAGTCGCTAAGGGGGTTTGAAAACTCGCTAAATATAGCGACAAAGTCGCTAAGTTGGCAACACTGATGCCAACACTGCTAGCTAGCTATGGATAAAAGTTGCTAACCTTTCTAGCATTAATAACTTAGCCCTCCACCTTTCTGTGTGAATATGGTCAGTTGTAGCTCTGACAGAATCTACATGCACCATCTAAAATCCTTTGCCAGACACTAGAATATCTGATATACCTGCTTATTGATATAAAATAGTGTTATATTACTCTCACATTGTTGCCACCCTGGTGCCAGCCTCATTTTTTGGACATGTTCAGGCACTCAATTTTATGAGGCTGAAATTTTTGAGCAAGCAGGCCCATAACACCACAGTAAACAGCAGCCTGGCCAGCAGTTTGTTCTCTTCCATCAATCAGCAGATCCAAACTTGATAGCCCTCCAGCGCTGTTGGTCCACGTTCCATACACTGTGCGCCAGTGCCAGCACCATTACCCACTTAAACAATGACCCCCTTGTTCACTAACAGTCGCTCATTGGAGCTGATTAAATTTTTAAATGTCATTTAACAGAAGTGTAATGTGCCTCCTGTGTGTCTGTCAGCAGCTTGAGATGGGCGGTGAAAGGATACGTAGTTAACCTCCCGGTGTGTCGGACCGCCTGCTAAATTCCTTGGTCATCACCCTTAGTGTAGGGCTGTGGTGTTGAAAGTGAATGAGCCTGAAGCCCTCTGAACATAAACCTGCAAATCTCCGTGTCTATCCTCACTCCTGGTGTTTCAAGGTGATGTGTTATACAGATGGAGCAAGATGGAGCTAGTACTGCAGGGCCATTTTAGCTCAACGCAATGTCAGTGAACAAACAATGGCTGCACTGTTCAAGGGTTTATTTGTTTGAAGAACTTTAGCTGGGACTTAAGAAACCAATAACAAGTCCCACACCAGTGCTGGATTAGAGTATTTTTAAGTAACCTCACATTCTTTGAAAATTCCAGTGGTCTGCCTTCGTCATCACTCCGAAGCCAGGTCACATTTTCTCAGCATGTTGTTTAGTGTTAGCTGTTAATTTGACATCCTCAACTCTGGCCCAACAGTGGAGCTGAGTAGCACGGTCAAATCTTGCTGTAAGCTGCCAAAAACACAGATTTATTCCAGACATTCACCGATGCGCTGCATTGCTTCCCAAATGTCGACCGGATCTCATTAAGCTGTTCCCAGAAAGAGGAGTCGATGTTTGGGCTGCTTGTACGACTTACCCTGGCACCAGATGTTCTTGTACCCATTAAATGAGAGAACTCCACTGTGCCAGCGCAACTGAAATCATGCTTAAAACATCTTTGCCGCCACATGAAAAACTAGCAGAGATAAGAAACAAAAAGAAGGACAGTGTGTGTGTGTGGCAAGATTTGTTGTGTTACTTTGACGTTTTTACTCGTCATAGATTAAGAAAAATTGATATGTTGGATTGTGTTGATTCCCCACGGAGCCTTTAAGAAATGAGTGCGTGTGCACGTGCTCGCAGGTTTGCGCATCAGTTTGCAAAGCGCATTTTTAAAAAGCAAAGGATCACAAGCAGGTGTGCATTAGCTGCATTGCACGGATGTGCGAGTGTTTATTTTAATGCACCGTGCATCTACGAGGGTGAGCTTGATTGACAACAGAAGAGCGGGTGCCTGGCCGTGCCTGTGGTCAAGGCAGGCTGTGGGAGGTGGAGGGTGTTAAGTCGTCAGTATGAGGCATATGTCAGAGATCAGTGCTGGACTGTGGAGATCATTGAGATGAGAAGGGAGGAAGGGCACCAGGGGTTGACGGAGTCAGAGATTACTGGCGGCTTGGTGCCTTGACCGCAGACCATTCTGGCTGTTTGTCATACACAAACAAACACGCACACATATCTCTCCTACTGTATCTTCCTCACAAGTGCTGAATGTGGAGGTCCAGCTCTCCAGAGAGTGTATGCAAAGCCCCGTGTTAATAAGATTGCCTTCCACTCTGAGTGGTAGTGTATCCTCTTTTGTCTCTGGAATAATGACAGGGGGACTAAGAGACTGGCCCTTCAACCTCATCAAGCTTTTAAGTGTCGGCAACTGAAGGAAAACAGAGCGTGTGTGTGGGAGGGCTTTAACTGTTGTCTAAGTAGATGTGCTATGATAGTGCTGCACAAGACTTCCATGACCACCGTCCCAAATACTCATGTCAAGACATAAAGATTCAGCCGGATGCCTCAGAAGTAGCTCGTAACCTCTTGCACAGCAGCTGGCTGAATTGTCAGTGGTGTTTTTTGTTACCTTGCAGATGTTTATTGTCTGCTTGGAATAACAATGTGAAAAATCACTGTGGAAATCCTCTATTTTAACACACTGCACCAAACCTAGTGAATTAGTCCCACTTCATGGACTACAGTAGTGAAAGATGCATTTAAATGGGTGATTTTTTAGCATCATTCGGTCGTTCGGTAAAACAATAAGCTGTAAATGCAACGATTAGATACAATCAACTGTACTAAATTGATATTGTAAGTTCAATTCAATTCAGTTTTATTTGCAGAGAGCAAAATTCCTTCAATGATCTTTGTATTGTAAAATACAAAGATCATTGAAGGAACCACTTGGTGACAGTGGGAAGGAAAAACTTCCTTTTAACAGGAAGAAACCTCCAGCAGATCGAGGCTCAGGCAGGGGCGGCCATCTGCCGTGACCAGTTGGTAAAAACAGGGATACCCATGGAACTCTAATGGGCTAGACCAGCGGTCCCCAACTGGTTTTTGCACCACGGACCGGTTTATGTCCGACAATATTTTCACGGACTGGCCTTTAAGGTGTTGTGGATAAATACAACAAAATAAACCAATACCAGTACCAAACAAAAAAAGATTTATTCATAATACACGGGAAAAGACCCAGGGAAACCGAGTTAACGATAAAAACGATAAAAAAATACCGATGAAAACCCTGAAAACCATAAATTCCACACCCAAGCCTCAACTCTCTCGGCCCGGTACCAAACAACTGACGGACTGGCACCAGTCCGTGGCCCAGGGGTTGGGGACCGCTGGTCTACAACGACTCTTTGTAGTTTTTTTACCTGCTGAAAGTTTCCCTGTGAATATATAAGCTAGATAAACAGCCTGTAAGTCTGCTGTTTGGGCCTACGCATAAGAACGAAGCAAAGAGCTGAAAAGCCCTAAAATATTTCACAGAAATGGAGGTATAGGTGAGTGCAGGTTCAGTGTTCAACTAGCAAAGGGATGAGGGTATGCTTTTTTTTAAAAGTGAGGTAACTACTGGTGCTCAAACACTTAATAGGTAATTTACAGATTCTGGCCGATTTTCTTGTCTGTGAATCAGCTTTAACATAACTGTTCTTCGTCCTTACAATATTACTGTATGCGTTGTACTTAACACAACACTCAAATATCTTAATAAAGTGGGCTTTAATCCCTGGATCTCATTAACAGAGTCTGGCTGGACCGAAGAGCTGAGTACACCTCAGTTCCCTCAACAACTCTACAATAAAGCAGTGCATGCATGCTCAGCAAAAGTCCTGTCTGGGTAAATAACAGTGTCCAGATTCCTAACAGTAACAGCTTGTTTGTTATATCTGTGCCTATGCCCTATTGCATGGTAATCTACAACAGCATTATGTTCACTTAGAGGCAATTCCTATCTGCGCTGCTCTCCGTGTCCCAGCCTTGTTTGTTTCATGAAAGAAAGAGCGAGTATGTGGAGTAGGTAGCGATAAGAATAGCTGTTTTATTGTGTGCCACTGCCTTGGCCTCTAATACCGAATGTGTTATCTGAGGGTGCAGCATGCCACACTAAGCTATGTGCATGTGACGCATGGCTGAGCAGCATTCCTCCTCCTGAGTGCATCGCAGGGCAGAGATAGTAGGAAGGCAAAGGCAGCCTGACTGCCAACAGAGAGGGAAAGAGGAGCAAGAGAGGGAAGAGAGATGAAGGGAGGGCGCAATACCGGGAACATGTAGTTAAGTGGAATGAAGTACCCTTTGTTGCAGATAAGATCATTCTGCTTCCCTGGCCGGCGTCACTAAAGCAATTTGAGCACGACGAATGTAGCTGATTATGTTGTTGGCAGACCACAAAATCCCTCACTGACATGCAGATAAACGTTGCTCTAAGTAATAAAAGACCAAAGGTTTTCCCTCTTTCATGCAGCCATGATTTTACTTTTATCTTATATTTAAAAAACAGGATTATGTCCCATATGGAAAAGAAATAGTAAAAACTTATAAAAGACTTGCATAAGTCTTTTATAAGTAATGAGAAAGTGGCCACTTTCATGAGGAAATCATATACACCTTATATGATTCACTATATGAAGTGGCCACTTTCTCATTACTTTCATATGTTGTTTTAGTGAGTATCTAAAACATACAAGTTTCATTTATATAATTTTTCAAGGGATCTTATATCTGTTTTCACTCTTGTATGCTTTTCATACAAGTTTCACACAAGAAGATACAAACTTTATAAGATGTATATATATCTTTTCCATATGGGGTGACTTCACTCTGTAAGTTGAAACAGTGAGTAAATGCAGGGATCCTTGTATCATGGAAAATTAAGACGGCTCCTTAACATCTTTGTGCAAATGACTTCCTGAAAGGATCGTAGGCCCCCGGACCTGGAGTGTTCTGTGAAATACACAAGTAACTGTAATTACTTTTCAATTTATAATATATAGTCAGTTTGTAGTCATTTAGTCTTTCTAGTATGAATTCAAAGAATATATTCTAAATGCTGTAACCTTTGATTGCTAACAAACAGGAGACTATAACCAAAGACACAAACATAAAGTGTAACCAATATGGGCTCTAAGCTTAAACACATCTCAGTATTTAATATCCAAGTACTCCAAATACTAGGAAAGGAATGCCATTCATTCAGAAGATATCGCCTCAGTTGGTGTTTGGTGCAGAGTGGTTTCTACCACATTGGTCTAAAAATTACCCATGGGTGTTCAGCTGAAAGCCAAATCATACGATTCACACCATTAGCTTTCTTATAAGATCGTTCAGTGAGACTCTACGGCCCATGGATGGAGGCATTGTCTTTCTGAAAGAGAGCACTCCATCGGAATAGAAATGTTCACAGTATATCCGGTCTTTAAGTCTGACGTCATTAGCCGTCTCTGGGCCCAAACTCTGCTGCAAGTCCCAAAGTATTACAGCTCAGTAATTCTGCAGTGCTATCACTTCTGACATAAATGAAGACAGGAAACTAAACAGCAGTGATGTTTGTAGGGTTACTGAAGTTGGGCTAGCTGGTATATAATGATGTGCTACGTGATCGCTAGCGACATAGCTATGTTAGCATAACATAAACACAGTGAAGCTGGAGGATGAACGCTACCTTTTTCCACTCAATAAAAGTTAACGTGAGGGTTCCCCTCGGTTAGGGACGAATGCAATCGCATGGCAGGATGCTGTAAACGGACCAAACTTCAGTCAAGAGAACAACTGAGATAATCCAGCCACAATATGAGGGGCTTCTCTGCTTAGGCTGCTGCCCCCGCGACCCGACTTCGGATAAAGCGGATGAGGATGGATGGATGGATGGAATATGAGGTTAGTCATTAATATACTGCTGCATGGGCTGGGCTGTAGTGACATCATAAGGTTTTAAAAACTGAGCTTAAAAATGATTAGCGGTAATAAAAACCGAGAGAGGCCGACAGTGATCACTGACTGATTTTAGGGGCTTGTTGAGATTAAATAGAACAAGATACAAAGCATTAAAACATGTTAAAAACACAACAGCCTTATTAAACGCAGAGTAGTTTGGGCCCAGAAGCAGGGTTCATACATCATCACTTAACGACTGGATAGATTATAAATTAGAACAATTTTGTATTAATTCCCAATACAAAAGGCATGTCTATGAGTATTATAATGTATGGATGTTACTACAGGTTGAACCCTAATGTATCTGTAATAATCAATAGGCTACATCTACTCTGATGAAACAATCTGATAGAAATAGTTGCTCTTTTATTCTATATTCTGTTCTATGCGCACTGTTACAATGGTCCACACTTATATGCAATAAATATGCTCAAAGTTTCAAATAATGAGCTCAGAATATGAATGAGTAATACCTGCAAGCCAAAACTGTGCAATGCATTAAATTGTTGGCCATATTTCCTAAATGCAGCTGTTATTTTAGGCACTTTCCTTACTGAAACACTAACCAGTTGATCACTCTTGACTAAATATCCTGCCATCTGTGCCTCAACCCTCTATCGAAGTCACTTAGGACTTTTCCTCCTGCAGTCTTATGCAAAATTAGAATTGTCCGCGCCTGCTAGACTGGCTGTTCATTGTTTCACTTTGCATCTGCTTTCTCTTTTAATCTGTCTCCAGTCCGTGTTATCCGTGCTCCATTCCATTTGGATAAATTCAGCGTGTGTTTGATTTCTTTATCCTGTTACATAATCTTGTGATGTTATAGTTTATTTACAGGAGTTATCTAAATCCCGTTTAATAACTAATCCCTTTAAAATCAGATGAATTTCCATTAAAAGCATGTAAAAATATGATCATCATTTAAACAAATTGAAAAAGCACCCAATAAAAATGTTCAAATGCAGCTAATGTAAAAGAAAGAAAGAAATTCATAGTCCTAAATTAGTAATTACGGCATGTAGAAAAACACAAGAAATGTAAATAAGACTCACTGTGTGCACACTGTGTAGCCGTGGCAACGTGGATTTGAAACAGGAAGTGATGGCTTTAGCTGGTTTGGTCTGTGGGTTGTAGTGGCATGGAGCAGGGCCATCTTTCTGAAGGAAAGAGCAGTAAAATATTGATGTATCTAGCTGTGTGATTAACCTCCAGGGTGCTTACCCACCAAGCCTAGAGCAAAACTGTCAAAGACTGTAAATAGAAGATGGATGTAGCTACCGTGTGGCACCAAGATGGCGATGGCCAAAATGCTTAACTTAAAGCTCCAGAACAGGAAGCTTCACCAACTAAAGGGTGACATCGGCCATTTCTATCTTTTATATACAGTTCACAGGTTCATGGTGCACTACTATTGCACAACATGTCCTCTATCGTTTTTAATTCCTTGGCTCTTGGATGTTTGCTCATGAAAACCTATTGTTGTCTCAGTCTGATACTCAATCATCTGAAGGATGTGCTAACCATGTACACCACTTCTATTTTGAGGTCTCATGTTCTTACATTTAAGACATACAATATATCAATTCAGTCCTGACTTTTTAACCTTTGCCAGCAGATGTGTGGTGCACAGATTAGCGTGTTGCATCACAGCAGTACTGGTTCAAGCCCTGACTGGAGCCTCTCTGCATGGATGTCCTACCTGTACCTGTGTGGGTTTCCTCTGACTTCTTCCCACGTTCTAAAGACATGTTAGGTTAACTGGTGAGTGCATATGAGATAAAGTGTAATAAAGCACAGTATGAACTTATGGCATTGGTCACACGTGGCTTGTAGTCTAAAGAGCTTTGAGTGGTCGCTACAACAAGACAAGCACTTATATAAATATCAGTGCATTTCATCACAGGTACGTTCAGGCTAGTTTCTGTCAGAACTCGGTCAGTCCTTCTCCCTCTCTGTGCCTTTCACTTCTCCTTTCCCGTTACCCACTAACACACATACTGGTCATCACCAGCGGCGTGCCATGCAGAAATAGCATCACCCCTCCTCCGCTCTCCTCCCCAGACATAAGACTGTCGTCCTGTCCCTGAACACAGGACGGGCCTTTTATTTTCCATCCCTCCTTGATTCTGACAGAAGAAGACAGGATAGTGCTTTTTTCCCTCTACCCTGCTCCTTGCAGCAGTGGCTACTACCATTACAGGCCATTTGATTCCAGTTGCCAGCTCACTTGATCCTCGGCACCCTGCCTGCCAGCGCCTCAGCACGCCTGCCTGATGCTAACAGAGGTGCTAATGCAGGTGTATTTCATGGGAGTCAGCGGGCAGCTGTGAAACTCTTGTGCATGTGTGTTTGGGCCAAAGCACTTGGCCTACTTTCCTGCTGCAGTACAGCGTGTAAGAAAGGTTCTCCTGGGCGACGTAGGTACCTGGCACATTCTGCAAATGTCTGTGACACTTTTAAACTTTGACTTCTTTTTCCACCGGTGCCTTGATATTCATTAAAGTTTTAAACCTTTCTAAGATTAGGTGAAATGAAAAAAAGAAAGAAATGTCTCTAACAATTTTAAGCAAAGTTTTTATAGAACTTTGAGGTTTTCAGTTGTGTAGTTGAAGGTATCACTACTTTATGGGAAAAGTGCAAATGAAAAATAATAACAGCTCCACCCACTGGGTAGATAGTTCTCAAATATGTTCAGCAGATTAGCAAAGACATGAGATTTCCTCCTCTGGGGGTCTTAAATGAATGCCACTGCCAGCTGTACAGTAGGCCACATTAAAACAGCTAACAATAGAGAACATCCACATCAGAGTATATGCAGTTTTTACATGAATTCACATGAGTTTAAATCTCAGCTCGTGCAGTCAAATCAGAAGCACAACATATAAATCTAAGACACAAAGTTTCACCAGGAAGGAGAAATTAAGTCAAATCAAACTAAATAACTAAATAAAATTAATATACGTCCAGATTCATGTTACTCTGAGTTACAAGTACAGAGAAATTTCAAATTCCCGCGCTGGGCCACCCCGACGTTTTCATCACATACCATTAAGACTCCTCAGCTTTGATCTTCTAATGTTTCCCACCTGCGGCTGCTTAACCTTTGACAAAAAATCTTGTCTTCGAGTTGCTTTGACACCAGCGATGGCAGAAAACTGCTCCCAGCTCTGCAGTAATAACACCCTCGGGATTTCTTAGCGCCTTTCCTTCTCTGTCAACACTCAGCAGCTGCCAGCGCAGCTCAAATATCCATCGGCTACCAGCAGCGACGCTGCAATATGAACCAAAGCTGACTGGTCAACCAGAGCAGTGCCATAACAAGCCCTCAAATGGGGGAAAACGATACAGTCAGACCGCCCCTGGGATCGGTTTTCTTCGACCCTTGCGGTTGTCATAACTGTCTTGTGCACATTAGGTCATAGCTTGTAATCAAAACCTATTGAAAGTGTATTGTAATGAAGCCTTTTTGTGGACAATGGAAAGACTGAATGGTGTTAATAATTGGTCCTGGCGATCAGATCCTACTTACAGGCAGAAAGCTGATCCGCTGCACAGTTGAGCGAAACATCACATGCCTGCGAGAACAGGAGATAAGAGAAGGAAGGGGGAAAAAGAGCAAATAACAATGAGGAGAAAAAGTGAGGGAAGAAATGGATAAGGAAGTCTGTGATCGACGGCAGAGGAAAGGAGAGAGCAGACTGGGTGATTGCTCCTCCATCTTTGGAGGTGAGAGAGGGAAGCAGAAAGCCGGATGAGGAGGAAGAATTTGGCGATCAAGGGATGATTCATGGCTTGTCTGCGCCGCTGTGATCTGAAAGTTAAAGAGTGGCTGTTTGTCGAGCGCTTACTTGCAGGGGATCTTCTCCACTGGTGTCGCTGTCACATTGTAGTCACACGGCGAAGTGTTTATGTGCTGGCAGAAGGAGAAAAAGAAGATAAAGATGTTTTTTAAATATATACAAAAGTATCACCCTGAGTTTGTTTCTATTTTTTGAGGGGGGCACCTACTGTGCTTTAAGTAAAGTATGGATGATAGCTGGTTACATCCAAACAGACTTCCACAACGGAGCAGTTAATAAATATTGCTGAAGTAAATTACACCCCTAGGCTACTGAAAGCAGAAGTCTATCATTTAAAAGTTTCTGCTCATAATGACTTCAGTCTCTATGGGGAGGTTGCCAGGTTTGACTCCAGGGCCTGAAACCTATACCTGCTAAACTATACTGCTAGTATATGTGGCTGTAAAATAAAAGATTTTTCCCTTTTTTATTGTTTTAACAAATAACCATTTATTCCACCACACATCAATAACTTTGAGTTGCTGTATTTCTTTTTAGTTGCATAAGAGCCAGATTAGTTTGATCCTATTTTCTAGTGCTGCATGGCACGAAGTGAATTCAGGTATGTGAAAGAAAACGTTTTCACTGTACTATATGTGATCCTATGGAAAGCTAAGTAAAGCCTTGCTGCTTCTGTTGGATATTAATGGGGCTGGTAATGTGGTCTAATGTCTAATCAGATGCATTTGATTGATTGATCATTAACAAACGCGAGCATCTCTAGTTTGTTCAGTCAGTTTGCTCGTCTGGAGCATACATGTGTGTGTTAACTGCAAATTCAGGGTCAGACTGTGCAATGCTCAGAGAAACTGCATAAAACAAAGGGTTGCCTAGAGAAGCCCTCTTCTCTATAAAGAGAACATGGTACCATGGCTTAGCTTTGCAAAGTTGTGCCCGAAACTACAATATTTCAGGAGCAGTATCCTCTGGACAGACAAGACCAAAGCAGCGATTTTTAGTTATAGTGGACAGCTCTGTTTGGCAAATCCAAACAGAACATATCAGCACAAACACCTGATACCAAGTGTCAAGGACAATGGTGGAAGGCTGGTTATTTGGGCTTGTTTCACAGCCACAGGATCTGGGAACCTTGTACTCGTTGAGTCAGCCATGAACTCCTCTGTAGAGTGCTCTGCAGTCAAATGTCAGGCCATCTGTCCAACAGCTCAAGATTGGCCCAAACTGAGTCATGCAACGGGACAATGATCCTACACACAGCAGCAAATGTGTTAAAATGTCTCACATTCTAAACTGAAATCCTGTGGCAGGACCTTAAGAGAGCTGTGCATAAACTAATGCCTGTAAGAAACTGATAGTCATAAAGAACCCCCCCCCCACACACACACACACACACACACACTTTGATATGTTGACATCATACTGGTTTCTTTAAGCTATGTCAGTGATTAAATGTTACGTATAATTTCTTTATGCTGAAAGAAAGGGGAACAATTTAGAGGTGCAGCTGGTTTTACTGGTTAGTAGGTAGTAACTGGAGCCACCTAATTTTGAACTGGGCTGTACCTGACCTATGAGGTAAACTGGGTTTCACAGTTGGGCTTTTCTCATTGCATCAGCTTTTAGGACCCCAAACCTTTGTTGTGTTAACTCAAGTAAAGAAACTTCATAATTAGCAGCTACTGCTTAGTTACATATTGTTTCTGTCTCAAGTGAAAGCAAAACTAGAAAGCAAAAACTACACAAACTTTAATATGACAAAAGGATCAGTAAATGAGTCTCAGTGCTACCTTGTCTCTAATTCCAAGGGTGAAAATGTCGGGTCGGGGGCAGTTCTTGAAAGAGTAGGATGCCTGGTGCATCAGGACTTCCTGGGTGGAGTCGGTATATTCATACGCTCCAGGTAGCAGCAGATCCCCCTTACGCACACCCAGCATCTGAGTTTTTCTGCCCACACCTTTGAAGCCGTAAGTTTTTTTCACAGGGTTCAGGTCAGCCTCCTCAACGAAGTCTCGGACGTGGTAGGTTCCCGGGATGGGTGTGTCCTGGAAGAGTGGGAGCAAGGGGAATCTGTGACCCACATTTCTTAATTTCATAACTATTTTACAACAATTCAAAGTCTGACATTTTGGAACAATACAAGAGCAATGCTGCAGTAAGTTCATGGATGGGTGACCTCATGAGAGACAGCTGCTGAATTCCACTGAAGATGCCAGTTTCACTCAATTTCCAGCAACCAGAATGATCGAAATCATTGAGTAGTTGGAGGGTAATATTAATGTTATTATTTTCTGATGCCTGTTGTTGTGATGTGTCATTTTACTCATGCATGTCATTGGCATGTGGGTTTTGGGCTATGGTGAAGCCCACACTTGGTTTCAGAGAGTCTGTGAAACCAAACAGCAGTGCGACACCTACTCTCAGTGTTCCCAGCCACCAGCTCCCCCGGCCACACAGTTCCACCGTGTCATCACCCTGCAGATAGGGATGAGGCACAGGTCACACCAGACTGCTTCTGCTATGATGACATCGCTATGCCAACAATGTGTTGATTCGTCTCCCACCTTGTCCTCATGCAACCACACACAGAGTTATAAGGGTTTTAAAGATAAAGCCTCACCTTATCTGTCCTGTGACCACTCCGGGACATGTCACCGGCTTCAGAGGCGACTTTGTTTCATCGTCCTGTGCCGCGCTCACTGTCGTTCACTATCTGCTTAATGGGAGATCCAGTGACACCTGACCACCATTAAAACAGGGACCGTTACTATAGCAGCAACTCCACTATCGATCAATTTTTCAACAAGCTGGCCTCGCAAAGGGAGCTAAATTTAGATTGGCTAGTTTGGCTGAGAGTAAGACACAACCGTGAACCAGCATCGAGGTGCTGTAGGTGGTGCAGGTGGTTATGTGGTTGTCACTGTCTGCATCCCATCCATCCATCCATCATCTTTCATTGTCCGGTTTCCATAATCATAGGGATAGCAGTATTCATGTGATATATGGAGGAATACTGTGAATTTAATGAGAATACACAGAAAACAAAGCAAGACTGCATCTCTTCTTCATCACTGTCTGCAGGCAAACTGTGTGTGTGTGTCTGTGCATGCGCTTACACCTGAGATCCTACTCCAGGATGAACTCTTCTTCCCTCTTTATTTCAGTACAGCAAAATTCAAGACCGCCAGCTGAAGCGAAAATCTCACTCTGGGAACAGAAAGCGCTACACTCGGCCCGGTTGCCAGGCTACATGCAGCACATGGTTGGAAGGAGCCAAGAATTCATGCTTCCGCTGCTTGTCAAGGAAGTCTCATGTGACACCACAGCGCACTAGGAGACATACACACATCTTCACCTTGACTCCCTCATGTACAGTCATCTCCAGTTCGGACAAGGCACGAATGCAGGAGACAGCTTCAGACTAGTGTCGCATGTGCGGCGTAATTAACAACTTTTTTATAAGCAGGCTGCGATGACACTTCATCTGTGAGGGTAATTTTTTTCTTTTTTTTTTAAAGTCTTGTGATAATTGGTTTTAACACGACGAGAGTTTCTCGTGTGATCGATTCACACCTGAAATCGCCGCAGTGGCTCGTGGTGTTCCTTTTCGTTCTGTGCCTTGGAACTGAAGCTGGTGCCGCGTGAAAGCAAGAACCCACTCATTTGTGTCACTGCGCATGACACGAGACGAAGCAGAGTCAGATCAGGGGTAGTGCAGTTACCTTTTCTGTGTGCTAGCTGTTACCTCGGTGCTTTTTGTAATGCTCTAAATGTTTAAATGTGCTTCCACAAGGGAGCTCTGAGTATGCATGACTGGCCAAGCTACAAACAACTGCAGCCTGCACTGCTCCCGGGGGGGCAGTCAGAACCATCACATAACTTCACACATAAGACAAGTTTCATCCAGTTCAGCATTATGATAAAAGCTACAACCCTCGGAAAAAAAATAATTATGGAAACACCACACTTGGTGGATGTTCATTCAACTTTTACAGCAAATGAACAAATCACCAGTACAGTGTTGTGAAAAAGTCTTGACTCAGCCTTCATTTGTTTATATTTTGCTGAGAAAATGACAAATAGGTGCAAATTTAAATAGAAATTCCATGTATGAGGCAAAAAAAGAGTTTGTACAATTCTAATTAGCTTAAAAGTCCATATTTGGTATGACCACCTTTATTCTTTAACTGTAGACACTCAGCGCTGTACCTTCCTCCTGACATCTTCCAGACATGTTCATGATGATTTGAACCAGAGATTCTACATTTGGATTCATCACTCCATAAGACGTGTTACTACTGATTTTCAGTCTAGTTATTGTGTAATTTGGTGATGCAGCCTTTTTCTCCCTGTTACCTTTCTTTGAGAATGATCTTCCGACAGCCACCCACTCCACTGAGGCCATTTCTGATGAGGCCTCAGTGAAACATGGATGGATCAACCAGAACACCAGACACAGGTCTCGGGTCTGTGTCAAGTCTTTGCCGGGTTTCTATTTCCTAAGCAAGTGACTTTCAGATACTTTCCACATGCTATTGATTTTGAAGCCTGCCACTTCTTCTGTCCTCCACTTCTCTAGGTTTCTCAGTTTTACAAGGACACACTTCACAAGTTTTCAGCTTGTTGGTGCAAAATAGCTACTTTATGCCTATCAAACATATTTTTGACATTTTTTATAGATTAAAAGTACAAGTCTGGATCATTGGAAGTAAAATATAAATACATGAGTGGTTCCAGACATTTGCTCAGTACCATATGAGCAAACTCAGATTATTTTGTTTCGTCATATACATGGTTAGTATAAAATCAAGAACAAGATCATCCCTAGTAATGAAAAAGAGCTTCAGACTACGTCACACCAAAACTTCAGTCTGTGGAATGAGAATGGGTCCTAAATTAAATTGTATGTTCGGGGGTTTTTTAGCTTTGTTTTCTGACCTGACACTTTCCCCATCTACCTGCATGTGTTACTTTTACAACCTTCATTATAAAAGATTGGGACCTGATCCAAATTTTAGACAGCTGACTGAGAACACCCAGCATCTTCTGTCAGTCTTTGGTTGGATTCCCTACTTGAAGTCATCTGATCCTATCATTTAACCTGTCAGCTCTCCTGTTTGGAGCATGCTTCCTTTTAGTCAACCAGGTGCTGCAGCTCATTAAAGTCTGCATATTCTCTTTTAAGCTAACACGTATTTGCATATTTAGATTTGTGCAGATATTCATATTAGAAATGCAAATTACAAGGTGATTCCTTGTTCCCTACCACCACTTGATTTAACAATTTGTTTTCAGCTATTTAAAAAAGTAAACAAATTTCACACAGGAGGCAGCAGAGGTCCACAATAGAGCTTTATTTTGTCATTCATCAAAATAACAAACTTAGTATCTCTGCAAGCTACTGTAACAAACTCATCAGAAATAAAACAGAAAATAAGAGTCCCACACAGGTACACCTATTTACACCATGGTTTCTGATACATGTTCAGTCACCCACATCTTATGATTGGGGGCAAACGCCACGCAAGACATGAGGCAGTCAGGTCCTACATGGTGCTGTGCTGGCTCTAACACACACGGCCTATGCAGTCAGATGGGTGAGCCGGACAGTACAAGGCTAATCTAATTTCGAGTACCATTGTGTGTACTTCAAAATAGAAGCCTTTGATCCCACTCAGTGCTTTTATTTTAATGACAATGCACATCTGATGTGAGCTTTTCTGAACATTAAGAGGCATTGGCTGATGCTCCTCAGTGCTGTGGGAGAGGGGGTTAACAGGGGGACTTAATTGGTAAACATCTCATGTATTCCAAGCAACACGGGGAGAAATTTAAAAAAAACAAACAAAAAAAAAAAACCCCGCTATCAAAACTGGAGCATCCTGTCTTCAATACAAAATGGGAATTATTACAGGGTATACAAACTCAACAATCCATAACTGAAAACAAGACAATTTTCAAATATGGGTGATAGTAAATTTTATTGGAAAAAAAAAAAAAAAATCCAAAAAAAATATACAACTTGGAATGGATTATTTGACCTATGGCCATTTAAAAAGAAAAAGAGTAGTGAGTAAAACATTAAAAAGCATGGTAAAATTAGTCATTTTTCTGGTATATAGAACAGCAGATACAAAAAGAGTTTGTACGAGTACCTAGGAGATACACCCGTGTCATTTTTTTGCAGTAGTGCAATGCTGAGATTTCCATATATACTTTGTCCGTAGTCCATGCAGAGTTTCAACTTCTCTACATCGTTTCCATGCCAACAGTGTTGCCAAGTGACAACCAGCTGACAGGTTTCCAATGTCACCATGCGTGGAGGGGGCCCCGAGCACATAACAGGAAAATTCCAAGTTCTCCAGCTTCCAGGGGCCTCCACGGCATCTGGTTGTATGACCGTTCTGTCACTCCAAAACACCATGACAGCAAAAGAAAGGGACATGGGGACAAGAGCCTATGCAGTTTACATGCAGTTCCTTTGGACAGCAGAAGGGGCAGGGATGAATAGGGGCTATTAAGATTTTACAGATAAATTACACAAAGAAAAAAGGCAAATTTATATACGAAATCTGTACAAGGCCTTCACTTCGCCGTCATCATTTGTACGAACTCTGCAGGGTTGAAGAGGAAAAAAAAAATAAAATTTTTAAATTTTAATTTTAAAAGTCAGCCCAAAATGTTTACAAAAAAAAAAAAAAAAATTATATAGATTAGAGAACCAGTACCAACCTTCATAGTTGACCTGTCCATCCCCATCAATGTCTGCTTCTCTGATCATTTCATCCACCTCTTCATCAGTCAACTTCTCACCAAGGTTTGTCATCACATGGCGCAGCTCAGCAGCACTGATGTAGCCATTCCCATCCTGAGAAATCAGGTCAGTCAGTGAGCTCCCCTTCTTACAAACTACAGTGCATATGTACACTAGAACTGCAGGGTGCATTTACCTTGTCAAAGACACGGAATGCTTCTCTGATCTCCTCCTCACTGTCTGTGTCCTTCATCTTCCTGGCCATCATGGTCAGAAACTCTGGGAAGTCTATCGTTCCATTTCCTAAAGAAAAAAAGTTTAAAAGCAGCACATTTGAGCTACTGACATCCAGCACAGTGACCATGTAAACAGCTGGCAGCTTTTGAGGTTTGATTGAGTTCTCACCATCAGCATCCACTTCATTGATCATGTCCTGCAGCTCCGCCTCTGTGGGATTCTGGCCCAGAGAGCGCATGACAGTGCCCAGCTCTTTGGTAGTGATGGTACCATCTCCATCCTTGTCAAAGAGTGAGAAGGCCTCCTTGAATTCTAGTTGCAACAAAGAGAGTGGGCTTTTTAGTGAGGGAAAAGCCACACCTGTAAAGCGATCTGCAACAACTGGCAAGACACTACAACATCACAAAGCCCACTTTTAAGAGCAAGCTCATAATTTTATCTTTAAACGTCCGTATAAATCAACTCCGACATACTGATGAGACCCTCACGAGTTCCAACTACAAGTTTACGGCTAAACAAGAGCAGCGACCACAATGCCGAGCAGCAGAGGGCAAAGTTGGGCTACATCAACGACAAATGACAGCCCTGTGCAGCTTTGGCGGAGCCCTGAGGGATGACGAACAATGACACACTCATCAAGCTTGATGAGGCCAACGGGCAATGTGTAGTGGCGTGCAGCAGCTTGTCAGTGTCATGAAAGCTATGAACCTGCCCTGCCATTTCCAGGGTCAAACACATAGGGCAACACCCTTTTTTGTTCTGACAGAGAGAGCCTGCTGTGCACAGCAGGAATATCAACAGGGACTGATTTCCATGGGGCAAGCCACAGGTCATGCGGGAAGGTATGAGGAAGCCACTAAGTCGTATGAATCATCATTACAGACTTTACAGGCCTGCATTATTTACATTACACCTTATTGTAGCATACCAGCGCACCAAGCCCAGTTTACTACCACAAGTGTTCTTGTAGCACTCCCATTTCATGAGTAAGTAACTCACACCATATGCAAGCATGTAAAGGTGAGCACCAACAGCTCACCAGAACGCACAGCTCTTTTAGATTACATCATTTATTACATGGCAACCATGAAAATGCAAAGTTTTCCATGAGGGAGTCCTTAAGCGCTCCAGTGCCAGTAAGCAACAGCGGTTTCTTTCATTCCAGTTTTATGACCAGCAGGCTGCTCTGTGGAACGCCTTAAAAGGCAAAAGTATAAATCCACTGCAATGGGATGCAAAGATCCATAAGGCAGGCCACTTGCAGTTATGAGGAAAAGTAGAAGATCAATGCAGCCATGTCTTACCAGCAATCTGCTCTTCTGTAAGTTGATCAGCCTGCAACATACAGGAACAAAAACAGTTTTTAGTATGCCAGACAAAAAAAAAAAAAAAAAAAAAAAAAAGGAATATATACGCCCCCCCTCACGTTGCTTTCCTGCTTAAAAAAAAAGCCCCCCAAAAAACCAATGCGGGTTTACGTGGATTCTCTCAAATTTACAGCCGCTTTTTGGCACAGCTGCTACAGCTGACGAAAATTATGTTGCTACACAGGAATATTTAGTACTACCAGTAAATTTGCACAAAGGCATTTTGTTGACGGCAAACAATCACTTTGACCTACAGAAGAAGAAAAAAAAAAAAAAAAAAAATTAGAAGATCGCCACACATTGGCAACTGCGCCAAATATTGGAGCGATCTTCGCAGACCCCCAAATTTGCGGTATATAATGAATGACGTACAATTTGGCGGTAAATGTCAGCTAGGCAGAGCCGCGCTTAGCTAGCTACCATTACATGCCGGTTCATCTACCCAAGACAACGCCATACACGTTTAGCACAATGAGTGACTAATAAAGCAACTTCCACAAGTAATACCGCGTTTGGCAAATAGTCACAATACAGCTTACTCGGTTAAAGGGTACTACTAGGTGGGACACTAGCTAGAACGCAGCTGAACTGCCATAAAAAGCAACGTTATTGGGACACTCACCGCACATGCACCATTTTAAGACGTTATACTTTCACTCAGACTAAACAGTAGCTTCCTCAGACAGGTTAGTTTTACCTAGCTACTGACAAGAAGACGTTTACTCGGCTAGCAATGCGGTAGTTAGAGCGGGCATTTTTGAGTTACGTTTTATTTCCGTTCATTCCGACCGGAAAAAAACAACGGGTTAGAGGTTTACGAACGGATCCAACCTGCAAATTAAAGCCAGTCTTAGTTCCCTTACCATTTCGATGTAGATGTAGTGGCTGGTTCACGACAAATTCGTAATAAACCTAAGCCGAATAAGCTTCGAAAACCCAGCACTCTCTATGAACACACTGAAACAGAAGCAACTGGACTCGCCTTTAACGGCTGTTCTAAACTCCTCCTCTTTTTTAAATATCAATCCGCCAACTCGCCTCTTCTACAGGTCCCTAATTATTTTTTTTTAATTATCGCAATGGCTATCTAGACAGTAAGAACAAGAAACAAGTTAAACATTCATGTATGAATGCTGTGAAGGTTTCGACTCTGATATTTAAAATCACACCGCGTATCCCCTGCGGTCTACATAACGGCGGATTAATACTTTCTGCTACTGCGTGATGGGGAAAGGGACAAGATGTAGACGAACGAATCGCGCTTTCTGATTGGTGTGTTTGTACCTGCAATGCGTCACTCCCATGGTCTGCGCTGCCGCTGCATCTTATCCATAGACATCCCAGTCAGTGCCACAGGCACAGCAGACAAGCTTGTTGCATAGTGTGTATACATATGGGCAACATCTTCAGAGAGGCACAATAACACAATTCTGATAAGTAATTAGCTACCAGTAAGAAAAATTATTACTTGTAAATGAGCTAGCACTGACCCAGTTTGTGCTTCTATTTATTCTATTACTGCAGTTTTCTCATTTCTGATTGCATTACTTATGTTTTATTAGTGTGCTGATAGCCATGCTGTTTTAAATGGCTGTTACAAGGTTGCCCCAGACTGATCCTGTGTTCCTCCTTTCTGCTGTGCAAGTGTTCATCACTTTGAATTTTATGCATAATTAGATGCAGCGTCAGGGATGGAGTGTTTGGGTCTAATCGTTAGCTGTTACAGCTCGTGCACGTGTGCGAGTGCGTGCACTGTGCACATTTAGATGTGTAATATGTGAGTGGGTCTGTTGCTGTCAGATGATGCTCGGGTCTCATTGTGCTGCTGCTGGTGTGGATGGGAGTATCTGATAGCCTGATTGCTTATGCCTGACTGCTCTCCTGTCTCCCAGTGACCACCTGTCTCTACCCTGGCCCCATGGGAGACGGCGAGGAAGAAGGTGGAGGAGGGTGGACAGAGATGTGTGAGGAGAAAGATTTGAAGAACAACTCTGGGAATGTACTAGAATCTCCAATGTGCCTAAACAGCCTCAACCCCCTGCCTTTCTCCCAGTTCTTCATATTATTAGATACGAATGTCACACTATAAGCATAAGCAGAATTTGTCACATTTATATGGAAGAAATGATGACCCAGAGTGCTTTCCGCTTCCATCTGGGCTGTTTACAGAAGTGCTGTTGATTGTGCCCTGTGAGCCGCTGAGCAGCCTCAGAATGAGCCGGCCAAGCCCTCTCTACAGTTTCAAAACAAAAAGTAACTAATCTGAATCGTACTGGATTCTTTTCATTTACCTGTTTTGTTATTTTCCCGTATTGAGGTTTTTGTCACTGTGCAGATTACGCAATGCCAGAGGTGGCGGCACAGAAGCCTAAATCGGTCACAAGAACCAGTTAAGCTGATGCATGTGCGATGACTGTACATGGAGGTGTATGAATTCACTTTGCGTCTCCTTAAAAACCCTTGGCAAACAGGACAATGTGGACTTTTATGCACTTTTGTCAATGCCGCAGACATTTAACTGCTTTTCAGCTCACACGTTATTAAGGAACGTCAATGGGGAATTGCTCTAATAAGACCTTTTTAGACACAATGGTACACTGTTGGGCCATAGATATTTCAAAAACATAATAGCTTTCCACTTCGGCCTCCTGCCCCGGTTTCTATAGCTACACTTTATCTAACGTGCAGTATCGGCTGTTTGATTGGTTGATGACGTGACTTTCTATGCCCCCCCAGGTCTCAGAGGACCTTGTTCCGGGTCAAAGGTATGTACAGGCTGGATTTTAATAAGGATTGGGCATACTGGAACTAAAGTGGTGTTACTTAATGGTCTATAAAACTTGAAACCAGGCTCCATGATGTAAGCCAAGGAGGCTTTAAAATGAACACTAGGCTTAACATGGAACACTATACAGTATTTGTTGCAGGCCTGTTTTGGCATTATGGATGATGGGTATCATGTTAACTCCGGGGTATTATTTTATTTATTATTTATTTAGTCGCTCAGATTAGTCACAATGCTCAAACCACTGCAGGGCACTAGCACATATTATGTCTTCCCTCTTCTTATCAGCTCTGTGAATATGTAACTGCCTCACATATTGCTTTCTTATCAAACGCTGCCCAGCCCAGAGCTTGTTTTCTTTTTATAATACTGCAGTTTTCATTACTGTACTGAAGGGGTCAAAGTTCGCTTTAGTTCAGTGGAAATGAGCTCAAAGTCAGCCCTCCATCTTCATTAATACATTGCCTCCCCCAACACGTTAATGCTCCTTCCTACCGACAGCAGTTGGCTTTAGAGTGGGTGGATCGATCCAGATATCGATGGTATGGATACCAATGCTGCTACTGGTACTGGAATGATACCAGTACAATAGGATGATACTTTGTTTCTATCCTCTAAATTCAGTATGTAGCCCACTGAATTGTGTTAAATTAACTATTTTATTAGAAATGCTATTTATAGCCTAAACAACAGAAGCTGACCCAAAGTGCTTTAAGAGACAGCCATTTACATCCTACATACCAGTCCTGTGACACACTGGTGATCTCTCTAGGCTGTACTCTGCCTCTCGCCCTATGGTAGCTGGCATAGGCTCTCAAACAAATTAGCTTCCAAGCAAGTTGTGCGAGGACTTTGAGGGATGTGGACCGCGGGTGACAAATATGAGACGATGTTTACCTATGTAACCGAAAGACGCAGGTGCCATTTTTAATGGATGAGGATTTGTAATGCACCTGCTGCTCCAGTGCCAAGTGAGAGGATCGCCTTTCATGGCAGAGAATGGCTGTTAGCCGTGTGTCAAGCCAGTAGTGAAAAGAGTTTTTACATCGTGTCAGCAACGTGCACATGCGGCGCTGCACCTGTTTGCTTTGGAGAGCGTGTTAGAACATCTGAATGCAACTGCTTATGTATACATGCAGGGATGGTCAAACAGCAGGGGGAAGGGTGTGTCTTGTGCTTGTATGTATTTTATTTTACCTTCTTATGAGAAGAAAATTCAAGGGGAAAACAAGTATCTCCACAAGGTGTCTGAAATAGCTTCACTGTTCCTTAGCACTGATTCTCACAGTATGTGGCTCTCTGCTGGAGGGATGGAGCACCATTTTTGCATAAGGCGTCACATCTTTTAGTGTTTTGGTGAATTCTCTCCTAGAATGGGAGGCAGAGCCTTCACCTTTCAGGCCTCTCTTCTGTTTTGCCAGCTACTTTTAAGATTAGGCTTAAACTTTCCTTTTTGATAAAACGTAGTTAGCGCTGGAGCAATGACTCTGAACCCTCATTAAGTTAAGTCTAGGCTTCTGATGATATAACGAGTGATTCTTCCTGACTCACCTTTTATTGCTCACTATGCATATCCACCACTTTGCACTTAATCATTAGTTACTATTAATCTCTGGCTCTCTTTCACAGTGTATCTTCTGTCCCGTCTTCCTCCCCTCACCCCCAACCAGTTGGCAGATGGCTGCCCCTCCCATTATTGTAGGGTCTTTATCTTACAATATAAAGTGCCTTGAAGTGACTGCCATGATTTGATGCCATACAAATAAAACTGAACTGAACTGCATGAAGATCTCACTGGGTGTTCAAGCGGGTTGAGATCTGTAAAGATCATGACATATGGGAGGGACCACTGTTAGCAGGATAGAAAGAGAAAAAGGTGACTACTTGGAATATCTCTCTATTGTTTTACAACATATCCCTCTAATTAAAACCCTCCCATGCCATAGGTACATGTCACTGTACTCTGACCCCTTGTTAGGAACAAGGGTTTGGGTTTTTCCTTTAATCTGTCACCTGTCAGTACATCTGACCAGCCTCTGCAAATACTTCCTGATTACTAGCAATAGCTCCCAGCACACAGTGGCCAGACATCTGGTCCATTCAGTAACGCTGGAAACCACTCCCTGTCAGCAAGAATGGCTTTATAGCCATTCAATAAGGGTATTAGCCATATAAGGTCTAACAACAGGCTAGCTGCTCATGAGTCAATCCCATAGGGCACTCTGGCCTACCTGTTACTGAGAAAAGACTTGTTTTCCAAAATTACATCATGAGGCAGAAATGATTAATGGCTTCAAATCGTATAAGAGGATTTGGTCTGGGCCTGCGATTCCCTGCCTATTTCAATCATGTTGTGATGAAATGGATATAGTGTTAAGCATGCACTTCGTTTCCTACCCCCCTTCCCGAAACGTGTTGCTGTTTGTGAAGCCTGGCACTAAATCAAGTGGAATGCACCCCCCTCCCCCCAAAAAACAAAACCTGCACATGCTAGTAGTTTTATTTGATAGGATCTGAAGGACAAAACCACTTACTGGCTGTCACTACAGTCACTACTGTTTGTCTTTACTCGCTGGCTTTTTATTTTCCCTCCTGCAATTTCCCCACCCGCCCGCCCCAACGCAAACTCTTTCCTTGACTCTGTCTAACTCTGTCCTTCTTCCTTCCACCCTTTCTCTCACTGGCTTGCCTCCAGGTTGTCTGCTGCAGAGTTCAAACACTGCAGCCTTCAGCAGCACATGAAACAGCACTGCTTGGAACCATCCAGAAATGTGGCACTACAAAGCTCCGATGCCAAGGTGAATTCATCCTCACCGGGTGCTACCCGTGCCTTTGCACAGGGGTCGCAGGGGTCAGGAGCTCATATGATTGTCTGTGCTTCTTTCTTTCCAGAAGTTCCCCGTACAAATGTTCTGTGTAGTGTGGGTGTAATCTCAGTTTACTCTCTCAGTCAGCTCTGTAGAAAGTGAAACCAGAGGAGCATCACAGAGGTTAGGCAGGGGCATTTTTGTGCACGAGCACCTTCTCTGGTGTGCAAAAGAAGTAACGGGGTAGAGAGTTGCAGCAGCTCTCGCGTCCTTGACCCTTGCTGGAGTGCGGGCCAAGTCTGTCTCCGCAGTGGCAGGGACCTGCAGGGCTGCCTCGCTCCGTGCCCCCTCTCAGATGATCTCATTCTGCAGGGGGTAGCTCTCTCTGCTGCATGCTGCGGCCGCTTCCAGATGAAGGCTGCAGAGCAGGTGTCAGGCTGTCTGTGTGTGCGTTTATGTGAAGCTGTGGGAGTGCTGTTTCTGCTCAGACCCAGCTCGTAAACAAATGTGATTGAGCCAGTTTGTGTGGAAAGTCTCAGCTCTGACCCCTGGTGGCAGGAGCAGGAATTGCATGATGCGTTGTGAAAGGAATACTAATTAAATGCAATTCTGGAAAATAACTGTCTATTTCGCCAAGTGCTGTATAAAAATATAAGTATGAGATTACATTTAATTTCCATTAAGATGAAAAGATATAGTTAATAAACAGTCAGAAAGTGAGCATTAAGCCTGTAAGTACTTATTTTATTTCAAGTACACTTTGTGGATAATACTTTGGAACTTTTCCTGAAGGTTTTTACAAAACTTTATGTACATGCAGTTTTACAGAGTAAATCTTCTTTCAGTTCAACACATTAACTAACAAGCATACTAATCTTTTAACTGCCGATTGGTTGAGTAGGTGTGGTTCTTTGTTACAGGCAGCAAAGATTAAACTGATACAGGACTGTTGTGGTTGTTTCAACTGCCCACTTGTTTAAATAACATAAAACCCATGTCCCCAAAGCCTGACACCCTTATTACCATCCATGGCATAAAATACATACTCAGCTAAAATTTAGACTTTTTTGACCAACACTATCCTGCTTATATGCTAATACATAATGAGTTCTTTTACTCTGAAATTACACTCATAGAATTCAAATTTAACTTACTTCCATGAACACTGTGAATGAAGAAAAGCTCATTTTCACTTCTCCTAACTGTGGAGACAGGCTGGACAGAGTACTTCTTCCACCACAGTTCAGATGCTTATTGATAACTTAATGACATCTCCTAATTAACTGCTTTAATTAGCTTTGAATGATGCACTAATTGTAATTATTTCAATCTTATGTGTATTTGGCAACTATAATGGCTAATGTCCTCTTTTCCCACAAAGTCCTTGATTTGAGAATGTGAGCAACCCGCCTATATTACCTTTAAATGTTTAAGGAAACGCTTCTTTTCACTTATTGTTTTTCCTGTCTTCCTTCTCTCACCCCAACTGGTCACGGCAGAGAGCCGCCCTTCCCTGAGCCTGGTTCTGCTGGAGGTTTCTTCCTGTTAAAAGGGAGTTTTTCCTTCCCACTGTCGCCAAAGTGCTTGCTCATAGGGGACATATGATTGTTGGGTTTTTCTCTGTATGTATTATTGTAGGGTCTACCTTACAATATAAAGCGCCTTGAGGCAACAATGTTGATATTTCGCCCTGTATAAATAAAACTGAATTGAATAGTTGAATTCTTTTAGCATGATCCAGCTGTCAGCACCTTCAATATGACTCGTATCAGCTGGCAAGAGGATGTTTGCACATCTGTACTATCCTTAGCCAAACAATCATTTTGTATCCAGCATTATAAAGTGACATGGTTGATGCAATATCAAAATTCATTGCATCCACCCTTTCTGCTCTTGAAACAATATCAGTAAACCACACAGTTGCTAAAGTGGCATTTTATTTAGACTTAGAAATAGTTCTTACTTGCAGAGTCTGGGAGGTTTTATGACTGACAGCTTCCAGCTGCAGCACTGAATCACTCTTGCTTTGTTAAATTTATCGGGACACAGTCAATCAATAAACAATAAAGGGTGTCACTTTCACAGCAGATAAATGCCTTTTAAAAGACAGCGACATCTACTTTTCATGGATTGAAGTCTCGGCAGAATAATAACACAAATTGAATTTATTGTGTTTTACTGGGTATGAGTGCTGCTGGTTTTGCCAGTAGGGATTAATTTTACTTAATTTATTGTGAACAGATCCTGACATCAGGTATTCTGACAAATGCTAATGTTGCTATGAAACAAGCCATTGGCGTTGGCTCAGCTGGAAACCAAGGACCACTGCAGTGGTTTACTTTTCATCAGCGTCTCCAGCCAAGAGGTTGTCGAATTCTGCTGGGTAAGACTCTGACTCTAAACTGTTGTTCAGGCGGAAAAAACGCTTCCAGTTCGAACTTGGCACATCTTTCACTGGATCAATGGAGAGGATTGGAAATAACTGTCTTTTAAAGTCACTCGGGTTTGATTACTTGTTTGTGATGGGATAAATCAAAATCAGTCATCTCAACATTTTTAAACACCTAATGATTAGCCACAACATTAAAACCACTGTTAGGGGAAGTGACAGCCCCCTGGCGTGCCTGGGGCGTGAATTAGTGATGTTTATCACACGGGACTAATTCACGATAATTTTACACAAGGCTTCCTTTGGCATGGATGCATTGATGCATGTAGCATAAGAGACACTGAGCAGCCATCCCCTGTCACTCGTCATGTGTCAAAAACAAAGCTGGGGGGTACGTTTTAACCCAAACCACCATCTCTTCGTTAACCCTAACCAACCAAGTTGTTTTTACAGAATAAACTGAGTGGACATGAAAGTAACAAGCACGGAGGAACAAATAAGTGCAAAACCAGCACTCAATTATACCTCATGCTTAATGGATAGATGAAGGAGGCTTACAGTACATCAGGATGAGAACACACTAGAAATTAATAATATTCTGCTCCAGCACCTCACCGACGGCAGCATCCTCCCCAGCAGAAAAATCCACAGGATGCCCCTAAACAGCTCACAGCCGCAATGATCCACTGCTGAAGTCCCACCACTCGACACCACAGGACACCTCATCAAGAGGTCCCATGTCGACGCGCTGATGGCTGAGAGGTGATCTGGGGCACGAGGGTGGCATAATTTTGTACTGTATGTGGTTTTAATGTTGTGGTTGATAAGATGCAAATGTGCGTGTGATGTATGCGGCTGTAACCGTGTGCTATCTATGGCGCTGCCTTGGTATGTAGTTGTCTAGGACTCGAGGGCTGCAGTGAGTCATGTACTGCAGAGCCGGGTCTGAATAGTTGAAGGGTGGAGGGTTGTACTGCTCCGGGATGTAGTTTGGATACAGGTGGGGGATTCTGGAAGAAAACACACAGGCCAGTCATATTGAAGAAGTAAACATGAAATCACAGCAGTCTACAGGTCACGATTCTGTATTCATTTGTGCATTTTTCCAGATATGGAGATGGTGCCAGAGTCTTGGATTAAATGGGTCCATATGTAGTACAGCCTGGCTCCAGCATTGACCTCTATCAATAGCAGGTGTTCTCTGTAGATTCTACTGTATTTTCTTTTAATCTGATTAATACCCATCCATGTTTCCATGCAATAGACAATAATTTGAGTCAAATTTATGGAAATGTTTGGATGGGCAGCAGTTGTTGTGGAATACTCACTGACTCATGCATATTCATGCAGGCTCCAGCCCAGTTATCCCGAGTGTGGAAAGAGGTTGAAATCTGGGGCTAAAGCTGATTAAAAACATGAAACACACATCCCAAATGGCTCTCTAGATTCAACGTCGTCTGATTAGCCACTCACTGGTGTCTGATGGTATATAATTACAGTTGTTCTTTGTGCAAATATGTATATCCTCACTGATAATGAGGTACAGGCTGTGGAACCTGCTGTACCATGAGTCATTCTGTGAATAACAGACCCAAAACAAAAACACATATCTTGCCAAGTGATTCTTTGTAATGCTGCCAATTGAATGTGCAAACCTCCTCAGACCCTTTGTTTGTTTCTTTATTAGAGTTAATTTTGTGATATTGCTCAGTCTAAACTGCAGTCAGAGTGTTGAAATTTTATATCCAGAGCCAATTTTATAAGATATTTGATGCAGCCTGATGGAAAGAGTGAAAAGAAGGAAATAAAACTATAGCTGCTCTATCATAAGGACTACTATCATATTATTAAGGAATCCAAGTATCTGTTTTTCTCTGAAAACATGATAACTACCTCCCTGGATTTTTATTGTTTACTTTACTTTAATCTCAGATCTGCTTGTACCGTCCCCTCCCTGTCTCTTGGTAAATGGCAAATGGACTATATTGCACTTTTCTACTCTCCCGGAGTATTCAAAGTACACAAATACACGCATATATATGTTGTATATATGAATTAGAACATGTGTGACTCTAATTCACACACATTCACACTCCGACGGACACATCGGAGAGCAACTTGGGGTTAGTATCTTGCCCAAGGATATTTGGCATGCAGACTGGGGAAGCCTAGGGTCGAACCACCAACCTTCCAGTCAGTAGCTGATCTGCTCTACCACCTGAGCCACAGCCACAGGGTTTTCAGAAAACCAACAGCAAGCCACTCTAATACCTCATTTGGGTGCTCTACGTCCGTGCGGAAGTCATAAACAGATCTGCTGCGGTGCACTTTTTAACGCACACACACACACACAGATATATATTTAATATTTATCTGGATATATGAGGTCATCTAAAGGGCCATATAAAAAACATATATAATATAAAAAGCTTAAACTATAAGGTAGGGCTGGGCCATATCATGCCGTTCATGGTAATACCGGTATAATGTTGGGCAATGATAAGAAAATGAAATATCGTGATAGTCAAAGGAGTTTGCAAAGAAAAAAGCGTCTGGACTTCTTTAAGTTGCTTGAAGACGTTTCACTTCTCATCCGAGAAGCTTCTTCAGTT
The DNA here is from genome assembly GCF_013358895.1 of Oreochromis aureus. NCBI lineage: Eukaryota > Metazoa > Chordata > Actinopteri > Cichliformes > Cichlidae > Oreochromis > Oreochromis aureus. Next base: position 7,277,012 of record NC_052954.1, on the reverse strand, counting down.
CTAAGGTCAAATGGCCGAGAGTCCCAGATTTAAAATCCTAACTGGGCGTTCATGAAGTCAGCAAAGAGCCACAGAAAAGAAGATCAGACACCAGCGACGGAGGATAAGAAAGACAGACGCAACAACGTTGTCATCCCCTATGTAGCCGGTGTATCAGAGAAACTCAGGAGAGTTTTCTCCAAGCACGACATCCCAGTGTACTTCAGACCCAGCAACACACTCAGACAGAAACTGGTTCACCCGAAAGACAAAACTCCTAAACACAGACTGAACAACGTGGTGTATGCTGTACAGTGCAGCGAGGAATGCCCAGACCTCTACATTGGAGAGACCAAACAGCCACTTCACAAGCGCATGGCACAACATAGAAGAGCCACCTCCACAGGACAAGACTCAGCAGTCCACCTGCATCTTAAGGACAAAGGTCACTCTTTCGAGGATGCCAATGTTCACATATTGGACAGAGAGGACAGATGGTTTGAAAGAGGAGTGAAAGAGGCCATCTATGTCCACTGTGAGCGACCATCTTTGAACAGAGGCGGTGGTTTACGACACCAACTGTCTGCCATCTATAATCCAGTTTTGAGTTCCCTCCCCAGACGCCTTAACGCCCACTCACATCCTGGGCCATCTGACCTCAGGAATTCACATGACAAGGTGGGGCCAGGTTTCACAATGGGCTCACCCGAAACCCTGGCTGATTAGGTCCCACACCCGCTTTCACACCTTGGCGCATGTGATTAGAGGATCACCAGGGGGTCCTTTGTCCCTCTTTGGGGGGATACTCCCACTGGGTTTAAATCTGGGACTCTCGGCCATTTGACCTTAGAACTGAAGAAGCTTCTCGGATGAGAAGTGAAACGTCTTCAAGCAACTTAAAGAAGTCCAGACGCTTTTTTCTTTGCAAACTCCTTTGACTACGATGACCTGGATGACTGAGAATCTTCACAGACAAATATCGTGATAGAATATGGGTAAAATGCGCATGCGCAGCGCCTTTGTTTTCAAACGCACATGGCGGAAAAAGCACGGCGGTGACGGAGAATGAGAAGAGCGAAAGCTGATCGTTGAATGAAATGGATGAACCAGAATTGGTTTGTAAAAATGCTGCAACTTCAGTGGTGTGGAACTGGTTTAGCTTTCGTCCGTCAGATACACAACAAAGCACTATTTTTGGTAGAGCATGCTAGCGGGCCGTCGTTATTACCGTGTTTTTTGGAAAATACGGCACACTTAAAATCAATACTTTGATTTTTCCGAAAATCGACAGTGTCCCTTATAATCCCGTGTGCCTTATGTATGAATTCTGGTTGTGTTTACTGACCTCGAAACGATTTTATGTGGTACACGGCGCTCGAAAATCTGTCAAATGTTTTAGTACGACTTTGCTAAACTACGAACCCGCACCGCTTGATGGATTGTCGGAGCATTACGGCTATCGTAGGCAGGAGCCTCGCGGAGTGATACGTACTATGCTTCAACATAATATTACTGTATTGTGTGTGTATAACCTCTTTTTAAGTTTTATGGATATTATACATGGTTATGGTGAGGATCAGGGGCGGATCTAGAAGGGTGGCATGGGGTGGCAAGTGCCACTCTAAAATGATCCCTTGCCACCCCAAGTACCACCCCAGTTTTGCATATGACAGTGTTGTTTATTAAAATAAGATAGCATTAGCAGTTTGAACGTAGTTACAGTCAACACTGAATATAAATGCTAAAACTGAATATATTGCATAGTCCCCCCCCCCTCCACCATTAACAAATGGTTCAGCCCATAGCAGGACCGGCTTTTTTCTTGTTTTCAGTAGCAAGCGATGCTTATGATTGTGCCAGAGCACATTTTGAACAACACCATGGGAATTTCGGATTTTACACAGGTGGTTGGATGTTACACTCTGGAAATAAAAGGAAGGTGAGTGTTATTAACCCTCTGTGGTCCACGGACACGCTGCACCTCCAAATCACATGACTGATGTAAGCTGACATAACAACAAGCTGCAGACACGCTGAGTCTCTATTTCAGCACACATTGGAAGTTCAGATTTCAAAGTTTTTAAATTTTAATTACAGGCCAGTAAATCCAGATTTATGATAATATATATAAGCCACGCTTTTTTTCTAAATACTGTCGTCAGTTTGTGTGTGTGTGTTTTAAGCGTTTTCTAATGACAGCGCAAAAACAGTAAAGAAAGGAAAGAAAACCACCTCTTTCCTATCGGTGGAAAAATGTACCATGTCGACCAATTTAAAAAAAGTCAACACGTGGGATTTGGTTGTTTAGGAAGAGGGGAGAGTTTTGGGAGTGATGGTAACGGTAACGAGTGAGAGAGAGAGACAGAGAGAGTTTTTAGATGTGGGAGATTTGTGACGTTTAGTGTGGAGTGTATACTTAGTGTATTGTGTTGTCTTGTGTAGTTGTTCTGTTGTGTAGTCGTTTTGTTTTGTGTGTCAGTGAGGGCACTAATGAATGTCACTAAGGCACATTTGCAACGTAAACACTGTCACTAAGTAGAAAACCAGCGGAGTGATACACCTGCTGTTGTCAGGCCTGCAGGTTTGTCCCTGTGCTGTTCTGTCTTTTGGTGGACAAACTGGGTTTTTTTTACTGGCACACATCATTTGTGGGGCATCTTATTGCGAAACCTGTTTGTTCTCTCACTTTAGTTTTAGTAATATTTTTAAATGGTTGTAGAAAATGAAAAAAACAGCAGGTGTATTGGCTGCATTTTTAGATAAATAGTTGTATATGTTTACAAAATGTACATTTTATATTTGCATTTCAAGTTATAAAGATTTACTCAACATGTCTGGTTTTTTTTACAGTAAAAAAATACTTCTAGGATTTTAAGTTCTTTGTGTGATTTCAGATCAGTAATACTAATGCAGTACGTCAGTGAAAAGAACAACTAAATTCAGTTGAGCTGAAAAGAATGATACCAAACAAACAAGGGGAAAAAAATAAAATGAAACAATCTGAGGGTGAAATACAAACGTAAACTCAAAATTAGTCAAAAATGGCCGGTTGTATTTCAGACCTCAGAGGGTTAATCCAACAAATCATGAAAAATTAGGTTTAAATTTTTGTTCATGACAGTGCAGATTTCTGACATTTTGTGTAGTTTAAGCTGTAACAACGTGATTGTTTTCTAACAAAAAACAGTGTGAAACTTAAGTTAGACTTGTGTTTGTAAATGAACCGCCCCATGTTGTGTAGCTTTCTGGATTTGATACTTATTGGGCCACATATTCATTTATTATACAGGCTATACAGGACATAAAATCAAAACTCACACGTTTTATGTAACTAAAGTGTTTAATTATGTGGGCTACAGACAATAATTAAGTTATAGACTATAACATGTATACTTACTGCATTTGAATCATTTTAACCATATGTAACCACCTGCATATGTGTTTGAAAAAAAAGG